>NW_027186372.1:21330259-21502998 GCF_028583685.1 Petaurus breviceps papuanus
TAAAATCACAGATAATCTCTTAATTTCATAATACAGGGGTGGGGAACATGTGGCCTTCTAAGTCCTCAGCCTTTTGACTGAGTCCAAATTTTACAGGACAAATCCTTTTATTAAGGGGACTTGTTATGTGAAGTTTGATTCAGTCCAAGGGCCACACTTGAGGATCTAAGGGGCACATGTAGCCTTGAAGTTTCAGGTTCCCCACCCCTGACATAATATAATAGCTTTTACTTGATGTTACTCTTCTTGATCTTTCCATAGCATTTGACAGTGTTCACCTCCATTCCCTCCAGGACATTAGATCATCTCTGATTCTACAAATTGGAGCAATCATTCTCAAGCCCTTTTGTTTCTGGATCACCCATATCCTGCATCCTATGAATGTGTCTATCCATCCTAGATCCTTTTCACTTGTCTCTCTATGATGTCGTTATTTTCTCACTACCTCTCATTGAGGCAATTGTCATTTCTATGATTCCCAAATCTACAAATCTAACATGAATTTCTCTCTTAAGTTCCAGGCCTACATTACCAACTGCCTCCTGGAGGCATTCCAGACTCAACAGGTTAACAGTGGAACTCATTATCTTACCTTCCTATATCTATCCCTCTTCCCAACTTCCCTATTCGTGGAAGATAGAACCTACCAGCAAACTAATATCACAAATTTGGTGTCATCTTCAATTCTTGATTGTTCTTCATTTGTTATAATCAATAGATTAACTATTATCTTGCTGATTCTTCCCCTATGAATGTCATATCTTTGTCCTCTTTACTCATGTGGCCACCACTTATCTCTTCAGGCCTTGATCTCTTTTAATCTGGACCATTGGGTAAGCCTTCTAATTGCTCCAGTGTCTCCCCTCTCCAGTTCATCCTCTACTCAGCAAGTGGATCAACAAAGATCTTCCTAAAGTATGATTCTTACCATGTCACTCTACTAATTCAGTATATTCTGATGGATTGCTATTATCTCAAGGATCAAATTAAAGATCTTTTTTGGCATTTAAAGTCTTCATAACTTGCCTCCTTCCAACGTTTTCACTCTTTTTACAGCTTACTCTCCTCCATGTATTCTATGGCCCAGTGACACAGGCTTCTTTTTTGTTCCTCACACAAAACACTCCATCTCTTGATTTCATGCATTTTTCATTGGCTATCTCTTATCCTGAATATTCACCTCCTGTCTATTTTGGTTTCCTTCAAGTCTCTGGTAAAATTAAACCTTCAGCAAGAAGCTGTTCCTGTCTAATGCTAATGCCTTTCCTTCTATAACTTGTTTATAATAGTTGTTTTCCTGTTATCTCCTCATTAAATGTGAACTCCTTGAATTTAAGAACTAGTTCATTTTTTTCTTTCTTAGTTACCCCAACACTTAGCTTAGCTCCTGGTCCATAGTAGTTAAATCAAATCAAGCCAATTAGTATTTATTAAGTACCTACTTTTGACTGAATTCTATGCAAAATGCTACAGACATTACAAAAGGCATAGATTAATAATCTCTTCTTTCAAGGAGTTCACATACTAATGGTAATGAGCATCCATATGAGAGTGGTAGCAGTATCAGAGGAAAGAAGGTGACATGTAAGAGAGTTATCACAGAAGTAGAAATGACAAGTCTTCACTAATTAAATATAAGGGAGGTGAACAGTGAGGAGAAGTGAGGAGTCATAGGTTGCACATCTGCATAACTGGACGGATAGTGGTATCCTTGACATTAATGAGAAGTTTGGAAAAGAGCAGGGATTGGGGTGAAAGTTTATGATTCAGTTTTGGTAGAGAGAGATTCAGGATAGACAGTTATACATGAGAGTCACTGTATAGGGATCATAATTGAAACTAAGGGAGAAGATGAGAATATCTAGTGAAATAATACTGAGAAAGAAGATAAGAGTGCCTAGGGCAAAGCTTTGGAGAATTCCCATCATTAGTAATGGTGATGTGGGTGAAGATCCAATGAAAGGAACTAAGGAGTAGTGAGACAGGTAAGAAGACAAAAAGGAGAGAGCAGTGTCAAGAAAAACCTAGAGAAAAGAGTAGATGGAGGAGAAGAGGCTGATTGATAGTATAAAAGATTTCAGGGAAGTCAAGGAGGATGAAGATTGGAAAAAAAAACTATTAGATTTGGCAATAAATATTAGTATGTGATTAATAGATTCTGGTTAAATTGATTTGGCACAATAGATATTTCTAAAGTATAATTAGGACCTTGGGCAAGAAGTTTCAATGGCTCCCAATTTCTTTTAAGACAAAATGCAAACATCTTTGAGACCGAAGACCCTTTACAATTTGTTCCAACATATCTCTCCATATTGACTACCCATCACTTCCACTTATGTATTATTGGACCTTGCAGTCAAACTGGTGGTCTACATGCTATTCTCCTATATTACCTTCTGTTTCCTCCTGTGCCTTTTTGTAAACTATCCCTCATACCTAGAATACTTTTCCTCTTAATTCCTTTTGTACTCAATTTGCATTCCTCTTCTCATACAAGACCATTTTTAATCCACTTTCGTGTCAGTATCCCCCCATTACTCCCCAAATTACTTTGAATTGTTATTTATTTTGTATTTCTTTATTTTTATAGAAGTTGTTTTCCTGAAGTAAACTTTAAGCTCCTTGAGGGCAGGTACTGTTTCTTTCTTTGTGTGTGTGAAGGAGGGAGGGGATACATTGAGGAGTCTTTTTAATCCCAGTATCTGGCACCATTTCTCCCAATGCTTGCTGAATTGAATTGAATAAATGTTTAGTAAACACCTACTATGTACCTGGCCCTGTGTTAAGTGCTGAGGATTTTCCTTGCCCTCAAGGAGCTTTCAATCAAATTGAATTAAATAAGTAAAAAGAGAAAAGATCATAAATTGATAGACCAAAGATTTCAAGTAGGGTTGAGGTGTACAAGTCACTGAAATCAGCTTTCTCGCTTATAAACGAAGACAGTAATGCACAGAAAGTTGAATGACTTGGCACTGAGTGACAGAGTTAGGATTCAAGAATTCTGAAACATGAATCAGCGTGTCAGACAAAGAAAACAAGACAACTAATGACATAGAGCTGAACAGAAACCACAGAGAATGCTGGAAAACTGAGAATGAAAAAAGAATACCTTAGTCCAAAAGGTCTTAAAACAGAAAGATATTTAGGACAGCCTAAGAAGCTCTTCTTTAATGTATTTTTTTTCTGTTATGGACACTAACTTTAAAAAAGTACAAGGGATATTTTAATAAACATTTTCTAGCACAAATTAGTAATAAAAGTGGCAGCCTCTCACCTAATCCCATTTTAAGCATTGGAAAGTCACACTCACATGAAGATTTAGAATTGATGATGATGTGGGACACCCAAATGTTTAATGCCAGTTAAACTTCAAAATATTAATTTATGATTCCACCAGCAAGTCTATTCAAATAGTGTTGTTTTGATGACAATAGTCATTTTTAAATGTCATGATATTTAGGGGTGGGGGGAATAGCTTTGAATTTATAATATAATTTTGTTTCTTCTTATGCATTTACATAAAACAAATTATCAGGGTTGTTAGTGAACAAATAAAACAGAAATGCTCTGGGAAAAAAATCTAAGTTCATTCTTATGACTCTGAGGGTTACTGCTTTCTTTACAATTTGAGTTAACCTTTTAGAAGCAAAACTTTTTTTCTCCATTTTGAAAAAATTCTTGAATGAAACAGGGCACTGAAATGCTCTCATTTCTTTCCAAAAGGGAAAATGTTATTCATTTTAAAACCAGCTGACTGACCAACCAACAAACAAACAAAACAGAACCATAGAATGCCAGAATATGAAAGAACCTTGAGAAATCATTCAGTCCAAACACCTCATTGTATAGTTAAGGTCACCAATGCCCCCAAAAGGGAAGTGAATTATGTTTCCATGCTTTGAAAGACATTTTTGGTAACTTCATTAATAATAATAACCCCCCAAAAGTGCAACCATGTTGTGATGGGGTTGGGGTTAATGTGTGGCAATAGAAATTTGGGAGAAACAGAGACACATGAAAAGAATTTCAGGAGTATGAAACCATTACACTGGCTGTGAAGACCATTCAGGAACCCTGAATCAAAGGTCAACTTGATCACTGAGTGGGGTAGTCCCCTGGTCAATGTGATGCAACTGTCCCTATGCTATGTGCCAAAGACACAGGCAGAATGGCACAAATTGGCAGGATGAGGGTCCACAAAGCTGTAAGGGTAATCAACTTGGTGCTCACAAAAATGCAATGAGTTCTGAGACATTATATTATGTTACCATGAGAATTAAGATTAACTACAAAAAAATAACAAATGCCAATACCTTAACTACTAGAAGTGCTTCAGTGCAGATGGTATTGACTATCAGTGCAGGCAAATGATGACTGCTCAGGAAAAGGGATAAAGACATGAACATTTTAATTTTGTTCACGTAATACATAACTCTATATAATAACCTCATGATTAGTACTATATAATAACAAAGTTGGAAACATATCTTAGTGGTTATAGGCTAGGGCTTCATACTGCTTTTCGTCAATTCAACCTTCAGCATCAATTTAGACAATTGCAGACCCAAAACAATCATAAGAAAATCTTTATTCTAAACCTAGATTAAAAGACATAGGAGATGAAATTGAGGAATTACTTGGAGAAAATTTGAAGAAGGCAAGATTTTCAAAAACATGGTACAGTGAACTGGGACGGAGGAAGACCTGAGTCAAATCTAATCTCAGACACTTCCCAGTCTGTGAAGGTTTAGGTAAATTACTTAATTTCCACAAAAAGTGGTGGGGCTAGATAAGATCCATGATGATTGGTTCAAATGTTACACAGTGTAGCATGAATCTCTAGTAAAGTATTTTACTGGCTTCCTCTCAGATGTAAGACTTATCTCTTTCTTAACAGAGTACAACATAATGGCTACCTAGAGAGTTTACAATAATAAGCTTTCCATATGTATGCAAATATATTCTTGTGTACTTTTAAAAAAGTACCCTCATACTATATCACAAAAAACAATAAATGCTTCTAAGAAGAAATATATTAACTAAAGGTGTGTGAAAATGTCTCACGGTTGTAAACATGACTCATTGCTTCAAAAATTATTGACTAAGTTGCCTAAGAGGGCGGCAACATTGCCTTTATTGATGGCTGCAAAGCTTTTGAAAGTTTCACTTTCATGGCTTTTCCATGTACTGGGGGTATATAAAATAAAACCAATTATAAGGAGAAAATCAGAGTATTTAATGTTCCCTTTAAAATGACTATTTAAATCAATGCCAACACAAACATATCAAGAGCAATTGTTCTTAAATGTGCTATTTTTTCAGGGAAATTCTTTAATCCTATTATGATTTTGCCTATCCTTAAATTCATTACCATGTTTCCTAAATAATATTAAGTATGACTTCCATGCTAAAGGAGGAGTCAAACCATAGTAATTTATTTATCACTTTATGTACATAGGTTGTATTAATTTATATAGCTCTGCCCACAAAAAAAATAAGCAAAACTTATCAAAAGGCTCTTTTCTTTAGTGGAAATCTTTTTTGAAGGATATCATTACTTCATTTTGATTCAGTAAATATGAAGTTCTTAATGTATACCAAAATATGATTTAAAAAAATGTTTTGAGCTTGAATTCAGAAATCAATTGAATCAATGTTACACTTCAAAATAATAAGATCTACTCCAAGCAAGACAGGGAGAACATTTAACTATCAAGGGGAAAGCTGGGTGTCAACTAAGTGGTATAGTAGGTAAAGTTCCAGGCCTCAAGACAGGAAGAATCCGTCCTCAATACAAATCTTACCTCAGACACTTCCTAGGTGTATGAACCTGGGCAGGTCATTTAACCCTTCTTGACTCACTTTCTCATCTGTAAAATGAGCTAGAGAAGGAACTGGCTAACCACTCCAATATATTTGCCAAAAAAAAAAAAAAAAAGCCAATGGGGTCAAGAAACAGTTGGACACAACTGAAGTGACTGAACAAAAACAAAAACAAAATATATTAATAGACTTACTGGTATCCTGAAATAGAATCAAAATGGGCAGAATATATTTATAAGTAATTAATACCTATCCGATGTAAGACAAAATGTTGACTGTTGAAACAGTAAAGTGGATCATAAGAGATCTAGAAAGGCTCCTAACAAAACCCTCTACAGCATTAACAAGATTCAGACCCTAATAACCATGGCAACTAAGTTTAGACTTTTTTGCTAAAAGGGAGGAGGAAAATCTATAGACATTCTCAGAAAAATAGATGTGCCTGCAATACATATACACATATATGTATTTGTGTCAATGTATACATACACATATATACATGTGTATATGCACATATAAACATACACACATACATACACATGACAAAAACTTGCAAAATAGTTTTGGAACCACCAGCTATCATTTTGGGGAAGAATACTTATGCATTATTGAATAAATCAAACAATTTATAGTGATTTACCTCTATGTGTAACCTATTAAATAGCTTCAAGAATGGAATCAAAACACATTCCAACGGATATATCCACATACAACCAAAATTGAATTTTAAAAGTCTTAAATAAATGGCCAATAATAGCAATATGTTCATAGAAATGGAGGGGCTTTTAAAGGCAAATCGTGGTTAAGTTATTGTCACTAGAAATTAGGAAAAGAATAATCCTTAAGGACTTCAGCTTTGAAATGAAAATGATAGACTTAGACTAACACATGACAGAAAACTACAAAAATTTAGCAACTATTAAATTCCTAGTAAGACAGTATTTGGTTACCATTATTCATCAAAAGTTTGCTGTCTTTCATGCACTAATGAATGATAAACCACACTACAAATACAAATCTCAAAATATTCTAGACAACTCAACCCACAAAATATGCTGGAATTAGAGGATTATGACAGACAGAACTTTTGCTTACCTTTTCCTGATATGACATTTCCATAAAAATTTAAGAACATTATTTTAAATAGATTTTGCTATACCAAATGCTCATAATCTCAAAGATATGGTAAAAATAAAAAAAATAATAAAAAGCTTTAATTTTCAAAAGCCTAGCCTAAGAAATCAAAATAATATGGGAATAGAAAGAAGTACATATCTTCTCCATCATAACGGACTCTTTCATGGGGAAAAAAATCACTATTTATAATTGAATAAAATCATTAGGACATAAACTCACATAGGTTTACAAAGGTTATCAATTATATTGAAATAGCCTTAGTGAAGATTCAAACTAGGACAAAAGTTTATGTCTTAATGATTTTATTAAACTATAAATAGCAATTATTTTGTTTCACTGTGAAAGAGTCTACAGAACAATAAATATAAGAAAAAACTAATAGTATAGTGGTTTATCTCAGGGCAATTGCTCTCCAACCTCCACTGAAAAAAATAATAATAAAATACTACAAATAACAAAAATATGAAACCATAGTTTAAAGATTAGAAATCAATTCTACATACTTCATCTTCTTTGATCTTTACACTGTCATCATCATCATCATCATTAATTTCATTTTACAGAAGAGGGAATTGAAGCTCATTAAATCATGACTTTCCCATGATGATAAATCTTTCCCATACATGATAAATTTCAGAGACAAAATTCAAACTGTATTATTTTCTGTCTCTAATTCCAATACTCTGTCAACCAGTTGTCATAAACTAGTATGTTTAGTAAAGTTTAAGAACTCCTTGATTTCATAGTTCTATCTTAATTGACATTAATAATTATAAAGTAATAAGAATGATAATCTATACTTTTATAAAATAATAGTATTTTATTTTGAGGGGTAGAACAAAGAAGTGGGAAAATCAGCATTGTCTATGCCAGAAATTATTCATTGTCTAAACATACATATTGTAGTCCAGGAGATGACAAATGTATAATCTTATCTTTCTGGTTTTAAGAGTTAGTAACTGTGTTGACTGTGTTTCAATATAATTGATTCCCTTTGTAGTCCTAGATATTTTAAGTATTTGAAAACATTATTCTTAGAAGGTATCCATAAGCTTCACCCAACTTCTAAAGAAGTTCTTCACACACACACACACACACACACACACACACACACACGTGCGTGCGCTCGCCCCCGCATTTAAGAGCACCAGCCTTAGGGAATAGTAAGTCTCATCCCCACATTTTACAGATATGGAAACTGAAGCAGAGAGGTTAAGTGATTTGTACATGGTCACACACATCTATTAAACATCTGTAGGACTACTTCTTCATTCATTCAATGTTTCTTTCTTTTTATCCCTTTAAGGAACAGCCAGATTCTAGAATACATTAATTCTCTTTCTTTTCCTCATGACCTAACATACACATACACACACACACAAACACACATACATACATACATACACACACACTAAAATATTGCTTTGTATAATGTGCTGAATAGCAAGACAATATGAAAAAATATTTAAATGCATTGTCTAATAAAGAGATCATTGAGTTTTGCATGCACCAACCCATCCTCAAAAAAGTTGGCTATTTGAGAAAAAAAAATTCATCAAGCACAAAAACTGTATTTTGGCTTCTCAAATTATCTGTCCCTAGTCTGTAGAGAGTCACTCTCTAACAGATTTTAGGTGGCCATGTACATTGAATTTCCAAAAGCAATTATAGAGTCAAAGAAACCTTTTATAAATAATTTTGCCACTATACAAAAAAATACACCAGGGAATTTTCCAGAATTATGTGTAAGTAGTACAGAATTTGGACCTTTTTGCTACTATAATTCATATCTTATCACTAGTCTAAAGATAGTAATATAGTGTAATCAGTAGAGTCAAATATAAAATTTGTTTCTAAACCAGTTCAGCTTCTCACTTGCTTAGATAAGTAATTTAACACAACTAAGCTTTATTTTCATCATTTATAAAATAAAAACTTGTTGATATCTAAGATACCTTTAAAAGTTAAGGATTTCTTCTATGATAATACATTTACAATACCATGAATTTCCTTTGCAAAGAGCTGCAGCAGGGCTTTCAACAAAGAATTTGCCTTGATATTATTCTCAGAGTTCTCCATCCTTAATGTAACCCCCTCCCCCATTTAGAACAAGGAAGGGGGGGTTGATTTACATTGTATTACTTATAGTAACCTGGGTGAAAAACATGGTAAGCAATGGATTCTCTGCCATTTTTTTCTGAAACTTTCAGACACCTTGATAGAAAATGAATTCTAAACAGTCATTTTTGTTTTTCTTTTCCACTTTAGAAATGTATTGGGACCCTTCTTTAGACACAGTAATGCTAAGAAAGAACTCTGAATGATTCATTTGGATTTTCTAAATTTTTGTTCAGATTTTTGTCTACATGAAATTATCCACCTGAATGAACAAAGGAAATACTTACCTGTGGCAATTTCCAGGAGTGGAGCCATGATGGAGTAGAAAAGCATCTACAAAATTCTTCCAAAATTCCCCTTCAAACAACTTTTAAATAAAACTCAAATTGAATTCTAGAGTGGCAGAGATGACAAAAGGTCAGAGTGACATATTCTTCCAGTCCAAGACAACACAAGATGTTGGAAAGAGAGATTCATAACGTGGACTTTTGTCTAAAGTCCACATGGAAGAAAAACTAGTACTGTGACTAAGTGGTGGAGACAGAAACCGCAGGAGTTTTGGGAACTCCCAAGCCAGAGAGAGTAAGGGGATGGAAATGATTGGAAAGAGCTAATCCTGTGCTAAGCACTAGAAACAATGCAGTTTGATAAATCCATTGGCTATATTCACTTCTGAATCACAGTTCAAAGGTAGAGAGGAACATTTTTGGTCAAAAGGGAGTGGAAACTCTGAGGAGCAATAACTCTTCTGTCTCCAAGGGACCAGGAACAATGAGGGATACTATCAATTGCCATCCCAAGGGATCAGGGACCTTTCTTGGGTTAGTACCAGAGTACAGAACAAGAGAGCATTGACTAATGTATAATGTGAAAGTATTTACAGATCCTATACTTGACTATAAGCCGCCATGGGGGGAGGAAGGGGGACAAAATGTGAAATTCAAGGAATTGTGGAATTGAATCCTGTAAACTAAAAGGAAACAAACAAATTAATAAAGAAAAAGAACAAGAGAGCATTGACCACACCTCTTTGCAGATCATAATACCTTCAAGGCACTAAAAACTTCCAAACCACTAGATCTAACTTTGAAAACAATAAGGTATAAAATCTGAAGCCTAAGATAAATCAGTACTTCTTCTTCATGCCAAAAATAGAACCCAAGAATAAGATAAACTTCCAAATCAAGAAATACAAAGGAAAAAATGAGCAAACAAACAAAAAGGATATGATGATAAAAATTAAAGACAATAACTCAGAAGGCAATGAACCAAAAAAAAAAAAAACTAGATGAAAAACCAAAAAGAAAAAAAGAATGTGATCTAGACAATAGTCAACAAGAATTCCTTGACAAGGTGAGGAAATATTTCCAAAATCCAATGAGTAATTGAGGAAAAATTTTGTAAAGAAATAAATGCAAAGGAAAAAATTAGGAAAAGATAATTAGCAACTTCTTTTTTAAAAAGCACAAAAAATACTAAAGAAAATACCTTAAAAACATAATTGACCAAAGGAAAAAAGTACAAAAGTTCAGTGAAGAAAATAATTCCTTAAAAATTTGAATTGCATAAGATTAAGATAATGATTCCATGAGATATCAAAAAACAATCAAACAAAGGAAATAATGAAAAAATTGAGGAAAATCTTAAATATCTGAGGAAAACAACTGACCTAGAAAATAGATCAAGGAGAGATAATTGAAGAATTATTGGATTACCTAAAAGATGATTTAAAAAAAAGATCTTAGTCATCATATTTCAAGAAATTATCAAGGAAAGCTACATAATAACATCCCATAAAGGAAGATAGCATATGTATCTTCTAAGAACTTTTATTAGAGAAAATAGAAGGATTCTAAATAAAAAGAGTGTATGGGAGTAAGTTAATTTAAAAAAAGATATATGAAAAAGAAGGATTCACTTGGAGAAGGCAGAAAAGAAAGGAAAATGGAGAAAATTATCTCACTTAGAGGAAGCATACAAGAAAGAGTTTTATAGTAGAGAAGAAAATGGTGGGGGAGGTAGGCAGTGCTTGACTGTCACTCATATCTAAATTGATTCAAAAAGGGGGAAATGTGTGTGTGTATTATATTGATGAGAGAACACTTACTAGAGAAAAAGAGGGCATATAAAAGCAACAAGTAGTCAGAAGCAAAACAGAATTTAGAGGAGAAACAAGATGAAAAAAATAGAAAGAATTGGACAAACAGAAGAAAAGAGATGGAGAGACATACACAAGAAGTAATCATAGCTGTGAATCTGAAAGGGATGAATTCACCCCCAAAAATGGAAGCAGATAGTGAATGTATTAGAAACCAGATTCCAAAATATGTTGTTTACAAGAAACAAATTTCAAACACACACACACACACACACACACACACACACACACACACTTAAAGTAAGGGGCTAGAACAGAATCCATTATACTTCAAATGAAGTAAGAAAAAAGGTGGGGCTAATGATGATGATCTCAGACAAAGCAAAAGCAAAAATAGACCTATTAGAAGTAATCTACATATTGCTAAAAAGGTAACATAAACAATGAAGTAATATCAGCACTAAGCATATATGCACTGAATGGCATAGCATCCACATTCTTAGAGAAATTATTAAATTATTGGAAGAAATACACAATAAAAGTATTCTAGAGGGGGATCTCAACTTTCCCTTCTCATAGCTGGTAAATCTAACCAGAAAATATATAAGAAGTCAAGGAGATGACTAGAAGCTTAGAAAAGTTAGACATGATAGACCTCTGAGAAAACTAAATGGCAATAGAAAGAAGTATACTTTTTTGTCATCTATAGATGACAACTTCACAAAAATTGCCCATGTATTATGGCAGGAAAGCAGAAATATATAATACATACATTTCAGATTATAATGCAATAATAAAAATTGCATTGAATAAATTGTCATGGAAGTACAGGCTAAAAATTAATTGGAAACTAAATCATCTAATCCTAAAGAATGAGTGGATCAAAGAAAGAATTGTATGAAAATCAGCAATTTCATTAAAGATGATAAAAATATACCAATATTTGGGGAAAGCTGCTAAATTAGTACTTAGAGAAAAATTCTAAATATTTACATAAATAAAATAGAGAAAGGGGGTGGCCAGGTAGCACAGTGAGTAAGAGCACCAGCTCCAGTGTCAGCATGACCTGGAGATCAAATCCTGGGCTCAGACACTTAGCACCCACCCAGAAACACCTTGAGCAAGTGACTTAACCCAGATTGCTTCAAAAATAAATAAATAAATACAATAGAGAAAGAGCACATCAATGAATCAAGCATGCAAGTATTTTTAAAAATAGAAAACTGACACATTGAAAGCTACTAATTAAATAACAAAATGGAAAATTTGAAAATCAAAAAAGAGATTAATAAATAGAAAATAAAAAATTAATAAAAAATGAAACATGCCTCTAATGAAGATGAAATTAAGGCAATTATTAGGAATTATTTTGCCCAGTTATATGACAGTAAAACTAACAATCCAAGTGAAATGGATAAATATTTACAAAAATATAAATGGCCTAGATTAAAAGAACAATATAGTTAAATAAGCCTATTTTAGAAGAGAAAATTGAATAAATCATAAATGAACTCCCTCTGAAAAAGTCCCCAATATCTGATGGATTCAAAGGTGAATTCTAACAAAAATTAAAAAGAAACAATTAGTACTGATATTAAAAAACTGTTTGGGTAAAAAAAAAGATGAAAGAGTCCACCAAATTCCTTTTATGATACAAATGTGGTTTTGATACATAAACCAGGGAGAGCCAAAACAGAAAAAGAAAACTAAAGATCAGTTTCCTTAAAGAATAACAATGTTAAAATTTTAAATAAAGTACTAGCAAGGAAATTACAGCAATATACCACAAAGATTATTATATTTCTTGTTATATTTCATTATAACCAAGTGAATTTATACCCAGAATACAGGGCTGATTCACTATTAGAAAAACAATTAGTATAATTCACCATATCAATAAAAATACAACAAATAATCACATGTTAAATAAATAAGTGCTGAGAAAGCCTTTGATAAAATACAATATTCATTCCTATCAAAAACAATGGAAAGCAAAGGAATCAATGGAGTTTTTCTTAAAATGATAAGCAGTATATATCTAAAACCCAGAGCAGACATTTTTTTGTGATGAGAATAAACTTGAAACTTCTAGTAACTAGAAACTAGAGAGGTTTCTTGTAAAATCAGGGGAAAGCAAGGGTGTTTATCTTTACTATTATCCAATTTCATATGAGAAATGCTAGCTCTAACAATAAGAAAAGAAAAAGAAATGGAAGGAATAAAAATAGGTAATAAAGAAACAAAATAATCACTTTTTACAGATCATATGATAGTATAAAGAGAGAACCCTAGAGAATCATCTAAAAAGCTAGTCAATAACAATTCAGAACAAAATTGTAATCAGGAAAAAAAGGCTGCTATTGGCTAAGAAATAGAATGGGAGATCAGTGAAATAGATTAGCTATATAATATACAATGGTAAATAACAATAGTAAATCATTCTGATTGCATGAAATTAAAAGATTTTTGCAAAAACACAATTAATGAAGCCAAAATTAGAATGAAAAGAGGAAAATGGGGGAAATGTTTGCAACAAGTTTGTTTGAAAAACATCTCCCTTCTCAAATATATAGGGAACTGAGACAAGTTTATAAAAATACAAACTATTCTTCAATTGGTAAATGATCAAAAGATATGAAAAGGCAGTTTTAAAAAGAAAAAGATTAAAGCCATCAATAGACTTAAAAATGCTGCAAATCACCACTGGTTAGAGAAAAGTCAATTAAAGCACCTCTGACATATCACCTCACACATATCAAATTCACTATTTTGATAGAAAAAATAAAACTATAAAATCTGCAGGGGATGGAAAATTTGTGATGTTAATTATTGGCAGAGTTTTAAACTAGCCCAATCATTCTGGGTCCAAGGGACTATAAAACTGTGAGACCCTTTGATTCAGCAATATATTTTTTAGGTCTGTATCCCAGAAAGATAAAAGAAGATTAAGAAAGGACTTATTTGTGCAAAAATATTTATAGCATCTCTTTTTGTGGTGGCAAAGAATTGGATATCAAGGGAATGACCATCAATTGGGGAATGCCTAAACAAGTATTAGTATATGCTTGTGAAGGAATAGCACTGTGCTATAAGAAATGAGGAGCAAGACGGTTTCAGAAAGACCTGGGAAGAATTCTGTTAAGTCACAGAAAGTGAAGTTAGCAGAACCAGAAGAATGTTGTGCACAGTAACAGCTATATTGTAATGATGATCAACTGTGAAGGATTTGCCTACTCTGAACAAGACAATGATACACACCATTTTCAAAGGACTCAGAATGAAAAATATATCCACCTCCAAAGAGAGAACTAATGAACTCTGAATAAAGATTGAAGCATATTTTAAAATTTTTAGAAATTTTCATTATTTTGTTTTGTTTGTGTTTTCTTTTGCAATGTGGCTAATATGGAAATGTTTGATATAACCTCATATGTATAATCAAAATCAAAGTACTTGTCTCCTCAAGGAGTGGGAAAGAATGTAAGAGGAGAGAATTTGGAACTCAAAAGTTAAAGGAATGACTTTAAAAATTACATGTAATTGGGACATATTTAATTAAATAAATAAAAATAATTTTTAAAAAGATTTGATTATCCAGATATTTCAAACAGCTAAATGAAAACAAAAGGTTATTTTTATGACTGTGAACCAAAAGTCTGGACTTTGGCTATAATTTGCTATATTTACATGTAACCTCATTTTCACATTTTTCTCAATTTAACTTTCTGATAAATACCCCCCCCATTCTATATCAGTCCCTGTTGACTTCCGTTAGGCTCTGAAGATTCACTATATTGAACACCACTTGTTTCTTTTTATCCTCTGTAGTTGATGTGCATGGCCCTGTTCAAAGGAAACATCTAAAGCCTAAAAATATCTTTACATGCTCCTTGGGGAACCTAAAATCTGATATTAAGATCAGGAGAGTAAAATATTTTTAAGAAAAGGAAAATGAAGACTTGTGAGGTTTTTCCCCTCTGAACTATAGAAGTTTGACTTCAATGGAATGAAAACTTCAGGGTTAGGTGTTTTGCTCCCTTCTAACCACTGCTTCAATATAGTACAAGTACCAGAGGGCATTACTCTTGTTATCTCTTGCTGTAGGATTCATAAAAATAGAAAAAATGAACCATTACCAAAACAATCTCATCCTCCACTGGCACTCTTGTGACCGAGGGCAGCGCTGTCTTGGGTACCTTCTGCATTCCTCTCTGGTTCTGAAGGTTGGTAAAATAATTGACAGCTGCAAACTCAATAAGGGCAGAGAAGACAAAGGCAAAACACACTGCTATGAACCAATCCATGGCAGTCGCATAGGACACCTTTGGCAAAGAATGCCTAGCACTGATACTTAAAGTGGTCATGGTTAAAACAGTGGTAATTCCTAAAAAGAAAAAGAAAAAAAAATGTCTGATTTTAGAACTGAGGATTTAATAATGAGATCCAATGAGACAATGGTAATGAAAAGCATGAAGTGCTGAATTAATGAAAAAGGATTAGCAATTATAATGGTGCTTTTAAATGGTATGAAGGTTGGCTACAAATATCAAGAAAGTGATGGTTATTGATTAAATTGACATTGAATCATTATAGAAATTTAAGGACATTTGTGTCTTCCTTGAATCATTCATTCCTGAAACTTCCTGTGCTTTCTAATCTATCTTTTAGGAACTGCATAGAAGTACATAGAGGTGGAAATACTCCTATTTCGTAGGATGAGATGGTTACTAACACCCCCCAAATTCTTAGTTTCATTGGTCTAAAACGGTCTTGAAAATAATCAGTTATTTATTCATGATAAAGTTGGCTTTATACTAACTTAATTCAAGCTACATTAATCCCTTTTCCTAACAATGTAAGAGACTGTTAGGAAATAAGGAAGACAATATTGATAAAAATAATAGCAATAATGAATATTTAAAAATTTTTAAAGTGCTTTAAAAATGTCATATTATTAATCCTCACAACAATCATAGAAGGTACGTGCAATTATTCTTTCCATTTTACAGATGAGGAAACTGAAACAGAGATTGAGTTATTTAGGGTTACAAAGTTGCCAAGTGTCTGGGGCTAGATTTAAACTAAGATTTTCCTGATTTCTGTTTTGAATCTCTATCTGTACCACCTAGCTTCAGTGCACTTAATAAACATAATAATAACAGGAATCCTAACAACATATATATATAGCACTTTTAGCTTTGCAAAATGTTCTACATGCATTTGATCCTGGAGACAATCATGTGAGTATTATTATCTCCATGTTGTAGATTAGAAAACTGAAGCTGAGAAAAGATCATTGATTTGGTCATAACCACATAACTACTAAGGGTTTAGAGCAAAATTTTAAAACTGTACTTCCTGACACCTGGTCAAGTCATTTATCATCTATAGTAAATAAGTAAACAAGAAGATAGATAAATGATTGAAAAACAAATAATTGAATTAATAAAGAAAAAAATCTCAGTACTTAATTCGATCATATATCAACATTATATTGTATATGCTTTATTAAAAAAATTTCCAATTGGGAAACATAGTACTACTCATGCATGAACTCAGGAATAAGTTATATCACTCCCTATTTTTGAATGTTAATTATCACTACTATTTTTCAAAGATTATTTGGGGGAAATCTCTATAAATTGCAGATGAAGTCCATTTCATTTTCTGACTAACTCAGGTGTATCTAGATGGTATGGCTGATAATTTCATTCCCATTTTCTTCAACAAGTAATCATCATGTACCATTATATATTCAACACTACCTTAGGCACTGAGGGCATTAAAAAAATATTCATCATATGTCACCAGGACCTTCCCTCAAGGAGTTTTCAAGATGCTCATACAGAAATAAGCTTCATAATAACTTTTGTTATGTTATACATCTGTTTTTAATCGTTTTTAGGAAATAATATCAAACTACTCCTGGGCACAGACTGATTTTCTTTTGCACTGGGGAAGTCCCATCTATAAATTTTTATCAGAGTATGAATTTTCTTTAATTTTAGGGTTAGGTTTAGGGGAGAGTGCTATTATGTCTCATTCTAAATCATATAAGCATTTAATCTTACTGTGAATTTTAATGTTACTTATAACTAAAGATCATATAAATAGAATCCCATAGTCTTAAGTCATAGATTCCCTGGGCTTTGCTTTACTCATCTATAAAACAAAGGGCTTCATAACCCTTGAGGTCTATCAATTTGTAATCTGTGACTTGGTTAAAGAGGAACAGGATAATATCTCATTTTTACTCTAGAATGTTCAAACTGTCAGTGACCTTGGGAGATATGTCTGCCCAGCTTCTCATTTCTACAGATGACAAAACTAAGTTCCAGGAAGAATAAACAACTTGTCCAAAGTCACCCAGGCTGGGAGTAGAAGCCCTAGGATCCAAACCTAGTTCTTCTAAAACCCAGGACAATGCTCTTGCACAAAAATGTTATCATTTAAAATATTATTCTATTATTATATTTGGTTCTGTCAGTGAAAATTCTTAATTGTGTAAAATTTTAATGGTTCTTTTTACCACCTTGAGTCTAGAATCAGGTTAGACTGAAATGATTCTGGCACCAGTATTGGCAAACTTGTACCTAAAGTGTTAACTACTTTTGTGCTTTAAGGGTCTATCATCCAATTCAATTCCATATTGTGTTTTATTTATTTATTTAATAGAAGGAAAATACCATCTAACTACTGATAAGGCAAATGATATGATAACTGTGTATTGTATTAAATCAAACTGAATTGAATTTGTATAATTTTGGACTCATTTCTAATTAAGGCAGAATCTGCTTTTTTCTTAAATAAAATTAGGATGAGTTTTGGAAGGAGAAGGGTCATCTAGGAAAAAGAAGTTCAGAGAGGTGGGTGACTTGTTCATAAATGGGAAAAGGTAGGATTCAATCCCAGGTCATCAGATGTCTGTTATCTCTCCACTGCACCAAATTTTCAATTACATGACCTTGAGAAGTTTGAAGTTAACAACTGGTTATTTTATTTAATGGGTGAACATATAGTTCTTATTGCTTTAGTCAACTAATCAGAAAATACAGACAATGAAAAAATTGGGCAGTGTCAAACCTTTATGGTTCCTTATAATCTAAGAAACTCGGTGAGACAAAGTACTATGGTGGAAAGGACTCTTGTTTTGGTGACTGGGAACCTAAATTCAAACTATTCTGCCACTCTGTAACCTTGAACAAGTCTAAAGTTTTCCTGAATCTCTGTACTCTCATTTGTAAAGAGGTTTAGATGAGGTCATTTCCAAAGTCCCTTTCAGCTCTAAATACTGAGATCCTCAATTCCATATTGCATTTCCTTTATGTTGCTAGCAGTAACAATGACAACAAGATCATTGATAATATCCATTTTAAAAATATGTTCTTGACCATTGACTTAGTTGATCATCATGACAACCTGTAAATTAGGAAATTGAAGCATTATTATATGCATTTTAAAGATACAAAAGCTGAGGTCCAAATTAGAGAACTTAATACCCCCAAGTCAAATACCTAACTAAATTACAATGAATCAACTGCTCACCAGTTTTTGTGAATAAGGCTGAATGGGATAAGAAGATTATTTCTATTATCTTATGCAAACAGCATAATGTTGGCCAATGCACATGAATTGAAATAATAACATTAAAGTCCATATCATCCCATACAACCTTTGTCAACAGTCTAACGATTCAGCTTAACATTATTTAAGCAATGAAAAATAGCTAAAATCTTAGAGGGAAGAATATATTACTGCCTAGGGGTATGCTATGTAAGTTTATAATGATATATTGTATGCGATAAAAAAAATACCTTAAGTGAACCAATATATACACATCTATGTGTGGAATAAATTTCTCATTTGCTTGGTTATTGATAATCATGGATGACATATACCTGTATGCTGAGAAATTTATAATCACATAAGAAACAGCAGGGGCTCTGGGTTAGATTTCATCCTCAGACACTTAATTTAGATATGTAACCATGGCAAATTTTTTTACCTCTAAGAGTCTCAGTTTCCTCCTCTGCAAAATGAGACAATAATTATACTCACACAAATCACCCTCATAGGGTTTTAAGGAAAATATTATGCAAACCTTAAAACATTTTGCAAATGTCACTTAATTTTATTGTTGTTATTGCCCTTTTACCCAATATTATATTAAATAATTTTATACTACCACATCTGGTACTTTCTTTTAGAAGTAGCATGGCATAGCTGAGAAAACATTGGATTCAGAGTTGGAATTGGGTTCAAATTCCATCTTTGTAACTTTCTAGTTGTTTGGTATTAAGAAAGCCACTTCACCTCCCTACACATCAGTTTCCTCATCCACAAAAGACAGTGCAGTAGACTGAATAGAGTGCTGAACTTGGAGTCAGGAAAACCCAGGTTCAAATCCTACCTCTGATTCTTACTAGCTCTGGGCAAATTGTTTAACCTTTCTGAAAATCAGTTTCCCCTCCTGCAAAACCAGTATAGTATATTTTGTGGCTGATTCAGAAATTTAGTGTGAAACTTAAATTAAATAATTTATGTCAAGAATTCCATAAAATTTGTTGTATTATAGCACTACTTTCCAGATTCCCCCAGTTACCAGTGCCTTCTCTCCAATGATATGCTGTGTATTTATATTGAAAATGCTATATATAAATACATAAACACATGCACAATATATCCCCTCTTTTAATCGGAGTTCCTTTAGTGCAGGGACTATTTAATTTTTACTTGTGTAACCCCCATGCCAAGCACAGTGCCTGGAATACAGTAAGTATTTAATATAATTGGCTATTGTTGCTTTTTAAATTTTTTTTATTATTTTTTTCTTACCTTCTCTTTGCTGATTATATCCAATTTATCCTGCCTTTCTTGTTTGCAGCTAGTTGTTTTCAGTCTATCTCCTTTTTTACATTCTGAACTACTTGAGAGTAGGGACTGTCTTTTATCATTCTTTGTATCCTCAGCTCTTATCAGAATACCTGGCACATAGTAGGTGCTCAATAAATGCTTACTAACTGACTGAACTTGTAGGCTTACACTGAAAATTAAAATGTAAAAATTATGAAAGTGTCAGATGTCTATGAAAATAATTTGTAAAATATATATCTATGGGGAAATTAAATTATTATTTGACTTATTTTCATTTATTCACATTTTATATGCTTGTATTTTACATTTTTTATTATAGCTTTGGATTATTTATGGTAAACTCATTTTGCTCTTTCAGATGCAGTCAATGAATATAAACTATATAATGTCTACCTACAGAACTGGAGTTAAAGAATTGGGAGTTACAGAAAGGGGAGAAAGGAAGGATAAGTATCTCAGAACTATATTCCCCATATTTTTTTGTTTTTGTTTTGATTTTGGAAGGCAATTGGGGTTAAGTGTCTTGCCCAAGGTCACATGGTTAGTTTTTGTATTAAGTGTCTGAAGCTGGATTTGAACTCAGGTCCTCCTGACTGCAGGGCCAGTGCTCTATTCACTGCACAACCCAGCTGACCCCATATATTCCCAATATTTTGCTATGTTACTCCCTTGGTTGAGTGTCTTCTAAATTCCACATTCAGACCTATCTTATTTTCTATGTTTCATTTCTTCAGATCCAATTTGGAACACAAACTAGGACCCAGAAAGAACACCAGCCACTGTTCTTGGAAAAATAGTCCCTTAGATGATCAAAAACATAACTTGATTGAGAGTCATGGTGAGTGGTTAATCTCTGAGTAAGGACTCAGTTTTTCATTGGTAGATGGCAAAAAAGCAATTGCCATGAATACAGAAAAGATGTCAGGTGATGGATAAATGGCATGAAGGCAGACACAGTAAGGCATACCGAAAACAGTTCTAGCAGGCACAGACTCCTTATTTATCCAGAAAGACACCTGTGATAGAATGACTGTCATAATGCAGGGAGTGTATATCTGTATCATGAAATATCCCATCTTCCTTTGCAAGTGGAAATAAACTGTCATGATTACATATTCACCTGCAAGAAGACATGTATATCAGGGTTATTGTTGTTGACACCATACAAAAGAAGGAAACTTAAAGTAAATCAAACAGGATGTTAAATTAGAATGTGCTGGGAGAAAAAAAAGAAAAGGACAATAACAGGAAAAGCTCAATGTACAAAAAAGGGGGAAAGAGGAGGACCTGATCATTCAATAGATCAAAGAAGTACATCCATTTATTTTTGGATATTTTTGTCACATACTGACAAAAGCAGCATCCTTCAAGGTCAAGCCACACTGCATAGAGCTGCAAACCTAGTGGAGAAATCAATTTTTAGCAAATCTTTCAGGAACTTTCAGGAGGGCAAAGTGAGCTAAGGAATAATAAATAGTTAAAGTAATGTCAACAAGGTATACCACTGGAAAACTGAGGACTGTTTACCAGGTAAGGGTTGCCACCACATGGGTCAGATTCTTACCCGTATTGGACTTTATTATCTCACTAGACACAGTCTGTCCAATCAGATCATACTGTAGGAGACTTGAGGATTCTTGAGGAACTTCTACAGAATATAGAGGGCCCATTTTCCACGTATAGATGATCTCACTTTTGGGGTAAGCATCTGAATTTTAAGAACATATTAAGCAGAGCAATGAAATTTAGTATTTTCCCAGATCAACATAAAACATTTTTTGTTTCATTTTATGTAAGGAAGGAGATGCAATTGTAACAAACTGAGCTGTCATTGGCATTTTATCTGGGAAGCTAAAAAAGCATTTCTTAGAACCTGCATTACTATACACACGCAGAAGATGTGATGAATTAATTATGCTCCCTGAATCATACTGAGAATCACAAGTAGCTCCAAGTTGTTTGTGTATTTTATAGTGATACTCCTTTCCAGCTCCCTGGGAAACAGATTCAGTTACTCAAATAATAACTTATGTTGAATAAGTTATTTGCATATGTGAGGTTTTTCAGACTTACAGCTCCCAAACTTCAGTGGACAAGCATGCCCATCCATAGGAAAATTAACCAGTCTCATGGGGCAGTCAGCATTGATGGTAAGTCTAAAACACATTGAAAAAGAAAATACTATCATATGGTTATCTAGAAGGCCCTGAGGACTGAGGAAATATAACCGTTCAAAGTTCACCTCATTGTGTAGAGAATAGTTCCATTCTGCATGATACGGAAGAGTTTGTTTGGGGTTGTCATGTTGTGAGCTATAGACTTTTTTCCATTCCTAAAAAAAGTATCAGGTGTCCAGATCTTGCTGACCATCAAATTATTCAAACTTAGAATCTTAGATGGGCCCCTGAACTTCAGCCTCTCATCAGTCCATGTCTGACGGAAGAAAACATCCATCGTGTATTCCTGTGATAAGGCAAAACAGTCACTGAACTGGCTGCTAATTTGTTAAACACTTTTCACTCACTGCTTTCATATTGTCTTATTTATTTTAAGGGATAACTAGAAAATAGCCACTCTTTGAGGAAATAGCCTAATCAAAATGCTTTGTTCTTATTACATCATTATTCTTCTTATTTCTTGGAATATTTGTTATTATTATTTTTAACCCTGCTCACATGCAGAAAGAGTTATACATAACCTAAGACAAAAAACAATTCTCTTAACTAAACAACTTCTGTGTTTCTCACTGTCTCTCTGCCTCTCTTTCTCTTCCCCTCCATTTCTAAATCACCTCCATCTCCATCCCCACCCATATGTACAACTCTGTCCAGATTCACATCCATATCTACATATCCATTTTCTTCTCCATCTCCATCCCAATCTTCATACTTAACTTCATCTCCATCATTCTAATGAAGAATATGACTTAAAAATTATTTTCTGTTCTAGGGTTAGAATGTTCATCTAGTCTCAATACATTACATATCCTCAGATCAAAGTTTGGTTACATAGTTCTCAAAAAACATAATTAATTCCAATATTCCAATATCTAGTCAAGAAGTCTTTTACATATATAGTTAAAATGCATTATAACTAATTTATAGCTCATGAAAATTTGTTTTCAAAAATAATATGCTAGGTATTTTGAAAATACATAAATGAGTATAACAGGAAAATGGTTACCAAGAGAGATAATATTCTATTTTTTCCCCTGAGACTTCAGTTAATATACCTTTGCAAAGTTGGATTTAGGGGACAATATTTGCATCTGATTTCCCATCTCCCTTTTTTATCTCTGGCTTTTATTGCCAGCGTTTGTTTGTGTGGGTAGATAAAAATGTGACAAACAAGGTCTGAATCTATACAGTCAAGCTCTGGATCCCAGTGGTGAGATTCAACAGCATTGATTCACTTTTGGGAGAAAAAAAATCTCAGAGAAAAGTTCTAGACCCCCCCTCCGGCCACCCCTCCCCCACCCCTCTGCCAGTCAGTTCTTCAATAATAGTGCTGTGGAAATGTATAGCAATGGCCAAAATTAGTAAGGTTAAACAAATATGTGCCGAATTTTCATATCATTAAAAACCATTAAGGCTTTGGGTAATGCAAGCTCCCCATACTCCTTCAAGCAGGCAGTCCCAAAGTGGAAATCTCTCAGATCTCAGATTCCTGTCCTTCCCCTATCTCCAATGGTTGATAAATAGAAAAAGAAAGCAAAGGAAGACCGCAAAGGGACTTCTACTATAAAACCTAGCAATGCTGGGGCAATTTGAGGATGATTGTGTGTGATGTTTGATATTGTTTTAATGGATGGGTTAAAATGCTACTAGAACACCACAAAATATTTAGTTCTCCAGGGCTAGCTTAGAGTTTTGGTGCCATTTATTATAAATATGTCCCTCTAATACCTACTAGTCTATCCATAAAGTGAATGGTTGACTGCATCAAGCCTTCCTGAGTGGTTCCCTGTGCCATTCCATAAATTGTTCTGGGATAGACTTCAAAAGAGAGATAAACCACAAACCTTAAATCCTCCCTCAATCTCATTGCTATGCACTTGGATCCTAAGTATCCTTCACTCAACCTGGCAATCCCCACCTTTTCGCTTGGAAATAAAATTTTAACTGCCTTTGTTTGTTTGCTTTTTTGTTTCCTTCAACAAATTGTACATGCTTGGCCCCTAATGAAACTGTCTTGGAGATTAAATTCAACAATCTACTCTAAAAACTAGCCTGCCTTCCAAAATGATGGGAAATAATTTCAATCCAATTAATTCAGCTAACATCAATTAATGATTTTCTAAATGCTGAGCCTTCAGCATAAATAAGCAAATCCTGCATTATTGGTCTAGGACCATGGTTAGGTCAATTAGGTCATATTAGGTAAATCTTATGATTTCTGGTCTTCATTCCTACTACCTGAAGAAGAAATCCTTTAGCATGGGTTTTCCTGGAGCACTTATAGCTCCAAGTATACTTACCATCTCCACATCGGACACAGGACCAAAGCTTGTTACATAAATATCAGTTTTCACTTCAGTGACAGAACCTAAAATGAAGGAAAGAAGAATGGAGGGTTGCCCCCTTACACATTACCCATCTGAATAAGATTTAGGAAATTTACCAAGGGCCGCACAAAAAATCTAGCTACATCCTGCATTCAGTATGCCCCCCATTCCCTCAGTCTTTCCTTTTGTAGGAATCCCTAGCTCCATTCAGTTGTGAAAATTCACTTATGCCAGCCCAAACGAAAAGATTCAGTGTGAGCCTGACTCCTGGATTTGCCAAATTACTTTGCCCAGGCCGTATAAGATGAGGCTGAATAAACAAAAAATTGAAGAGTACTCATTAAAGTTCCCTTGCAAATAGTTTGATCATGGAAGGACAAGAAAGGAAGAAGGAGAAAGTTGCTTGAGAACAAAGAATGATCTTACTTCCAAATCCTGGTCGAAGCCTGTTGTCATAACCATCTAACAGTTTGTCCAATATCCTGCTGATATTCTTTGAGTAGAGGTTTCCTTCATACATAGGATCACCCAGGGCATTGTCCAGGCTGCAGATAAAGGGAACATTCTATGTGGCCCATTTCCCCCACTCATACCCCATTTCTTTATTTTATTTGGTCAGGAGCCCAGAACATAATTTTCTCCTTCTCCATTCCCCTGACCTAAGGAAAGAAAGGAATTGGGGTAGGGGAAGCACTTACCATACAATGATGTACAGACACTTCAGAAGGGAGGGCATCCTGCAGTGCAGCAGGGTCTTCCTTTCCCACCCTCCTCTACCAGTTTACTGAAGCAATGCTCCCAAGACCTTACATAGCTCTTATTCTCTTCAACCCAGTGAGTCAGTGGATGAAGAAGATGCTGGGGAAGTTTGAGGGGAGTGTACAAGGAGGCACCCTTCTTTTTTCTCCTTCTTTTTGGGGAGTTTGTCGTCTTAGACTTCTTCACCACCACTCAGGCTTGTCTGACTGACTCAGTTGGAAAATGAGGGTTTGAAAGGACAATGCATGGTGAGAGAGCAGTGACAATAATAGAATAAGGCATTAGAGGAGATTAAAAGGAAGAAATCCACTGCTAGTTTTGGCAAGGAATTAGCAGGGCCCCGTTAGGGAATCTGGAAAAGCAGTGGCATCTTGCTGATTGAGATTATGTTCAAAATGTGCTGAACATTTATTATTTTTATGGTTCACATATTCCTACTCAGCTCTTACCACATTAATTTTTTTTAAATAAATGGTCCTTCTTTTACGTATTCATTTTTATTTTTTGTTATGTTTATTAGTGATAGATCCTTTATATTTTAAAAAATGCTATAATTTTCTGCCTGTGAGTATGTAAAAATACAGATAAAGGACTGCTGAGTTTCGGTAGTGTTATGTTTTGGTTTGTAGTTTTTTTTTTTAATTGTTTGCTTTCTAAAACCGGGAATCCCTTCAATCCAAACCTGTTTACATCTCTATTTTATTTTATTTTCATTTATCAATTCCAAATTCTTTCCTGCCCCCTATTCAAACTATTGAGAAAGTAGGAAATATAATACTTTTATACATATGAAGTGATGCAAAGCATTCCCACATGTACCACCATTTTAGACAAACACCTTTTCCACCTGAGACTTAATGTGTCCCCACACAATATAGTTTTGTTTGTCAGACTTTTCTAAGAAATTTAAATAACCACAATGAAAAGGTCAATATAATCGAGGAATTACTTCAAGCAACAATCATTTTATGTCTTTGCCAATCATAGAGAGGCAGGCTAGATAGAACACCAACAGTGTAGAGTACAAGTTCATTTGCAAAATATTATGGAGTAGGAGGGTAGAAGATTATGAATGACAGTGCCTCCAAAGTCAAGAGAAAACAAAAAAAGAGATAAAGAATTTTGTGGAACACTGACTTAAACCTATCATAAGATAGCACTTGAAGATGAAACAAGAGGGAAGACAACATAAAAGGGAGCGAATATGCCACAATTTAATTAGTGACATATGTTTGTGTTTCTAAATTCCTAAGATATATTAATCTTTTGGATTTGGGAATGAATAATGGAAATTCCAGGGATTTCTTGAGAAGCCTGGAAGTAATTTTATTTTTTCATATTACATTTATTATTATTTAAATAACAATGAGTAATTATATTGACAAATGGTGAATCATTTCTTCGGTTATAAGGTTACTTACTTAAAGTTTTTGAAATTTTCAATGAAAAACTACTGGAATAATAAATACATAGTTTATTGTTACCCTGAACCAATATATTACGATAAATATTTAAAATATATGTGGAAATGAGGGAACTAATTTCCTTTATTGTTTTTCTCATAATACTTCCAACATTCTGCATGTTCCTTACTCATTATTATGGATATATACAAATTTTAACAAATAAGAATCAGTATGTTTGGTTGTATTTACAAAGAACAGTACTATATTCAAACACAGGCAAATGCTCAAGAGCCTTATTGGGTATTATATAACCGAACATTAAAATCTCTTAACAAGGTTAGTAACACTACAGAGAATCATGTGTAAAATTGCTAATTTGAAGATTTATTTTGCTTCCAAAGCTCATAATATCTTGGAACACCACTCTGCACATTCATATAAAATATACTGTATGTAAAACCTAATTTTCAAAGTTATTTATTTATTTTTAGTTTTCAACATTCATTTCCACAAAATTTTGAGTTACAAATTTTCTCACCATCTTTCTCCTACTCCCCACCCCAAGATAGTGAGCCTAGTAAATATACCTTCCCCAATCTGCTCTCTCTATCCTGCCCCATACTCCCCAACTTTCTAGTAGGGCAAGATGAATTTCTAGAGCTCTGTGCCTGTATATCTTATTTCCCAGATGCATGTAAAAAACAATATTTTAACATGTGTTTTTAAAACTTTGATTACTAGATTTTTTACCTTCTTCTCTCTGCACCCATTCCCACTGGGAAGATAAGAAATTCAATAGAGGTTGTACATGTGTGGTTACTCAAAACATTTCCATCGTAGTTATATAGTGAAAGACTAACTATATTTCCCTCCATCCTATCCTGCCCCCCCACTTATTCTATTTTCTTCTTTGACTCTGTCCTTTTTCAAAAGTGTTTGCTTCTAACTATGCTCTCCCCCAATCTGCCCTCCCTTGTATGATCCCCCCTCTTATTCCCTTCCCCACTACTTTCCTGTCGGGTAAGCTACCCAATTTAATGTGTATGTTATTCCCTCCTTGAACCAAATTCAATAAAAATAAGATTGACTCATTTCCTTTCACCTTCCTGCCCTTCCACTCCATTGTAATAATTTTCTCTTGTCTCTTTTATATGAGATGATTTGCCCTATTCTATCACTCCCTTTCTCCTTCCACCATTATATTCCTCTCTCCCCTTCATATTCAACTTATCCTGTACCCTCTATGTATACATGTACACACATAAACTCATACTCACACAAGTATTTATATACACATACACCCTCCTATTCAACTATCCTCATACTGAGAAAAGTCTCATTAGTTACAATGAACATTTTTCCATGTAGGAATATAAATAGTTCAACTTTAATAATTTCCTTATGATTACCTTTTTCCTGTTTACCTTCTCCTATTTCTCTTGCTTCTATTTGAAAGTCAAATTTTCTGTTCATCTCTGGTTTTTTCATCAAGAATACTTGAAAGTCCTCTAATTCATTGAATGACCATATATTTCCCTGAAGCATTATACTCAGTTTTGCTGGGTAGGTGATTCTTGGTTTTAATCCTAGCTCCTTTGACCTCAGGAATATCATATTCTAAGCCCTTAATGTAGAATCTGCTAGATCTTGTGTTATCCTGATTGTGTTTCTACAATACTGAAATTGTTTCTTTCTAAAAGCTTGTAATATTTTCTCCTTGATCTGGGAACTCTGGAATTTGACTATAATATCCCTAGGAGTTTTCTTTTTGGGATCTTTTTTCAGGAAGCAATTGGTGAATTCTTTCAATTTCTCTTTGCTTTCTGACTTTAGAATATTAAGGCGATTTTCCTTGAGAATTTCATGGCTGCTGACATGTAGGGGTGGTAGTTGCCAAAGGTAGGGGTTGGTGTGGCAATTTCTTAAAACACAATAACAATGAAGTTTGCTGTATCTATTGAATTTTCCTTTCATAAAAATAGTTTCTATAGCATGTGTTGCTATTTGATAGCATTTTATCCACAGTAGGACTTCTTTCAAAATTGGAGTCATTTCTCTCAAACCCTGCCACTGCTTTTTCCACAGTTTGTGTAATATTCTTCAATATTGTTGTGTCTCAGGGAATAGGGAGGCCTCAGGAGACAGAGAGGGTGGGGGGATGACTGATCAGGGGAGCAGTCAGAGTACGTACCACATTTCTTAAGTTCACCTTCTTTATGTGGATGTGGTTCATGTTTCCCCAAAATAACTACAATAGAAACATCAAAGATCAGGGATCACAGATTACCATAACAGATATAAGAATGATGAAAAAGCTTAAAATATTGTGAAAATTACCAAAATTCAACACAGAGACATGACATAAGCACATGCTATTGGGAAAAAAAATGTGACAATAAACTTGCTCAATGCAGGTTTGTCATAAATCTTCAATTTGTAAGAAACAAAATTTTTTTAGAAAGCAAAAAAAAAAAACTAACACAATGTCTGCAAATCCCAATAACGTGCAGCACAATAAAACATGGCGTGCGTGTATAGTTGGCTTCCAGTGCAGACACTGATGACAGTTGTTCCTGTCTCAGGGACACTGCAAGGATGCCAATGAGAAATCTAATTCTTCCAACCCTCCAAAGTTCATAAGGTCCTCCTCTAGCCAATGGAGGTTGGGGAAGGACTGGTGTTTTACTTCTGTACATTTGACTCCTTTTTTTTTTTTAAAGCAATTGGGGTTAAGTAACCTGCTCAAGGTTACAGGGTCAGTTATTTCTGGGTGTGGTGCTGAGTATCCGAGTCTGGACTTGATCCAGGTCATCCCGACACTGGAGCCGCGCTCTTACTCGCTGAGCCACCTGGCCGCCCCTAAGCAATTGGGGTTAAGTAACTTGCTCAAGGTTACACGGCCAGGTGTTTCTAGGTGGATGGTAAGCGTCTGAGCCCGGGATTCGATCTCCAGGTGTTCTCAACACTGGAGCCGGTGCTCTTCCCTGCTGTGCCACGTGGCCGCCCCCATTTGACTCCTTCTTAAGAACTTGTCCAGATCGACTTTTTCTTGGCTACTTATCATTCTAACCTCTTGGGCTATGAACTATTTCCTCATTTTTATAAGCCCCTCAGGGCATGATGAAGTTCCATAACCATTCAGAACAGACTTCCTTTCAATGTCTCTATAATTACTCTAGTAGCTTTCAAGACTTTTCTGCTTCATGATTCATTAAGATGTGTTCTTAGCTGGTAAGGATAAGATAGCAAGATAGCATCTTATCACTTACTTTATTTTTTATTAATTAATTATTTTTTAGTTTTCAACATTTACTTCCGTAACATTTTGAGTTCCAAATTTTCTCCCTCTTCCTTTCCTCCCTCCTCTCCAAGATAGCATGCAATCTGATATAGGCTCTAAATATACATTCATATTAAGCATAATTTCACATTAGTCATGTTGTAAAGAAGAATTAGACCCAATGAGAAGAACCATGAGAAAGAAGAAAAAAAATGAAAAGAGAGCAATCGGAATGCTCCAATCTGTATTCAGATTCCATAGTTCTTTTCCAGGATATGGAAAGCATTTTCCTTCATGAGTCTTTGGGAGTTGTCTTAGATCCCTGCATTGCTAAGAAGAGGGGAGTCTATCAACGTTAGTCATCACACAATGCTGCTGTCACTGTCATAACTTCATGTATATGAGGTTGGGAAATTGTCAGGACTGAACCTCACACTTTCCTGGAACGTTTTTTAAGGGACCAATGATCATTTATTAATCATCTACTGTATGCCAGTCCCTCTTCTAAGCACTGGGGACACAAAGAAAGGCATAAGACAGAATTTTCCCTCAAGGAGCTAACAAGGTAATGAAGACGACATGTAAAAAGAAGCGGAAGAGGAAGAAGGAAGTCACACAGCCCGGGGGAGAAGTTATCTAAGGTTTCTGAGTTTTGAACTGTTTTCATCTTGCAGAATGATGAGATTCTAGATATGAGGAAGCCCCGGAAAAAGTTCCATGGGATAATTCTTTTTTCATGCACTCACTTTCACAGTTTAATTAAATTCTAATTATTTCTGTAAAAGTCTAATTTCTTCTGTACTTAAAAAAAGCCCTGTGAAAACATGGACTGTCTTATTTATTGGTTTATTTTTCTCCCCTTCCCCAGGGGAACCATTCCCCACCCTTCCCATATAACATTTTGCCTATGTTAGTAGTTCAGTTGATATTTCTTGAAATGAATTTCTTTGTTGCATTTTTCCAACTTTTCGTTTTTTTTTAAAAAAGTGTTTAAATATGGTCAAATCTCTGAGAACTGACAGGCTAGGGTAATAGGAATTGTGTGTTAAAAGAGAAGTATTAAACTAGTTAACAGATGGATATTAATGGTGCCTTAACAGACTAATAAATAGGAAATTGACTCTCAAGAAATGGACAGTACAAATGCAATTTAGCCGCTGAGGTTTTATCTATCTACCTATATATCTATTCATGCAGATGTGTGTGCTGATATTATATGTGTATATGTACATATACACATCTACACACATACAAATGCACATACATAAACACATATACATGCAGGTAAATATGCATAATTAATCTATGTGTATATATTCTCCAGTCCTCCAAGGTCATCAATTTTTTCCAAATATCAGGTAATCTCCAGAAATTGTTTTTGTTTAAATGCTGCATATTTATTTATCAAATTAAATATCATCCATTTCTAATATATATAGAAAATTTCAAAGGACAAAAAAGGGAAAAAAAACACTTCAAGGAGAATGCAGAAATTTAATATGCAGATGAATCTAATACTTAGCACAGAAAAAGTGTCAGTGAAGCTTCTCTGAATAAAGACTGAAAGTTCTGTAAAAAGAACTTTTAATTTTCATGCTCCCTCAACTACTGGTACTGAAACAAGCAGATTTGCTGCTAGAATAGACTATATGTGACAGAAAAATCATGAATTTTCACTTGTTTTCCTTTCTTACAAGCATTAGAGTGAAAAGATTGCTAGACTTCAAGTCAGAAAAAAAAGTTCCATACCACATCTGACACTTCCTAGTTATGTGATGTTAGGCAAGCTACTTAACCTCTATTTGTCCCAGTTAAATCAGGGGCACAATTCTCACATATGTCATCCCTAACAGTGGTCAACATCAGACACCTTTCATTGAAATCATAGTTCCTTTCTATTATATATCCATATGCCTCCCTTCCTCATCTCTATCATGCAAAAAAAAAAAATGTCCCTTACTGAGACAGCTGGAACCTTTTCTCTTTGAATTGCTAAATCAAAACTGCAAATATTATTGTATTTGTTTTCTCTCACAGAGATTTGGTGCCTGGGATAATCTTTCCTTTCTCTTTAAATATCTCCTCCCCCACCATCACCTAAGGTACTCTGACTCTATTCTCTTTGACTAGGCTACTTCATTTCTATCACTCCTAAAACCATTAGAGTAAACACCTAAGAGAAGATTGAAAAGATAGCTGCCTATATAAATCTGACTGTTTTCAATCTGCTATCCCTTGCATACAGCACTCATGTATCTGAAATCAAGTCCCTTTTAACCAAGGTTGGTCTAGAAGTAAGCCCAAGGGGCACCCAATTGAGGTTGGAGGTAGCCTGAAGCATGTTTAGCAGATTAGATAGCCATACAGGTGACACATAGTAAGTGCTGATATATGCTTGTTGACTGACTAACATACATGAGATGAGCAAAAGAGTGCTGAAAAGAACTCCAATAATTGAGTATGTCAAAAGATAGGGATGAAGAATCATTTGTTAAGATATTTGAATGAGTTAAAATCATTGACCAATGTGTTAATTTGGGATGAACTTTATCCATTTGGCTTTTATCTGGATAAACTCTTACTTTAATGACTCTTTGTTAAGTACTTTGTACTGGCAGGATTGATTGCTCTACCTCTCCCCCTACCAATGAGGATTTTTTAAATTCTCTTTGGCATCATTAAGATATAAAGGTTTATTATAAAGAGTACTAAATTGTTAGGAGACCCAAGATCTTGCTGGTTAATTAGCTACATCTTTGGGCCAATCACTTACTTTTTCATTGTATTGATACATTTTTCTCAAGTTAAGGGGTTGAATCAGACAAAGGCTATAAAACTCACCCGCTCGTAATCTAAGATTCTAAGTCTTTTTCAGATTATACATTAATTGTTTATTATATATTAAGTATGCAGCATTGGGCTAGGTCCTTAGGAAGATAAACAAAGATCCAAAGTGCCCTGATATACTAGAATCTGAGGACAAAATATTCATTGAAGGAATTAACCCATTGATTAATGAAAGAGATCCCCAAATGAAAATTCCAAAGAATATTGTAGCCAAATTCTAGAATTATCAGGTAAAGGAGAAAATATTGCAAGCACCCAGAAAAAAAATAATTCAGATATCAGAAGAGCCACAGTCAATATTATGCAGGACTTAACAGCTTCTACATTAAAGGAATAGAATGCTTGGAATATTATATTCTGGAAGGTAGAAGCGGCCTGGATTACAACCAAGAATCAACTACCCAGCAAAATTGAGCAGAAGCTTTCAGGGGAAAAGATGAATTGTCAGTGACATAGGGGACTTTCAACCTTTTCTGATGAAAAACCAGAACTGAACAGAAAATTCTCTCTTCAAATTCAAGACTCAAGAGAAGCATGTAAAAGGTAAACAGGAAAGAAAACAACAACAGCAACAACATGGTATTCATTAAAGTGGAATTGTTTACACCCCAACAGAGGAAGATGATGCTTGCAATTCTGCAGAACTGTATCTCTATTAGGGCAACTAGAAGGAATATACACAGACTGAGCGTATGGGGACAAGCTGACTTGATGTTACAATATTAAAAAAAAATTAAGCGGTTAAAAAAGGTTTTTTTCAAAGAAGAGGAGAGGGGAGTCAGAATAGCACAAATTGCACAGCATGAAGAAGTACAAACGACCTATTACAGTAGAGGTAAGGAAGGAAAGGGGTGAGCATTTTTTGAACCTTACTCACATCGGATTTGACTCAAAGAGGGAATAACATACACATTCAGTTAGGTATAGAAATTTATCTTGTCCTATGGGGAAGTAGAAGGGAAGAGGAGAAAGAAAATGGGGTATAGTTGATAGAAGGGAGGGTGGAATGGAGAACAGATATAGATGGGGAAAGACGTAAAAGAGGGAAGGGCAACTGACAAAAAAGATGGCAGACTGAGGAAAGTGCAGAAGCAGAAACAGAACAGAAGCAAAACACTGGTGAGGAGAAAAAGAATTTAAAAAAGGGGGGGATAGAATGGAGGCAAATACAGAGTTAACAATTAGAACTGTGAATGTGAATGGGGTATACTGCTCCATAAATCAGAAACTGATAGCAGGGTGGATTAAAAGCCAGAATCCTACAGCATTCTGTTTACAAGAAACATGTGAAGCAGAAAGATACACACAGAGTATAAAGTTAAAGGACAAGATCAGAATACATTATACTTCAGCTGAACAAAACAACAACAAAAACCCAAAGATAGCAATCCTGATCTCAGACAGGGCAAAAGCAAGAATAAATAAAAGAGATAAGGAAGAAAACTATATACTATGAAAAAATACCATATACAGTGAAGTAATATCAATACTAAACACGCATGCACAAAGTGCCTGCATCCAAATTTTTCAAGAGTTAAGTGAACCACAGGAAAAAATAAAAAGCAAAGCTATATCAGTTGGGGAACTCAACCATTCCCTTTTGGAACTAGATGAATCTAACCACAAAATAAACAGGAAGGAAGTTAAAGAAGTGAATAGAATTTTAGAAAAGCTACATATGATAGGCCTCTGGAGAAAAATGAATGGGGATAGAAAGGGATACACATTTTCTCAGTGGTAGATAGCATGTACACAAAAATCAACCAAGTATTAGGGAATAAAAACATCATAATCAAATACAGAAAGGCAGAAATATTAAATACATCCTTTTTCAGATCATGATGCAATAAAAATTATGTGTAATAAAGGGCCATGGAAAGATAAAAATTAATTCTAAAACTAAATATTCGAATGCTAAAGAATCAGCAAGTAAAATAACTCATAGAAACAAGCAGTCTCATCAGAGGATGACAATAATGAGACAACATATCCAAAAGGGTGGAAGGCAGACAAAGCATTTCTTAGGGTGAATTTTCAATGTCTAAAAGCTTACATGAATAAAATAGAAAAAAAGAGGATATCAAAGGATTACATTGCAACTAAAAGAGATAGAAAAAGAGAAAATTTAATATCCCTAATTAAACTACAAATTGGAAATTCTGAAACTCAAAGGAGAAAGTAAGAAAACTATTGAAATAATAAATAAAATTAAGAGCTGGTTTTATGGGAAAAAAACCATAAAATAGATAAACTTTTGGTTAATTTGATTAAAAAAAGAAAGTAGAAAACCAAATTCCCTGAATCAAAAACGAAAAGGACGAATTCACCTTCAGTGATAAGGAAATTAAAGTGATAATTAGGAGCTATTTTGTCTAGCTGTGTGTGAATAAATCTGACAGTCTAAGTGAAATGGATGAATATTTAGAAAAATATAAATAGTTCAGATTGATAGAAGAGGAAATAAAATACCTAAATAACACCATTTTAGAGAAAAGAAATTGAACAAGTCATCAATGAACTCTCAAAGAAAAAAAAATTTAACAGGGTCAAATGGGTTTACAAGTGAATTCCATCAAACATTAAAAAAAAAAATTCCAATACTATATAAATGACTTGGGATAATGGGCAAATAAGGAGTCCTCCTAAATTCTTTTTATGACACAAATATGGTAGTGATACCTAAACCAAGAAGAACCAAAACAGAGAAAGAAAAGTATATCCCCATTTCCCTAATGAATATTGATGTGAAAATTTAACTTAAATATTAGCAAAGAGTCGCTTATCACAAGGATTATACACTATGGATGGGATTTATTCTAGGAATGCAGGGTTGGTTCAACATGAGGAAAACTATCAATATAATTGGCCATATCAATAACAAAACTAAGAGAAATAATATGATTATCTCAATTCAATATTGTATTAAAAATGTTAGCTAGAGCAATAAGGGAAGAAAAAGAAATCAAAGAAGTTAGAATCAGCAATAAGGAAACACAACTATCACTCTTGGCAGATGATATGTTGGAATACCTAGACAATCCTAGAGAATCAACTAAAAAAATACTTGAAACAATTAACAACATTAGGAAGTTGCAGGATACAAAATAAACCCACATAAATAACCAGAATTTCTATATATTAAAAAAAAGTCCAGTAGGAAGATAAAGAAATAGAAATTCTATTTAAAATAATTGTAGGTTGTGGCAGAATCAAGATGGCAGAGAGAAGTCAGAAAGTTGCCTGAGCTATACTCAGTTTCCCTGAGAAACAACAGTAAATCAAGCCTCTAAATCAGTTCTGAAGTGGCAGAACCCACAAAAAGACAGAGTAAAACAATTTTTCAGTTTAATATAATTTTTAAGGACTTTAGCAAAGATCAGTCTCACTTGGGTAAAAAGGAAATGCAGCCTAGCACAGATGGTGTATGGGCAATCCAGTGGGAGGCTCTTAGCCATAGCACAGATCATCCACTGAGGCCACTCAATCCTGCCTCTGCAAGTCAGCAGTGAGGCCTCCAGGCTCAGCTCAGAAGGTAAATTTTGAGTCACAGAACCCTGGCACAACAATCATGACTAGCCTGGAGTACCCCCAGTACAGTGGCAAAGTCACAACCCTCTGAGGCCCTGGTATGGAAAGTCAGTGAACAGGACCCTGGTTCCAGCATAAAAAGCTTATGATAGTGCCCCTTTTATCTCAGGAGCAAAGCTCAAGTTTAAAAGTCATGAAATAGGCTGAAAATGAGTAAGAAAAAGAAAAGAGCCCTGACCATAGACAGCTACTATGGCAATAGGGAAAATCAAAACACAGAAGAAGACAACTCAAGATGTCTACATGTGAAGACTCAAAGGGGAATATGAATTGGTCTCAAGCCCAAAAAGCCCCTTTAGAAGAGCTCAAAAAGGATCTTAAAAGTTAATTAATAGAGATAGAAAACAATTGGGAAAAGAAACTAGTTATGCAGGAGAATAATGGGGAACAGTGTCAACATCTTGGAAAAGTAAGCACAGAATTTGAAGAAAACAACTTTTTTTGAAAAAAGTAGAATAGTCAAATATAAAAAAAATCATGGAAGAAAAATACTCTTCTAAAAGTAAAATTGGTCAAATGGAAAAGGAGGTTCAAAAGCAAACTGAAGAAAATAATTCTTTAAAAATTAGAATTGGACAAATGGAAGCTAATGACTCTATGAGGTAGGAAGAATCAATCCAACAGGGACGGTCAGGTAGCACAGCGAGTAAGACCATCAGCCCCAGAGTCGGGATGACCTGGGATCAAATCTGGGCTCTGATACTTAGCACCACACTCAGAAATAACTGGCCATGTAACCTTGAGCAAGTTACTTAACCCCAATTGCTTTAGAAAAAAATCAATCCAACAAAATTAAAAGAATGAAAAAACAGAAGAAATATAAAATACCTCATTGGGAAAAAAACTGACCTGGAAAATTGATCCAGGAGATATCACTGAAGAATTATTAGATTACTTTAAGATCATGATTAAAGAAAAAAAAAGTCTGAACAACATCTTTCAAGAAATTGTCAAAGAAAATTGCCCTGATATCCAAGAACCAGAGGGTAAAACACTCACTGAAAGAATCCAGTGATTGTTTCCTGAAAGAGACCCCCAAATGAAAATTCTAAGGAATATTGTCACCAAATTGTAGACTTATCAGGTCAAAGAGAAAATACTGCAAGGAGCCATAAAAAAAAAAATCAGATATCAAGGCGCCACAGTCAAGATTACATAGGATTTAGCAGTTTCTACATTAAAAGATCAGAAGACTTGAATTATGATATTCCAGAATGCAAAAGAGCTTGGATTATAAACAACTACCCAATAAAATGTAGCATAATCTTTCAGGGGAAAAGATGAATTTTTCAATACAAAGGAGACTTTCAAACTTTCCTACTGAAAAGACCAGAGCTGAACAGAAAATTTGAACTTTAAATACAAGGCTCAAGAAAAGTGCAAAAAGGCAAACAAAAAAGAAAACTACTTTTCCTGCACAGTCAGATGATACTTATAACTCTTGAGAATCTCTATTAGAGAAGTTAGAAGGAGTATACATAGAGAGTATTGATTTTGATGTGATGACAAAAAAAAAATTCAGTGGTGGAAAAAAGGACCATGCCAGGAAAAGTTGAAAATGAAGAGACAAAAAGATTTATTACAGCAGAGGGAAAGAATGAGGGTGAGCATTGTCTGAACCTTACTTCCATCAGAATTGGCTCAAAGAGGAAATAACATACACACTCAATTGAGTAAAGAAATCTATCTTAAACTATAGGGAAGTAGCAAAAGGAGAGGAAAAGAGAAGGGGGCAGGGCTGATAGAAGGGAGGGCAGATTTAGGGAGACAATGGTCAGAAGCAAAACACTGGTGATGAGGAAAAGGTGAGAGAAAAAATAATAAATAATGGGGGTGGAGGGAATAGGATGGAGGGAAATGCAGAGGTAGTAATCAAGACTCTGAATGCAAATGGAATAAACTATCCCATAAAACTGAAGTTGATATCAGAGTGAATTAAAACCCAGAATCCTACAACATGCTGATTACAAGAAAAACATGTGAAGCAGAGAGACAGAAAATAAAAGTAAAAACGTTACAGCAGAATGTATTATGCTTTAGCTGAAAACAAACAAACAGGAGTAGCAGTCCTGATCTCAAACAAAGAAACAGCAAAAAGGGATCTCATTAAAAAGAAAAGGAAAGAAACTACATACTGCTAAAAGGTACCATAGACAATGAAATAATATCAATACTAAACATACATGCACCAAATGTTATAGCATTCAGATTCTTAGAGAAGTTAAGTGAGTTACAGGAATAGACAGCAACACTATACTAGTGGGGGCCCTCAACCCCTCTCTGAACTAGATAAACCTAACCACAAAATAAACAAGAAAGAAACTAAAGAGATGAATAGAATTTTAGAAAAGTTAGATATGATAGACCTCTGGAGAAAAACAAATGGGGATAGGAAGGAATAAGCCTTTTTTCTCAGTGGTAGATGATACCTATACAAAAATTCACTATATGCACAAAAACATAACCATCAGATGCAGAAAGGCAGAAATATTAAATGCATCCTTTCTAGATTGTGGTGAAACAAAAATTATGTATAATAAAGCGCCATGGGAAAATAGGCTAAAAAGTCAATGAAAACTATATTATATATTTATAAAGAATGAATGAGTCAAACAACAAATCATAGAAATAATCATTAATTTCCTCACAAATAATGGCAATAATGAGGCAACATACCAAAACTTATAATTATGATACAACATACCAAAATGTATGGGATGCAGCCAAAGCAGTTCTTAGGGGAAATTTTACATCTCTAAATGCCTATATGAATAAAATAGAGAAAAGGGTGATTAAAGAATTGCACACTAAAAAAAAATAGAAAAAGAACAAATTAAAAATCCCAATTAAAAAACAAATTAGAAATTCTGAAAGCCAAAGGAGAAATTAATAAAATTGGAAGTAAGAAAACTATTGAACTAATAAATAAACTGGTTTTATGAAAAAACAATAAAATAGATAAACTTTTAATTAATTTTATTTTAAAAAAGAAAGAAGACAATCAAATTACCAGTATCAAAAATTGAAAAGATGAATTAACAACAAATGAAGAGGAAATTAAAACAATAATTAAGAGCTATTATGCCCAACTGTATTTGAATAAATCTGACAATCTAAGTAAAATGGTAAATATTTACCAAAGTATAAATTGGCCTATTTGACAGAAGAGGAAAAAAAAACCTAAATAATACATTTTAGGAAAAAGAAATTGAACAAGCCAACAGTGAACTCTCTAAGAAAAAATCTTCAATGCCAGATGGGCTCACAAGTGAATTCTAACAAACATTTAAAGAACAATTAATTCCAACATTATGTAAACAATTTAGAAATATAGGGGAAAAGAAGGAGTACTAGCAAATTCCTTTTATGACACAAATATGGCTCAGAAAAAGCTATTGACAAAATAGAGCACTTATTTTTATTAAAAAAAACACTAGGGAGCATAGTATTAAATGGAATATTCTTTAAAATAATAAGTAGTATATATCTAAAACCATGAACAAGAATTATATGTAATGAGGATAAGCTAGAAGCATTCTCAATAAAATCAGGTTGAGGCTCAGTGAGGAAGAGCACCGGCCCCAGACTCAGGATAACCTGGGATCAAATCTGGGCTCTGATACTTAGCACCACACCCAGAAATAACTGGCCGTGTAACCTTGAGCAAGTTACTTAACCCCAATTGCTATAAAAAATAATAATAAAATAAAATAAAATCAGGTTGAAACAAGGATGTCCATTATCACCACTGTTGTTCAATATTGTACTAGAAATGTTAACTTTAGTAATAAGAAAAGAAAAAGAAATTGAAGAAATTAGAATAGGCAAGGAGGAAGCAAAACTATCACTCCTTGAAGATGTATGATGGTATATTTAGAGAATCCTAGAGAATCAATAAAAAAAACTATTTGAAATAATGAACAACTTCAGCAAAGTTTGTAGGATATAAAATAAATCCACATAAATAAACAGCATTTCTATATATTTTCAACAAAGCCTAACAGCAAGAGAAAGAAATAGAAATTCCATTTAAAATAACATTAGATAATTTTGATTACATTAATTTTTAAGGGTTTTTTTTTGTTCATTTGTTTGTTTGTTTGTTTGTTTGTTTGCTTTTTGGATGTGGGAAGCCAGGGCAGTTGGGGTTAAGTGACTTGTTCAAGGTCACATGGCTGGTAAGTGTTAAGTGTCTGGGGCTGGATTTGAACACAGGTCCTCCTGACTCCGGGGCTGGTGCTCTATTCACTGCACCACCTAGCAAAAATGGTTACATTAATTTTTTTTTAATGTGTACAAACAAAACCAATGCAGTCAAGATTAGAAGGAAAGAAGAAATCTGCAGAACAATTTTTACAGTGTTTCTTATAAGGGTTTCATTTCTAAAATATATAGAGAACTGAGTCAAATTTATAAGAATAGAAGTCATTCCCTAATTGATAAATTGTCAAAGGATATGTACAGGTAGTTTTTAGAGAAAGAATTTAAAGCTATGTATAATCAAACAAAAAAATGCTCTAAATCGCTATTGAAGATATGGGAAAATTAGAATACTGATACATTATTGGTGTAATTGTGAACTGATTGAACCATTCTGGACAACAATGTGGAACTATGTCCAAAGGGTTTTAAAACTGCATACCTTTACATCTAGCAATGACACTTTTAAGTCTATATGCCAACAAGATCATAAAAATGGGGAAAGGAGCCACATGTACAAAAATATTTATAGCAGTTCTTTTTTTTGTGGGAAAGAATTGGAAATTGAGGGGATGTCCATCACTTGTGGAATATAATAGTATTCCATCAAAATCAAATGCCACAATTACTGCAGCTATTCCTCAATTATTAAGCATCCCCTCAATTTACAATTATTTGCCACCACAAAAAGAGCTGTTGTAAATATTTTAATACATATAGGTCCTTTTCATTTTGGTTTTTCATTTCTTTGGCATAAAAATCTGGTAGTAGATCAAAAGCATATGACAGTTTTATAGCCCTTTGGGTATAGTTTCAAATTGCTCTCCAGAATATTTGTATCAATTCACACTTGACCACCAGTGCATTATTGTCTCAATTTTCCTACCACCCACTCAAAACTTATCTTTTCATTTTTCTTTCATATTAGCTAATCTGATAAGTGTGTGGTGATACCTCTGAGTTGTTTTAATTTGTATTTCTCTAATTAATACTAATTTATAGTATTTTTAACCCAAGTCATCTGTTACCAGACTTCATGTTCCCTAAACTTTAAGATGTAGACTGAAGGAAACATAGAAGCCAATGGTTAAGACTTGCATTTCTTGGCTAGCCCACCTAGTTGCATTATTCTTGTTCAGAATAGGAGAAAGCATAGAGCTGATGTATTTCCATTTGTAGATATGTTCTTTAAATTTAAAAAATAATTTAAGGAAACTTTTTTTTCAATTTTTGTGGCTCTATATTTTCTTTCAGTTTATATATTTGGAATAATTTATATGATCTTTAACTCTGTCTTTGTCTATCTGTCTCCCTTTCTCTCTCTCTCTCTACCTGTCTTTATCTCTACCTATTTATTTCTCATTTATCACTTATTCTTCCTTTCTATTCTAAACAGATTTACTCCAGCATTTTCTTTTGTCTAATCATCTGTCATTTTCTGCTTTTGACTCTTTTTCTGCCTCTCTCTTCCTCTTTCTTTTATTCACAAAGTTCTTGTACTTATTTTTGTGGAATCCTTTCCATTCTCATTTCTACCTATAGGCTAGGAAGAGGAAGTAGATTTATGTCTTCTTCTCCACCTCAACCTACACTCACTTTTGCTTTACTCTGTTGTAGATTGCACAAGTATAGTCTTAATTTTGAGAATATCATCCTGCTCTGTACTTTCCTTTGGAGTAGTTCATATCCTCAATTCATTTCACTTCTTGAATATTTCTTGTATAAAATTCTATTAATCTAGATTGCACAAATCTATATTCTAGGAATTAGGTATATTTTGTTTGATGACGCAGTTTGGGATTTCTGGGAATCCCAAAATGTCAGGGTACAGGGAAGCATCAGGTATTGGGTTGCCTTCAAAGACATGGCCTTTTCCTTTTAGGAGTCCAGGTCCCATCACCCCATCTTTTGGTAACCATGATATCTTTTTCCCTCATCGAAAAGCATTGTTCTAATGGATAACTTTGTTCTCCTTCTATAGCTAAAGCAACTCATATCATTTGGGGGAATTTTATTCGACTACAAATGAGACTGGGAAGCTACAAGCTGCAAGAAAGGTATGCCTACAGTCCTGTCAGCAATTTTTGTTACTGGATCATGTATGCATAATATTCCACTAACACATATTCAGGAAAATCTATATGAAAAAACAAGATCTGTGATATGATAAGTAATTCAAGTGGTTGTACAACAGATTAATATTCAGGTAACACTTAGCTCTTGGATTGTTCTGCCTGTTTATACATGTAAAGGATAAAGTCTTCCAAATTAGCTTTTCCTGAAAAATCTTCATTGAGCAAATTTAATTATTTACAGACAACAGTCACTATGTACCAGAACTCAGACTCCAGATGAGCTTAGCAAAAAGAAAAATAATCAGTTCCCCAAATGCCCCCAAACCACTGACAATTCACTTAAACACATCAATCAGCTGCATGTGAAGTTTTCAGCAACTTCAGTCCCTTTAGATTTATGATAGATAAAAGATGATCTCCATTTAATGCATTATAGCTTATCAATCAAGAAGAGTGCTTTAATGGCAATTCTTCCTAAAGGGAACTCATTTTATAGAGAAAATCTAGACCTGACAAAGATATATAATAGAAGAAGAAGCACAACACAGTGGATGGAGTTTGGTACTTGAGTCAATAAAACTTGTAGTGAAATCTTGCCTCTGATACTATCTGAATGAACAACAAAAAAAGTAATTTTTAATACAACACCAGCTACATGGAGTTATTGTGAGTCTCAAGTGAGACAACATATATAAAGTGCTTTTCAAACTCTAAAATGCTCTGCTTGCCTGTTATTATTGATCATTGATTTCATGGTGTAGTTGAATAAGCACTCACTCAATTGTTTGACTCCTTGTCTCTGTCACTTGCTGACTTTGCAAACTTTGAGGAGTCACTTAGCTTTCCTATGCCTGTGTGCGCACAGGTAAAATGAAACTAGAGTTTAAAAGTTGCTTTGATGCTTAACATAAAAAAAAACTGAGATCTTGGCAACTGGTCCTGTCACTTCCTCACAAATAGAAAGAGAACAAATGGAAGCAGTGTCAGATTTTATGTTTGGGCATTCAAAGATCACTTCAGATGGCAACTGTAGCCATGAAATTATGGTATGGTTGCTCTTGGAAGGAAAGCAATTGCAAATCTGGACAGCACACTAAAAAGCAAAGCTATCAGCTTGTCAAAGAAGATCTATAAAGTCAAAGCTATAGTTTTTTTTTTCCAGTAGTAATGTACGATTGTAAGACTTGGATTATAAGGAAAGTTAAGCACCACAGAATTAACTCTTGAATTGTTGCACCAGAGAAGACTTGTGAGAATCCCTTGGATAGCAAGCAGATCAAATCAGTCAGTACTTAAAGAAATTAATTCAAACTGTTTACTGGAAGGTCAAATACTGAAGTTGAAGATTAAATGTTTTGGTCACATAATGAGATGATAGAATTCTTTGGAAAAGTTCCTGATGTTGGAATTTGAAGACAAAAGGAGAGGATAACACAGAATGAGATGTACCAATAGTGTCATGGAAACAATGAACATGAACTTGGACAGACTTTGAAGGATAGTGGAGGACAGAAAGGCCTGTTGTGCCATGGTCCACAGGTCATAAAAAGTTGTATGTAATTGAATGACTCAATGATGAAGACAACAACAAGAATAGCAAACCCTTCCCAGGCTAATTGACAAGAATGTTTTAAGGATCAAATAGGATAATGGATATAAAAATGTTTTGTAAGTTAATAAGGAAGAAATGAATTTGAGCAAAAGAATTTAGGCCTCATTTGTCTCAAATGGTTCAAATTTTAGGCAATTTGTTTAAATCTTATTTTCATTTTGCCATATATATGCGTGTATATATATGCATATATATATACATGTACATATATACATGCATATGTGTATGTGTGTGCATGCCTCTGTGTTTGTGTGTGTGTGTGTGTGTGTGTGTGTGTGTGTATCTGGAAGTTTGAATATTTAATTTAGGAAATACATTAGTAAACTATAAATAGCTTAACCTGATATCAGCACATTTAATTCAGGCATTCCATTTTATAAAAATCTCCCAGTGATTATGATGACTGTGCATAAACTTAATAGTAAAAGATGTGTAAATTTACTATCATCCAATTATTCTCAAAGTGGAATGATGTATTTAATAAATTATATATACATTTATATAGAAAATACATTTACTTATATAATATGTATACATATATATTTACATATATATTTCTCTAATTGAAATTACTTAATGCAGAGTTGTATAAATTGGAGTTAGGACTATGTTGTATTATATTATCAGAAATGTACTTGACTCATTTTGTTAAAGATCCTTGTTACCAAATAAGCATGGATATGAGATATCTAAATGAGGACCCATGGTACTCTTGAAAGTGAGAAAGCTATTAAACACCCTACCTGGACACAATAGAAAATCTAAAGAAATAAATGCCAAGAATTATAATCTAAACACAATCTAACACAGTTCTGCTACCCTACTAAGATCATTTGCACAGGTGGAAAAAAAAAAAGAAATTATAAGAATAAATAAAAGAATTACCAGAATTCCAGAAGGAATAAACACACACACACACACACACACACGTGTGTGTGAATATACATGTATATCATAAATATAGCTACATATTTTATTTCCCTTCTAAACAGCTTCAAAGAATAAGTCCTGAATAGTTTACTATTGTGTAACAATAGTATGTACATAATATATAATATATACAATAGAATATAAGATCATTCAGGATAAAAAGTTTATCCCTCTTTTTTTGTTGTTGCCCTTGTATACATCTTGCCTAACTCAGTATTTCATTACCTTGCTATATTAGGATCTTAATAAGTTCCTGATCAAAGGTAATAAGTCAAAAAACAGGACACAGTTTGAATCCTGGGTCTGCCCAGTGGCAAGTCCACCCACACATCTCTGCCTGGTTGTGTAATAAACTCCATTTTAATTTAAAAATAAAAAAGTCCAAAGGCCTAGACTTGAGAAAGCAGCAGTTGGCTATGTTGTATTTTCAATGAAAAAAAAAAAGGGTTGAATTAATGGATCTGCCTGCAAATGTTGGAGAGAGAACACGCTTTGTTAAAGGTTAAAGGTGTAGATGAGGAGTTTTTAGAACTACTAAATTGTTGATTTAACATTTTGGTTTATTTGTTTTGGGGGTTTTACACGTTTGTTTTCTTTAGTCCTTCAAAGCATGTGGAGACTATTAGTAATACTACTTAATAAGGGGAAAGAAAATAGCCTTTAGTAGCTCCTGTGCTAAGTGCTGTGCTAAGCACTTCTTACAAATATTGTCTCATTTCATCCTCACAAACAAGGAAGGTGCTATTATTATCTCCATTTTACAGTAGAGAATTTGAGCCAAACTGAGGTTGTGACTTGCCCTGCATCACATAGTACCTGAGACGATATTTGAACTCAGATCTTCCTGATTCAAGACTTAGCACACTATTCACAGGGTGGTCACCAGCTACCTCAATAAAATTCAATGGCAGATATGGGGTTTAGGTTCTGTGAACCTCCTTAAATCTTCCCACTTGATGAGGCATATTTGCCCGAGGCCATAAACCTTTCATTATCCTTGGCCCAAATCTCTTTTACTCTTAATCTAGCCTAGCCCTTTATTGTCCAGCGGCTTCCCACCTTTGATCCTATCAAAATATCCATACCAAACCTGTTAATCTTAAACTAGCCTCCATAGCCCTCCATTGTCTGTCATCTCCAGGTAGCCTTCAGCTATTTTCTCACCCTAAATTCCATTCTTGGAGTCCAACCTCAGTTCCATCAAGGTCCTCCTTAGACTCCTCCTCAAGTCCCTCCCTGAATTCCTCCTCTAGACCACCCCTAGATCCCTCCCACAGTCTTTCTGTATATAAGATACATCTTGCCTCCATGAAGGTGCTGAGATTGTCTAGCACAGACTCACTTTGTGTCAGATTGTTCTGGCCTGGTTTTCTTGACAATTGTCACAAATACTTAGGCTCCTTAAGAGTCTACCCATTAAGGCAAATCTTTAATAAACTTTGCTTTACTTTGACTGAGAGAAGGCTAGAATGGAATTCATTGGGCAGAACTCATTATGTTGGTATTTTGAGGTCTTGAGCACCCCTAAACTGCAAACTTCAACAGTTTCCTATTACCTCCATGGTCAAATATAAAATCCTCAATTTGGCTTTTCAGACCCTTTAAGACCTGGTCCCTTCCTACCTTTTAAGCCTTTTATGCTTTATTTTTCTCTGCATCTTATTCAATTCAGCAACACTCACCTTCATTCTGTCTTTCAAACATGTCACTCCATCTCCCAACTCCATGAAGTTTCACTAACTGTCTCTATTTCATAGAATTCTCCCCAGCACACCTTTACTTCCTGGCTTCCAAGGCTTGCTTCAGGTAATAGCTCAAATCTCCCCTTTTAAAAATACCTTTCCTGATGCCCTTCTCCTCCTCACATACACTCCATTAGTGCCTGTCTTCAGAGATTACTCCCAATTTACCCTGCATATTTTGTTGTGATTGAGTTATTTCAGTTGTATGGCTCTTTGTGGCTCCATTTGGGGTTTTACTTTTTTTTTTTCTTTTTAAAGGAGGGAAGGCAGGGCAATTGGAGTTAAGTGACTTGCCCAAGATCACACAGGGCTACTATGTGTTAAGTGTCTGAGGCCAAATTTGAACTCAGGTCCTCCTGACTGCAGGGCTGGTGCTCTATTTACTTCTCCACCTAACCACCCCCGTTTGGGGGTTTTCTTGGCAAAAATACTGGATTGGTTTACAATTTCTTCTTTAATTTATTTTACAGATGAATAACTGAGATAAATAGGGTAAGTGACTTGTCCAGAGTCACAAAGCTAATAAGTATCACAGGCCAGATTTAAACTCAAGTCCTCAGAATATATCTTGTGTGTATATAGGCATTTAATTGTTGTTTTGTCTTCCCTGTTAGAATGTGAACTCCCTGATTGCAGAAACTACTTTGTTTTTTCTATCCTAAGTACTCAAAGCCAGCAACAGTAACCATGTAAATAAAGTTTGATGACTGACTAATTGATTGGTTTACCAATCTTACCTCCAGCCCCTCTCAACAAATTTTATATCTTCTAAGGACTATTTTCTCCAAATGGAACATGAACTCTTTTTTTTTTTTTTAAAGCAATTGGGGTTAAGTAACTTGCTCAAGGTTACACGGCCAGTTATTGTTTCTGGGTGTGGTGCTGAGTATCTGAGCCCGGATTTGATCCAGGTCATCCCAACACTGGAGCCAGTGCTCTTACTCTCTTACTCGCTGTGCTACCTGGCCGCCCCTGGAACATGAACTCTTGAGGGCAGTAAATGACTTCCCTTTAAAATTGAATGCCTAGTACTATTTAGCAAAAGAAAAGCTTATTAAATGCCCATTCATTTCATTCACTTTATACCAACCTTCTTGCTGTTGTGTTCTCACTTGTCCTTCCTTCTCAAAGAGGACATTGTTTTTGGGAGGTGATGCTAAGCTATGCAAGTGAATTGGATTTAAGGGAGGCAGCACTAAGCAAATCCATAAGCCTCACTCACTCCTAGAATCTGGGTCCAGTGGCAAGATATAGATCTGGACAACTGGAGATGGTCCAGAATGCAGAGCAGGACCTTGGCCTTTTCAAGCGGAAGATTTTTAACAGGCCTCAGTTTGACTGTAGCAACCCCCATTCAGTATTTAAATTTAATAAGAAATCAGACAGAGAATGGGTTCTTTACCTAATCAGAAAAAAAAATCAATCTGGGAAGGAAAGACCCTCAGGGCTTCTGGCCAAAATAGAAAGGATTGCTATTTACATTTATTCTGATCCAATCAGGGCCCAAGCAATGACAAAGTAGGGCTTGGTCTGGGGTTATTTAACCCTGGGATTGGTTGTCTTTGTTTTCTCTCTTCCAAGGAAGTTTCACATTTTAAACTTTATTTTTCAATATAGAATAGTGTCCTACCTTAAAGGAAGCAGTTCAGTCATCTCAGGGAAAACAAACCTTAATTGATTCTTCTCTAAGACCTTAGATACAAAGCACAATGTTTTGTTAAAATCCTATAGAAACCAAATAAATTTTAATAGCAGACTCTTTGGGGGCGGCCAGGTAGCACAGCGAGTAAGAGCACCGGCTCCAGTGTTGAGAAGACCTGGGGATCGAATCCCGGGCTCAGACACTTAGCACCCACCCAGAAACACCTGGCCGTGTAACCTTGAGCAAGTTACTTAACCACGCTTGCTTAAAAAAAAAAAATAGCAGACTCTTTGTTATTACTGTGGATGAGAACAGCCAGTGTTGGCTAAATTGATTTTAAATACCAAATTCCTAGAAGAAAGTAGCAGGCTTTTAGTATGGAGTATCCCTTAATCTAACCATAAAGGATCTGGCCCTTACTTTTCTACTTTATGCAAATAGCATTTTGAGATTTAAAAGAAGAGACCTTTTTCTGACCTTTTAGCCCAGAAATTTGATTTTAATGCATGTACTAAAACACTACCACCCATTCAAGGATAGCAAATGTGACTTATATTTAATATAATGGTACCATGCTATTTAAATTATTTTATTTAGCCTTTATCTCTTACCATATCATTGGCAATTATTAGTCTTATATCCTGGCCTGTTTCCCATTCCTTGATTAGAATTTACTTCTCTGTAAAAATTGTATCTTTGGGTTATAGTATTTATAACTGAAAAAGACTCTAAAGATCATCTAGTCCAATCCATTAATTTTTATAGATGAGGAAATTGAAGTTCAGAGAAGGGCCTCTTGATTTGCCTAATGTCACACAGCTATCAAATTCAACTGCAAGTCATGTCATCATTTTCCTGATGTCATGGTCCTCTTCAAAAAGGAAGGACAAACACAACTTGTTGATGGGATTTAAGCTCTGTGAACCCTTTTGAATCTTCCCACTTGATGAGGCATATTTGCCTGATGCCATAAGTCTTTCATTATCCTTGGCCCAAATCTCTTTTACTCTTAATCTAGCCTAGCTCTCCATTGTCCAGTTATTTCCCAGCCTTGGTCCTATCAAAATATCTATACCCAAACCTGTTACCCTTAAACTAGCTTAGCCCTCTATTGTCTGTCAAATTAGAAAGAAAAATCTAGCAATATGTTGTTTACAAGAAATATTCTTAAAATATAGAGACTGACACAAAAAGTTTAAAGTTTTGGAGCAAAATAGATTATGCCTCAAGTGAACACAAAAAGCCAGGCTAGGAATTGTGATTTCCAAGAAGGAAATACCAGGAATTGATTTACTTAAAAGAAAAAAAAATTAGTGAACCTACATTTGGCTTAAAGGAAACATTAGCAATGAATTTTTTTCAATACTTAACATATATCATACAATAGCATAGCTTATATATATTTAAAGAAATTTTTAATTACAAGGGGAAATAGATAATAAAACTATTAATAAAGGAGACCTTAAATTTTTCCATCAGTACAAGATAATTCTAACCAAGAAACAAATAAGAAAGAAGTTAATGACATGAATATACTTTTAGAAAATAGTCTTACTGGGCCTCTGACAATTGCTGAATAGAAATAGAAAGTAGTATACACACTTTTTGGTTGTTGATGGCCCATTTACAAAAATTGTCATGCTTTAAGACAAATACTTCAGGGACGGCCAGGTAGTACAGCTAGTAAGAGCACCGGCCCCAGAGTCGGGGTGACCTGGGATTGAATCCGGGCTCAGACACTTGGAACCCACCCAGAAACACCTGGCCGTGTAACCTTGAGCATGTTACTTAACCCCGATCGCTTTAAAAAAAAAAAAGACAAATACTTCATAAAATGTAGAAAAAGCAAAACATTTTACACATCCTTTCTTGATAAAATTCATGAAAATTATATTAAAGAAAAAAGATCCTAAAGTGTATTAAAATCAAATAGAGTGTAAATAACTCAATCCTAAGAGATGTTGGGTCAAAGAATAAAAAAACAAAAATGATCAAAAATGACAACAATGAGACAACATTTTAAAATCGTGAGTCTGTATTAAAAGTATTATACACACATATTCATTTCAAACACACTTTTCTTTTTAAATTTGAATTTCAAATTCTCTCCCAACTAAGTCACTCCCATCCACTGAGAAAGCAAACAAAATTGCATCAATTATATATGTAAAATCATGCAAAACATATTTCCATATTAGCCATATCACCAAAAAAATTTTAAAAACAAAGTGAGAAAATTATCCTTCAACTTGAACTCAGACTTCGCCATTTCTTTATATGGAGGTGGATAGCATTTTTCCATCATAAGTTCTTTGTCTAATAGTGTTATTACTGGATCAAAGGGTATGCACAGTTTAATAGCTCTTTGGGCATAATCCAAATTCTTCTCAAGAAGAGTTGGATCAGTTTACAACTCCACCAAAAGTTTATTAGTATACCTATTTTCCCTCAGCTCTAGCATTCATTATTTCTGATAGGTGTGAGATATATGATACCTCAGAGTCGTTTAATTTTGAATTTCTCTAATCAGTAGTGATTTAGAGTATTTTTTCACACATATCTTTGTTTCTTCTTCTAAAACCTGCCTATTCATATCCTTTGACCACATTAATTGGTGAATGGTTTTCATTTTTATAAAATTTGATTCAGTTCTATATCTATTTGAGAAATGGGGCCTTTATTAGAGAAATGCTGTAAATTTATTTTTTCCTTCATTGTCAATAGTACTTTTTAGCAAAATGCACTTTCCCTGATTATCTCTTTAAGTTATATCTATTTTTGTTTTTGCTTTATCAGATAATGATTGCTACCCCTGCCTTTTTTTACTTCAGCTGAAGTATAATGGATTCTGTTACAATCCTTTTTTTTTTAACTCTGTGTGTGTATCTTTCTGTTTCTTTAGCATATGAATGACACATAATGACAAGTTAGAGAAATGGTATAAAAGACATCATTGAGCAAACACATGAGCAAAAAAAAGAACATGGTATGGTGGCATACCAGGAATGTCAGATGACCAGTGGATGATGGCCCAAGTGATATACTGTTACCAGCCAGCCAGTAAAAGAGCAAAAGTCAACCAGCTGGTTAGGTGAGGCATCTGTGGGGAATTGAATGACAGCCAGTGCAAATAATAACTCAGGATGAGAAGGTATAAGGATATTGAGGTCTACATCACTGCGGGAACTATTCACATCAGGAAAATCCTATAGTCATTAAAGTATAATCAAAAGAAATGTCTTACAAGTGTATTTGCACAGGACTGAAAATAATCACGTTGGGGAAAACAGAAAAACCTTATTAGCTGAATTATATGGCTAGTTGATTTGGGGAGGAAATTGGTGAAAACCTATTCTTTCAGAAAGCACTCAGAATTGCTAGCAATTTATGTCAGATTATCAGCCCAGGAAAATGTCAATACAGTACCATGTCCCACATTTTCCACAAATAGATTTTAGTAAACAAAAACAAATTTCCCAAGTGCACAAAGAGCATTCTGTAATTTTTGGTGGATAAAGCATAAGCATTTAGATGAAAAGCTGTTTTACCTACAGATACTGAAAAGGAAAAAGTTAAAAAGTGGCAAGCATGAGATAGAAGACATTCATTTTCAAAAGATGAAGGGCAGAAAAAATGCATTTGTCAGTATCTTGCTTTATATAGTCTCTTTGAGGGTAGAGTCGATGTTTTATTTACTCAATGACTATTGATTGATAGTTCCCATTCAACAAAGTATATTGAGATAATTTAGTAGTGTGTTATATATTATATAAATAAAAAAAGTATAAGACATTATTCTGTTTTTGGAAGTTTACATATTATTTGGGGAAAACACAGGTAGCATGCATGTAACAATTATGGAATTATATGGAGGGAAATAGTTAAATATGAAAGCAATGTGGCATTGGTCCTATCAAAAGACCACTGGTTCTAGAAATAGGGGACCTGAGTTCAAATCCTCTGATACATACTAATTGTGTGACCTTGAAGAAATCACTTACCCTCCATGGGTCTCATTTTTCTCATCTTAGAGAAGTAGTTAGAAGCAGTTAGTTAGTAAAGTAGGTAGAAGAAAATGGACTCTGAGGTCCCTACTACTCTTAGATTAATGATCTTAGTTATTTTCCCAAGATATAAATTTATATTCATTAAAGTATTGACCTTGGAGTCAGAAGACTTGGACTTAAATCTCATACCTACACTTAGTAACTATAGGACCCTAATCATTTAATTTAATATTGAACCTCAGTTTTCCATCTCAGGATAATAATGCATGTACTAGCCACCTTACAGGGAGATTTTGAGGGAAATATTTTGTAAACTTCAAAATAGTATATAAATATCAATTATTACTATCATTCCATGTGGAAAGGTAATAAGACTAATTTTCATTGATTCCAGAAAGCATCAATGGGCAAAGCAAGGGTTGGTCTCAGGAAATGGAAGTTTCCTGACAATTAAAACTAAGTAAAGCTTAAATGAACTTTCTCAGGTAGTGAATTCCCAGTCCCTTCAGATATTTAGTCAGAAAGTTTTTGTGTACTTGTTGAGAAAGGTGTAGAGGACATTTAACTTTCAATGAGGGGTTGGATTACATGACGGCTAAGGCCTTTATCAACCTTGGGATTTGATGATTATATGACACCACAAGGGTTTGGAAATTTCCATTTACTTTCACTTACTAGATATTTATTAGACCTGTTCTATAGCAAGCATTGTTCTAGACACTGGATGGGGTCGGGCAGGAAGTATATAACACCTTCATCTTTTCAAGAAGACTAAAGTTTTTTTGGAGAAAGGTTAGAAAATAATTCTTGCATTTAATTTTTTTTGTTAACTTTAAATCTCTATTCTATCTTTTGAGCATGTCTGAACAAAGTCGTGCATTTGCAGGTGAGAAAGAACAATTTTGCTCATAAGTCTAAAGTTTTATTTGTTGAAAAGAAGAGAAAGCAAAGATAGGATTTTCTAGCATCACAAGATGCTATGTATTGAGTTGCATGTTATTTTATATGCTTGAATCTAGATGAAATACACATTCAAAAATAAGAAAAATAATGAGATAATCTAATTAACACTAAAAGGTTAGACAGTCGTAACAGCTTAATATGTTAGCCTTTCCCAACATATTTCATTTTGAAAAACCTTTGTTCTAGGAGTTAATTTACAGTCATTTTTTTTATCTTTTTTGTGCAATATACATGAATGCCTTTGCACGTAAAGAGAAAAAAATGAAATATTTATCTAAATTCCACAAAAGTCTTCATCTAATGCTTTATCATGGTATGTAGATGACCTTTATCACATCTAGTTGCAAAATTTTATGAGTTAAGCCTAATGATTAATGTCATTTCTGTCTTTAGAGGACAAACTAGCTAAGAATGAAGAGGCAACCATGAGATTGGATAGAGGGTAATGTATTTTTTTCAGTTGGGATAACTTGTAAAGACTATTTGCAAAGTAAAAGAAAGATTGCTAACTAAACTTGTAGGGGCAGTAGCCACACTAGTGATATTATAGATCTTTCCAGTATGGGTATGAGTTTTAGTTATTTTAATATTATTAATAGTTCTTGGTTCATAATCAGTGTTTAAATACTTGTTGATTAATTGTTTGACTGATCAAGAGGATGACATATCATCAAAACTCATTTATGTTTTTTTTTTTAGTTTTGTCCATTTTAGAGAGTTGTGATATTCAAGTTCAGATTTTTCTTCTTAAAAATAAGTGAACCTGGTCACTTGAGTTCTCTGGGTTTCTGCTTTTTATGTATAAAATAGTAAACAAGCTTAGAATGCTTATCTCACAGGACTACTGTAGCTTTGTAAAAATCTAGGTGTATGTAACAGCTTTTTTGACATGGCTAGACTAATTCTGGACTAACTAAACCTGACCTATTATCAAATTACTGTAATTGCCACATTAGGTTTTATTCCATCAAAATTAACACAATCTCAGCAAGATGAAGCCATACTTTCTTTTATTTTCTTCTTTCATTCCAGCTGAATTTCTCCTCTCCTTGATCAAGACACAAAACTCCCATAGTTGCCAACAAAAATCCATGAATACAGACTTTCAAGGGAAATGTGTAGTCCTAAATAAAAGTACGATAAATGTCCATGCTCAGTCATGCCTCATAAAATTCTCTTCATGCAGCTGAATGGCCATATATTTTTGGATTCTGTATAAATAGGACATAAAGGAGCCCTAGTTGAATAGTCTAACAAACAAGGCACACCCATAACTAACAAAGCAGTAGCCAGTCAATATTATATCCTGGTGATTCATGAGAAAGAAATAAGTACATTCCAATGCTTCACAATGTTGTATTATTTTAAGACTCCACCACATAACTAGTGTTTGCCACTTCATCAACTGTCTCTGAGAGACTAAAGGTATGATCAGCAAGCAAAAACCTACCAATAATTGGCTGTCTTTACTTGCCATCTTCTTCCCCAGAACAAACTGATTATATACTTCATTTAGGTAGTTAAATCAAGAATGTATGTTATCTTTTGCAGGCTAACATTGAAATATTTTGTCATTCTATATTTAATTTACAAGGTTGAAATCATTAATTATTCATTAGAAATCCATATGGCTTCTTAATTGTCTATGTTAATTGAAAGTCAAGAAGAACTGTAAGAATTTCCTGGTCTAGGACTTGTTTTCCATAGGGAAAATAAGAAAAATTACAATTTGATAAAAAAAAATACATGCACACATATGTATGTATGCATATGTATATATACACACATCATTGTTATGTGGAGAAACACAAATCCTCAGTAAGTAGAAAAATGAGGCTAGATGTGGTTAAACTGGTCATTTTATAGATGAGAAAATTTAATTTAAGAATGGAAATGACTTGCCCAATTATAAATGTTTATTTGCAAGTAAGTATAACTGACCAGTTAATGGTAGAGATAGGAATAGAAACTGGAACTCAAAGTTCCCAATCCAATGCCTTTTGCATCATCACACTGCCAAAGCTAATGGACCAAAATGAATGGATGGATGAAGGGGACTTGAAAAATATGGTGTAGTAGAAAGAGTACATGACAAAAAGTCAGAAGTACAGGGGTCAAACCTGGACTTCATCACTATGAAACTGGAGAGTCACTTCTTTTTCCTTATGTAGCATGATGATACGAGATAATATATGAAAGAAATTTGAAAAATATAAAAAAGGCATTTGGGGGAAGAGGAGGTGGTTATAGGGTGACCATAGCTATGATTTGATGAATGGGGACTTCTAGAATGGAGACAGTGCCTATCAACAACTCTTCTGTAATACAAAGCTTTAGAGAGTTATTGTTGTAGGCAACCCTCTGAATTCAGATTCCATGTTGTGGTGAAATGGGGCACTTGAAAGACACTGAACATTTTAAAAAGGAGATTTACTTGCCATAACTCTGTAAGGATATGCAGTAAGGATACAATATCTTACCTGGATATGGGTCCCCTCTCTCCATATGGAAAACCATATGGTCACTCAGTCACTAGGGAATAGGTATTCTCATGGTGTCCAGCACCCAGCAAGTCTGAGAGGCACGGAGCTTACATAGCTTGGGCTTTTTATTGTCTCTAGGCCAAGAATCAGAAAAACTGGAGACAAGATTTATGGGGGAAGGAAACTTAGCCAGGGAAGTAATTTAGGAAGCTGGGGATAGGGAAATTGTTTGAGGGGTCATGTTTCAGGAGGAAGCTATGTCAGGGTGAGGAGGAAACTTTATCAGAAAACTGCTGCTCTACCAGAGTTGCCATATGACATCAGGTGTGCAAATGATTTGTCCACAGGCAAAAAGCTAGTATGTGTCCAATGGAGGAGTTAAACTAGATCTTCCTGTATCTAAGTCTAGCCCTCCAATCACTAAGCAATACTGTTTTTCTCATGCATTAATGTTTAGATATCTTTGTCCATAGTAAACTTTTTATTTTTACAAAGGCAACTTTTATTTTATCTTATTTTTGTAGATCTTTGAAAATCTTTTCGACCTCTTTGCCATTCATTCCAACTATCTGGTTAGAGCTGTTAGCATTTAAAATCCTCAGTTTCCCAAATTTTCACATTAAGAAATTACTAAGATTTGTAAAATTGAAAAGAACATGTTAATGAAATACAACTCTATTCCACTTTTATTTATAGTATTGTGAATTCATCATTAAAACAGAACAGAAAATGCTTACAATGATATTTTGCTATAGCAACAAAGATTTTTCCATTTATAGTGACATAGCTTTCTGGGCAGTAAAAAAAAATGAAATGAGTAGAATTGCCCAGCCTAAGAGAGTAGTTCAGTAAAATGAGGTAAAAAACCATTCAGAAAGGAAAAGCATTTTTAAATGATCATAGCTGTAGCTGAGTCTTATGAATACATTCATTCACTTTGAATTGATGTGAAAATAAGAAAATTCTCATAGAGAGAATGTTTGGAAGATAAGAAAGAAAGTATTGGGTTTTTTGTAAGTTTGTGAGAAATTTACTAGGAAAAAAAAAGTCCATAGGAGGAAATAGATGTACAATTAGTAAGAATACATTTACATGGGCAAATGAATTTCAAAATATATACAAAATAAGTACAAGAGGGAGAAAGTACTAATAACTGCTGAGATCAAAAAGGGCCTCTTATAGGAAGGATGTAGTACCCAAATGATGCTTTAAAGGAAACCTGTGTGCTATAAAGCAAGGATGAAGAGTGTGCATTGAAGATATTAGGGAACAGGTACAAAAACAAGGAGTTGGTAAAATAATAATAACAGCTGGCATTTATATAGCCCTTAAAATTTTGCAAAATGCTATACAAATTTTATTTCATTTCACCTTCACATCAATGGAAGGTGGGTGCTGTAACTATCCTTGCCTTACAGATTAAGAAACTGAGACAGACAGAGGTTAAGTGACTTGCCCAATATCATATAGCTAAAAACTATATGAGGCTAGATTTGCATAGCCACAATATAACTATCTGTGCATGTACAGATGTACATATACACATACATATATATTATGTATCTATATGTGTACATGTATATATACATATGTGTGTGTCTCTGGGTATGTGTGTGTGTGTGTGTGTGTGCGTGTGTATAATGGAGAGAGAGAACTAGAAGTTCTATATTCAAATATGTATGTATAAATTATTCCCTCCATGAGCCAGTTCAGATGAGAGTGAGATTCAAACATTGTCGGCTCCACTGGGCCAATTTCCCCTTCCTTAATTACACTCTTCTTTGGGCACCTCATTTATGTGAAATAATTTTCCTCATTCTTCCCTTTTCTTCCTTCTTCTCCTAGTATATCTCTCTTACTCACTCTCCCATACTTTGGTTGAGATGATCCCATGTTGTTTTGAGCTCTACTCACATGTGGTTAGGGGTGGAAATGACTCACCTGAGATTCTATCTTTTATGTACCTTTGCTACTTTCATAATTTGGTATGGTGACCTCTTTGTTTTCAGTGTTCTCAAAGTGGTATGCTCTGGGAAAAATTCTGGTCAAAGGCATCCTGGTTTTTGCTCTGGTCTTTAGATAGATAATGTCTCTACTCCCTCTTAACCATGTCTGCTCCACTCCAACCTGGAACTATGACCTGATTCTGGATAATGGGCAATAGTACTGCTAGATAGGCCCTGTTCCTGATCCCAATAATATTACAGAAATTCCGTGAAGATTCTTTTAAACCAGGTTTTCAGTGTCCTTACTGACCTCAATGCTAGGCTGTTCCCTACCACTGCTGCCATTGTCAAAACTAATGGCACTTCTATAGTTTTGTTTTGGGGAAGCTTCTACCACAGTGTTTGCAGAGCTCTCTTTTTGTCTTCCTAAGTTTACCCGAGCTGGAAAAATGACTCACTGTGTCTTTTTCTTGACTTTCCCACTGAGAATTCAGTTGGGTACTATTTCATATGTTTAAAAAAAGAGGTTTTAGGAAAGCTAAAATGAAGTTGGTTACTTCTCACTACACTTTTACTCTGTCCTGTGCATGTCTATTGATTATAAATTAGATCTCTCAAATAAAAAAAATAGTATAATGTAGAATTTTCAAGAAATGTGTTTCTCATGTTAAGTGGTGAAGTAAGGAATGGTAATTTGCTTGATCTATGATCAGTAGATCAACATTTAAATGTCTTTTTCTCCTCCAGATTCTTTTTTTTTATTGAGGGATTGTTGTTTATGCAACATTTTGCCTCATGTGATATATGGTTATTTTTCCTTTTATTTTTTGTTCAAGCAGCTTGACAACAAGATAGAAGATTGGGTTCCCCCCACCCCCAATTGCCATGACTTCTTAAATCTTCCAATGTAAAAAATCAAGTTCGAGTAGTAAAATAAATTTTATAAATTAAATAATTTATAAATTAAATAAATTAGCAATTTTGTCATCTAAGATACCAAAAATTCTAATTAAATAATAACTTGATAAATTAAAAATAGAGAAGCCTAATCCTTAATGCCTAACACTGACTAAAGACTTTTGCTGTAGGACCGAATCTGCAATAAACTTACTGCTCCTCCAATCTTGTTCAAGACACTCTGCTCTTGCACTCACTTCACCATCCAGAGGTAACAATAAACAGAACTCAAGTCTTCTTACCTCTCCCCCAAAGGGAAGGTAGATGTATAGAGAACTGGAATTTTATCTCTCCCTGAAGCAGTAGCACATTGTACTGCAGTCCCAGTTTGACAGAGAACTATAAAAGAGGAGAAGTAAAAGTGAGTAGGGGAGAAAGAGGTGAGGAAAGATATCTATTATGTGCTTACTATGTTCCAATCACTGTGAAATGCACTTTGCAAATATGGTTTCATTTAATCCTAACAATAACCATGTGAGGCAAATAGGTTCTAAGGCAGAGCAACAGCACATATATGTGTAGGGGATGGAGAGAGGATAGCAGGAGGGAGAAAACTATACCAGACCCAAAATTAAAGGAACTACCATCAAGATTGAGCCAATTCTGTCCCTCAAAAGTCTTTTGGGGCAGCAAACATAGCTTATAAAAAATGAAGTTTCTAGTATGGGAGAAGGCTGAGAAAACTTTGAAGTCCAGCCTTCAGGAGAACTTCCATGAAAAGGGAAAGACTCAAAAAGTGAGGAATATAAGGGGAAAAGATTACCATTAATAAATATCTGATGAGGAAGAATATTCAGTTAAATACCTAAAGAACAAATCAATAAACCAACAGAGAAGCTTAATAACATAAGGGAAGATGAAATGAAGAACATCAAATTAAGTCAAAACATTTTGAAGAAATATCACAAGACAAAGAAAAATCAGTCAATATTTGATGAGGTAGAACACTCTGTGGATTCCCCTAATATCAGAGTCACAGGATGTTCCCCAAATATTCAAAAGACAGAAACAGAATTTATGGCCTACAAAAAAGAAACATTTTGCAGATTAGGAAAAACTGGAATTCACAGTACTGAAGCTCTCTAAAGAAATGAAAGAGAAAAAAATTGATTAGGAATGCAAATATCAAGATATAAAAGACAATTTGGAGGAAGAGAAAAAAAGCAATAACTTTAAAAGAAGACATGACTTGTATAAAAATAAAATATAACAATTTCAAGAACTGTATGTATAGAGAAAACTTAAAGATCTTAACTCTCTAAGAACACAACAAATTGAAAAGCCCCAAAGCTATAATTCAAGAAAACTGTACAGAACTTCTGAAGACAGAAAGCAAAGTGCTAATTGAAATAATCTATAGATTGTCCTTATAAAATAGCAATGACAAAATCTTGTTCTGTAAACTGCAAGACACACAGGTTAAATTTTATATTTCCAATGACAACAAATTCTGCAAATAATCAGAAAACCTTCATATAAAGGAAAGAAAAATTTGAATAAAATAATATTATTCTGCACTCAGAGAAACCTAAGGATAGAGTAGAATATTGGTTTTCTGGAGAGCAAAGCAACATAAGATGCTACTCAGAGTCACATATGCAGTAAACTTAAGTTTAATCACCAACAAGGGGCCATTAAAACATACCCCCTCAAAGTAAAAATAAATGCAATTAGATTTTATTTGCAAAGATCCCAAACAAAAGAAAAACATGATAATTAAATGTAATTTTAAAAGCAAACATAACAAAATAAACCAGAAAAAAGTGTGTTTGTGTGTGTGTGTATATGTGTGTAAGGTGGGGTGCATCGAGAATGATACCTATGGATTTAAAAAACAACAATAACAACAATGAAGGAGCCATTAAAATGTGTCTTTTTAAAAAATACACATAAGGTTTAAAGTAGAATATCAATAGAAATAATAGTGGTGGAAAAGCCTTTAATTCCATGTTCTAAAAAACATAACACTATCTATAAGAATGGAAGGGTTGTAAATTAAGAGAGGGAAAGAAGAGAATTTCTGAAATACCTTTATCATATCAGTGGTAAATAGTGAAGGTAAAATAAGTCCTTTAGTCTGTTAGAAGAGAGGGACTATTGGAGACTGAGTGAAGTCTCTAAGAAAAGGATTGAAAGAGAGGGAAAAAAAGGAGAAAATTTCAATTCAGTGGTGGAAGGATGTCCCAATGGAAAGCACTTCCTATTTTCTTTGATCAGAGATGTCTACCTTATGAGAGTATAATTTCCAGGGATTTGATGCTCAGAGAGACCATGACATCTGAGAGTGTTGTACCTCAATGGATAATATCCTACATCATGAGAAGGGGAATCAGAGCTCCTGGGGAAAACCAGCACACATAAAGGTCAGAAGACATAGATACAAGAGGAAATTTCATGGCAAATGGAGAAAAACAAAAGATCATAGAAAGGGCAGGTGGTAGGAACAAAGCACACAATCTACCTTCCCCGGTCGTTTAGATTATTTTCGTTATGGCCTATTTTGTAGGTGGCACTTTAAAAGAATAATTTCCAAAAGGGAATGTTTAATCCTTCTTACCATTTTATAGTTTATAACATGTAAGTGATTTAGATCTTAATAAAAACTAATGACAGCTCATACATTTAATGCCTTATGCTCTGCTGTTTCTCATGAAATGCATGACTATTGGCACTATTCATGCCATTAAAATAAAGACTTTTATCTACATAGTCACTAGCTTTATGATATGATGGTGATAAATGTATTCTAAAGCAGGACATTGACAGAATAAAGAATCTGAATCACAGTATTCTGAGTTGAAGGTTTTGTCCAGAAAGCAGGAATTTACAATTTTTTCGGTTAATTTTCCAGCTCTGACAATGATTTTGTTTGAGTAGCTGGGCAAGAGAAGAGAATAGAAAGCAAAAATCCTATAGGGCATTTTGCCACAGATCAAGTGAGATATGTATATTTCAGTATGTATGTGTGTATGTATGTATATGTATATTTGTATATACTTTATACTTTGATTCTTCAGAGGTTGCACTATTGTCAATGAGTCAACAAGTACTTACTGTGTGCCAAGCACTGTGTCATGTGCTAGGGAAACAAAAGAAGACAAAATACATTGTCTGTCCCCTCAAGCAGATCAAATTCTAATAAGGAAGAGAACATGTAAATTACTGTGTATTTACAAGATATCTATCTATCTATCTATCTATCTATCTATCTATCTATCTATCTATCTATCTACCTACTCACTAGATAAAGGGAGACTGGGAAAGGTCTTCCCCAGAGGGATAATTTGAACTGAGTCTTGAAAGAAGTTGGGCATGCTAAGAAATGAAAGTGAGAAGTGAAAATGTTCTGGTGCAAAGACACAGGCATGAGTTACAGGGTCATGTGTGAGGAATGGCAGGAAGAACAGAGTAGTTAAATTGTAGAGGACATGGAAATGAATCAAGAAGACTGGAAAGGTGGGAAGGGGATAGACAGCTTTAAATCACAACAAAGGACTTTATATCTGATGCTGACATAATGGGGAACCAATGGAGTTTAACATGAAGGTGGCATGGCAAAACTTGAGTTTTATGGAAAAAAAAACCACTTTGGCAATTGAATGGAGCATGGATTGTAACAGGGAGAGTCCTAAGGCAGGTATAGAAACAGAAGACTCCTCCAATAGCCCAAGTGAGAAATGATGAAGTACTGTATTATGTAATAACTATGTGAGAGGAGAGAAGGGCATCTTTATGAGATGTGACTTGAAGATACAAAAAGACGAGATTTGACAAACAATTGGATATGTGGAATGATTGAGAGAGAGGAGTCAAGCGTAACACCAAAGTTCTGCACCTAAGTGACTGATAGGATGATGGTGCTCTTGATAGTAACATATATCAGAAGAAGGAAGGGTTTGGAATGGAAGGAAATGAGTTCTGTTTTTGACAATACACAATGTGATGCTGAAACTGAGTAGAGAACCACAGGGATTACATTTCTGACTGGAGCCCTGTTCTGGATCACCACTTCATGAGGAGCATACAACATGCTTATTTCACTCTCAGTTCCCACTCTTTGCTTTGTAGACATTTCCACTTCTCCTTCATTAGCCTTACCACAATGGATATTCATATATTCATCTCCCCCCTTCTTTTTTAAATGTTTTATCTTCCCTCATTAAAATGTAAGCTCATTCAGGTTATGGACTATTTTTTTTTCACTTGCATTTGTATCTCTAGGGCTTAACATAGTTCCTGGAACTAGGCAAACAATTAACAAACATTCTAGGTAATTACCTAGCTGTAATGGGAATGGGAATTTTAAGATTTTTCCCTGACCCTTAAAAGACCTAAGGGAATTTAAAGATCTCCATTGCCACCTAATAGGTCAAATGCAATCATATTGAACCTGTGGTGAGATGAATTTGCTGAATGGGGAGCAGGGCTGAGAGGAAGCTGGGAGTCAGAGCAGTTAGAACTGAGGGAGGAGAGAGGATGCAGGTGAGCAGACAGTTAGTATTGTGAGTGTTTGTTTGTGGAAAGACTTTGGGATGGTGTTGCTTTCTGCAGTGATAATATGTATTCACTTCTTTGTTGCTATGATGGATTCAGTTTTCTGGTGTTGGGATTTGGCTTTCTGGTGTCTGAATAAGTGTTTTGATTCTGTCTTCTATAAGGAGATTCCGTTATATTTTGCAATCGAGAACTATGCCAACATATTCATAGTCACTAACATTGCTGCAAATGTTGCCTTGGCAATATACTAGCCAGGAATCTTCTACATAAAAATGATAATTACACGCACAGCAGTAGATGAGATCATGAAGTAAGAGAATATAGAGAAAAAAGAGCTCAGGACAGAACAATTATTTTCTCCTATCTTACTATTTTTTCTCAGTTACATGTAAAAATACATTTAACATTCTTTTTTTTAATTTAAAGTTCCAAATTCTCTCCCTCCCTCCCCTCCTCCTCCTCGAGAAGGCAAGCAATTTGACATAAATTATATATGTGTAGTCACACAAAACACATTTCTGTGTAAGTCATTCTGTGAAAGAAAACACAGATTAAAAAAAATAAAGAAAAAGTATCTGATTTGCATTCAGGCTCTACCAGTTTTTTTTTTCCTCTGGAGATGGACATCACCTTTCATCATAATTTCTGTAGAATTGTCTTGGATCATTGTACTGCTGAAAATAGAAAAGTTATTAATAGTAGGTCATCATACAATATTGCTGTTACTGTGTACAATGTTCTCATTCTGATCCTTTCATTTTGCATTGTTTATGTAAGTCTTTCCAGGTTTTTCTTAAAGCACAATAATATTACATCACAATCATATACAACTTCTTCAACCATTCCCCAATTGATGGACAGCCACTCAATTTTTAATTCTTTGCCACCACTATAAATATTTTTGTACACAGAGGTAATTTTCATTTTTTTTTTATCTCTTTGGGATACAGACTTAATAGTGATATTGTTTGGTTAAAGGTGTATTGCTGAATGGGGAGCAGGGCTGAGAGGAAGCTGGGAGTTAATGTTAAATGTCCTTTGGGCATAGTTCAAATTTCTCTCCAGAATAGTTGAATCAGCATATAACCTCATAAATAGTATATTTGTGTTTTAATTTTCCCTCATATCCTCCAAGATTTGCAGTTTTCCTTTTTCTGTCATTTTAGTCAATTAGACAGGTGTGAAGTAGTAGCTCAGAGTTATTTTAATTTGCATTTCTCTCATCAATAGTGATTTAGAGTATTTTGTTTGTGATTATAGGTAACTTTGATTACTTTGTCTGAAAACTGCCTGTTCATATCCTTTGAATATTTATCAAATGAGGAATGGCTCTTGTTTATATAAATTTGACTCAGTCTTTTATATGTTGGTAAAATGAAGTCTTTAATGAAGAAACTCACTGTAAGTTTTTATGAACAGTAATGATTATCAACTATGTATTTCCCTCCATCTTATTTTCCCCCTGTTTATTCTGCTCTCTATCTTTTCGGTACCTTGTCCACTCTCAAAAGTGCTTCACTTCTGACTTTTAGCTCCTTTGAACTGCCCTCCTTTCTATCAGCTACCCTCTCTTTCCCTTCCTACTTTCCTGTATGGTAAGACAGATTTCTATATCCAATTGAGCACATATATTATTCCCTCTTTGAGCCAATTCCAATGGGAGTGAGGTTCATGTGCTGACCTCTCCACTTCCCCATTTTCCTCTTCTCTATAAAGTGTCTTTCAGACCTCTTTTATGTCAAATAATTTATGCCATTCTACTTCTCCCTTTTTTCTTCTCCCAGTGCATTCTTATTTCTCATCTCTTAATTTTATTTTTTTTAGATAATCATACCATCACATTCAATTTATGTCTGTTTTCTGTCTATGTATGCTCCTCCTAACTGCCTTAGTAATGAGAACATTTTTAGGAATTATAAATATCATTTTCCTATGTAGGAATATAAACAGTTTAACTTTATTAAATCCCTCATGGCTTCTCTTTTCTGTTTATTTGTTTATTCTTTTTTGGCATATTGTATTTGAAGGTCAAATTTTCTATTCTGCTCTGTTTGTTTTTTTTCCAATCAGGATGCCTGAAAGTCCTCTATTTCATTGAATTCCCATTTTTCCCCTGAAAGATTATACTCAGTTTTGCTGGTAGGTTATTCTTGCTTGTAGTCCTAGCTTTTTTGACTTATGAAATGTCATATTCCAATCCCTCTGATCCTTTAATGTAGAAGCTGCTATATCTTCTGTTATGCTAACTGTGGCTCTATGATATTTGAATGGTACATTTTGGCTACTTGATGTATTTTCTCTTTGATTTGAAAAGTCTGGAATTTGGATATATTATTCCTGGGAGTTTCCATCTTGGGATCTATTTCAGGAGGTGATTGATGGATTCTTACAATTTCTATTTTACCCTCTAGTTCTAGAATAACAGAGTGGTCTTCCATAATAATTTCTTGAAAGGTGATATCTAAACCCTTTCTTTGATTGTGGCTTTCAGGTAGTCCAATAGTACTTAAATTATTTCTGCTGAATATATTTTCCAGGTTAGCTGTTTTTCCAATGAGATATTTTACATTTTCTTCTATTTTTTCCATTCTTTTGATTTTGTTTTTATTGTTTCTTGATTTTTTCATAGTCATTAGCTTCCAATTGCCCAGTTCTATCTTTTAAGGGTTGTTTTCTTTAGTGAACTTTTTGTACCTCCTTTTCCATTTGGCCAGGTCTACTTTTTAAGGAGTGCTCTTCAGTGAATTTTTATGTCTTTTTCAATTTGGTCAACTCTGCTTTTCTTTTCTTTTTCTGTTTTTGTTTTTTGCTCTTTGGAGGGCAATTGGGGTTAAGTGACTTGCCCAAAGTCACATGGCTAGTAAGTGTGTCAAGTGTCTGAGGCCAGATTTGAACTCAGGTCCTCCTGACTCCAGGGCCCGTGTTCTATTCACTGCACCACCTAGCTGCACCTCATCTCTGCTTTTCAAGACATTCTTCTCTTCATTGGATTTTATTGTCTCTTTTATAGTTTAGTCTATTCTCTTTTTAAGGTGCTGTTTTCTTCAGTATTTTTGTGTCTCCTTTGCCAAACCATTGACTTGTTTTTAACAATTTTATTGCATCATTCTCATTTCTCTGCCCAATTTTTCCTCTACCTCTCTTACTTGATTTTTAAAAATACTTTCTGAGATTTTCCATGGCCTGAGATCAATTCATATTTTTCTTGAGGTTTTGGATGCAGGAATTTTGACTTTGTTGTATTCTGAGTGTGGGTTTTGATCTTTGTTTTCAACATAGCAACTTTCTATGGTCAGAATTTCTTTTAGTTGTTTATTCACTTTCCAGGATAGCTCTTGACTTTTAACTCTTTCCTAATGTGGGGTTCTACTTCCCAAGTGGAGGGGGCACTGTCCCAAGATTCAGGGGGTTTTTGTGTGTGTGTGTGTGTGCAGATGTTTTCAGAGGTAATTCTGGGGACCTGAAACTTTTTGGTTTTTCCAAGGTGGTGTGATCTAGGGAAAGGTGTGTTTACTGCTCTCCCCATACTGTGCACTGGTTTATGAGCTACCAAAATAACTCTTTTCTTTTTTTGTTTGTTTTTTTTTTTGGAGGGCAATTGGGGTTAAGTGACTTGCCCAAGGTTACATGGCTAGTTTTTGTGTTAAGTGTCTGAGGCCCAATTTGAACTCAGGTCCTCCTGACTCCAGGGCCAGTGCTCACAAGCACTCTTTTCAACTCTGAAACTTTGACCAAGGTCCCTGCTCACCTGTTGCCACAAACTCTGCTGTGCTAGTGCACCTCCTTGCACTTGTACTAAGACCCAGGCCTGTGACCTAGATCCAAGTGTAGGAAATGCAACAGAGTCCTGCCTATTGTGTCAGCAAAGAGACCCTGTAAAACTCCCATCTGACCCCCTTACTATTTTTGGGTTGAGAGGTCTGGAAACTGCCACTACTACCACTGATTAAAAAATCCCAAGATGACTGGTTTGCTGGCACCTACCTTGGACTACTCTCCTCTCTCACCTTGGTTCATCAGACCTTTTCTATCAAACTTCTAAGTTGTCTTGAACTGGAAAACTGTTTCACTCCATCTTTTGGGGGTTCTATAACTCTATAATTAGTTTCCTGTCTTTATAGGCATTTGGGGAAAGCTCAGTTGAGTCCCTGTCTTTACTCTGCCATCTTGGCTTACCTCCCTAGGACAGAATCTTGACGAAAACCTATAGTTAGTAGGTCTGATATAGATAAAGATCTGGCAAGGAAAACCAAGAAGCTATTAGGAAGGTAGGAAGATATCCAATAGAAAAAAAAGCTTCGCAAAAATCTAGAGAGGAAAGAGTATACAGGAGGATATAGTACACAAAATGTCAAAGTTTGAAGAGAGATCAAAAAGGATTTGGATGGAGAAAGTCATTATATTTGACAGCTAAAAGATAACCAGCAATTCTAGAGTAAGCAGTTCCAATTTAATTATAAGGTTGAGAGGAAGCTAGATTGCAAAGGTTTTAAGTGTGATTGAAAAAAGTCTTCTATGACTCATCGTCATACAGAATCACAGAATGGGTTATTATTTCTTCCCCTGGATGTATCATGAGGTCATAAATCCATCAAATCACCAATGTAAAATTTATACAAGACATATACATATTTTCTCCAATTTAGATCATATTCAAATTTGAAAGAGGCATTGGACAGTTGCATCTCTCAATAATAGTGATTACAACGTTTTTTGTCTCTAGCTCTGTGGGGAAATTCAAACAGCTTGGAGAGTGAAAATGAAAGCACATATAGCAAGAAGGGGGAGCTTATTTCTCAAAGGCATAGGCAGAATATGATGGGGGGGGTTCAGAACTGAATTACTCTCAGGAAGAGGAGCCCCAAAAGTGCCCTAGGATTTTTATTCTTTATACTAGGCAGGCCTCATAACTGGATAAAGGGTAGTAGGGAGAACTGTGAAAAGCCTAAGAATTTTTTTTTCCTTACTCATGAATAAGGTAATTTTTTTGTTCAGATGTTTCTAAGATAAGGAGGTGTAATGGGAATGTAAATTTGTAAGATCTTCCCTGCCCCTAGGCTAAAGTGCACCTGGAACCTGGGGTGGGAGGCTTGTTTTTCAGTAGATACTTCTTGATTGGCCAGTGAGTCAATAAAGTTGTTACATTCTCTGAGCCAGGAGAAGGCTATATAAGCCCTGATGTGTAGCTTTGTTTTGGGGCTCACTTTGAGAAGTGTTCTGTGATTTGATCTGAATTCTGGGAAGCCGTTGTCCAGAGCCCCCCGGTTTTGAAAAACCCAGATGTTGATTGGGTATGGATGTAATGGTTGGACAGTTTGGAAATCTGTCTACTTGATCTGTTTCTCTGACTTGATAATTCTGTCTGTGTATTCTGAAGTTCGGGGTGCTGACCTTTTTCCCCTGAACTAGGTAAATGATACATGTTTGACTGATTAAAGTCAGCTTGTTAACCCATTTTGAGTTGCTTTCCTTTATCAAAGCAGATCCAAGAACCTTTGTTGGCGCAAACCCTGAGGATGCTTGGGGTGCTTGCTGCTACAGGAGGTCACTAAGGAGTTAATTTTAACTGGGGGGAGTTAAGGAGGTAGTATATTTGAACTATTTTCTAGGAGTTTCTTCTATCTTTGTCTTTAGACACATCTATTTACTCTGTGTGTGTGTGAGTGTGTAATGTGTGTGGTTTTTTCTACTGTATGAGATTTTTTGAAAAAGAGTTCTTCTATAATAGAGTATTTAGAGATCATTTTCTTCCCTACAAACAATACTTAACAATGTTTTCCTCAAACTGTTTTCATGCCTCCAAGTTGAAATATTACTTCTGTCTTCTGTTCCATTTACCCACTGTTGTGAAATTTTGTATTCTACTTCATGATTAAAGTCTAAACATCCCTGCAAAGTGCATGGTTTCAAATGAATGAATGGCACTTGTCAGATTTCTCCACTGTAGAAATTCTTCCTGCTACTGACTCCAACATTAAGTGCAAAACCTATCCCCCTGGGTTTAGAATGTTGAAGGGCATTCTTGAAATGTGATACAATGTGATGATTGTAATATCTGAGAAAACTAAGTCAATAATGCACTAGCATACAAAGTTTATAACTACTTCTGCTTTAATGAAAAATTGAATCGGAAGTAAAGAGGGTGCAATGAATAGACACAGTTGATCTGGCAGGGAGGTTACTGCTGTTTCTGCAATTTTTCCAAACCCTATTTCACGCTAAATCTCACAACAACTCTAAGGACATTTAATCTCAGTCTAAACAAGGTGTCTGCTCCCAGAAGTAATGGCTGTGTCACACCAGGGGAAGGTGTGACAGAGTGAAAATTGGAAAGTGTAAAAGGTTGAAAAAAAGATAATCCTGGAATCATTTCCCACTATTTTTCCATTCACCCAGAGGGAGCATTGAATCTCTACTTTTGATTTGGTCTGGGCTAAAGAATCTCCATATTTCTCTTCTAATAATAAGTAATTGCTACTGGGCTCATGATCTATACATCCACTCCTTCTAATTAAGGTATGCCTTCACCTTGTGCCCAGGCATCTAGTAGAGACTTGGTTTATTCCTTGATGAAACTGTCTTTTTATGACAGGACTAACTCCCCTTTCTCACATCTTTTGGCTTGTTAAACACTCTCCTCAGCCTCCCTCAACAAAGTATTTAAAGCTCAGTTCCTGGATCATGTCTAGTTCTCACCAAAGGGAGGAAGTTAAAGGGTGCTCGGTGTAAAATATGAATCAAGAATTGGACAGGAATTTGTTTTACATTTCACTTCAGATATTCATTGCTTTCCTCAAAGTCCATGTCTTCTGACAAGCAAGACCAAGAAATTGGTCTTATCCTATGGCTGGTGATTATCTTCTCTGATCTAGAAGCTTTCCTTGCTACCAGTTGGCTCCATTCTTTGAAATGAGGGCCTCTGAATATACTGAATTCAAAAGGTCATCTCCAAGTTTGGATATATATATATAATTTGACGACATCATTCATCCACCTATTCAGAAAGGAAAACAAAGTAGAAAACATGGGCAAGGGATTTGGCGCATGCTCATCTAATTAAGCCCATGATCCACACAGGCTTAGACTTGGAGTGGAAGGAAACAATACCACTGAATCCCCCACTCTCCATCCCTCATGGGAAGAAGAGAAGTGGAGTAAGAGAAAGGAAAGGAAACATGACTTGTCACACTTCAGATTAAAAGCAGAAGGTCAAAAATTTCCTCTCCTTTTAACCAATACAACAGTCCACACCACTGCCACTATAAGCAGGCACAAAGTACCAGTGTTTTCCATGTCATGCCAAAACCTTTCAGTGATGAAATGTTATATAGCCAGAAAAATCCATGAGGTTTGTTATCCCCAAAGGACCCAAGTGGTGCATCATACATGTGGTTGACAAGAAGCCACAGAATATCTGCATGTGTTCTATACAAACTGCATTACACTTCACAGGGGATGCTTATATCTTGTGATCACAGACCAGTGGATAAAAATGAGTCAAGGTAGAGTGATTCAAATACATGAATGCTTTCAAAATAATATTTTTCTACCAAAAATCATATCCATAATGCTGTGCAGTGCTGTCTAGTGATTTTCAACTACACAGCAGTCTGTCTGCAATGTGATGATGTTTGGAATATTTCAGCACTATCCAAGTTCTTTCTCATATAGGAACTCACAAATTGCAAAGATTTGTCTAAGATGCCCCAAATGGCAGTATACTTCATGTTCCCCAAAATGTCATCTTTACATTGGAGAACCAATCTGTTAAATCAGAAAATTGTCACCCTATTTCACTTATATCCAAGAATATGTTTGGTTTTTTTCCATGAATCAACTTTAATGCTGGACATATGTTCTAAATTTTTAAGAAACCTGGTGTCTTAGAAGTTTGGAAGGAGGCTAGAAGGTCCAATAAAGTAACACTAACATAAGGTTTTAGAAAATCTTGTCTTCATCGCTCAGGTTTTGCTTTTTCACCTCAAGTCCCATCTACTGCTTATGAATGGCTCTTATAATGCAACTTCAACAAATACTTATTAAGCTTACTGAGAGGAGAGCATCAGAGAATAGTGAATAGAAGAACAATCTTGCAGTCGGGAAGACTTAGTGTTGTAGGCCATGCCTGAATTAGTATTACCCTGTTGCTTCTAATAAAATGATCAAAATGAGTCACATATACAACTATCTAATAGTTAAGGAAAGGAAGTTAATTTGTCTATCACATGGGAAAGATACTTAGCAAGAGTGTAACATTGATTCCATTGAGTACTATTTCCCCTCCTATGTGTTAACTTTTGTTTTTACATCATTTATTTCTGACTTTTCTCTCCACCAGCACCTTTGCACTGAGTCAATTCTTTTAAGAAAAATAAAATTGAAAGGGAAAAAAAGCAGCCAATTTAGATAGTATGTATAGTGCTACTTACCTATAGTACCCTACCTCACCAACTTTAGCAAAGAAGGAAAGAAGGCAGGAAGATAGATTTTTCTCAACTCTTCTCCAGGACTGAGATTAGACATTTTAATAATTTACTATTTGGTTTCACTTTTTTATTAATACATGTATTTTCATAATAATTCGGTATATATTTTTTTCTGATTCTACTTACTCAATAAACATTTATTAAGTACCTACTAGGTGTCAATCATTGTAGGATACAAATAAGAAAAAGAAAAAGCATCCCTGCCCTTAAGGTGCTTACAGTATAATAGGGGGAGATAATAAACACAAAGATGATGAAAGAGGGGGAAGAGGAAGCTCCCAACATGGTGGTGGTGGTACATGATATTTGAAACCGAATATAGCAGCTGATGGTAAATGAATATGGAAAAAAATTGAAATTCCTCAGTTTTTCCATTCTTCTTTGAATTCCTCATATTCCTCATTTTTATGACACAATGATATTCAATTAAATTTATATAATATGATTTGCTTCCCTATTGCTTAATTTTTTAACCATTATTTCTTTACCCTGTAAAAATTATGAAAATTGTGAAAGTAGAAGTTTAATGACTTTCCTAACCGCCTTGATCTACCTGAGCTTCCTTAGTATCCAGAGGAAGCCAAACAGACCAAGGAATCAGAATTATCTAATCAGGAGGCAAACTGAGCACACTCAAGACAGATATATCCACAATCCTTGCACTATTTTCTAAACCATGAATTTCCGCCAAGGGGACAATTATCCAAGATACCTAGGAGGCTGGGAAATATTTTTCTTTTCTTTTCTCTTCTTTCCTTTTCTTTTCTTTGGGGGGAAGGTGGGGCAATTGGGGTTAAGTGACTTGCCAATGCCACAGGGCTAGTAAGTGTTAAGTTTCTGGGGCCAGATTTGAACCCAGGTCCTTCTGACTCCAGGGTAGGTGCTCTGTTCACTGCACCACCTAGCCACCCCCAGGAAATCTTTCTTAAAGATTTACCAGGTCAAGATCTAATAAGATATTTTTAAAAAATCTCAAACTTTGGGCTAAAAAGTATATTCCTGCTCTTTGTGTTTGCTCAGGCAGGTCTAGGAAAATTTTGATTCTCCCTATTGTTAAGTCAGGTCATATGGAAATTGATGCTCTTTGGTCAAGATTTAGTTGACCTAAGTCACCTAATTTTAATGTAGCCCTCTTCCCAATGTGTTAACCAATCAGAGTTGATTGGCACCCTTTGGAAACATCTGGTTTTCTAAGGACATATAAACCAAGCGCCCCAACCACAAAGGGATCTCAGTCCTTTGACTACAGCTCTATACACATACATACATGCATACATACATACATACATGCATGCATGTAAAGCCAAGAACAGCAGCTTTCTAGAGGACTGCTACTGTGAACAGCTTCATGATTCAGATTACACAGTATAGTGAACTCTATATTTATTCATTAACAAACTAAGAAATTCACAGAAATCAAAGTACAGTGTTCAAAATGTTATAACTTAACAACTTAGCACTAAAATGGCCACATAGTTTTCACCAAAGTGGCCACATAGTTTTAAACAAAGTACGTTCATTTAGTAACTCAATCATTCAGTAAGTCCTTAATTCAATCATCCTTAAGGAGTCTTGTCTCCTGAATGGACACAAAGTACAAAGGTCAAAGTTCTCCACCCCTAGGTCACAGTAAATCCTAATCTTCTCAGTCAACATCAGATACCCAAGGAGGAGATCTTTTCATCTTGACTCGAGGCTGGCTCTCAGCTTCCATGGTTCCTCTTCCAGGGTCCCAGCTCCTGCCCAAATCTATAGCACTGTCACCTGGGTTCGAAGGCAGGCAGCTCCCAGTTCCTTGTCCAGCTGCTTGGCCAGTTTTTTGCCCAGTTCCTTGTCCAGTTCCTGTTCCATATTGAAGCTCACAGTTTCCAGTCCACCTCAAATCCTTCACAGTTCCTGTTTCTGGGAAGACAAAGTTTAACAGAACCAAAAAAACATTCATACACATTGCTGGCGCCATCATCAATTCACTATCTGCCTGTGAAATCAACACAGACCCACAAATAAGGTCCAAGAGGTCAACACAAATCATCGGTAAAGTCCCAGGACCTCCAAAACCCTCCTCCAGGACTTCTGCAAACAGACAATCAGAAAATCCTCTTTCAGGGCTTCCAGTAAGGTCTCAGGGCTTCTGTAGAAAGTATCACAAACAAACATCAACACAGACAGAAGAGACAAACATAGAGTGCCAGAATATAGCAAGTTTTCTCCTTCTCTACCACAAGAACTCCCTTCTCAGTTCTGCTCTCTCCAGCCTGGGCCTCTCCTTACATATTATCATTAGCTCCTGCCCTTCCTGTTTCATCAGCAACAGGAGTTCACAGGTTTTAGAGTTCACAACTTGTGTGGTTCACAAGTTCTGCTTCTCAATCATGAGCAAGGCTCAGAAGAAACTTGAACTAAAACATGATGTCAACTAAATAGCTGAAACAAGGTGTTTATTTATTTGCTTGCCAGTACAATGTGATATATATATATATATATATGTGTGTGTGTGTGTGTGTGTGTGTGTGTGTGTGTGTGTGTGTGTGTTGTGTGTGTGTGTGTGCTTTACCTGTTTAAGAGAAATAAATGTTCAGAAAACTTAATTTGTTTTTCTTTCTTAGACCAAACTCTCAGGGGCTGATAATCCTTAATTATTTGATTACATATTTCAAGATATGCATATATTACTTAGGGAAAGAAACAGCCTAATACTTTAATTTCTACAAAATAAAAGTAACTAAGCAGATAATTTCAAAGGTAATTTTTAATTCTAAAATATTATGATCCTAAATCAAAGTAATTGTCTTAAAATTTTCACCCAACACCACTCTACATTTTGTGGATGCTGCTATCTAGGTTGCCTCTCTATATTTCTCAATATTTCTAAATAATCAATCAATGACTTTAATGATTCAGAAACATCTAATACTTCCTACTAAATTTTTGAAATTGAAGTTAAAGGCATTGAATCAGTTATATAAGTGAAACCTAATTTAAAAAATGTCTTGGAATCAGAACCAAAAGAAAGAACAGAACTGCCATATTGAAATGTGGACAGTCAATTCCACTCAAACTTGTTGGGTCTTTACCTTGTTCAAACATCTATTTTAGATACCAAGGGAGAAAACAGTGAATAAAGAGAGATACTCTGATCTATAGAAGTTTATTTTAAAAAAGCAAAAGCATGTACCCAAATCTAGTCTCAGTTTGATTAATGAAGAGTGGATGGGGGAAAAAAATACTATTTAGATAAAATTGACAATGATAAGGTAATGGGACCTGGACCCCTAAAAGGAAAAGACTATGTTTTTAAAAGCAACACAGTCCCTGAATGCCTCACAGTCTGAGGCATTTGACCCACCTGGCCTATCCAGATATTCAAAAATCCTTTTACCTGTCCTTTCAACATGGCTCTCTGACCCAGCCCAGACGACTTAACTCCTTTCATTGCCTGTGTTTTGCCCACCACCAGCTATATACTATTCCTCAATCCCTCCAGATTTTCTCACTGTTTTTTCTCTTATATATGTACTAATATTGCCCCCATTGAATTGTGAGGATTCTTAGAATCTAGCCTGCTTCTACTGGCATCGTAAATAAACTTTGCTACTTTGACAGAAAGCCTTGAGTGGTCAAATTATTTTGAGGCAGACCCCTGCCCCGGGAACCCTTACATTTCAGGGTACCCCAAATCCCAAACCACAACGCATATAGGGAGGAAGGTCATACAGAAGATTTAACAAGTTCATCAGTCAAATAATTAAACCTATTCTAAATAGGAAAAAAAGAGAATCAAACAGTAAAATGAATTTTATTCTAGATTCCTTGCATATTTTTCTACATTGCCACATCACACTTTTGTTAATAAGGCTTGTAAGAGTAGGAAATCACAGAAAATGGCTTTATATATGAATCCCTGATTTAGCAAAAGCAGTACTTCAAAAAAACAATTTTCTATCCATTGATTTTACATTACAGTATGAACAGGTATTGTGATAAACAGCATTTTGTCTTAGGCAAAAAGTGAAAATCATCAGTGGCATTTTCCCCCTATATTTGTATCATGTTGTTTTTACCTGTATGGTAGAAAATACACTAAACCACCACCACCACCACACCCTTAACACACACCAACACACACATACACCCCTTTCAGTGAATAATTATATTTATTTGTATCTATGAACAATTCCAATCTACACACAAGAATTCTAATTACAAACTATTGAATGTAATTAGATAAAAATGCTATCAAATACTAGGCATGTGCATGTGAAATAGTAGTGCTTTATCTAAGGATGTGATGCCAAATATTTAATAACCATTACTCCACACTCATACATACACGCACACATTAAGCATGACACACTTTTAAACTGTATTATTAACATTTTCTCTACCATTGTTTTAAGTCTAGACAGTTAAGAAAATGAGAAATCAAGCTCTGATTTGTAGCATTTTCCAATTTCTTTGATGTAAAGAAGCCCACTGAAATTTTAACAATCACTTCTTATGAGCTGGTTTGAGCAGTCTCCAGCACAGCCCTTGCTATCACCTTTTGTCCCATAATCCTTTAGAATCTATTGTATCTAACATGACCATCAAAAAATTACTTTAGTAGATTATTTAGAAGTTATTTTTGAATCTCAAGTTTGTGATAATTTAGACACTGTCAAAAGTCAATAAAGAAAGGAATTGTTAAGCACATTAATAATGTGAAGGAGATCCCTGGGGGAAAGTTTAAACTGTCCAGGAATTGCAAGAGGGCTGTGACTGATCACCATGACTTAAAACACTAGAGCAGAAAAAAATATCCAAGGGACCATTAAACCACTGATAAGAATAGTAACAGGTGTCAGCTAGCAATTCTATCTCCCATTATCCAATTCTGGGTCACAGTTCCAGGATTCAGAGGAGCATACACAAGCTGTGTACAGAGCAAGGAACAACTTCCAAAATCTTAGCTGTGTGTCTCTGAGTCCAAGATGTGTGGTGGAGAGCAGGGGAGAAGGATTGAAAGTGTTTCAGTTCTAACCTTAAACCTCACACAGATGTCTATAGTGAAATAAAGAGGGCAGAAAAACAACACTAAAGGGGAGTCAAGATGTTCAACTGCTCTGAACTGATAAACCTACCAGTTGGCTAATAACAACTAAGATTAGCAGTAATCTGCTGAAACTCCACCACATACAATGCAATACAATCCATTGACCTATTGAATTTCTTCCCAGGAGGGCAGGTAAAACAAAACAAAACAAAAACAAACAACCAAAAAAAAATCTCTCCCCAAAACACACCATTTTGGAGACAAAACTTGCAGGTATCCAAACTGAGCTGTGAAATTAAGCAGAAGAACATAAAAAGTCAGAAGCGCAGGACAAACATCTCTAGAAATGAGCAGACTCAAACACTAATATAAAGTTCAAAGTAAAGAAGTAGGGTGGAAGAATGAACAAATAAAAAAGGATAAAACAATGAAAAGTAGTGTGGCAATAAGGAAGCTAAGTACACATACATAAAAGAAAACATGATTTGAAAACATCTACAAGCAAAGCCTTAAAGAAAAATGAATATTGGATATAAGTCCCACAAGAATTTATAGAAGAGTTAAAGAAAAAGATTTTGACAGAGAGGGAAAGAGGAGTGGGGGAAGGGGGAGAGAGAAAGAGAGAGAGAGAGAGAGAGAGAGAGAGAGAGAGAGAGAGAGAGAGAGTAAAATCCAAATAATAGTGAAAGATCAAATTGGGAAAAGAAGTGAGCAATGTCAATAAATTATGGAAAGAGAATTAACAGCTTTGCAAAAAGAGATAGAAAACCCTTCTGAGGAAAATAACTTCTCAAAAACTGGAATTAGCCAAATGGTATGGAAAGTTGATTTATTATGGTCATATAAGAAAATTTTGGAAATCTTGAATGGAGGTAGTACATTTGAGGATAATGGCAAGATCAGGAAGAGTATCACCATTGTTGTGTGTGGTCAAGGTGCAGTGGAGGAGTTGGTCATGGGAAGGAAGTTGAGAAATGGACTTATTAGAGATTTTAAGAGAGAATTAATATGTATGAGATCATGAGCTGAGGAAGAGAGAAAAACTATAAGCTATGTAACAAACTTTGAGAAATATCAATGTACGGGAGTCAGTATGACCTAGGTCACAAGTGCCAGAGCTGTAGCTGATCCCTCTGATCCCAAATCCATCAGTCTTTTAACTTACTACAACATGTTACTTCTACTAAAGCCCTATTCAGGTGACTAATCTTGATATGGATTAAGCTTCATTTTAATTGCAAAGATGGTGGAACACAAACTCTAGAAATTCATTTACCAATTCAGAAAAACTTAACGATTGAGGCCAGCCCAGTAAAGTGAAGAAAGACTCACCATTCCTAGAGCTGACCACCAAGCACTGAAGTATTTTTGGCTATGATAAATTAGAAAATTTATCTACTAAGATGTGAAAGAACCCACACCAATGAAATCTCAGATCTTTAGAAGCATTGGAATATGTAATAATGATAGCACAACAAAAATTTACATTTTCAAGGCCCTTTATAGTTTGCAAAGAGTTTTCCTCCCAATAACCCTGTGAGACATCATGCTTAATTAATAAAGAAACTATGGTTCAGAGAGTCTAATGTCTCTATGTCACATCCAGACTTCCACAACTTTGCAGTAGATAGGTGCCAAATTAAAACAGGCTAAACTTTCAGCTGCAGATAAGTTAGACTAGAAAGTGACTGACAATGGTTGATTGGCAAGGAACATGTGACAAACCAGAGTGAATGTCCAGTGGCAACCCTACATTTTTCACTGGCTGCATGCAGGTTTGGTCACAAAATTTAAACTTCTTAGGTCATTATTTTCTACCCTGTATATAAGTCCTCTATAATATTTCATTTGGAAAACTACTTCATGAAATTTCACATGTACAAAATGAAGTCTAATTCATTATAAAATCCACTCCAAATGCATAGTTTTGTTATTGTTAATTCTGTACTTCACCAGAGATTGTTAGCTTTTATAGGGGTTGCCAGAGAAATTTGAGTGAGAATCAAGGCTAATAGAATGATTCCATAAAATAATATTATGTAACCATACTAGTAGTGTCAGTCCTCAAATTGTGTTACTATCTCATGGCAGGAAAAAGCAGATAAATCCTGTACTCCTTAATCTAAGCTGAAATCTCATATTTCCATTTGATTCAACAAATATTCATTTAGCTCCAATATCATACAATAAATTGTGCTAACTGCTAAGAACACAAAGATTAAACATGAATCATAGAACTGAAAGGGATGTCAGAGGTCTTTGAGATTAATCCAAACCTAAAGCAAAATCTTGTCTAAAACAAATGTATCAAGTGTTTGGTGAATGGGTCACTCTGCAGAACCAGTTGAAAAATGTAATTGGGAAATGTGTAGCAAAATAAATGCATTTCTAATACAAAATAGATTATGTTAGTTTGTGGTTTTCTAAGTCAGTATGTGGCTTACAGGAACCTGATTCTATTTCAGTTTGATACCACTACTCTAAAACATTTTCAACAAGTAGTTGAAGACCGACAGTGATCAAGAGCTTGTCACTTCCTGAAGCTTTAATGAAGTTAAAAGCAAAGAAATTCTGACAAAATTACTTAATTAGTATTGCTAAATTACTGCAGTCAAAAATTAACCAATTGAATTAACAATCTACTTTGTTTTTTTTTCAGTCATGTTAAAACTATAGATAGTCTTGGTTACTTGATCTGAAAATTAACTTCACATTTTTTGATGATTTATCATTTGGGCGATTACCCTTGTTTTTATAAATTTGTCTAATTTATCTGTATATTTGAGAGATGAGGCTTTTATTGGAGAAACTGGATTCATTTTTTTTTACAAATATGATTGCTAACAGCATTTCTCTCCATCCTCCCTTCCCATTAATTCTATTCTCTCTCTCCTTTCAACCAGTAACTAATCAAAAGCATTTTGCTTCTAACTGCTAACTCCCCAGATCTGCCCTCCCTTCTATGAGTACTCCCCCTTTTCTTAGCCCTTTCCCTTCCTACTTTCCTGGAGAGTAAGAAGGATTTCTGTGTCCTGCTGAGTGTGTATATTATGCCCTCTCTGAGCCAGTTCTGATTAGAGTAAGTTTCAAGTGTTCCCTGCAACCTCCCGTATCACGCCATCTATTGCAAAAGCTCTTTCTTGACTCTTTTATATGAAATAATTTGTGCTATTCTACTTCTCCCTTTGCCTTTCTCCCAGTGCATTCTTCTTTCTCACATCTTAATTTTTAAAAATATCATCCCATTATACTCAACTCACACTCTGTCTATATACACTTCTTCTAACTGTCCCCAAAATGGCAAAGTTCTTTTCAGTTTAAGTATCATCTTCACGTGTGAAATGTCAACAGTTTAACCTTAAGTCCCTTACAATTTACCTTTCCTGTCTACCTTTTTATGCTTCTCTTGAGTCTTGTATTTGAAAATCAAATTTTCTATTTAGCTCTGGTATTTTCATCAGGAATGCTTGAAAGTCAACTGTTTCAATGAATTTCCACTTTTTCCCCAAATGATTACACTCAGTGTTGTTGGGTATATGATTCTTGATGTAATACTAGTACTTTTGCACTCTGAAATATCATATTCTAAGCCCTGTTTGACCCTTCAATGTAGAAGTTGCTAGTTCTTGTGCTATTCCAACTATGGGTCCACAATATTTGAGTTATCTCTTTCTGATTTCATGCAATAATTTCTCCTTGACCTGGGAACTCTGAAATTTGGCTATAATATTTCTGGGGGTTTTCATTTTGATTTCTCTTTCAAGAGGTGATTTTTGGAGTATTTTTATTTGAATTTTATCTTTTGGTTCTAGAATATCAGGGCATTTTACCTTGATCATTTCTCAAAAGATGATGTTTAGGATTGGTTTGGTTTTGGTTGTTGTTTTGCTTTTGTTTCTGGGGATTTTTTTGTTTTGTTTTGTTTTATTATGGCTTTCAGGAAGTCCACTAATTGTTTTTTCACTCTTTTATATCTTTTAGTTTACATCATTCATTTCCACAAGGTTTTGAGTTACAAATTTTCTTCCCATTTTCCCCCTACTCACCACCCCAAAACAGCAATCCCATTGAATATCCCCTTCCCCAATCTGTTCTCTCCTATATCTTCCTCCATACTCCCTCTGACTTTCCAGTAGGTGTAATAGTAATGGAATATAAAGATCCCTCTTTACTGGCTTGGTTTTTGGTGTTAAAACCCAGAGCTTGTTAATCCCACTTGTGGGATGGACTTGTTGACATGAAAAGAGAGGGCTGAACTGGGAGGAGCTGGTGATGTAGATTTGGAGAGACACAAGGGAGAAGCAGAAGAATTTTTTGGAAGCAGCACCTTTGGAGGCAGAGAGAGACTGAGAAGATTGCTGAGGGCCACTTTGAATTGCCCAGGACTTTTGAGACCTGCCACCCAGAGCTGCCAAAGACTAAGGAGACATGGCTGTTATGCTGGTACTTTGTCTGTCTGTTTTGATGTTGTTTTGCCAGATTTGTCCATTGGTGAAAGACAGTGCTGTTGTTGCAGAAGGCTAGGAAACTTTCTGTTGGTTCAGAGCTCTTGAGACTGTTCTACAGACAGAGAGCAAATACTGTCCACTGGTGAAGGACAGTGCTGTTGTTGCAGGGGTCTGGGAACCTTTCTGTTGGTTCCAAAGCCCTGAAGAAGGATTTTCTTGTTGTATGTTTACAGAAATCCTGGAAGAGGGTTTTGCTAATGTTATCAGGGGTCCTAGGACTGTTCTGCAGACAGAGAATAAATTAATGAAGAGACTGGCAATGTATCTTGTGGCCTTGCTGAGCTTTGTCTCCCCAGGAACAAAGATTGCTGAGAACTTGCCTCCTGTCAAGATGAAGACCTCCATTTGGGTATTAAGTGCTGTGTTTAAACTTGTTGTAACTCTGGGGTAGATTCAATTGTGATCCAGGGGTGGGGAACTTTTGACCTTTTTGTGTTCTATGATTGAACAAATGAATGTACTTTACTTATGATTGGAAACTAATCTCCATTTGAGAAGAGGGGCTTTGTGATGGACTAAATGAAGGTACAGCCTAGGGGTGGAGAAGTATTTAGAACAGGGACTTTGTAATTGATTGAATGAATGTAAAATCCTGGGGTGGGGTAGTACTTGGAGATTATTTAATCACACTTAGTGAATGCTGTATTTTGAATGATGTCATGTTTTGATCTTCTCTATTCTTAATTTGTCACTGAATAAAATGGAGAGCACCTATGCTGGTATTTTGAACCTTGGGAAGTTGCCTTTCCTTGGCATTACATTACAGTAGGGCACGGTGGAACTTGATGCCCCAGGGCCTGTATATCTTATTTCCCAGTTACATGTAAAATTATATATATATTAAACATTTTATTTTAAAACTGAATTCCATATTCTTTCCTTTCCTACCTCGTTATCCACCCTTATTGGGAAGATTAAACAGTTCAGTATAGGTTGTTCATGTGTAGCTATACACATATTTCCATAGTGGATATATAGTGAAAGGCTGACTATATATCCCTCCATCCTATCCCACCCCCCAACTTGTTCTATTCTCTACTTTGATTCTGTCCCTTTCCAAAAGTGGGTGCTTCCAACTTCCCTCCCCCCCAGCCTGCCCTTCCTTCCATCATTCTCCCTCTCATTCCATCCCCCCCTATTCTCCTGTAGGGTGAGATACCCTATTTAGTATATATGTCATTCCTTCCCTCCCTAAGCCAAATTCAATGAGAATAGGGTTGACTCATTCCCTTTTGCCTTCCTGTTCTTCCCTTCCATTGTAACAGTTTTCCTTTGCCTCTTCTATATGAGATAATTTACTCCATTCTGTCTCTCCCCATCTCCTCTTTTTATATTCCTCTCTCACCTCTTAATTTCACCTTTTAAGTATCATCCCTTCCTATTAAATTGGTTCTGTGCCCTTTGTCTATGTACACCTGCACACACATATACACACATTCAAATATGTATTCATATACCCATATACCCTCCTATATAGACATATATATGTGTGTATAAACATATATGTATACACACACTTATTCCCTTCAAATATTCTCATTCTGAGAAAACTTTCATAAGTTATAATTATCATTTTTCCACATAGGAATGTAAATAGTTCAACTTTGATAAGTTCCTTATGAATTCTTTTCCCAGTTTACCTTCTCATGCTTCTCTTGCTTCTTGTATGTGAATATAAAATTTGCTATTCAACTCTGATTTTTTCATCAAAAATGCTTGAAAGTCCTTTATTCCATTGAATGAACATATTTTCTCCTTAAACATGATAATCAGTTTTGCTGGGTAGGAGATTCTTGGTTTTAATCCCAGCTTATTTGCCCTCTGGAATATCATATTCCAAGCCCTTTGATCCTTCAGTATAGAAGCCACCAGATCCTGTGATATCCTGACTTTGTTTCCACAATACTCAAATTGTTTCTTCCTGGCTGTTTGTAATATTTTCTCCTTGATTTGGGAATTCTGGAACCTGGCTATAATATTCCTGGGAGTTTTCTTTTTGGGATCTTTTTCAGGAGGTGATCAGTGGATTCTTTCAACATCTGTTTTGCCCTCTGGTTCTAAAACATCAGGGCAATTTTCCTTGAGAATTTCTTGAAGGATGATTTCTAGGTTCCTTTTTTGATCATGACTTTCAGGAAGTCCAATAATTTTTAAATTATCTCTCCTGGATCTATTTTTTAGGTCAGTATTTTTTCCAAAGGGATATTTCACATTACCTTCTATTTTTTTTTTCATTTCTTTGGATGTGTTTAATAGTATCTTGATTTCTCATAAAGTCACTAGCTTCCATTTGCTCCAGTCTAATTCTGAAGCAATGATTCTCTTCAGTGAGCTTTTGAGATTATTTTTTCCATCAGTAAAATTCAGCTTTTTAAGGCATTCTTCTCTCCTCATTGCCTTTTTGAGTCTCTTTTGCCATTTGAGTTAGTCTATTTTATAAGTGTTATTTTCTTCAGTCAAGGTGTTCACTCTCATTTCATAATTTCCTTGCATGGTTCTCATCTCTCTTCCCAATTTTTACTCCACTTCTTTTATTTGGTTTTCAAAATCCTTCTTAAGCTTCTCTATGGCTTGTAACCAGCTCATATTTTTCTTGGAAGCTTTTGGTGCAGGAGTTCTGAATTCACTGTCTTCCTCTTGTTCCATAGTTTGATCCATTTTGTCCCCAAAATAGGAGTCTAATGTCAGATTACTCTGCTTGCTTTGCTTCTTTTGCTTGCTCTTGTTGCCACTCAATTACTTGACTTTTGTGCTTTTTGCCACAGTAGAACGCTGCTACCAGAGAGAGGAGCTTTATCCCAATCACTGGGGCTTTCACAACTGTTGGAGCTATTAGTTGGGTGCCCTTTCTAAAGCCTCCACATACTCTTGCAAACTGGTAACACACCCCAGAACCTTCACCCTAGACAGTGGTCCAGATCCAAGAAGATTAAAGCAAAAGCGATTACCGCTCAGACTGATAACTTGGTCCCCCTACAATCTGGAGGCCAGGAGCTCTGAAGCAGCCAGGAGGTGGTAGCTGCAGTGCCATGGAGCCTCCACTTCTTTTTGTCCCAGGTGCAAATGCCAGACCACACTCCCAAACTCCCGTTTCACATAGTCCAAACTGCACTGACCTCTCACTTTCTCCTTAGCCTGTATGAGTTGATAATTCTGGAAACTGCCACAGTTTCTGATGATGTGAAGTCCCTCCAGCCAGTTGCTGCTTGTGACCACCCTAAGGCTAAAACCTCTGGCTCACACAGGGCTTGGCTCGGCTCCTAGAGCACTGTGCTGGCCCCTTCCTGCTGGTCTGCCAGGCTGTCCTCAGCAAGACATTAGCTTTTCTATGTCATTTTATGGGTTGTGCAGCTCCAAATTTTGTTTAGAGTAATTTTTACATGAGTTGGGAGCAGAGCTGTGTGGAAGTCCTGTTTCTACTCCACCATTTTGATTCCTGAAGTCCACTAATTTTAACATCTCTTCTGTGTCTATTTTCCAGGTCAGTTGTTTTTCCAATGAGATATTTCACATTGTCCTCTGTTTTTTCATTCTTTTGGTTTTGTTTTATTATTTCTTGAAGTCTTATAAAGTCTTCAACTTCCCCTTTCCCTGTTATAATTTTTGAGAAATCATTTTCTTCAATGAACTTTTGTGCCCCATTTTTCATTTTGCAAATTCTACTTTCCAAGGAGATCTTTTCTTCAGTGGATTTTTGTGCCTCTTTTACTATTTAAGGTGTATTTACTGTTTAAGGTGTAATTTTCTTCAATATTTTTTATGCTTCCTTTACCAAGCTGTTGACCTTTTTTCATTATTTTCTTGTACCACTCTCCTTTCTTTTCCCAAATGTTTACTCTTTACTTATTTTTTGCAATGCATTTTGATCTCTTCCAGGAATTCTTCTTCTTTTTTTTGACCTGAGACCAATTCACATTTTTTTCTTTGAGGCTTAAATGTAGCAGTTTTGACTTATAAGTTTTTGTTTTCATCTTCTCTGTCACCATAGTAAGTTTTTATAGTCAGATTCTTTTATTGTTATTGTTTGCTTATTTTTCCATCATAATTCTTGATCTTTAATTCTATGTTAGAATGGGGCTCTAGTCCCAAGATTGAGGTGGTGCTATCTCAAACCTCAGCCCTTTCTTGCTGACACTCTTAGAGCTATTTTGATGGGTTTGTAAGTTTTTAGTTCTTCCAAGGTGGTATGATCTAAGGAGAGGTGTGGTCACTGCTCTCATGGCTTGTGCCCTGGTCTGTGAGAGACCACACACATTCTTCTCCACCACAGAACTATGACAGAGTCCCCACTGCCCTGCAACTATATTTTCTTTGCTAGTATCTCCTTCTCACTCTGGGACTGCCACCCAGGAAAGAGAACCAGGTCTTTGTATGGATGATACAACAAAGGTCTGAACTCAGTGCCAGCAAAGGGACTACTATAATCTTCTATCCAGTTGTCAGACTTCCTTACCATCTGTGGGCTGAAAATTCTGAGAGTTGCTGTTGTGTTCACTGATTCAGTTGCCCTAAGACCTGTTGCTGCTTTGTTGGAGTCCAGACTGTGCTGGACTGCATTACACTCACACTCTGGTGTTACAGACTTTTCATACTGACTTTCTAAGTTACCTTGGGCTGGAAAATTGCTTCACCACATTCTTTTTTTTTCTATTTTTTTTCAAATGCTTTATTAACTTCTGATTTACATCATTCATTTCTGCCAGATTTTGAGTTATAAATTTTCTCTCCGTTTTTCCCCTACCCACCGCCCCCAAAATAGCAGTCCCACAGGATATCCCCTCCTCCAATCTGCTCTCTCCCATATTTTCTCCCATAACCCTTTTGACTTTTCCAGTGGATCTCTATGCCCTAGTGCCTGTATATCTTATTTCCCAATTACATGTAAAATAGCATTAATAATAGTGTGTGTGCATATATATATATATACGTATATATATATATATATATTTGAGTATTTGAATTTAAAACTTTGAATTCCAGATTCATTCCCTTCCTCCCTTGTTTCCCACCCTTATTGGGAAGATTAAACAGTTCAGTATAGGTTGTACATGTGTGGCTAATGCAAAACAATAACATAGCAGATATATTGTAAAAACTGACTATATTTTCCTCCCTCCTATCCCAACTTGTTCTATTCTCTACTTTGATCCCTTCCCTTTTCAAAAGTGAGTGCTCCCAACTTCCCTCCCCCCAAGCCTGCCCTCCCTCCTCAAGCCAAATTCAATGGGAATAAGGTTGACCCATTCTCTTTTGCCTTCCTATTCTTCCCCTCCATTGTAAACATTTTCCCTTGCTTCTTCTATATGAGATAGTTTACCCCATTCTGTCTCTCACCACTCCTCTCATTATATTCCTCTCTCACCTCTTAATTTCACCCTTTAAGTATCATCCCTTCCTGTTAAATTGGTCCTGTGCCCTCTATCTATGTACACCTGTAAACATATATATGTGTATATATATATATATATACATATACATATATACACATTCACATATATACTCATATGCCCATATACCCTCATATATAGACATATATATTTCTATTCCCTTCAACTACTGAGAAAAGTTTCATCAGTTACAATTATTGTTTTTCCATGTAGGAATGTTAATAGTTCAACTTTGATAAGTTCCCTATGATTTCTTTTCCCTGCTTACCTTCTCATGCTTCTCTTGCTTCTTGTATCTGGATGTCAAATTTTCTATTCAACTATAGTTTTTTCATCAGGAATGCTTAAAAGTCCTCTATTCCACTGAATGACCATATCTTCCCCTGAAACATGATACTCAGTTTTGCTGAGCTTTGCAGTGGCACTAGCTGGCTGTGTTGGAGTCTCAGCGGCTTCTCGCCCTGGGGGCAAAAGCTATGCACTCCCACTTACTGGGTCCCAAAGTCCAGACTGCACTGACCTCTCACTTTGTCCTTTGCATCTATGTGTTGGTAAATCTGGAAATGGCCACAGCTGCTGCTGATCTGGAGTCCCTCTGGCCAGCCGCTGGTCAGGCCCACCCTGGGGCTAATGCTTCGGGTGGGTCTGGGCTCAGCTCCCAGAGCGCTGGGCTTGCCGATTCTTGCTGGCCTGCCAGGCTGTCCTCAGCAGGAGGTTAGTTTCTCTGTGTCATTTTGTGGGTTCTGCAGCTCCAAAGTTTGTTTAGAGTCCCCTTTTACATGCATTAGGGAAGGTGCAAGCCGGAGCCCAGCAGAGGTCCTGCTTCTACTCCCCTTCACCACATTGTTTGTGGGTTCTGCCATTCCAGAATTCATTTTGAGACATTATTTAAAGTTGTTTGGATGGGAATTTGGAAGAGCTCAGGTGAGACCCTGCCTTTGTAGTGGTTATTTCTAATCAACTACTCATTTTTCCTGTTTTTTAATCCTCTGTTACAAGAGATGTCTCACTGGATATCAGTGAGGGGAGAGAGAGATTAATGCTAAAAATGTGTCAATAATGATAAGGAAAAATATCGACAACTGAAGTAGAATAAGAATCTCAGTCATCCTTCACTGAAGGGTTGCACTCCATACATTACCGATCTCTGTTTAAGTACTCTTATGCTCTACTTAAAGTCAAGTATATGCTGGAGCCATCCCTAACCAGCTCACGAGGGCTAATTACTAAATTTTGTGTGAATGTTTCTACATCAGAAATTGGTAATAACTAGAAATCCGGGCTTGATTTATTGTTTTGTTGAGATTCTAGACTTATGAAAGTGGAAGTAATGCAGATTAAATTTAAAAGCCTGTGGTACACATTTTTACGGGACATTCTAGCTGTTAAACATTTACCAGCACACCACTGTACTGTGGTATAAATGTTCTTGAGCTCACTAGGAGTGAAGTATCAGGTTCTTGGAATGAAGTCATCACCACCTAATTAATAATAATAATAATAATAATAATAAACAGCAAGCATTTATATAAAACCTGAAGTTTTACAAAGTGCTATATGTCCATTACATCATTTGAGAGTCATAGCTCTTCTACTTATAGTTTTCTTACAACTCACTAGGATTAACTGTGGTTAACATGGAATAAACCATATGTGAACAGACGTATGTTTTGTTCCATGAAACAATTCCTCATCTTTATATTCATATACCCTATAGTCTTTTCCCAAAGAAATTCCTTGTATTCTTCTTCTGGACACTGTGCTTTCCTATCTCTCTATTCCTATGAGAACTGGCAAGCATTGCACCTGTCCTATGTCCTTAATTTATATTACAGTTTTATATATACAAGTCTTATCCCCCTTAATGATATAAGATCTTTGAGGACAGGGATTATTTTTTACACAGTGTTGTATAACATAAGGCAACTAGCACAGGCACTATGGGGGAAAAATGGCTTCAAAACAAATAGATGTGAGATTGAATTACATTATCTTGACTTTTGAGAAGCCAATGAATAAATACCCCCTAGAGGGAGGTCAAGTTGGGCCTGCCTTGTATTAAATATTTCTATTTCTTAAAGTGGAATTCCAGTACTCGCTAGTTCTTCTGGTGATCCTCTTTGGGAAGAAACTATTTAGTAAACAAGAACAGTGCTTTTAAAAAAGGAACACTGGCCTTAGTGGTCAGAAAACTTGTTCTCTCATTTTGAGCTTGGCATTAACTGGCTGTTGACTACTATTTGGCCTCTCTGTGGTGCTGCCTCATCATCCCTCAAATGAGGATAACAATTCCTTCTCCAAACTACCCTGAAGGATTGTTGTGAGAAAAAGCAAGATAATAGATTTAAATGCAAAGGATTGTTCATTTTTCTTTATCACAATTAGCTATTATATATTGGAATTCTCTTTAAAATCTTTTCTAATATATTCATGATCAGTCACTTGACAAAGTAATTTCTAATACATACACACACACACATACACACACACACATATATATATTTGAAAGTGATTGAAGCACTGACTTTTATAGAGAAATTGCCACCAGATAAATGAGTTTGTGTTTTGAGTAAAGCCTGTAATTGTGGACAACATATGCTATTCATGAAACCTCACAAATGTTCATGATTAAATAAAACATAAAAAATCAATATTGTCTAATTTTCATCTGTGAATTCTATTATCACTTTATTCAGTAAACATGATCCAATTATAAACCAATAAAAATATTTCTTTTATAAAAGAGTGTTGAATTTTACTTTTCAACACTAATGTGGGGATAGAATTATTTTGAGGCAAGTAAATTATAATATAAATCAACATTAATAATTCATTTTTACTCTATACCACTAAAACATTTGTATTTGTCATGTAATGGAAAATCATCTCAAAGTTTAATAATGCCAAAAAATTACAAGCACAAGAATAAAAATCAATTTGTAATTCTCCATAAATGTTCACCAGTAATACACACATAAAACCTTTATTAATGTGAAATATTATATTTTTATAGAACCTTCCATCTAAACAGCTATCAGAAGTCCCATTTTGCATTCAAATGATACTTCCATAATTTTGAGATGCCTTAAAATTTTCTAAATTTTATTTTAAAATATTCCTATTTTCTAGGAAATGCTGGAATGAATAATAGTTGGATCCCCATAACATTATATGTTATATAGACAATAGAGAAAATGAGGTCACAGACTCACAGACTCCCAGAGCTGGAAGCAGACTGGAGCTATCTAAACTATCCAGAAACTAGCAGTCGATCTTAAAACAAAAATCTTATCTCTAATATACCAGAGAAGAAGCAGACAAGACTGCTTGATGAAATAACTCACTATCTCCCCCTACAATCCATTCCATTTTGGGAATAGCTCTAATTTTAATGGAGTTTTGCTTTGCTTTGTTTTTTCACCCATACAGTTAAATTTGCTTCTTTGTAACTTCAACCCCATTCCTCCTAGATCACTCTCTGGAGCCAACAAAATCCTTCTTCTCCATGATATTGCTTCAAATATTTGTTCATAGTAATCATATCATCCATTATATATTCTCTTTTCCAGGTTAAATATCCCATTAATTTACTGACCAAATAGTGTGAACTCTGACTTTTTACCATTTTGATTGCCCTCCTCTGTATACCTCTCAAGAACATTCCTGAAATGTGGTCCTGGAATTGAAAATACTACACTGGATATCATCTGGCCAAGAAAAATGCAATAAAACTTACATTGCCTAGTTCTGGATGCTCTCACTTTTTTGCATTCACTACCTTGATTGCCCTGACACTATTGGCTAATATTGGATTTGCAGTCCATGAAAATCTCCAGATTTTTTTTTTTGCAGATTAAAAAAGAAAAGTATGAGAACTGTATTTATTAAATTTGCCCCAATTTTCTAACCTGTATATATCATTTTGGTTCATATATATATGTCACCGAATGTGTTAGCTTTTTATTCCAGATTTATATCACTGGCAAATTGAATAAATATGCCAACTTTTCTTCATTCAAGTTATTAGGAAAATATTAAACAGCCCAAGGCCAAGCTAAGAATCCTTCAATTCTCCAATAGATTTCCTTCCAAATTAGCATCAAACCATGGTGGATGATTAAAGTAGTACCATAGAAAGCAAGCTGAATTTGGAATAAAAAGGATCTGAGTTTGAATTTTTAATCTTCCTTCTACTTCCTCTGTGAGATTTAGGCAAGTTATTTTACCTTCCAAGTCTCAGTTCTCTAATTTTAAAGTGCGGGGTTTTGACTAGGTTGCTTCTAGAAGCTTTTCTTGTTTTGTATTTTTTATTTTTTAATGACCATTCTTTGGGTCTTACCATTTGTCTATTTCTAAATCTACCTGTCATTAATATTATTTCTTTATTTCCGCCATGGAATAGTATGAAAAATGTTTCCATGTGCTTAGTTAAAAATCTAGCTTATGAATATCATCTGCCAGTTCTCTTCATGACCCTGGGATTTAGTTCACGGAAATCATAAAGGGCAGCTAATGTTCAGTTTGCTATGTATACTTCTTCCCTTATCTATCATTTCCTGATTATCCAGTTTTTTTCTGCCCTTGACAATCCCAAATCATTCTCCTTGGGAGAGAAAACAAAACGATTGAGTTGAACAGCTTTGGTTTCTTTCCATGTTTGGTAAAGTTGTCTTGTGCACCCTAAGCAAATAACTTAGCCATTCTTTGATCCTCCTCTCTTCCTCACTCTAACAAGAAAAAAAATAGCCTTTTGTTATATTCAGCTATCCTCAATAGCTTTCAATTATCCTAAGACATGGTGCTTCTGATACTACTTTAAAAAATGCTTTATTGATGCTTTTGAACACACTGTCCCTTTGCAATAACTCTCCACCATAGGATATTCCCTTGTAAAAATAAAAACATTAAACAAGACTACCCCCAGCAAATGTATCCAACAGTGTATGCAACATTATGCATCTGTATTCTACCACCTCCCTACAAAGAGGGAGGATTTGTGTGTGGACCATCATCTTGATACCATTCTTATGCAGATACTATCCCTTTCACAATGTGGACATTTTATTTATTGGAAGAAAAGAGACATTGTGTGAAACAGAGAAAAGTAACTTCAGCAGAAACAAGAAGTTATGAGACAAAAAAAAGTACTTAAGAAGAGACATAAAATTCTGAGAGGTTCAGAGCAAAAGAATGCACTGTAGTGGCAAATATATATATGTGTGTGTGTGTGTGTGTGTGTGTGTGTGTGTGTGTGTGTGTGTGTGTGTGTGTGTATTGACTGGCTGTAAATATGGTTGAAGTACTTTGATTCCCAGAAGTTATATAGTAACACACTGTTTTATAATTTGAATGGTTTCCCCCCGGGAATTTCTGGGACTATGAGACCATTCTATATGTACCATTTGTATCCTATGTGACAGAAATGTGAAGAAGAAACATTTGAAGTTTCTCAATCTAAGTTAGAGAGGAATCACTATATATTAGGTCACATTTTGTGATGTCTCATTGAGTGATTATAGAAGAGAAGAGAGGATAGAAAATGACAATTATTAGAATCTAAGTGAGAATTTAAGAAAATCTTATAGAAACTGAGGATGAGTGATCCAACCCAGAGAGAAGAAAAAGAAGGTCAGGGTTATGTCAAGCAACATGTCCCACGCTACATATATGAGACAGTGACATGTTTTTCTATTCATCCTGACCCTATATATGCCTTAGAATAGAAACCATTAACCATTTTTGTTTATTTCATTGACTAGTTTGGCAAAGCCTATAGGCCACTTTTCAAAATAATGATTTAAATGCATACAATAAAATATATAAGCATACAAATAAAACCAATTGATATTGTAATTGTATATACATATATGAATATATACACATATGTCAATATGTGTATATGTTTGTATACATATACAAGTACATGTATATATCATAGCCCCAGATTGAGAACCATTGTTTTAGAATAATTTTGAAATATTTAAATACCTTAAACATATTATAGGTATCTGAAAGAAAATACTTTATTGAACATGATGAGCAATCATTCCAATGATTGATTCCAACAACGAAATCAATTGTTTATTTAACCATTGGATTTAGAATCTTTTTTTTTTGCTTTTTTTCTTTGGAGGGGCAATGGGGGTTAAGTGACTTGCCCAAGGTCACACGGCTAGTTTTTTTGTTTGTTTGTGGTAAGTGTCTGAGGCCAAATTTGAACTCAGGTCCACCTGACCCCAGGGCCGGTGCTCTATTCACTGCACCACCTAGCTGCCCTGGATTTGGAATCATTTTCATGTATCTAAGAACAGATTGACCTCCCTTATCATACTGCTTCCCCTAACACTAATATGAGGGTTGTCATACAGGAACAGAACAATGGTCCACTTTGCCCAGTCTCTGATAATAGCAATCAGTATTCTTTATAGTTGAAACATGGACATCAAATTTCTTAAAAACATGAAGCATGGGTTGGGGTGGGGGGAATCAGGCCTTATTAATATAAATAGTCAAAAAGTAACTGAGACTTCAGAAACTGCCTAACTCTATACTTACACATTTATACAAAATTATTGCAAGTCATCTATACATTAATCTAGAATATTAGTACAGATCATCTATCCCTGAATGCTGAATTCTTCAGACATAGAACTCTTAGGGCAGTGAGGTGCCACACTGGCTAGAGCACTGGGTTGAGAATCAGGAAGATTCATCTTCCTCAGTTCAAATTTTGCCTAAGCCTCTTACTTGCTGGGCTAGTCAGTTAATCCTGTTTGCCTTAGTTCCCTCTTCTGATAGATGTGCTGGAGAAGGCAATGGCAAACTACTCCATTTTAAATGAATTTCCCAAATAAGGAAATGAAGAGTCAGACACAGTTGGAAAACAACTTAACAACAATAGAACTCTGACCCTTGTGCCTTAGTGTCTTAATTGGGGAATACCTAAAAATTCTCATATCTTTATAATGTCAGCTGTGTATCACCTCTCACCCTGTATATATCATCTTCTCACCAACCCATTCAATATCTCAAATCCCACACAGAAGTTTCCAGTTTTGGAAACATAATCAAATCAATACACCTATTGCTACGAGAAATGGTGCATCAATCATACCCATATGGTGCCATTAGCCACCACTGTAACTCTCCAAAACAATATACTCCCTTTTTGCAACATATACAATGTCTTCTCTAATTAGAATACAACTTCCTTGAGGAAAGGGACTATCTCATCATTTGCATCTTTATAGAATTTAGCATAGTGCTGGGCACATAATAAATGTTTAATGAATATTCTTTAAGGTCATTCATATTAATAGGGGCACAGGTTTTTACCAGCAACATTTATTAGATAACGTCTTTTTAATTTTTGATTTACTAAAATACATAGAAAATACAAAATCCTACTTACCTATCATTTGTTCATTATGAAAAAAAAAAACCAACATTTGATTTGGTTCAGCAAAATACTTCCTCAGCTTGGTTTCTTCCACCCATTTATTAAAATCACTGAAAATTACTTTGAAGAAATAAATTTGTCCAATGATCCTCTAATCATAAATATACATCATAAATTTCAAGCTAGAAGGGACCTTAGAGACCATTTATTTCAACACCCTTATATTTATAGATGATGGAACTAAGGTCCAGAGATACAATGTAACTTGTTCAAGGTCATACAGGTAGTAAATAGCAAAGTGGGAATATGGACCCAGATCCCAGATCAGAATCTAGTACTCTTTGTATTATATCTACCTATCATATATATCTCTACCTTTAGCTATCTATAGCCACAGATACACACATACACATACATACACAGATAGGTAATAGTAATCCATCCCAATTGTATACCACAATTTGTTCGGTAGTTCCCCAATTAATAGGCATCCCCTCAATTTCCAATTTTTTTCTACCATAGAAAGAGCCATCAACATTTTTGTACAAATAGATCCTTTTCCTTTGTTTTTTAAATCTCTTTGGTATACAGGCCTGGCAGTGCTATTACTGTGCCAAAGGTATTTTATATACCTTTGGGCATAGTTTCAAATTTTTCTCCAAAATGATTGACCCAGTTCACAATCCCATTAATGTGCATAGTTTTCTACATCCCCTCCAGCATTTGCCATTTTACTTTTCTGTCATGTTAGTCAATTTGAGAAGTGTGAGCCTCTCTATCTTTTGTTTAGTCATAAATTCTTTACTAATCCATAGATATAACAAATATGTTTTATCATGATCACATAATTTGCTTATGACTTTACCCTTTGTTTCTAAATCATTTACCCATGTTGACCTTCTTTTGGTATATGGTGAGAGACATTTCTTTCCAGTTTACTCAGAAATTTTTGATAAATGGTGAGTCCTTGCCCTAGAAGCTTGGATCATCAGTTCTCTCTCTGGAGGTGGGTAGTATTTTTCAACATGGATCATTTGAAATCATTTTGGAACTGATATTGACCAGAGTAGCTAAATCTTTTACTGTTAATCATCATTACAATATTGCTGCTAATGTATACAATGTTCATCTGTTTATGTTCAATTCAGTTAACTTCAGCATCAGTTCATATGTCTTCCCAGTTATCCCACAGATAATGGAATATTGTCTCATTGCTGTCCTCTTTAATGAATTATTGACTGTTTCTGTGATTTGTTTTTTGACCCATTCATTCTTTGTATTAAATTTTTGGTTTCCAATAATTTTAAGATATGCCCATTACTGAATGTAATTTTTGTTACATTTTGGTCTGAAGAGGTGCTTTTAATATTTTTTGTATGCTGCATGTCCTTGTGAGGTTTTTATGCTCTAATACATGATCAGTTTTTGTGAAGGTGCTATGTACAGCTGACAAAATATATTTACTCCTTTCTATCCCCATTTAATTTTCTTTAGAGGTCTATAATATCTAAATTTTCTAAAATTCTATTTATTTCCTAATTTTTTTCTTATTTCTTTTATGGTTAAATTTATCTAGCTCTGAGAGGGAAATGTTAAGGTCCATCACTAGTATAACACTACTGTCTCTTCCTGTAACTCATTTTTTTTCTTTTAAGAATTCCAATGCTATGCTCAGTGTATATGTGTTTAGTATTAATATTCATTGTCTCTGCTACCTTTTAGCAAGATAAAGATTCTCTGACTATCTCTTTTAATTAGAATTATTTGATTTTTGCTTTGTATGAGATCATGATTGCTACCTGGTCTTTTTTACTTCAGCTGAAGCAAAATAGATTCTACTTCAACCTCTTGTTATAACTCTGTGTGTGTCTATATTTTTCAAATCTTTTTCATGTAAGAAGCATATTGTTGGGTTCTGGTTTCTAATCCATTCTGCCATCCATTTGCATTTTCTGGAAATTCCATTAACACTCACAGTTACGATTACTGACTGTGCATTTCCCTTTATCCTATTTTCTTCTTTTTAGCCTCATCTTTCTTCTATTACCCTGTCCTTTCTCAAAAGTCTATTTTGCTTCTGACCACTGCTACCCTTAATTCACCCACCTTTTTATCACCTCCCTTTCTTTTATCCCTTCCCTTTCTACTTCCCTGTTGGATAAGATAGATTTCTATACCCTGAGTAGGTATGTGTTTTTGTAGGTGTATGTGTGTGTGCATGCATGCATGTGTGTGTGTGTATTCCCTTTTTGAGCCAATATTGATAGGAGTGAATTTCAAGCATTGCCTGCCCAACCACATTTTCCCCTGCATTGTAAAAGTTCTTCCTTGAATGCTTCTTTTAATTTTCCCCATTCTTTATCTACCTTCCTGCTTCTCCCAGTGCATCCCTCTTTCTTACCTATCCATACTTTTTTGAAATCATCCCAACATCTTCAACTCATTCCCATGCTTTTGGTCTATGTAGAGTCCTTCCAATGACAGTCTTTTTCAGTCATGTCTGACTCTTCACGAACCAATTTGAGATTTCTTAGAAGAGATATTAGAATGGTTTGCCATTTCTTTCTCCAGCTCATTTTACACATAAGAAAACTGAGACAAATAGTGTCAAGTGACTTGTCTGGGGTCACACAGCTAATGTATGAAGTCATATTTCAACTCAGGTCTTCCTGATTCCAGGCCTGTTCCTCTATCCACTGTGCCACCTAGCTGCACAGAGTCTTTTTAACTACTCTAAAAATGATAAAATGTGTAGGAGTTACATGTTTCATCTTTTCACATAGGAATTTAAGCAATTTAACCTTATTGAGTATTGAGTTTTTTATGATTTCTAATTCATTTTTACCTTTCTATAATTCTCTTTAGTCCTATTTGAAAGTCAAATTTTCTATTCATTCCTAGTCTTTTCATCATGAATGCTTGAAAGTCCTAGATGCCTTTGATTAAATGCCATTTTTTCCCCTGAAAGGATTATACTGTTTTTGCTTTGTAGGATATTCTTGTTTGTAATCTAGTGTCATCTGGAAATAGCATATTCCAAGACCTCTGCTACTTTAATGTTGTAGCTACTAAATTTTGTGTGAGCCTAGCTGTGTGTCCACAGCACTACAATGAATGATCTATTTCTGATTGCTTAAAGTATTTTCTCTTTGACTAGAGATTATAGAAATTTGGATGTAATATTCCTGAGAGTTTTCATTTTGGGATCTCTCTCAGGAGTTGATGAGTGGATCTTTGCACATCTATTTTACCTGCTGGTGGTACAATACTTTACTCATTTTTTTTCTTTATAATTTCTTGAAACATAATGTATAGCCTCTTTCTCTGAGCATGGCTTTCCAATAGTGCAATAATTCTTAAATTATTTCTCCTAGATCTATTTTCTAGGTAAGTTGTTCTTTACAGTGAGATATTTCATGTTTGATTCTATTTTTTCATTCTTTTGAATTTTTTATATTTCTTGATGTCTTACATTAGCTTCCACTTGCCCAAATCTGATTTTTAAGGAATTATTTCCTTCAGTGAGCTTATTAAACATTGACCAATTCTGCCTTTTAAGTGAAGTTGTAAACCTTTAAAAAAAATTGGGCAATTCTGTTTGTAAGGTGTTTTTTCTTCAGCATTTTTATGCCTTTTTTAAAACCAAACTGTTAATTGTCTTTTCATAATTTTCTTGCATAGTTTTGACTTCTTTCTCCAATTTTCCCACTACCATTCTTATTTGACTTATTTTTTTCTCTCTTTCTGGAATTCTTTTTTTCCCTTGTTTTAAAATTTATTTATTTTTATTCTGCACTTAAGAAACACTCCAAAAATGGGCATTGTCAATTAAATGATAAAACATAAACAAAAGGATTTTATATGAAACTGTGAAGTAGTATTCTTTTTTTTTTAAGCAATTGGGGTTAAGTAACTTGCCCAAGGTTACACGGCCAGTTTTTTTGTGTGGGTGTTAAGTGTCTGAGGCCAAACGAATCCCGGGTCCTCCTGAGCTGCTCCTGAAGTAGTATTCTTTTAAAATATGTAATAAATTTAACCTGTAGCTTACAAAGCTGTGCTTCTTGTCTATGATTCTCGCTAACCTTCCTAATGTTCTTCTGTTTAATGTATTTTTACAAAAAAAAAAAAGGCTGCTTCAATTACTCTCTTTTTCTTTCTATTCTAACTCTATATCCTTTTCCCCTCCTCCCTTAGGCCACTGGGGAAATTTTTTTCTAATCATAAATATTCAGTATTAAGTAAAAAAAAAAAATTCCCTCTGAGGAGGTGGGTACCAACCCTCATCATCAGTTTTCTAGAATCATGGTTCGTCATTTCACTGATCAGAGTTCTCAAATCTTTCAAAGTTATTTTTCTTTATAATGTTGTTATTGTATAAAAATGTTCTCCTTACTCTTCTCACTTTACTCTACATCAGTTCAAACAAGTCCTCCTAAGTACCTTATAGACTGTCCATTTCATCATTTTTTCTGGTGCAACAGTATTCTGTTACTTTTTATATGCCTCTATTTATCCATTTACCAATTGATAAGCACTCCCTTAGTTTCCAGTTCTTTGCCACTACAAAAAGAGCTATTATAAACAATTTTTTTTAACTAGGAACCCATTTCCTGTTTTTGTGAGAAAGGAGATACTTTTCATAACACTCGGAGATAGGAAGAATTCTTGACCAAACAAGAAACAGAGAGAATTTATTTTCATCATCCAGAAAAACAGAACTGCTGCTCTCTGCAAGGGCTTCACTTACTGGTGAGAGGCAGAAGGGTGAAGAAAAGGCATCAGAATCAGAATCAAAAGTACTGTCTCTGCTCACATCATCAGCAGAGAGCTCTAAGGAGCCTTCCTCTTCTCCAGGTTCTGGCCTCAACTCTGGTCCCTCCTCTGTACCACCCACTGACAATTCAGACCTATTTGGCTCATCCTGAGAACTGATAGTAGATAAGATTCCTGAGTCACTATGGGCAGGTTGGGTAGCTTGGATAGGACTGTCTGTCCCCAAGACTTGGGATAGCTTTTTTCCATCTTCTAATGAGGAACTTATGTGGATGGTATCTTGGAAACTCTGGGCCATCACCAAGATGTCCTCATCCTTAGGGGTCAGAGGGCATCTCCGTTCTTTGGGAGAAGGCTGATGAGGCTCTCCAGAGCCCTGAGCACAATGGCCTCACTTGCTGGGGGCCTTGCGCACAGGGGAGCTTTCAGGCATGATATACCGCAGAGCCTCTTCATCTTGCCTCTGGATCCTGGAGTTAGGGACCCAATTAAGAATGAGTGTGGTTCCCAGAAGTTCATCCTTTTCCATGTACAAGCACAAATAACCTGGGTCATGCTCCTCAAGGTACTGCAGAACCTGCAGGGGATGGACACAGACATTGTTCTTCAAGCAGATGATCTCCCCATCCAGTACAGAGGGAGGCCCTCTGCTGCCACTGGGGGTGAGGGTCAGGAGGTCAGATGCTTTTGAGGAGGCTCGTCGAAGGAGTTGCCCCAGAGACATTGCCAGGGGAATGTTTCCATCATCCACAAGCTTCAACCCAGAACAAGCTCCAAATAAAAGATCAATTTATAGATGGACGTTAATTGTCAGAAGGAGCTTATTGTAGAGGTGGAAGGTCTGATGGTCCTTGAATTTCTGTATGTAACTTAGCCTCCAGCTCTCTCGGCTTTCGGGTCCTGCCAGTGCAGCCACCTCCTCCCTTCTCTTTCTGGAATTCTTGATGGGTTTGTGTTTAATTCTCATTTTTGCTTTGATGCTTTGGTTGTAGCCATTTTGACACCATTGTCTTCTTCTGATTTTCTGTCTTTATCCTCCATGTCAACACAATAGCATTTAATGGTCAGGTTCTTCTTCTTTTATTATTTTTATTTTTTGCTTTTCACTCATTTTTTCAGTCTGTTTCTTGACTTTTAACTTTGTGTTAAAGTTGGTCTCTAAGAAATGATTAGATATAGATGGTAGAGAAGAGTGGAAGATGACACCCTTGTTGCTAGTCTAGGTGACTGGAAAGATGGTGGTACCCTTGACAGTAAAAGATAAGATAGGAAAAGGGGATAGTGTTAGGGGAAATATAATTAATTCAGCTTTGGCCATATTGAGTTTAAAATTCCTATGGAACATCTAATTTTGAATATATGATTAGCAGTTAGAGATTAAATTCTGAGGGTTAAGAGAGAGGTTATGGCTGAACAAGTGTATTTGAGAACCATCTGCATAGAAATTATAATTGAAACCACAAGAGCTGATAAGATCACCTAGTGAAATAGTACAGAAAGAGATTAGAAAAGTGATCAGTTTAAAAGCTTGGGCAATCCTAACAGCTAGTGGCCATTATGTGAGGGAAAAATCATGGATTCTACAGTGCACAGTTTTCCTTATAATCTAGCCCTCAAGAACACACATTGCTATTTAGAAAACAATAGCTTTGATTATATGGACATTTGCTGGAAAGTTGATATTTCTGTTTTTTAGTATGCTGTCCAGATTTATCATAGTTTTCCTTCCAAGGAGCAAGTGTCTTAATTTCATGACTGCAATCAACATCTGTAGTAATTTTTGATCCCAAATGTAACATCTTACACTTGTTCCATTTCTTATTCCTCCACTTGCCAAGAAGTGACAAGACCAGTTGCCAAGATTTTAGGTGTTTTTTTTTTATGTTAAGCTTCAAGCAAGCTTTTATACTCTCCTCTTTCACTCTCACGAAAATGCTTGCTAATTTCTCTTCACTTTCTTCCATCAGTGTGTTATCATTTGCTTATCTAAGATTGTGCATATTTCTCATAGAATCGTTAATTCTCGCTTTTGATTCATCCAGTCTGGCATTTTGTATGATGTACTCTGAATATATATAAGTTAAATAAATAAGGTGACAATAAAGCTGAGTGCAACTGAATCAATGCTTTTGGATTGTGATGCTGGAAAAGACTTTTGAGGGTCCCTTGGACAGCAAGGAGACCAAATCAGTCAATACTTAAAAAAATTAATTCTGGCTACCCATTGGAAGGCCAAATACTGAAACTTAAATACTTTGGCCACGTAATGAGAAAATGAGACTGATTGGAAAGACCCTGATGTTGGGAAAGATTGAAGACAAAAGGAAAAGGGGATGACAGAAGATAATATAGATCGTGCCATGGAAATTCTGGACAAGAACTTGGGCAGACTTTGAGAGATAGTGGAGGATAGAAGGCCCTGACACGCCATGGTCTATGAGGTCACAAAGAAAGAGCTGAACTGAACAACTAAATTATAACAACAACGAGATGATGCAGCAAAGGACCCAGATAAAGGGTATACATATAGGTAAGAGAAGAGCCAAAGGAACAATGTCATGAAAACTTAAGGCAAAGAGAATATCAAGGAGAATTGCCTGATCTACGGTGTCAAATGCAGCCAGAAGTAAAAAAATGAGGACTTAGAATTTGTAGAATTTAAAGCTTAGAATGAATTTAGTGATTATAGGATTATAATTTTAGATCTGGAGGAGAATTTAGTGATCATATAGTTCCCTGTAATATTTTTCTGTCCAGTTACCAAGTCCTCTACCATCTCTCAACTGAGAATCCCTGAAGCTGTTGCTGTCACAGCTTCCAAGGTCCACAGCTGTTGTTGTCGTCACATGGGCTAGCCTCTGCCCCTGTATCACACACCTCTCCTTCTGACCTCCTAAGTTATCTTGCACTGGGAAAATATCTCACTTTCACTTATTGGTGGCTCAGAATTCTATTAAAAGGTATTAAAGTTGTTTAGAGGTATCACAAGTGAAATTTAACAAGAGATAAAATGAGGCAATTCTCTCTGATCAAGATAGCAGTTTATTAATAAGGTACCACACCTACTAATAAAGGATAGGTCAGTGACTCTGCCTGTTGCCAAAGACTCCATGCAAAAGGACAGATCCCCTTATATAAGAGACAGAGAATACTACAGAACTAAGAGCCGAACATGGTAGGTAACATCATGGGGTTGAGGGAAACATGATTGGTTACATAGCTGAGGCAAGGAGGAACAATATGATTTCTTAGAAGTTTGGTAATGAAGGACTAGCAAAAAAAAATAACATTCCTTACCCCCTGTAACTAAGAAACAATCTTTTTTGTTTTTTTAGCCTACCTGCAAGATAGTGACCCAGACTTTTTGAACACCAAACCAGACATCCTTAAAGGATAACTTGGTGTAGTAAAAATATTAGACCTGACTCTCTTATTGCAACCACACAGTCCAAGGTTAGTCAAATTCCTTGAGGCAAGAATAGAACAGTGATTAGTAAGAAAATTGGACTTCTACACTTAACCCATCACAGGCCAACTAAATTCTGAAATAAGTTCTGAGATATGACTAAATGACTAAACCCATGACTAAAGCATTTATAAGACAAAATAAATTAACTATAAATAAGATTGAAAATGAAAGAGAATCAGTCTATATCATTTCAGAGGAGAATTTTGAGAGAGCTAAGTATAGTGCTTCCTTTATTCTGCCATCTTGATTCTTCCCTTGGAAGTCCTAAGACATGTTTCTGAAATAAACTGTTGTAGAATAAAGCAAACAGAACCAGAATAACATATTTTAAAAATAAATAATTTAAAAGACATCTTGTATATGAGTAGAAATTAGAAAATAATTGATAAAATAACATTTCAAATTTGAAATTATATTGAAAATTATAAAAACTATTAGGGGCTGCCAGGTGTTTCAGTGAGTAAGAGCACCAGCCCCAGAGTCGGGATGACCTGGGATGGAATCCAGGCTCTGATACTTAGCACCACACCCAAAAGTAACTGGCCATGTAACCTTGAGCAAGTTACTTAACCCTTATAGCTTGCAAAAAAAAGAAATTTATAAAAACTATTATCCATACAACAATAATCCATGATTTGAGAAGACAAATGGTGTTGACATACTATCTACCTGTTGTCAAAGAGATAATAGATTTAGGGTCACACACACACACACACACAAGTGATATACCTCAGAATGAGAGAATAAGGCTCAAGAACCTCACCCAGATAACTGAATAAAGACACTTTTTATTTTTTGCTCCAGCTCCCTAACCTTCATAGAATTGGTATGAACCACATTGGCCTGTATAAAGATGGGCAAGAGGATGTGGTAGCATAATAGAAAGTTGTATCAGACAGGAACACTCCATGATTAACTCAAAGGAGGACTTTGAGGAATGGCATTGAGTTTTCCCACTATCCTCATTTATTAATTTTTGAAACCTTCATGGGAAAAGGAGAGGGAGTGAAACTAGAGAGAGTTGGTGGGCAGTTCAAATATGTCTCATGGCCAGATGCTGTTGGGCTGCTCACACAGAAAAAGGGTAAGAAAATAGAAACAGTCCATGTCCCATAGTACAGAAAGATAGGCATGCTGATTTACTGCTGGTAGAATTATGTTGTTGATTTTTAGTCATTTTCAGTTGTGTTCAATTCTTCGTGACCATATTTGGGATTTTCTTGGCAAAGATACTAAAGTAGTTTGCCATTGCCTTTTCAAGTTTCACTTTATGGGTGGGGAAACTGAGATAAATGGGGGTGAGTCACTTTCCCAGTATTATACAGCTAGTATGTGTCTACTCAAGAAGATGAGTCTTCCTGACTCCAGGCTCAGCACTCTGTCCTCTGCACCACTTACTTGCCTCTACAGGAGCTATACATTGGTCCAAATAGTCTGAGAAAATAATTTAGGATAATACAAAAAGAATTATTCAAGTGGAAAGATTCTATACCTTTTCACCCAGTGATCTCACTTCTGGGTTTATATCCCAAAGAAATCAGTGACAGAAAGGTACCATATGTACCAAAATATTCAAAGCATGATTATTTGTTATAGTAGAAAATTGTAAATAAATTGCACTGTCCTACACAAATTTTGTCAGATGGAAATTCCTGGGTGTTTTATGTGTATTTTTTATGATTACATAAAAGAAGTAAATGGAATGTACCACATGCAGTTATTAAGTGACATATGAATGTTTTATTATATTATGCAACATAAAGAAATAACAAAGTATGATTTATTTGGGAGGGGAAGGAACAGGAAATGGAGATTTGTTTTTGCATGCTTTGTGAAATCCTAGCTTATATACACATATTCATGTGTATCCAGTCAGATGCTGAAAGTCAAGTGTAGCAAACTACTTTATCAGGTTTACTCCAGATGTCTGTAAACATTGAGCTTATCATATTTCCTCAAAAGTTTAAAAATTCTTAGGTGTTATACTGATCTCATGAGTGTTTTGATAAGGTAAAGGGTTGGGGTTTTTTTTGGTTAAGTATGTACTGAGCTAACTTTTAAATTTAAGAGATGAAATAACTCTTCTGTTTAAGAATCAATCAATAAATATTTATTAAGCATCTACAATATGTCAGACACCATGGTTGATGCTGTAGATTGGTAATGGCAGCTCCCACTTCAGGAATTCCCATCTAATAATCAAGAATTATATCTTCTCTATAATTATTAGTCTTGAAGAATCTTAGGTTACCATGCTTTATAGCAACTTCATAAATTGAGAATTGTTAAAGAAAAAGTGTTTGAATCTCTTGGGAGAGTATAGGCTCCCCAAGATGGAACTGGCTCTGCAAGAACATGGACTCCCTCATGGAGGGCCTACATTCCTTTCCTCTCCCCTCCCACACAAAACCTAGTAGAGGTCTGCTAGATTGCAAGAGCTGGTTCTACTATTTCTAGTATGAATTTTCAGAAATTTTCAAATGCTACAAATTAGGGCTTGATTTGTTGTTTTGTTGATTGTCTAGACTGAAGAAATTGATGGAGAAAATATTAATAAGAGAGATTGAATTTGAGTGTCTTGGGTACATTTAAAAAAAAAGTCAGTTGTTAAATATTTACCATAATACTTCTGCTGGAACCGATATCTTAGAACTAGAGCTACCTCTACTATACCCCCAACAGCATGCCATCTATTAAGCAGGAAAGTCTTGACTTATTCTTGCACCAAGATCCAGTGGATATTTTCATGCAGCTAAGACTGTTACTAGTGTAGTAACTTTGTATGCTGGGCACTTCTAGAAAGAATTTGACAATTCACCTTATTACTCTAATATTATCATTCCTCCTTGACTCCCAAATAGGTCTTTATTTTTCCTCATTCATTATGCAAAGAAGCAAAATCAGAGACATTTTATTAGAATTAATCTAGACGCCCAGATTTAAAACTTTTTGTTGCTTTGTTTTATTTTTAAAAGAAGAAAAGTTAAAGTTAGCCCAATCACAAGTGAAGTCTTAAAAGACTACAGCTGAGACAAACTGATTACAATAATAAAAAAAAATCAGCAGCTATAAAAATAGATATTACTGGTTCAGCTAACACTGCCTGAATTTGCCTCACCTGTGGCAATTTTCTTGCCCAAATTTAACTTTGATTTTCAATTTAAAAGAGCTAAGTCAGGTGCTTGAAATGTACCTATTTATACACTTCAAGGTGAAAAGTGATAGTTTTAAGAGCAGGATGCTTAGACAAGACAACTTGGAATTGTAGCACAAACAGAAGATGGTTGGATAAAATGTGAGGATTCATCATGAGTATAAATGCTTCCCCAAAGCACTGATGGAATACTAAGACCATAAAGGGTACACCAAAGGAGAAAATTACTGTGGCCCATGACAGAATTAGAGAATTGAAAAGGATCTCATAAGCCAATTCAGAGAAACAGATTTAGAATTGTAAAGCACCTTAAGTATAATTTACTCCAATCCTCTCATTTTATAGATGACATCTCATTTTATTTGCTGACATCCCAACAGCAAAAGTTTTTTATTCAAGGTCTCAGAAAAAATACATAATAGAGTCAAGGTTCATATGCTGGTTTTCTGGTTCTAAATCCAGAGCTATCTTTACTATAACAGGTTGCCTCAAAGAGGACTTGTCAGAAGGGAGAATAGCACTACAGGCAGCTGATTTTTGCCTGGTAACAGTTTGAAAGGAGTACTAAAGGCATGCCAGCGTGGACAATTTCACTTAGTGAGTAGGTATCATAAGGATCTGTCTGTCATTCTTTGTGGAAGGCAATATATCTTGTAAGTTCAAGAGTGAAATGATAAGCCCGTTTTTAAAATGAGGAGTCAGTCTCTCAGAAATAAAGCAATTTATTTTGGGTCACATAATCAGTATACAAGTGGAAATTATTCACAGCTTCTTTAACTCAAAGTTTGAATAAAGAGTGAAAGCTAAGAATTAAGGAGGCATCTAGCTGCTACAGTAAATAAAGAGCTGGGGTTGGAAGACCTAAGTTTAAATTCTGCCTTATATGCTTACTAGCTTTATTGACCCTGAACAAGTTAATTAAATTGTCTCAGTTCTAATTTTCTCATTTGTAAATTGAGGATAAAATAGTATTTACTTCATATGCTATTTCAAGAATCAAAGGGAATAATATATGCAAAGCACTTTGCAAATCTTAAAATATTACATAAATAATATTACTAGTAGTAGTATTAACATCCTTATTTCAGACTAGCACCATTTTTGCGGGGGCCTTGAATGCTGAGATGAAAGTTTGTACTTAATTCAGTTAATGGGGAGCCACTGACAAATTTTGAGTGGAAGGATTGGGGTGGTGATGATTAACTAAGTTCATCTAGAAAATTAATCTGACAAAAGAGTATAATATAAAAATGAAAACAGATGAACAAGAGGCAAAAAGACTAATTTCCAGGTTTGATTTTATTTTTTACTATTAAGTATCAAATCTATATACATATCACTTTAAATATCTTTTTAATTTTTCCTATTTTCCAGTAAAAAGCATTTTAACTAACATATCCCTTCTTCTCCATTCTCCATTCAATAAATTAAAACTAACATATATAATCTACATAGCAAAACAAGTTACCACATTAGATATGTCCAAAAATATATCTCTTCCTGTATTTTAAATTCATCTAATGTCTGGAAGTGAATGGCTTGATTTTTTCTTTGTTCTTTGGAATTCTTTGAATCTTTTGAATCTCTTTGGAATTCTTGTGTTTTATCATTGTATTGATCAGAGTCCTAAAGCCTTCCATAGTTTATTTTTTTTCTCTGTAATGGAGTTATCAATGTATAAAAAAAGTATTCTAATGGCATCTTGTTAGTTAAGTCCTAGTTAGAAGGAAGGAGACTGAACTAAGTTTATGGCAGTATGAATGTAAAAGAAGGAATTGGGTATTAGACCATAATCCCCTTACTACCTCTTTCCTATTCTGATTCAGCACTTAGTTTACTATTGTCTATAAATAGAGATTGATATATTGCAAGGGTGAGGCAATTTCTCCCTTCCCTAAGTGTAAGATAGAATAGAATTGCAAATAGATCTTTCATTAGAACACAAAACTCATTATCAGTTGAGTAGGAGGGTAGATTGCAGGCAGATCAATTTAGCCCATCTGGTATCTTCCTGTTTTAATTCATTATTCTTGTTATTTCCGCTCATTTATATTGTTTCTTTGCTAGTGGAGTATTAACATACAAGAAATCTGCCAGGATCCCTAAATTCAAAGCCCTCAAAAATTGTATGCCCTTTAAATCTGACCTCTAGAGCAAACCTTCCCCTCTCCACCCCAGTCAACTCTTGTGATATCATCTCCCAGAACACTATTTCAGGAAAGATGGCCATGTTTCACTCCATTCCCTTCTCCCAGTCCTCAAGAGCAACTTTGCCAACCACAGCAACTTCATCAGCCCCTTTATGACTATGAGTATATCCTTTCCTTCTCCTATCCCTCCAATCTCTTCTTCCCATCCCCACCTTCTCATTTATGTACCTGAGAATCATGATCAACACTGCCATTGCTCCTGAAGGCAATGTATCCGTCTACTTACCCATTGCCTCACTCATCATCCCTGTCACTTTTCTGGAAAAAAAAAAGTGCCTCCCTGACCACTGCTTCCCTATTTGGTTTGTTTTCCCTATTTGAATGCCAAGTTCTTGAAGGCAGGGACTATGTCTGCTTTTATATACAGAGCAATACATTAATAAAACTTTTTTTTAATTAGTCATTTATCCCATTATCATTTGACTGTCATAAAAGCCAGCAAATTCTCTTCACCAAGATTAACTTTCTTTCATGAAGCTTTTTTTAAATTCATTTATTGTTATTAGCTTTCAACAGTCACTTCCCTTCTCTCTACTTCCTCCTCCCCAAGACAGTGTGCAGTCTGATAAAGGCTCTACATATACATTCATATTAAACATATTTTCACATTAGTCATTAGGACCATGAAAGAATTAGAATTGCAAAGAACAATTGGAGCAAAGAAAAGGACCATGACAAAGAAAAAATAAAACCACAACAACAATAAAAAAGAGACCAAATAGTCTGCTTCGATCTGCATTCAGACTCCATAGTTCTTTCTCTGGATACGGATAGCATTTTCCATTATGAGTCTTTTGGAATTGTCTTAGATCTTTGCATTCCTAAGAAGAACAAAATCTATCAAAGTTAGTCATTGCACAATGTGACTTTTACTGTGTAAAATGTTCTCCTAGTTCTGCTCACTTCACTCATTCATCATCAGTTCATATAAATCTTTCCAGATTTTCCTGAAGTTCACCTGTTCATTTATTGTAGCACAATAGTATTTCATCACAATCACATAGCATAACTTATTCAGTCATTCCCCAATTGATAAGCATCCCCTTAATTCCCAATTATTTGCCACCATAAAAAAAAAGCTGCTACAAATGTTTTTGTACATATACATCTTTTTCCTTGTTGTATTGCTAAGAGCTAAGTTATTCAGAGTTATTCATCAAATAATATTGCTATTACTATGTACAATGTTCTCCTGGTTCTTCTCCTCTCACTCAGCCTCAGTTCATGTAAGTCTTTCCAGGTTTGTCTGAAATCTGCCTGCTCATAATTTATTTTAGCACAATAATATTCCATTGAATTCATATAACACAATTGTTCAGTCATTTTTCAATTGATGGGCATTCCCTCATTTTCCAATTCTGTGCCATCACAAAAATAGCTGCTATAAATATTTTTGTACATGTGGGTCCTTTTCCCATGTTTATGAGCTCTTTGGGATACAGACCTGGAAGTAGTATTGCTGGGTCAAAGAAAAGCTTCTTGTTTCTTAATGCTTATCAAACTTAAAAGTCCCATTATTTTGAATATGCATACAAAGTTCTTATCCCTCCCCAATATCAACCCCCATCATGTCATTCACTCTGTCATTGTGCTTCATATTACCCCTGGAATTCCTGAGTCCCATCTATGATGCAGAATGTAGAACAGACTGCCAAGAAATAAATGACATGGGGAAATAATATGCATATATATAGGCACATATACTTACATGTACATGTATATGCACATAAATGCTTATATAAATGCACATATACATATATAACTTCATATAACATGTTGTATCATGTATTATTAATATATTTAAGTTATTATTGATTGACATTATAACACCTAAAGTAGGCCTAGAAGCATTTGAAAGATATTCAAGAACATTAAAATGATTAAGTATCATTTATAAAGATCTTTACGTGTAAATCATCATAGGACAAAGGCCCATTCCACATCAGATGGAAATTTATATTATGTGGCAATCAGAGAGCATTGCCATGCAGAATGCTCAGCCCAGATTCCAAAACCAAGATAGATTCCCTAAAGATAAAGAAGCCCTCCACGTATTCCTGCTTGCAAATAACAATGTGCTGATTTCAAGTCCTGAAAAACTATAGAACCCTCTAAAAGCCATATAAGCTCATAGATGCAGAGCTATAAGGAACATTGGGGACAATCTAGTCCAACCACTCCTGTTATAGATGAAGAAATAAGGTCTAGAGAGGTTAAGTAACAAGAATATATAATTACTTGTCTACTTCCCTAGTAAATATAATCACTACATATGATCACTAGTTCAGCTACATTCCACTATCCATATAGGGAAAATTAAATAGAAGAAATATGTGTTTTATCTAGATTACTGTATACAGTTGAGAGTTCAGCCCATAAGTTTGGTCAGTCTATACATACATTAGATAGACATGGCAAGATGGACAGTGAAACAGGGTGAGAATTGAATAATAACAAGAGGGAATTAGACTGCCTTTGGGAAACAGTGGAGTGCTTTTAATGATGCCAAGTTTCTCTCTGAAACAAAGTCTTCTCTTTTAATATCAATATCCTTTTTGAGATACTCTATGGATAGTAAGTCATAGACTTTCTCCGTATTTGAAAAATTCAAGCTGTAGGTCAGTCAAGGGCAATAGAGTGGGTATGATTGGGTAGTGATGTTTTGAGAGAAATTTTATGAAGGATAACTGGAATAATCTATGATCAGAATAGGAAATGGACATTCATGTAGTAAAAAAGACAGATTACTGATGGACTGCACTGCTATGCTGAATTAGGATTTTTGTTTGTTTCTCTTATTCTTAAAAATAGTACATTTTCTCCAACTATGTTTGCATACTTTAAGCAATCATTCCACAGACCTCTTCCCTTCCTCCTCAAGTACCTGCCCCATTTGTCACACTATTTCCTATCTTTGGAATATTGTTTATTAGTTCTTTTCCTCTCTTCCTTTTATATAGTTATATAATTCTCTTCCACCCTTCTTTTTTCCCCTTAGTTAAGTAAAATCCACATTCCTGTCTTTCTATTTGGCTTCTTTTGTTTAGCTTTAAAAAAATCTATAAAATGAATGTCTTTTCCTCCTCTTCATTATTTCTCTTTCCTTATCTCTAATTCTGATTTTTTGTTCTTTAATTCATGGTGCTTGCTTTCATTTATTCCTTCTTTGGGCTTCTGTTAACCTCATGGAATTAAAGCTTCTACTGTGCCTATTTTGAGTTTCCTCTCCTAAACAGTTTCTAGGTCGTTGTCTTATAGATCTTGGTCCTCCACTTTCTATTTCTGCTGTACCATACTTTTATCTATTCCTACAAGAGATAAAGAGAAGAGAAATATTGCCCATGGAAGAAATTTCCATGTGTTCTTGATCATGTGGCCCATTCCTACCCCCTATTCCCTATGATCATTTTCCTTCCCATTTTCTAAGAAAATCTCCTCTTTCTGACTATACCCTCTCTCTCTTTTATTCATTCTGGTTTCCTTCATGAGTTCTAATTTCCCCTTCTCCTGAGGGAGAAGCACCACACTATCATTGACGTAGTGGCTTCTGTAAATACCAGTTTCCAACAGATCAGACCAATTTTAGAGTCCTCATTGCTCATCACAAAAAATATCCCTTCCCTTCACATGAATATTCTTAAGAAGCACCCCTCCCACTACTAAATCCAGATTTTTCCCCTTCCTTTCTCTCCGATTCAAGTCTTCTCTTTGACATCTTCCCCGTTCTCCTGCATACCCTCTTCCTGTGAGACTTTAGGAGGCATTTCCTCTTCAATGTTTTAGATTAGAGTGCACCACTCATTGCTTACTATCTTCTTTTTCTCTTCTTCCCTTTTAGGTTTTCTCCTATTCTACAAAAATCAATGATTCACCTGAATGCAAGATTTTGTAACATTTTGCCTTTGCTTTTTCAGCTCTATTCATCCACCATCACTTCTATTTATGTACTACTTTCATTTTAATTTCCTTGTGTACTTAGAGAGAAAAATGTCTTAATGATCCCTGTGTGGTTATTTTATTGTTTTTGCTGCTGTTTTAAATGCCATATGTATATTTCTCTTTCTATTTCTTTTTTTTTTCTGGGATAATTTATTCCTTTATATGTACTTTCTTTGGAAGTTGTATGTATTCACCTTGTGTTTCTGTCATTTTTTGGGGTGTTCCCAAAGTGAATAACATGCTCAGATCTTTTTTTAGGGGGTTATTCTTCTTGGTAGGAATGTTTTAAATATCCTTCTTTTATTGAACCACCATTTTTTCCCTTGATGATTAGGTATAGGTTTATAGGGTATATCATATTGGGCTGCATGTTGTATTCCTTTGCTTTTTGAAATGCATTAATGATTCTCTTCTATGATTTCTGTCAGTTACAAAAAAAGTCTTACATTATCCACATTTATTTTCTTTCATATGTGAAGGTCTTTCTCCAGGTCATTGTGGTGTTCAGGTGATTTGACCTGGATGCATTCTTCTGGAATTCAGAAGTCCATTGAATTATTGCTACACATCCAGTCTTTGAGATAAATGATGGGTTTTTTGTTTTTATAAAGATCATGTGTCATTTTAATGTCATTGCTTTTTGTTCCTCTTCTTCCAGATTATTCTTTACTTCAGTATGTTTGTATTCCTCATTAGTTATTTGCTTCTTTCACTTTGCTGTGGCAAGAGATTCATAAACCACAATGAAATCAAAGTTCATTGTTATTATTATTGCTCTATTCTACCTATTTTTTTTTTAAAGCAATAGGGGTTAAGTAACTTGCTCAAGGTTACACAGCCAGTTATTTCTGGGTGTGGTGCTGAGTATCTGAGCCCAGATTTGATCCAGGTCATCCCGACACTGGAGCCGGTGCTCTTACTTGCTGAGCCACCTGGCCACCCCTATTCTGCCTATTATTTATGCTGTGCATACTATAATTTCTGATTTAATTATTCTTTTCTCTAAAACAATTCAGGAACATTTATTCTCTCTTGAAAATACAGAGTCAACTGCCTTATCAGATGTTAGTTTAATGTTCTTTTTCTTGCATTATTTATTTAGAGATGAGATGTTTGGATTAATTTAGATGCCTTTATGACCATCTTCCTTGTATTTTAATAACTTCTCTAGTGATTAGTCTTCTTGAACCCTAAGTTTTTAACTTAATTTTATTCCTCCTCAGCTCTTTGGTAATTTACCATTTTCCCCCTTACATTCACCTATACTTTACTTCATGACTCTATCCCCTTTCATCACAGATCACTGAAGATCTAGACCTAAAAAAAAACAAAAACAAAAACTGTCTCACCCTCCTCCCATGTATGGGAACTCAATTTTCACTGGCCTCAGTTCCTGCCCCAAGTGAATTCTGAGGAACAGAACTAATTCCAAGTGCAAACCAAATCCCTTTCTTACAGGACTGGAGCTCCCCACTACACAAACACCCATTTTGTGCATATGCACATATGTATCCAGTGAGCTTTTCAGCCATGAAGAGCATGCTTCCCCTTTTTTATGTTTTCTCTGCAAGAGGGTTAGGAAATTCTATTTGTTATTGTCACAGAATGTTAGGGTAAGGGCAGGGCTCAGGTGTATTGGCAGAAACTTCAGCAACAGTAGCAAAAAAAAAAAATACAAAATTGATACCAGTGCACAAGAAGTCCATGGAACTGATTGTGTTATTCTGCCAGCTTGTTGGGGCTCTTGATGGCCATGGTGTTGATTGAGTTTGTTGGAGTTTAGAGATTAGCCTTTTCTATTGCTAAACCATTATATTGCTGCTTTGTTGGGTTTGTTGTTTTTTCGTCTGTGGAAACAACTGTAATTATCTTTTGTGCAAAATTCTTATTTTTACAAGTTTTGAGAATCCATGATGACTGACCAAAAAAAGTCTAATACTCCATTTTGTACATTTGACCTAAAGTTCTTGCCCATTATTATCTATACAATGTCAAGAGATCCAGGATAAAGACTTACTTGTATTAAATGCCAGTCTACTCCCACCCCCAACCCCACCCCCTTGGCCCCATCTCCTCTCAGTGCAGGATTCATAGGAGACTATAGTTACATATATTTAGAATGGGAAAAGATTCATTGGTCCTCTATTCCAACTACTTTATTTTATATGAATACATTTAGACCCAAAAAAGGTAAATGATTTAGTATAGCTTATACGGGGAGAGCCAGCATTTGAAATCAGTTCCTTTGACTCCACATCATTCTTTCCACTGAAACAAACATAGGTAAGATACATACATGATTAGGCTTGGATTCATTTGTTATATCATAATAGAATACCTAAACTGATAAGGTCACAGATCCACTAAAATCTCGAAGAATTATCTAGCGCATATCCCATTCGTGATTGTTATTGTCGTTCAGTTGTTTCAATTGGGTTTACTTCTTCGGTGACCCCATTTGGGGATTTCTTGACAAAGATATTGCAGTGATTTGCCATTTCCTTCTCTAACGCATTTTATAAATGAGGAACTGAGGCAAACAGGGCCAAATGACTTACCCAGGGTCACATAGCTAGTGAGTGTCTAAGGACAGATTTGAACTAATGAAGATGAGTCTTCCTGATTCTAAACCCAGGTCTAGCCTCTGTGTCACTCTGTTGCCCTATTCATACCATATTCAGGGTATCCTTTTTTATTGTTTTTATAACATAAGAGCCTATTGTTGAGACTAGATTGACAAAATATTGACAAAATTATCTGCTAAATTAAAAATATATATGTATATATTTTGCCATGATGACACACCACTTCATATTTTACTCACTGTTTTTGTGCAAAAAAGGCAGCAAAGGTTATCTTTATTGTTCATATTGAAGGGAAATAAATTTAATTATGTTTTGAGAAGTTTGGCTTTTTTTGTTTGAAAAATCATTATGGTCCTTAGATATAATAAGAGTTAAGTCCTACCATATCCCCCAATAAAAGCTATGAATTAGGCTTAGAACATTTAACTTTTTGTAGTGACAGGTAATTTAAAATACAATGTGCATCTCTGTTGAACATTTAAACACGAAAAACTTATAGTTTGTAGCATAAGGGACATAGAGTCATTGATTTTAAGCAAGAAAGGACATCACTGTCTAGTCCAATCCCTTAATTTTACAAATGAAAAACAAACGTACAGAGAGGTTTAATAATTTGACCAAAGCAATGGTGAAGAACCTAAGACCTCAAGGCCACATGTGGCCCTCTAGGTCCTCAAGTGCATTTCTTTGACTGAATCCAAACTTCACAGAAAAAAAGCCCCTTAATAAAAGGATTTATTGTGTAAAACCCAGACTCAGTAAAAAGGCAGCACTCAGGGACCTAGAAAGCCACATATGGCCTTGAAGCCACAGGTTTATACCCCTGACCCAAGGTAATCCAAGTAACAAACATCAGAGTTGGGATGTGAACCCTAGTGCTCTGAATCCAGAGCTCTTTTGACTCAGTGCCCCTCTATTTCTGTGTCTTCATATGTTTACAGTGATATTTTCCCCTCAATATATCCTTTGAAAATGTGAATGAAGGCAGAAAATATCATTCTGACATAGTTCATTAACAAGTACAGGAATCATTGAGCAACAGAACTGATGTAGAGGATGTAGAAAAGTCAAGGAAAATAGTATAACACATGAATTTAACACAGTTACTAAAATCATTTTGCTCCAGACAGAGAAGTGTTATGATCCAAATTAGCATAGTGTCTGACACCTGAAATTTGGATATGCACTTTCTTTCCTGAATGAATTACCAAATTTGTCCTTCAGAGAAGTGCTTTTGTTTCCCTCGTGCCCTATGTCCAACATCAAACTGATCAAGGATCCAAATAGCAAATTTAGATTCATCTGTGCTTCAAAAGGATAAAATAGTATAGTGACATGTACACAGGATTCAAAATCCAAAGACATAGGTTTAAATCTAGGTTCTCCTATATAGTAATTACCTTCTCAAGTTCTTCATCTCTACAAAGAGGGATTTGGTTTATGTTTAATCTCCTTCAAGCTAAAAATTTTATTGTTCTCTAATAATTCTATTCACGATTCTTTCTACCTGTGTGAACTTAGGTAAGTCACTTAGCCAACTTGAACCTCAGTTTCCTCATCTATAAAATGAGGGGGGGGGGTTGAAGCATATGGCCTCTGAGGTCTCTTCCACACCTAGATCTAGAAATCTTTTCTCTAAGATATTACTATAGGTTCTGATATTGGAAGTACTGAAGCTTAAACCAAAAGGTATAAGAAAAAATGAATGTAAACAAGGACTATAGAAGAGTGGAAGGGAAACAGGGGTAGGAATCAAGAGAACCAGCTCAGAATCTGACTCTGATATCGACTGAGTGACCAGCACTCAGCATAGTGCCTAACACATTGTAACCACTTAATAAATGCAAGTTGACTGACTGATTGATTGTAATGGTAATGGGATTTGAAGATCTTCCAGGCACTTGTATTGGCAAGCAAACAGGTACTTAGCACCTTGTTTCAGGTTCATGATTGTCTCAAGTATTAAGATCCAGAACTTGTGAATCCCACAGTAGGATGAACTTGCTGATGTAACAGGAAAGGGTAGGACAGGGAAGAACTAATACCATATATAAGGAAAAGCCCAAGCTAGAGAGCCAGAATTTCTTCTGAGAACTGAATTGAGAACATCTGAGAGCCACCCAGAATGCTGAGAACTTCTGAGAGCCATCCAGAACTGCCAGGAATGAGAAGTTCTGGGAGCCAAAACTGCTGGGAGTGAGCAAGTGTGGAGGCTTTGCAGCTACGATGAGTGAGGAGAGAAGGATCCTTGCTTAAAGGAGTGAATGAGAGAGGAGGATCCTTGCCTGAGGGAGCCTGTTTTGTTTTGAAGGCTTGGGAATATGGGTGTTCACTGCATTGACTATGTGTACCAAATTTGTGGTTACTATAATGACTTTGACTTACTGGTTTTGGGACTCAGTTTTCTGGTATTTGAATAAAAATACTTTGGTTCTGTCCTCCATGTGGAGAGCCTGTTACATTTCGTGGTTCACAACTACACCAGCATATCCATAGCCACCATGGGCACTGTGAATATCGCATTGCTGGCACACTGATCTTGGGGAAGTCATTTCTCAGGACCTCAGTGTCTCCATTTGTAAACTGGAGGAGGAAAATACTATCTACAAGATAGCTTTTAGCTCTCAAGAAAAAAAGTTTAAATTCAAATATTATAATATACATATTGAACATATTTGCTTGCATGCATATTTTTCAGAATTACTCATTATATTGAATTAAGGACAAAAGTACTAAAATTTCCTCAAAATTTGAAAAAAAAAAGAAAAAAAATTTTAAAAGACTTAAATAGAAGAGAAAATAAATCTAGAAAGGTTTTGGTTATTGAAGATAACCCTCACAAAAACAGAACTACCAATTATTGCCAATGAACTTGGAAATATTCCATTTAACATAGACAAAATTCACATGACTTTTCTAGTGAAAATTATACCTTATCAAAGTTACTTTGAACATGAGAATAGGGGAAAGAACACCAGTCTTAAACACCAGAAAACCGGGTTTTCAGGGTAGTTCATTCGGATGTGGGAAAGTTATTTTCAATGCTTCAACCTCAGTTTCCTCACCTGTGAAATGAGAATAACAATGTTTGTATTATCTATCCATAAGATCAAAATGAAGCTACAATATGTCATACAATATTGAGAAAACGTGGCCTTTTTATTGTGAGTTCCCTTTTCTTTTCTCTCTGTCACAACCCCCCTTAACACCATCCCTATCCTCTTTTATCTCAGCCTCTGACAACTACATTGAATCTATGTATAAATGAATCACCCCCTACTTTCTCTAGCACTTCACTTCTTCACTGATACCCTTTCTGTCTTCAAGTTCTTCTTTTTATTGGTTCCTTTCTGCTTGCCTATAAACATGTCTAAGTCTTCTCAATTAAAAACAAAACTCATTATATACTACCATCTCTTCAAACATCAACCTGTATTTTTCAGCCCTTTCAGAGTCAAACTCCTATAAAAAGCTGTTTTCTCTCATTGACTTCCTTTTCTCTTCCTTGCTCACTTCTAGATCTAGTTTCTGACTTCATCACTAAATCAAAAGTGCTTATTCCTAAACTATAAATCTAAAATGCTTTTCTCAGTCTCTAACCTCCACTCTATATACATTATTTGACATCATTGATTATTCTCAGTTCTTGCATACCCTCATTCCTCTGGGTATGACATTGATCCCTCTAACCACTTCTTCTCAAACCCCTTCATTGGTTCATTTTTTTAAAGCAATTAGGGTTAAGTAACTTGCTCAAGGTTACACGGCCAGTTATTATTTCTGGGTGTGGTGCTGAGTATCTGAGCCCGGATTTGATCCAGGTCATCCCAACACTGGAGCCGGTGCTCTTACTCGCTGAGCCACCTGGCCGCCCCTAAGCAATTGGGGTTAAGTAACTTGCTCAAGGTTACACGGCCAGGTGTTTCTGGGTGGGTGCTAAGTTTCTGAGCCCGGGATTCGATCTCCAGGTCTTCTCAACACTGGAGCCAGTGCTCTTACTCGTTGTGCTACCTGCCCCCCCCATTTTCATTTTATTTTATGAAAAATGTTTTTTAGCTTTGCATTAACCTCTTCTACCAAAAAAAGAAATCCTACCCTCTTCTGACCATAATATTCCTTAACTCAGTAAATTATAGTGACTTTATATTGCTTCTCTTCACAAATAAAATCTTTGGCATTTAAAACTCACTATAACCTGGCCTTATTATACATTAATCCCCTTCCTATATATTCTACTCCAGCCAACTTGTCTTCTTGCTTTTTCTTAAATAAACAACATTCTTTCCCTCCTCTTCATGCCTTTATTCTCGTCCCCAAAGCCTGAGTTATTTTTCTTTCATCTACATATTAGAATCAATTGTGTCCTTCAAGATTCAGTTTAAGCATCTTCCTTTGTACAAAGCATTCACTAATTCCACCCTTCTCCTTAAACACCAGTGCTCTCTCTCCCAAAATACTTATATTCATTTTATTTGTTCTGCATTCTGTCACATATGTGTATGTATGTATACACAGAAAAATACATATGTGTATATACTCATATGTACATGTATAAATGTGTGTGTGAAGAGACAGAGACAGAGATAGAGAGTTACTCCCAACAGAATTTTAGCATTTTGATGGCAGGGGTCATTTTATTTCTATATTCATATCTCCAGCTCTTACCATAATGCCTGCTATGTATAAGGCATTTAATAAATTTGATTGATTAAGGAAATCAAGTTTTAGAATGGTTGTGAAAATGCTTTATAAGTTGTAAAGTTTTAAATGAGTAAGAGACCACTAATTTTACTCAGAGCACTACTGCTATTGAAGATACTATTGAATGTGATAAATATCCTTCATTTATTATGAGTATAGGCCAAAACCAAGAATGTTTATAACCTATATGGAAAACTGGAATCTTGGAACAAAAATTTCTATAAGAAAAGATGGTGTTCAGAAGAAGACACTGTGATAAATTTTGATATGAAGAAATAAAGTTCCCTCTATTTTAACAGCTTTTTCCCCCATGTTTTCAAATATAACTGGTATAACACCAAATTCTTATATTTCCTATGTCAAATCTAACTATATAAGGATTAGGATGAAGGAAACTTTTTCAATGATTAAGTTTATGCCTATTTATCTTATAGGCAATTTTATTTTGATTAAATATAATTTATCTCTTATTTTTGACAAAAAAGTAATTTTATATTGTTGACAAATCTATATGGTCCATCACAACCTGTCACTTCAGAAACTGTTCCATAATTTTCAATAAGATTCTTTTAAATAGCTATAAAAATGTTATTTTAAATCTTATATTCTGGGACCAGGTTTGAGGTATTTTCTTACCTGCTGAGATCTTGCAATCTAAGCTTGAAAGAGGCTGCTTTTTAGGTTAATGTTAATCAATTCTATTTTTGGCTTAGACAATTACAATGACTGGTGATGTGGAAAAATTATCAATGCTCCTGATTGCAAAATGGAATTTCAAATGTGTGAAGGGATGATTTTTAAACAAATCGACATCTCTCTTCTGTTATGGACCACATCTGACTTTGTTGGTCTGAATTATGTTGCTATCATTCCTATGGGGGGGACTATTCTTTTTTTCTGATTTAGCTTTAGATGGATATCCAAAAATAATTCACTTTTCAAAAATCTTATGCTGTAGTTACATAGTCCAAACTTGATCATGTCATGAAGAGAGGGAAGGTTTGGAGAATCAGAAGAAAGAAATGGAATAATGTGAATAAAATACAGTGTGATCTAGCAAATGTTCACATCCTTTATACACGATTATACTTATTCTTTCTTTAACACAAAGAAATATTGTGACAATTAGTACAATTGCTACACTATATTGTATCATAAATTAATGAATTTTATAAATTGTATGTTAAGCTTTAAATGTATTAATAAGGAGGAGTTATATGAATAATTAATAAAAAAGGAAGGTGACAATACCATGAACCAATATTAGTTCGTTGGGAACAGGTCATATAAGATCACTTCAATATTGTTTCTTGACAGTGTTCCTTTGGGGTTGATAGATCAAAAGGATGTTAGGGAAATGGTATAGCAAGGTTTCAAAAGACATTTGGCAAAGTCCCTCATGATGTTCTGGTCAGAGGGTTGTAGAATGGTGGGTTTTATGCTAGTACAATTAAGTGGATTCAAAACTGTTCAAAATGCACAGGGTACACATAAGTGGATCAATAGAAAGTTATTGGGAAGTCTCAGGTGGACTATATCAGGGACTTACCTTGAACCACTTCTAGTAAATATTTCTGTCAATGACTTAAATCTACAGAAATGATGATCAAACGACAGCATGAGAATTCCGAAAGGTTTGAACAACAAACCAGGACTAAGAAGATGAAATTGAATAACAAGAAATATAATAAGTCATATTATACCAAAACATTTTAAATGCATAAATGTATATATCTATCTGTATGTGTGTGTACACATACATAGTTCATGCATACATATATAGATAAAATTCACATATACTTAAATAATTACATATGTGACTATAACTTATTTTTAAATTTTAATTTAATTTTCTATTTATGGAATAAAACAAGAATTTCTATAACAGTACAATAAAAAAGATGATAACATATGAAACTGTAAATCTACTATGCACAATTTGCTATTCCTTTCAAATATATAACAAAATTAACATGTAAATTTCTTCCCCCATACCCCTGTCCCAAAATGGCTACAATTAGACACAAATATAGGGGTGTGTGTGTGTCTGTGTGTCTGTGTGAGTGTGTATGAATTATTCTATATATATTTCTATTTATCAGTGCCTTCTCTGGATGCATATAATGTTTTTCTTCATATGTCCTTTATAGTTTATTCTGGTGTTTATAAGAATCAAAATTACTTATTTGGTCAAAGATATTCATAAAACAATATGGTTGTTACAGTATACAACATTCTCTTATATTTATACCATACATATTGGGTGCATCTAGGTGGCAGTGTGGATAGAGTACTGAGCCTGGAATAAGGAAAACCTGACTTCAAGTTGAGCCTTAGATATTTACTAACTAGTTGTGTGACACCAGGTAAGACACTTAACCCTGTTTCCCTCAGTTTTCTCATCTGTAAAATGGGATAGAGAAGTAAATGACAAATTACTCCAATATCTTTGCCAAGAAAATCCCAAATGGAGTCACAAAGAGTGGGGCATGACTGAAACAACTGTACGGTATATTTTATATATGTATGTACATGCATATGTATGTATACGCATGCATGTATCTGTGTATACATACATATACCATATATGTATGTGTATTTGTATGTATGTGTGTGTATATATGTGTGTATGTATATATATGTATGCATGTATATATATATGTGTGTATATATATATATATACTCTGAAGATCACCTGGAAGGATGAGATGCCAGATACAGAACGCAACTTCAGTGGGTTGGCCACATTGTTCAAATGAAAATGTACCCTTGCCAAAAAAGACTATTTCATGGAGAATTCACATAAGGCAAGCAAGATTCACATGGTGGTCCAAAGAAGTGATACAAAGATGCTCTCAAGGTCTCTTTTAAGAACTTTGGAACTGATTGTGTGACACAGGAGACACTGGCACAGGATTGATCAACATAGCATGCCCTCATCAGAGAAGGTGCTGTGCTCTATGAGCAAAGCAGAATTGAAATAGCTCAAGAGAAATGCAAGACGCACAAATTTAGAGAATCTGTCCTAAATATTCACATTGACTATTTATGTCAAACCTATGGGAGAGCACTCCAAGCTCATATTGTTCTGATCAACCACAGTTGGACACACTCAAACTTGACTAGCAGAGTGATACCATTTTGGTCCTCTTTAAGAACAAAAAAACAACCAATGTATACACACACATATACACATATACATATGTATAAATGTATGTATATAGAAATCCATACACATGTGTGTATGTGTATATATATGTACACACATATACATACATACATACACACACCCATATATATATATATATATACTATATATATTGAGGGGGGAAGGGGAGAGAGAAGCAAGATAGCCATTACATAGGAAAGTGACCTTGAAGTTTTAATATATTCCAAGCTCCATATGAATGACCAGTGTGACACAGCAAACATAAATCTTGTGTAATCACAGGTTACCTTAACAAAAGCATGGTTTCCAGGATGAGGGAAATGAGGATCTCAATGCACTTTTATCAAATCCTCTTAACTAGCATGTGGAATATTTTGTTCAGTCCTGGTTGCCATGTTTCACAAATGATACTGATAACCTGGAATCCAACCTGAGGAAAGTGTCAATGATGGTAAAGGGAATTTTTATCATTTCATAGGAAGAGTGAAAGAATTAGTTATGTATAATTTTGAAAAGCAATTAATGAAGAAGATTATGTTAATACAGTAGCTGAAAATTTATTAAGTGAAAGAGGTATTGGACTTGTTTTGTTTAGTTTTGTGTTCCTGGTCAAGTAGTTTAACCTGTTTGGATCATAACCTTTCTCTGTTTCAGCTTTCTCATCTATAAGATAAGTATAATAAAAGAATCTACCACACTAAAACAAAAATAAATCTCTACAAAGCAGTTTTCAGTTCTTAAAATCCTTTACAAGTCCCATCCATTATTATTCCACTTGGGTAATATCTGTGTGATCAAAGACAACTTTCTCTTTCAACTTTTTTTTAAAATGTGTGACTTTGTCTGAATTTGTGGAACTTATGCTACTAAAATAAGTTAAAGATGAGAATAACCAAGAATGCTTTGAATGCTATCATTGTCTTCTTAAATCTAATATTTTTCATTCCATTGATAGGAAACACAAGTCACTTAATATCATTTTAACTTTTGAAACAACTAAGGAGTTGAGTTCTGTTGCCTTCAGATACCTCCTCTAAACCTGTTTTCATTTCTAAAAATTGGGCAGAACAAAAAAGGTCTATCTTAATGATCTCAAAGGTACATTCGAGCTCTAATGATCTTATTCTTTCCAAGGTTATTGATTTCATAACCATCTAACTAATTGTCCATTTAAACCAAATACATTCCTTTTTAAGGATTAAGATTACCAGTTGTTCTCAAAGGCATACTGTTTGGGGGACAGATTTCTAATTAGAAATCCAACTTTTTGCAGGTGTAAAATCTCTGGCAGAGTTTTTGAAAAGAGCTATTTGTGGCTAGAATGACATTTGGGCCCAGAGAACCTTAGCATTTGTCAGTGAGAAAAATGTGGGTTGGAAGAAAGGATGTTAGAATCACTTTTATCTGAGTAAACGGAGCCTGACTCCTGCTGGCTAGACTGGTGGGATGTGGATCTCCACTTCCCAGCTGGCAAGATATACACATCTTAGTTGATTTTAGAGTCTGTGCAATGATGTAAAACTAAGATTCAAAGAGCATGATCAAGCTCCCCAATTATCTGCACACTAATTAATCCCGGTGATTGCCTACCTGAGAAAATTATCTAAGAATAGCCTTGGTGGGGTGGTGCTTCTTCTTCTTTCTCGTTATTATTTGTCCAGGAGAATGAGCAAATAAAGTGCATATGAAATCTGACACATACTCACTGCAAAGTCATTGTCACAAACAGCATTTGTGTGATAGGTGAATATGTCTGTCTAAAAAAATATAGTATTTCTATTTTTTTCTTTGCAATCTTTTTCCCCCCAGGACATTTTATTTTAAACCATTTTGGACAAAGTTTTAATGTTTAAATAGATGTTAATTTACTAGATTTAATGTTTAAATAAAATAATGTGGGCAGCTAGGTGGTGCAGTGAATAGAGCACTTGTCCTGGAGTCAGGAGGAACTGAGTTCAAAACCAGCATCAGACACTCAACACAAACTACCGTGTGACCTTGGGCAAGTCACTTAACTCCAATAGCCCTCCAAAAAAAGGCAAAAAATAAAATAATGTTTAAACGCTAACAGAATTTATATAGTGCATTAGCATTCGCAAAGCACTTTACATATTCATTTGATTCTCACAACAACCTTGTGAGGCAGGTGTTATTTTTGTACCCATTTAACAGGTGAGGAAACGAAAGAAGAGAACTGAAGGGACTTTTTCAGGGTCACTAGCTGTCTTAGCTGCACTAAAATCTAGGTCGACTGTGCCCCACAACATGTACCCCCTCACTGTCTAAATAAAACTCTAGGTGATTGTATGCAGATAGTTCAGTCAGAGTTAGTAAGTGTGCTCATTTGCTAATGAACATTTGGATCAATATTCTACTGCATAAATTCATGATCAATATTTTCCTTTTAGTCAACTAAATCTCACATAGTTATACATTAGCAATCTATTGCAGGAGAAAGGGACTAGAAAAGTGGTTTCATTAGTATAGGGAATTCCCAGATAAGGAAGGAAACTCCTACCAATGCAGAACAGAACCTTCTCTGCAATTTACATTATTAGAATTATCTAGAGTACTTATGGACTAAATGACTTACCTGGAGTCACACAGCCAGTATATGTCAGAGGCAGGGTTTGAATACAGATCTTCTTGCCTTCAAGGCCAACCATTTATCCACCATACAACACTGGCTGATTCTCAATCTCCAATGTATAATCACTTTTTCAGTTAATCAATTTATAGGTAGGATGAGGATTTTTAAAAGTTTGTATCTATGACCTAATTAAAAATCTGTTGGTAAAATTACAATAGAATCAATTCTATTGTATGATAGTTCCAGAAATGCCTTAAATAATGTAAGCATCCAATAACATTTTCAAACTTGAGGGGGTAGCTAAAGTGATGCTGCATTCCAATTTTTTTTTCTTTTTGGAGGGAAATTGGGTTTTTTAAGTAACTCGCCCAAGGTCACAAGGCTAGGTTTTTAGTTTGTATGTGTTAAGTTTCTGAGGCCAGATCCAAACTCAGGTCCTCATGACTCCAGTGCCAGCACTCTACTCACTGCACCACCTAGCCAACCCCAACATTCCAATTTTCTAAAACATTTTTTGAGAACTGATATAATTGGGGGGCTGAGTCAAGATGGAGGAGTAGAAACAGAACTTCCATGGTGCTCTGGCTTCCACCTCCTCCGATTCATGTAAAACACGACTCTACACAAACTTTGGGGCTACAGAACCCACAAAATGACAGAGAGAAGTCAACTTCCTGCTGAAGACAGACCAGCAGGCTGGCAGGAAGGGGCCAACTCAGCCCTCTGGGAGCCGAGTCCAGCCCCTTATCCCCATGTGAGCCAGAGGTTTTAGCCTCAGGGCAGCCTGACCATCCTCTGGCTGGAAGGACTTCAGATCACCAGCAGCTGTGGTGGTTTCCAGAATTATCAACCCATAGATGCCAAAGACAAAGTGAGAGGTCAGTGTAGACTTTGTGGGAACATGGAGTCTGGGAGTGTAGTCTGGCCTTTTCCCCCTAGAGGGGGAAACAGCTGAGGCTCAGTGACCATGCTGTTTCAGAGTTCCTGGGATGCAGATTGTAGAGGGACCAAGCAACCAGGCTGAGGGATAATCACTCTTTCTCTAACCTGCTTGGATCTATATCATTGTCTAGGGTGGAGGTCCTGGGGTGTGTGACCAGCTTGCCAGAGCATGTGGAGCCTTCAGAAAGGGCACCCAACTAATACATACAGCTGCTGTAAAAACCCCAGTGACTGGGGAAAAGCTCTCCTCTCTGGTAGCAGAGGTCTACTGTGGCAAAAAGCTCAAAAGTAAAATAATTGAGTGGCAATATGAGCAAGCAAAGGAAGCAAAGCAAACAGAGCAATCCAACAATAGACTCCTATTTTGGGGACAAAAAGGCTCAAAACATGGAACAAAAGGAAGACAGTGAAGTCAGAACTCCTGCACCAAAAGCTTCCAAGAAAAAAAAAAAATGAGCTGGTTACAGGCCATAGAGGAGCTTAAAAAGGATTTTGAAAGCCAAATAAGAGAAGAGGAGGAAAAATTGGCAAGAGAAATGAGAATGATGCAAGAAAATTATGAAATAAGAGTCAACAACCTGACTGAAGAAAATAACACCTTAAAAAACAGACTAACTCAAATGGCAAAAGAGGCTCAAAAAGGCAATTAGGAGAAGAATGCCTTAAAGAGGCGAATTTGCCAGATGGAAAAAGAATCTCCAAAGCTCACTGAAGAGAATCATTCCTTCAGAATTAGACTGGAGCAAATGGAAGCTAGTGACTTTATGAGAAATCAAGATACTATTAAACAGATCCAAACAAGTGAAAAAATAGAAGGCAATGTGAAATATCTCACTGGGAAACCCATTGCCCTGTAAAATAGATCTAGGAGAGATAATTTTAAAATTATTGGACTACCTGAAAATCATGATCAAAAAAGGAACCTAGAAATCATCCTTCAAGAAATTCTAGAGGAAAAATTGCCCTGATGTTTTAGAATCAGAGGGCAAAATAAAGGTTGCAAGAATCCACTGACCACCTCCTGAAAAAGATCCCCAAAAGAAAACTCCTACGAATATTATAGCCAAGTTCCAGAATTCCCAGATCAAAGAGAAAAAAATTACAAGCAGCCAGGAAGAAACAATTTGAATATTGTGAAAACACAATCAGGATAACACAGGATCTGGTGGCATCTGTACTGATGGATCAAAGGGCTTGGAATATGATATTCCAAAGGTCAAAGGAGCTGGGATTAAAACCAAGAATCACCTACCCAGCAAAACTGGGTATCATGTTTCAGGAGAACTGATATAATTAATTTGGGAATTATTGGTAGCCTTCTAGATTGAGTTCAGACACATTGCCTTCTTAGAGCTCTAATGTTTTCCCCGGGGGGGGGGGGGTGTCAGCATATGTCTTCTCTTTGTCCATTAGCTGTAATTAGGGATTCCCCATTCTGATTGAGTTCCTCCATTAGTGACTAACACCCCATTTCCATCTAACCATATTTTAAAAATTATTTGAAAATGTATTAAGTGAAAGAAGGATGAAACTTGTTTTGTTTAGCTATGTGTGCCTGACCAAGAAGTTTAACCTGTTAATAAAGAAACATTTTGGAAAAGACTTTATTATCTTTTACAATTATCTTTTACAAAAGCTATAGCAAGAACAGATGCATAAACATTCCCCTCAGTCCTACCACCCTGGAGGGGGCACACTTTCTCCTATACCACTTCAGTCCCTAGGCATATGGGCTTAGACGCCACAGTTTCTGCATAGCATTGGTTTCACCAAGTTCAAATCCAACTGCGTTATTGCTACTGGAGGAACCCTCTTCACAGTTACCAAAATCCTATGACTGGGCTGGGTCCAAGAAGTCATTCTTCAATCCTTGGGGGTCTCAAAGCTGAAATTTCTGGTTGCAAACTCCAACATATACTCCAGACTTTCTTACGATACCCTTTTCTTATCTTAGAAAAATTACAACAATTTATCCTTTAATCTATTTGACTTGAAAACAAACAAATGCCAATTCAAAGATTTGACACCAGTATTCATGGGCTACATCAACCTTGAGTAAGGAGAGCCCTTAACTTCTTGTCATATAGTTTGTCTCCTTTTTTCTCCCCAGAATACAGACAGGAAGAAATCACCAAAGTGGAAGGGATAGACTAGGGGTCACTAATGCTTTTGGAATTCACACTAGATTTCATCTATAGTAGCTAATTAAAAGGCTCCTCTTCACTTCTGTTAACAAATCAGAAATAGTTATAGACTATTTACACATGCTCCAGATTCTGCATGGGAACTGCAACAGCTGCACACTCTACACATGCTTGTTAGTACTTCACTCAATGACTAGTCCCCTCTTCCCCCAGTTGATAAGCCTATGGATGCATTCTGACTCAGAGTGAGAGATCCAGTTACTGGTTACAATATTATTCGAAAATGAATCATTTGATATCCATTATTATCTTAGAATGGGTTATATTTCTGTATTGTTAAAAGTAAATTTTATTTTTATCTATTTTATTTTCCCACAATTACATGCAAAAACAAGTTTTAATATTCATTTTTTTAAATTTTGAGTTCTAAACTCTCTCCCTTCCTCCCTATTCTCCCCACTCATTGAGAAGGCAAATAATTTCATAGAGGTTATACATGTGCAGTTACATAAAAGATTTCCATGTTGGTCATTTTGTGGAAGAAAATACAGACAAAAAATCCAAAAGAAAAATAAAGTATATAAAAAGTGTGCTTTCATCTGCATTCAAACTCTGTAAGTTCTTTTCCTGTAAGTGTATAGCATTTTTTTTTACCATAAGTCCTTTGAAACTTTCTTGGATCATTGTATTAGAGAAAATAGCTAAGTCATTCACAGTTAATCATCCAACAATATTGCTGTTACTGTGTACAATATTCTGCAGGTTTTGCTCATTTAATTTTACATCAGTTCATGTAAGTCTTTCCAGGTTTTTCTGAGAGCATCCTACTCATAATTTCTTATATTACAATAATATCCAGTCACAATTATAAACCACAAAGTGTTCAGCCATTCCTCAACTGATGGGCATCTCCTCAATGTCCAATTCTGTCACTCAAAAAGAGCTGCTATAGATATTTTTGTGTACATATAGGTCCTTTTTCTTTTTGTTTTGTTTATTTTTTTCTCTTTTGGGATGCAGACTTAATAATGGTATTGCTGGGTCAAAGTGTATATATGGTTTGGGAATAGTTAGAAATAACTCCAAATAATGGTTTAAACAGTTCACAACTCCACCAATAATGCATTAGCGTCTCAATTTTCTCACATTTCTACATTTGCCATTTTCCTTTTCTGTTCTAATAGCCAATCCAATAGATATGAGGGTTTACCTCATAATTGTTTTAATGTGCATGTCTCCATATTTTCCATATGGCTTTACATAGCTTTGATTACTTAACCAGAAAACTGACTTCCTATCTTTTGACCATTTATCAATTGGTGAATGACTCCTATTTTTATAGATTAGATTCAGTTCTCTATATATCTGAGACACTTTATCTGAGAAATATGCTTCAAACATTTTTTCACAGTTATGATTGCTAAATTTGTGTCCCTCCATCCTATTTCGTCCCTCTATTCTCTGTATCTCTCTCTCTGTCTCTGTCTCTTTCTGTCTGTCTCTCTCTCTGTCTGTCTCTCTCCTTTCACTCTGTCCCTCCTCAAGAGTTTTGCTTCTGACTACTGCCTCTCCCAATCTTTCCTCCCTTCTATCAGCTCCATTCCCTTCTGTTATACCCATTCCCTCCTACTTTCCTGTAGGGTAAGATAAATTTTTATACCAAACTGAGTGTGTATGTTATTCCCTCTTTGAGCCAATTCCACGGAATAAAGTTAAAGGCTTCCTCACCACCTCCCCCATCTTCCCATCTACTGTAAAATGTTTTTCTTGCCTCTTTTATATGAAATAATTTCCCCCATTTTAGCTCCCCCTTTCTGCCAATGCATCCCTCTCTCTCACTCTTTAATTTTTTTTTAAATCATCCCATTATAGTCAACTCACACCAATACCCTTTGTCTATGTACACTGCTTCTAACTGCCCTAATAGCAAGAAAATTCTTGTGAATTACAAGTATCATCTTCCCAGTAGGAATATAAATAGTTTAACATTATTGAGTCCCTTATTATTTTCCTTTTCTGTTTACTTTTTTATGCTTTTCTTGATTCTTGTATTTAAAAGTCAAATTTTATCTTCAGCCCTAGTCTTTTCATCAGGAATGCTTGAAAGTCTTCTTCTCATTGAATGTCCATCCTCTGCCCACCCACCTCCAAAGTTTATCGAAGGAGAATTTGGGAGAGCTCAGGTGAATCCCTTCTTTTTCTCCACTATCTTGGCTACACCCCTTCTCCAAGTGTTTTGTTTTTATTAAGAGTATTTTTTAAAAACCTTTCATTTTTCTATCAGTAATCTCTAGATATAGTCCTCTCCTCCCCATTCTGTGAACATAATGAGACCTTCCCTCATAATAAAGAAAAAAAACAGTCATGGGCATGGAGTTTGAGTGGCAGACTCTATTCTCTAGTAGATGATACTAAATATTATACTGTTTGTGTGTTTGCTTATTTACAAAATGATAGCAATTGAACTGATCAGGAGGCATTGCCATCTTCCTGTAACAATTAGCAATGTCATCTTCATGGTTATTTACTTTGTGGTACAGTATGCTAAATATCTACTATATAGATTATAAAGTAATATCTAATATGTTATACAGTATATATTACTACTATAGATTATATATCCTACTATTTGCTATTTAGATTACTTGGCTTTTTACATGGTGCTTACAGACACTTTAATGAGCTATTTTTTAAGTACTCATTGTCTGAAGGTCTCAAATGTGTTTTTCTTCTAAATGAGTGGTAATATTTGGTAAGATGCAATATTTTAAGAGAAAAATGACCCAAATCATTTACTTACTATTGATTGCTAAGCTTCATATGATATTTTATAGCCCTACATTTCTTTGAATTCTATAGTTCTATGTTTTGTATTCTAAAGAACAAAACTTCCACATTCTAAATTTCTGGGTTTCTATCTAGTCAAGCCAGTTCTTCTAACAAAATCAATCAATAAACCTTAATAAGAACCCGTTATGTGCCAGGTACAATGCTAGAATATTGAGGATAGAAAAAGAGGCAAAGGACATTCCTTGCCTTCAAGGATATTATAATCTAATGGGGGGAGACAAAATGCAAAGAAACACATACAAAGCAAGTTATATCAAGGATAAGTAGAAAATAACTGGAGAAGGCACTAGAATTAAGAGAATTTGGGAAAGGTGTACTATAAATGACAGGATTTTATTTGAAAAACATGAAAGTCAGTAGGCAGAGTTAAGGAGGGGCATTGTTCCAAGAATGTGTGACATAAACAGTCTAATGTTAGTGTTGTGATTTGTTTCACTGTCTGATACAAAATTCATGTGAATATTATGCTACTCTGCCATTGGCTCTTTCCTACAAAAATAATAGAGATACTTCTAGAATCCCAAATGCAAGGAAAAGAATATGACATAAATGTTTAATTCAGGCTATCATTGTTTAAGAAGGATATTAAGATGGAGAACATTCAAAAGAAGGCACGCAGGATGATGAAGGACCTTGAATTCATCTACTGGCAGTAAGGTGGTACACTCAGACTGGAGTTAGAAAGACCTGAATTCAAACTCTGCCTCAGACATTTACTTGTTGTGTGACTCTGGGCCTGTCACTTAACTTTCTTTTACCTCATTTTCCTCATCTATACTATGGAGATAACAATAAGATTTCCTCACAGGGTTGTTGTGAGGATAGAGTGAGGTCATATTTAGAAAGTGCTTTTCAAGTCTTAAAATGCTATAAAAAGGTAATTATTATTAAAAATCTCATATGAAGCTCTGGTGAAGAAACTAAAGATGTTTAGTTTGAAGAAGGGAAGACTTGAGGTGGACACTATAGTTGGCTTCTATTACTTGAATCATCATCATATTAAAGTTGGCCATCTTGCAGAAAACTTGCTCTGCTTAATCCCAGAAGGTAGAAGAACTAAGTAACATATGGTAAATAGTTTTAAATTGTAAAGATTTAAATTGTGCCTTGATGACAGAGAGAAAATAAACAAACAAATAAACTTTAACAATTAAAGTTGTCCAAAATTGTAATAGTATTTTTGAAATGTGATGTATCCCTACTCTTTAGAGATCTTCAAACAAAGTTGGATGGCTACTTGCTATGGATTGGGTTAAATGATATTGAAGGTTCTTTTCTACTTTAAATTTAGTTATTCTGTAGTTTGTTAAGTTTTTCCCCCAATTTCAGCCTTAGTATTATCTCTATTTTTCTATATTCCATGTTCTCTAACAGGTATTAGGAGTTCTCATATTAAAGAAAGTTTGATAACATGACTGGAGATTCTTGAGGCAATTGTTGGCCAAAGTATTTGATTTAGTTTGAGAGCCATTTAAACTTTTGGTAACTAAGGATGGTGTTTTGCCCTTGCCTCTACCTGATTTCATGAGCTATATTGGGAGGTGGGGACTATATTCACAATAAATCACATTACACTGCAACAAACATCAGAGTTTTAGAAACATTGGATAGAACATCCCAAATTAGCACAAAGAGAGTGACCAACTATTTTGATGTTTCAAGCTTTTATAGGTATTTATAACAAAGTCAAGAGAGTACATCTCGTTCTAGAGTGTTTTTTTTATCTCTCTCTCTGGCTTCTATAGTTACATGTTTCCTAATATTCAACCCACTTTGTTGGTATCATAATACAATGCTACTTTTGACCAACTTGGAAAAAAAGTCATGCCCTTGAAAAGAAACCAATGATAGAGTTGCTCTGGGGAACCTGGAAATAGTTCACAGGAAATTATAATTACTTTCTCCAGCTTTGGTACTCAGGTTACAGATACAGATCAACATTTAATTATATATGTACATATATTATATGCATATATGAATTAATATATGTACATATTAGCTTATGTACATATATTACATGCATATATGAATTGATATATATGTGCAGCAGACATATAACACCATATTCCAGGAATCATTTGTGATTTTCTTTTTGTTCCCATACTGATTATGTGTTTAGATAATTCTTCCTATTTTATTATAAAAGTTAAATTGGATATGTTTCCCTGACATTGTAAATGTAAATACAACTTGTTTCTACATACGCCAATAGTATTTTAGTCAAATTGTAAATTATTTAACAGCCTCTTTGATTTCCACAAAGATTATCTAGAAACATATCAAATTAAAGAGACAGAATGTAATAAAAGAGAACTGGTCTGAGAATCAGGTGATTTAAGTTTTATTTCTAGTTTTGCTAAATATCTGTTTGAAATCATGCATTTTACTTACCTTACCTGGGTCCAATTTCATTTAAAAAAGCAAATTTTCCAAATTCTAGCCTTAAATTAATAACTAAACAACAGATAGGTTCTACAGAACCAAAGGGCCTACTTTCTATCTTTCCAGGGTGTTGAAGATCCCAATAATGAACAGCAGCTAGGTATGACAAGCATCATGTCAGAAAATGCCATAATCTCTGATCGTATAGTTTTCTTGACAATGTGATTCAAACATTTACCATTTCCTCACTATGCATGGCTCATGTGTTCCCTCAGCAAAGGCTGGAAAAAATTTGCTTTTTTTGCAAGCAGATTTCTAACTTCTTACCTTGCCTTGTCTTTTGATAGCTATGTACTAGGGTACTCCCTGGTGCCTGATTGTTTACCCCACTTCTGATCCCTGACTCTGCTTTAACTACCACCTTTTAGAAACTTCTAAGGTGAAAGTATCACCTATCATTTATTTCCATCCCTACTTTGCCTCTGCCAGGCTTGTCTTCCTGCCCCACTTGCATTATCCCTTGTTCCAAATTTTTTTCTGATGAGACACAATGATAGTTATTACAAAGTTACCATGTTTGTTTGGTTTCCATGCAAATACAGAATTCCGAGAACCGGAAAGGAACCATATAGGTCACTTAATGTGACTCTATATATGAATCCCCTCAATTGTTTCCCTTATACTCATCCAGAATCTACTTGAATACCTCCAGAGATAATAGCTAAAGGAAGACCATAGAAGGTAGCCTATTCCAATGTTAATCAATTGTAGCTAGAATTTTTTTTAATTGACTAACCACTGCTTTCTTGTGACATCCACACACTATCTTTAGCTTTACTCTGATCAGAGTATCCAGATCAATGTTATAAGCTTACTAATCACTCTGTAGTTTCCAAACACATCTTATCTTTCAGAGGTCTGTGATGAAATACCTGTGACATCTATGGCAAGCAAACATGATGGCAGTAGAAAATCTCAGGACTGTTGGGAGAAGCATATGTTGTTGTAAAAAGCACTCAATGTTCCAAAAGTTACCACCTTAAATTCTCAATTATATTCAGCTATCTTAAAAGCAAATAAATAGGTAAGCAGGTACCAGGTCTACAGGATGTAGAGGAGTAAACATAGATCTTGAAATATTTTACCTTACAGAGCAAATTGCAATTAATTAGAGAGGTTTTTTTTTCTTCTTCTGAGAATCAAGGAGTTAGAAGTGCATGCTCAGATAATAGGATTCCCAGAACTGCTTTGAACAACTTCAGAAGGGGAGAGTGGATTTGTCAGAAATGAAAAAGAAGAGGTTTTTTTTTAGGAATCCCAGAAAATATCTTTTTAAAAAAATCCCAAACTAGGATTTCCTCTCCCATCAAACGTAAAGATTAAACTGATGACAAGTTAAAGGACAACTCCAAAGATGAAAAGGCCCAGAGCAGAATCAAGAAAGAAAGGACTCCTTTGTCAGAGATGAAGTCATTAAGTGGCATGCTGGGTCTTAAGGTAGCAGTGCCTCCAGGTACACTTCCAATTTCATCTACAATTCTGGCTCTAGTCATAAGTGGGTCTAGGTCTTCTTTAGCACTGAGCTGCTCCAGAAGCTCTAGAATAACTTCAAGTTCCAGCTCCATAAGTTGCTCTGGATCTCCAAGCCCTTCCCTAGAGACACAACAATAGGTGGAAAATGATACTGCTGCAGATCCAACCCTACCTCAACTGCCCCCCCCCAAAAAAAAAGGGAATGAAAAGAGAAAAACTTCTTCACTAAACCCACCACAGTGTATACTGAAATGTGACCAAGGCAATATTTCCCACTTAGGGGGAAAAATGTATTCTATACCTAATGAATAAATCCACTTAACCAAAAGTTATTCATATGTGGATTTTGAAATTTCAGATGAGACTGAGATAGTGTCAGCACCATGGATAGAGAAGGACTTGATGGTCTAGTGATAACAGTCATTGCTAGACTGGCTCCCTGTCTCAGGACCCAGTAAAGACCATTCAACCCTCATGAGAAGAGGTTGTCAAAGTCCCTAAGGTGGGGCAGATAATATCCACATATAAGGAGAAAGGGCAACTCTTACTGGTATAGGCAGCTGCTCCAGGTTCAAGTCCTCCTGAAAAAATAAGGCTACAATTTTTACTCTGTAACTTAAATCCCATTAAATTCAATATGACATCATTTTCACAGAGAGTAGAGGAGAGAAAAAAAAGGAACTTCTGATATATTGAGTATCTTCTAATCCTTGATGGCTTCTAGACAACAAATTAAAACACTTCTCAGGACTAAATCAGGTTTATAGGAATGTTATGGGTAGAGGATTGCATCCTGTAAAAGATTGATGCTTTGTTTCCTAGTACTCAGAGAAATTCACTGTTATCAACTTCTGATAAAAACAGGTTATCAACAAAGCCAAATCAGGTAGGGAGGAGATAAAAATGTTAGAGCCCTCCCCTCCTAAAATATGTAAAATATTTTTTTCTGCTACCTCAGAAAAGTTGCCTGACTTTGATGACTTGCTTGTTTGATTATTTCAGAAAAGAAAACAGGAAGTTATGTAACCTACTCCATATCCACTGTAACTCAAACTATAGTTGACCTTAGAGTAGTCCAGTTATTTAAATTTTCTCTCCTGATCCATGGGGTTGAATTGTCTTGGAAAGGAGTATAGATTTATCATTTCACCTCTTTATTCAATGATGTCAATTCTTTTGTGTATACATATGTGTGTGTATTAGGCAATCTATGTGAATGCATACATATACATATACCTATGCATATATTCACATAAGACCACATATACATATCTATTACAAAGCATAGCATCTAAGAAACACAATTTTGGAGATAGATAAAGTAAGGTACAAGTTAACTGTCATCAATATAAATCTCAACCAAAATGTAGGGAGATAGGTTATTCTTGTATAATTGCATATCTGGATAACTGAATTTCTAATAATTCATGGTTAACTAAAAATCACAGTGTCAGATGGGGTTGTAATTCTGAACATGGCTTCATGTATACTCAGGGTCAAATCTTCTCTCTGAAATTTACTAGCTGTGTGATCCTTGGCAAGTCAGAAAACTTTTCTAGGGCTGAATTGAAGACGTATTTGTCTTGGCAGAGGGATTTCTCATTCTCAGACTTATAATTTCCTATCATGAAAAAATCAGATATCCTTTGTGCATCTCTATATTAAGGGCTAAAGAGAAACTCTTTTGTTTCAATTAAATGTCTTTCTAAAACATGATATAAAGTCCACTTTAATGCCTTATGTAATTACAATCTAATGAACAGGCTTGAAATCTTTAATGAAAATTTAATATCTTGTAATGTCCCAGAATAATCAGTGCCAAAATCATTTCCAGGGGTCATCACTGGGATAGGAGGAAATCTGGAATCTATAGCAAATCGGACTGGAAATATATGAAGCTTAAATCATGCCATTGGGAAGTTGCTCTTTTGCTTCACTTTCTTGTATCAAGTACTTTTAGTATAATTTTCTATTCTAAAAGTGCAACTAAAGAAATAACCAAATAAATAAATAGGTGAAGATGAGTGAACAAATGAATGATTATAATAAGGAAAAGAAATAAATGAATGAATTTACCTTAGTCAGGGTTGGTAGTCTAAAAGATGGGTTTCCATTTATCAGCTATAGGATATCCTACTTTGTATTCTATAAACAAGGTTATTTGTACAATATTTATCTCATCTCATTTATTCTGCATTTATTCATTTTTTGGCTGCTGTTCAATCCTGGAGGTTCATTTAATATAAATTTCTTACATTCTGCACAACAAATATACAAATGCATTATCTGAAATGCTGCATAAATGCAAAACTTAATATAGAAACTTTCTAGTACTGAATATGTAATACAAGTCAAGAAAGTAATTTGCAAAGTATAAAATCAACTTTTTAGTTTCCTGAGGGTCATATTCTCAAAGTGCAGGGTGTTTTATGAGATAGCATCTAGAGGCTAGCCCATAACCAATTTCTTAGGGAGAAAAGCACAAGGTTGTATATGTGCACTTATGTGAATATATGCATAGTTATATGTATATATGTATATGTATGTATTCACATAGATTAAGTATGCATGTATGCGTGTACACCCATATGTATACACAAAAGAATTGACATCATTGAATAAAAAGGTGAAATGAAAAATCTATACTCCTTTCCAAGACAATTCAACCCCATGGATCAGGAGATTAAATAACTGGACTACTCTAAGGTCAACTATAGTTTGAGTTACAGTGGATATGGAGTAGGTTACATAACTTCCTGTTTTCTTTTCTGAAATAATCAAACAAGCAAGTCATCAAAGTCAGGCAACTTTTCTGAGGTAGCAGAAAAAATATCTTACATATTTTAGGAGGGGAGGGCTCTAACATTTTTATCTCCTCCCTACCTGATTTGGCTTTGTTGATAACCTGTTTTTATCAGAAGTTGATAACAGTGAATTTCTCTGAGTACTAGGAAACAAAGCACCAATCTTTTACAGGATGCAATCCTCTACCCATAACATTCCTATAAACCTGATTTAGTCCTGAGAAGTGTTTTAATTTGTTGTCTAGAAGCCATCAAGGATTAGAAGATACTCAATATATCAGAAGTTCCTTTTTTTTCTCTCCTCTACTCTCTGTGAAAATGATATCATATTGAATTTAATGGGATTTAAGTTACAGAGTAAAAATTGTAGCCTTATTTTTTCAGGAGGACTTGAACCTGGAGCAGCTGCCTGTATCAGTAAGAGTTGCCCTTTCTCCTTATATGTGGATGTTATCTGCCCCACCTTAGGGACTATGACAACCTCTTCTCCTGAGGGTTGAATGGTCTTTACTGGGTCCTGAGACAGGGAGCCAGTCTAGCAATGACTGTTATCACTAGACCATCAAGTCCTTCTCTATCCATGGTGCTGAAACTATCTCAGCCTCATCTGAAATTTCAAAATCCACATATGAATAACTTGTGGTTAAGTAGATTTATTCACTAGTATAGAATACGTTTTTCCCCCTAAGTGGGAAATATTCCCTTTCTCACAATCCAGTATGCACTGTGGTGGGTTTAGTGAAAAAGTTTTTCTCTTTTCATTCTCTTTTTTTTTGGGGGGGGGGGATTGAGGTAGCTCAATGCAAGGAATATTTCAGAAAATAAAGACTAAAAACATTTAAATTATCAACATGGAATCATCAAGACTCTAAAACTTGTGTTTTTGCTCCATAGTCAGTATCTATTAGTTGATATCACTCATTTTATTCAAGGAAGATCTCTGAGATTAGATAAAATGCTCAAAAAGCCCCAGTGAAGAAAAATAATATGGTTTAGTGGGAAGAATATTGTATCTGGTTGGTCAGAACACAGAGGGCCTGAGTTTGTACTCAAATTCTTTAACTTACTATCACTTAATTTCTCTGGGCCTCATTTTCCTAGTCATCACAATGATGGAGTTGGAATAAATTGTATTTCAAATCCTTTTCAGTTAGAAATCCATAATCCTATGATGAAACTCCACTTGAAATCTGGTACTTATACAAGAGAAACTTAAAAGCATATTTTATTAAGGGGCAGCTAAGAGGTACAGACGGTAGAGTGCTGGGCCTAGAGTTATGGAGACTCATCTTTCTGAATTCAAATTTGGCCTTAGACACTTACAAGCTCTGGGAAGCAATTTAACCCTGTTTCCCTCAGTTTCCTCATCTGTAAAATGAACTGGAAAGGAAATGGCCAACTAATATCTTTGCCAAGGAAATCTCAAATAGGGGTCACAAAGAATCAGAAACAACTGAACAAAAACAAATATTTTCTTGAGAGAATTTTTTTTGGCCTATGAACTGAAGTCCAAGAAACACTAGGTCACATAAAATATTTGCATTGTAAATGCTACAAATTATCTCCTTCTGTATTCAAGTATATTTTTATATATACTGGTTTATATTTTGAATAAATTATTTACCTTAAATTAAAAGCAGTGTGGTCTATTGAATAGAATGCTAGACTTCAATAAGTCTAGTTATTAAGCTAGGGTACAAATCCTACCCATGACACTTCATGAGATATAACCATGGACAAATCACTTATTCTCTTTGAGGCTCAGGCAGCTATCTGAAGCTCTACTAGATAAGGCAACATCTTCCTTTTATGTAGTCCTTCTCATAATCTAAAGGCAACTTGCATGTTTTCAAAAAGGAAAGAGTATAGATATGTTGAGGAAACAGAGGCAACCACATGTTAAGTAACATACCCATGGTCACAAGCTAAAAATTGATTGAGGTTAGATATGGATTCTTCTTGGCTCCAGGCCCAGAACTCTAACCACTCTCCAACCTAGCTGTTTTTCTCTATATATAGACATTCTCTCTATATAGACATGTGTATGTATTTGTTCTTTTTCCTACAGAAAATAATTCTATATTTCCTTTTGGCCTCAAGCTATGCTTTGGTTCATGTTTTGGGCCTATACAGGCTTATAAAGATATTTAACATTTCAAATGGTTTTTTATACATTTTTATATTATTTTCTAATATTTTCTGAAATTTTATTCAACAAAGCCTTTTTGACATTACTACTGTTACTCAATCTGGTTAACTCTATTTTTTTTGCCTTTTGGAGGGCAATTGGGGTTAAGTAACTTGCCCAAGCTTACAAAGCTAGTGTGTGTGTGTGTGTGTGTGTGTGTGTGTGTGTGTGTTAAGTGTCTGAGGCTGGAACCGAACTCGGGTCCTCTGGACTCTGGGGCTGGCACTTTTACTCACTTCCCCACCTAGACACCCCTTAACTCTATTTTTTTTTACCCAGTGATATTTAGAATTGGTAAACTGGTTTATTGGAAAGAACATTGGAATAATAGCCAGGGCACACAGATTCCTATCTCAATACTCTCCCTAACTTTTCTGTGACTTGGTAAGTCACTTCCTCTCTCTGTTCTTTCATATATTTATCTGTAAAAATACCTCTATGATGTCTAAGGCTCTTAATGCAATTTTAAGTTTTCACATGAACTAATTTGCATAACAACTCAACATGGACCACTAATGTGTAATTGATGGGGGCAGTGGTCGAGTGAAGAGACCAGCTGTGAAGCAGAGTCTCTCACTATACTCTTATATATCTTATTGATAAATTGTCATGAATTTAGAGCAGCTACATTGGTAATCCTATTTTTTCTTTCTTTTTAATAGGTTCCTTTTGTCCTTTGAAGAGAAACTCGTCAACAAATTTCTAATCCACTCCAAGATTAGATGTCTACCAAATGTTGGATACTTCCAACATTTATCATTATAGGAGACTTGTGCCTCTGGAAAGCAACTGAGAACCAATGCAAATCATAATAATTTCCTGCAGAGTTGGGGAACTTGTGGCCTTGAGGCCTCATGTGACCTTCTAGGTCCTCGGGTGCTGCTTTTTGACTGAGTTCCAGTTTTACAGAACAAATTATTTTATTAAGAGGATTTGTTTTGTGAAGTTTGGATTTAGTCAAAGAGCCACACTTGAGAACCTAGAGGACAAGATGTGGCCTTGAGACCATAGGTTCCCTACCTCTGCTTTAGAGAAAAGAAGATAGAAGATAAAATTATATTTTGAATATAAGTATTTATAATAATACTGCATTATTCTAACTGGAAATAATGATCTCCAAGCCAATTTTATGGTGTTGGTTAATTTAAGTATTATTCAATGAGCTTATATTTTAATTTCCAATGAATTAATATTAATGGATATTGAATGAGTAAGGTATTAGCTGGAAAACAAGGTGAAAATTGCCTTAGATGGAAGAGAGGATGTCAACTTTTCTACATACCTTACAATAAATTACAACAGATTTTGAGCATCTTATGTAGGAAACACCAGCTATTTTTTTTTCTAAAATATCCCATTATACTCTGAACAGAAATTCTTCAATCAATTTCTAACCCAAACCATGATTTTCTTCTTTTTCCTATACTTAGCCAGGTTTCCTTTAGTAGTCAAATCTCCTCAGTAAAACACCTTTTGGAAAACAATTTGACATTTCAAAATCAATTAATTCTTCCTGGCTTCCATTCATCCAAAAAGATAACTTTTCTCCTCAAAATTATAAAAGGTTTAGGAGGTACAATGTAGGCTTTCAAAAGCCAGGGTGTTTTGACCTTTTTTTTTTTATCAAACTGCTTTATAATTTTATCCTTTAATGATTTTCTCAACAATTTTCTTGTACCAGAAGCAAACCCCATTATGTATAATTTTTAGAATCAATCTAGGCAATTTTGAAGCAACCTAGAAAGCACTGCAAAGTATTAACTATCTTGGAAAATGAACTAAAGCACTTAGATTGATGGGTGGTATTTCTATCAATATTACCAATTAGAGGTATGCAATTAATAATGATAATAATTTATATATTGCTTACTATATGCCAGGCACTGTGCCAAACACTTTACAAGTATAACATCATTTGAGACTCACAACAACCCTGGGCATTAAGTTGTATTAATATCTCTATTACCCTCAATATTCCCATTAATCCCATCCTCCCCAGATAAGAAAAGTGAGGCAAACACTGGTTAAGTGACTTGCCCAGAGCAACACACTGGTAAGTGTCTGAGGTTAGATTTGAATTCAGGTATTAATGAGGGCAGGCCCAGTGCTGTATCCACCATGTCACCTAGCTTCTAATTCAGAAGAAAAATTGAAGTTTAGGAAGTGATTTAGAAGTTCAGAAGACAGTCTTATTTTTTTTTTTATTTCAAGACTATATAAGAGTGACAGAATCTTAGTTTGGGATGAGATACAGAGAACAAACACACACATATGTATATGTGTATCTATAAATGTGATTAGAAGTAGCATAAATTTATATATGTATAAATATATTATAGATGTATACATATATTTCTATTTTTCCGTCTTGCAAATATGCATCAAGGAGGCTTTTTATCTCAAATGGAGAGTAGGGAAATGGTCCACCCTACCAGATATAGTACAGAAAGATTAGCAGTAGATAAGAAGAACAGTTCATAAAATATAATATCCAAGAATTAACCCAAGGAAAAAAAAACATGTCACCTTAGATTACATGCATAAAATAAATAATAAAATATAATAGATAACATGCACAAAGTATGGGGAATAAGCAGGGTAAACTAGAAATTCTTGTGGAAGGAACAGATTTTAAACATCAATATATCATGGTAGTCTAGGACTCCTGTCTAGAATATACCTTCTTCAAAAATAATAAAAAAGGGTAAAGATAGCAGCAGAGAGTTGTATTTTAAGAAAATATACTCATGTGAAGAAATCCATGAGTTGAAGTAGATAAAATTGTATAGAATAATAGGGAAAGCATAAATGGAAGAGTCATTAATGATGACACCAACTCATGAAAACGTTTCCTATGAATTACCCAGGGATCTGTCTTTGTGTTAGTTAATATTTTATTAATAATTTTGATCAACATATAGCTATTATACTGATCAAATATACAGATGATATAAATCTGAGATGGTTAAATAATATCTGATGACAGTTGGGATCGAAAAAGATCTTTACAATCTATGCTAATGGGCTGAACCTATGAAAATGGTATTAAATACAAATAAAGATCCAAACTTGGGTTAGTAAAATCAACTCTCCAAGTATGGCATAGGAAGACTGAGTTTTACTGGTTAATAGCTCAGCTGAAAAAGATCATTAAAAGAGTTTTAAAACAATGTAAATTCAAAACTAATCAACAGTATGATATGGTAGACAAGAAGGTAATCGTAATTTGAGGCTGCATTAATAGAGAAATTTAGTCCTGAACAAGAAAGTTGATAAAACCACTGCACTATGCATTGATCAGCCTATATCTAGAATATTTTGTACATTTCCCAGAATTAACATTTAAGGAAGAACATTGGCAGGTTAAAAATGAGAGTAATCAGGATGGTAAGGGTACTGATGACACCAAAGGAGGGTAAACTGGTGGAACTGAGAATAGTGGGTTGGCACAGAGAAAACTTAGTGGGGTATATAATCACTATCATCAAAATATTCAAAGGGTATTAGGACATGTAGAAGAATTAGTAAATTTTGATGCCCAAATGAGGAACAGTGGGTGAGAGTTTCATCAGAGAAAAACCATCTAACTAAATTGGAGCAGACTATTGTGTGAGGGTATGGGTTGCCTTGTGTTAGATGTTTTTAAGCACAATCTACAATGCCATTTCCTGGCCTTGACATAAATTGGTTTTTATTTAGAGATAGGTTGGATTAGATGGTCTCTAAATTCCCACCCAACTCTGCAATCCTATAAAATAAAATTGCAATTCAAGATATATGTCTTTTCTTCCCAGTGGTTTCTCTTGATAGCAAATTTTATGATTTTTCATTCTTTTTAACCAAAATAGAATCTAACTAAAGCCATTTATTTCTTTTTTAAAAAAATAAAATTTAATTGATATTTCATTTTTATATTAATTAAAATTCCTCAAAGTATCTTTCTTCCTATCCCCACAGAAAGTCATTTGCTATAACAAATAATATTTTAAAGGAAATAAAAAGAGGAAAAAATAGAAAAATCTATCAATACATAGAAAAACTTTAAAAATATGTAATCACCCATGGACCTTTCACTTCTACTTTTGATTTATGGTGCTTTAATATAACATACCATGGTAATCCAGTTCATGTAGCATGAATTTGTTATCTTACACCATTAAGTAAGAACTTGTTAGATGACTCTTTATATAATTCTACCTGAGACCTTGTAGCAGCAACCAAACTGGCATACCCAGGATGACTGATAGCACAGGTCCTTAGATCTGTTTTACTAGGAAAGAGAGCTATTTAAGGGGTCGATAATCTTTTTTTAATTATATTCACAAATTCAGGGGAAAAGGCAGCACCCTGAACTTCAGAGAAAATACAAACAAAGAAAATGCACGCAGAGAAATAAAGGCCAACAGACAGGGCTCTGACTGCCTGAATCAAAGCAATATTGCTATATACTTTACATACATCCCTGGATCTAGAGAACCTTTACATCTGAGCAGTCAGGGAACTCTGAACAAATGGCCACTCAGAATCTCAATCACAGAATCACAAGTTCCTTCTCAAAAGAGAGTTCCCAAAGCAAAATACAAACTCAAAATATGTGCACACTTCTCAGAGCCAGAAGGCATCACAACCCTCACCACTCAGTGCTTAATTAGAAATTAGCAAAAAGTGTGAAAGCTTTCCTACAAGCAAGCCTTCCTAAAAGCAAGCCTCCCCTAAGTAAGCTTCCCACCCCCAATTGGCTCTGTGATTCAGGATGTATCACAGCTGAGCACATAGGCCTATTAATGGATGGAGAAGATCTTACATCCATTAACATTACAGACCTCTGTGCTACTCATTGCATATTCTTCTCAGTTTAGGACTTCATTTTCATAATTGACTGTGAATAGCAAAAGGGTAATAATAATATTCTAAGCTTTAAAGAAATAAACTGAATCCACCCTCAGCTGCTGCCCAAGTCAGTATGCTTGGTTTTCAGTCCGATAAAAGTATGTCTATATTAAAAGGAAAAAAAAAATTAAGAGAATGCAGGACAATTTTTTTATATTGCTACAAATTCTGAGGCTGTAAGAAACAAGCATTTTCTTTTATACAAACTTAATTATGTTTGAAAATATCTCTCTTAAAGCACTTCAGCTTATGTCAGTAAAAGTGTAGTTCCCCTTGTAAATTTAGACAGATCTAACAAAACATTCAAAGAAAGAAGTTCAGAACCCAAATAGAATTTCAGAAAAGTTAGATATGATACAACTCTACTGATTATTGAAAGGAAATAGAAAGTAGGTGAACTCTAGCAGTTGTTGAATGAGGATAGAAATACATATTATTAGTTCTACATCCTACTTTCATAAAAAGTGGTCCATGTAGGTCCATTTAGGGCATAAAATACTTCAAAAATAAATGAACAAAAGCAAAAATATTAAACAGAAAAATTCAAGGAAAAAAATATATATATTCAAATTAGGGTCACTTCCTGAAGAAAAGATTAAAAATTAGTTGAAAAATTAACTTAATCATAAATTATTAGTAGATTAAAAACAAGTTATAAAAACAATAATTTCATGAAAAATAGTGACAACAATTAAAATACCAAAACTTGTGAGATTCAGCCAGAACAGTCCAAAGCAGGATCAAGTCAAAGGAGGGAAAAATGTATATTTATAAATTCTTTCATCCACAAAAGAGAGAATGAACAGATTTATGCATTCGATGTACAATTAACAAAGCTAGAAAAACAATATATTTAAAATCCCAATTAAATAACAAAATAAAAATTCTGAAACTGAAAGAATGGGTTAATACATTTAAAGCAAAAAATTAAATAGCATACAAAATTAATAGTTGTTTAGAAAACAACAACTAATATATTAGCTGTGACCAAGTTGGATTTGTACCAGAACTGTAGAATAAGTTCAACATTAGGAAAATTATCAACATAATATCCTGTATCAAAAAAAAGAACAATATAAATAATTTTGTGTCAAGATACAGAAAAAGTGGGGTTTTTGGTTATATTATTCATTCCTATTAAAATAATAAGATGAAACAAAGATTATGACATGGTCAATTTCATCAAAGATCTTTTAATTATATTTCTAGGTCTACAAAGTTACTCTTCAGTCCTTCAACTAGCATAACATGCAGTAAGTAAAGTAATTTAAGTTGTAGTGTTGTTTTTATCATATTTTTTCAGCCTAACCATGAGTAACTAATATTTTTGCAATTTTTAGGTCTCTACATGGATAAATATTCTTTCACAGATGTATTCATATAGGTCATGTATGCGTGGTAGGCACTTGCACTTTGTTAGGTAGTCTTCCAAATATTTTTTAGATTCTGTAGTTATGTTTAAAGTATTTCTCTATCAGTTTTTGATAGATTTTCTTGATAGTACAATAAAAAGTAATGATTTTTATACAATTACTATTTTGATTTTTTTAAAAAAATTATTTAAAGTTTTGAGTTCCAAATTCTATCTTTCCTTTCTCCTGTCATTCCCCTTCCTCCTCTCTGAGATAGAAAGCAATCAGATATTGGTTATATATGTGCAATTATATAAAACATTTCGATATTAGTCATGTTTTATAAGAAGACTAATAAGAGAAAAAAATTAAAAAAGAAAGTGAAAAAATAGCACATTCAGTCTGTATTCAATCAACATAAGTTCTTTCTCTGGAAGCAGATAGTGTGCTTTATCATTACTCCTTTGGGGTTGTCTTAGACCATTCTATTGCTGAGAATAGCTAACTTATTCACAATTCTTCATCAAACAGTATTGTTATTATTGTGTACGATGTTCTGCTGTTCCTGCTCACCTTACTCAGCATCAGTTCATGCAAGCCTTTCCAGGTTTTCTGAAACCCACCTGCTCATCATTTATTATAGCATAATAATATGCCATTACAATCATGTACCACAGTTTGTTTAGCCATTCCCCAATTGATGGGCATCTCTTGGTTTTCAGTTCTTAGCCACCAGAAAAATCACAATAAATGGGTTTGTTTGTTTGTTTTTACAAATAGGTCCTTTTCCCTTTTTTGGACATATTTGGGATATAGACCTAGTAGTGATATTGCTGGATTAAAGGGTATGCACAGTTTTATAGCCCTTTGGGCATAGTTCCAAATTATTCTCCTGATTGGTTGGATCAGTTCAAACTGCACCAAGAGTCCAAAGTGTTCCAGCTTTCTAACATCCCCTTCAACATCTAACATTTTCCTTTTTTGGTCATATTAGCCATTCTGATAGGTATGAGGTGGTATCTCAGAGTAATTTTAATTTGCATTTCTCTAGTCAGTAGTGATTTAGAGCATTTTTTTCATATGACTATAGATAGGGTTGATTTATTTGTTTAAAAACTGCCTGCTCATATCCTTTGATTGTTTATCAATTGGGGAATGACTTATATTTTTATAAATTTGACTCAGCTCTCTATATATTTGAAAAATTAGGTCTTTATCAGAAATATTTATTGAAAATTTTTCTCCTGGTTTTCTTCTTTCCTTATAATTTTGGTTGCATTGGTTTTGTTTATGCAAAAACTTAAATTTTATAAAATAAAAATTATCTAGTTTACATTTTATAATGCTCTCTATATCTTCTTTGGCCTTAAATTCTTTCCTTATTCATAAATCTGACAGATAAACTATTTCTTCTTCTCTTAATTTGCTTATGATATCACCCTTTATTACATGTAAATTCTGTAGTTACTTTGATCTTATCTTGGTATAGTGTGTGAAATATTGGACTATCTACCTAGTTTGTGCCTTATTTTCCTGTTTTCCTAGCAGTTTTTGTGAAATAGTGAGTTCTTATCCAATGACTAAGGTATTTAGGTTTATTAAACAATAATTTACTATGGTCATTGACTACTTACTGTTTTACATACCTAATCTATTCCACTCATTCACAATTCTATTTCTTAACCACTACCAGATTATTCCAATAATTACTACTTTATAACACAGTTTGACATCTGGTATGGCTAGAATACCTTCTTTCACATTTTTTTTATTGATTTCCTTGATATCCTTGAGCTTTTTTTCTTTCAGTTGAATTATTATTTTTTCTAGCCCTATAAAATATTTTTATAGTTTTATTTATATGGCAGTGAATAGACTACTTTAGGTAAAACTATCATTTTTATTAGATACATTCAACCTACCCATGAGCAAATAATATTTTTCCAATGTTTTATATGACTTTATTGGTGTGGAAAGTGTTTTATAGTTGTGTTCATAAAGTTACTGGATTTGTCTTGGCAGGTAGAATCCCAACTATTTCATATTGTCAACAGTTTTTTTTAAATAAAATGTCTGTTTCTATCTCTTGCTGCTGGGTTTTGTTGGTAGTATATAGAAATGCTGATGATTTATGTGTGTTTATTTTGTATCCTGCAAGTTTGTCAAAGTTGTTAATAATTTCATGTAGTTTTTTAGTTGATTCTCTAGGATCTTCTAACATCATATCATCCACAAAGAGTGATAGTTTTGTTTTCTCATAGCTTATTCTAATTCCTTTAACTTTTTTCTTCTCTTATTTCCAAAATTATCATTTCTAGTACAATATTAAATATAGGTGATAATGGGCATCCTTGATTCACCTATTATTGTACTGGGAAGGCTTCTAGCTGATCCCCATTACATGTAATGCTTGCTGATGGTTTTAGATAGATGCTACTTATCATTTATTTCTATGCTGTCGAGTGTTTTTAATAGGAATGAGTGCTGTATTTTGTCAAAGGCTTTTTCTGCATCTATTGAGATAATCATAAGATTTCTTTGCATTTTTTTATCAATATGGTCAATTATCCTAATAGTTTTCCTAATATTGAACCATCACTGCAGTCCTGATATAAATTCCATCTAGTATTATCCTGGTGATATTGCTATAATCCTGTTCCTAGAATTTTTTTTTTCATCAATATTGGTTTAGGAAAAACTTTCTCACTTTTGGCTCTTCCTGACTTGGATATCAGCACCATAGTTGTGTTGTTAAAGGAATTTGGTAGGACTCTGCCTATTTTTCCAAAGAGGTCATATAGTATGGGAATAATTGTAAATGTTTGTCAGAATTTGTTTGTGAATCCATCTGATTCTGGGAATTTTTTCTAATGAAGTTCAATAATGGCTTGTTCAATTTCTTTTTCTAAGATTGAGTTATTTAAGCATTTTATTCCTTCTGATTATCTGGGCAATTTATGTTTTGGTAGATATTTATCCATTTCATTTAAATTGTCAGATTTGTGGGCATATAATTAGGCAAAATAGCTACTAAAAATTTCTTCTTCATTGATGATGGGTACACTTCTTTAGTTTTGATGCCAATAATTTGATTTTCTTCTTTCCTTTTTTAATCAGATTAACCAGTGGTTTATCTATTTTTTTCATAAAATCACCCTCTAGTATTATTATTTAGTTCAATTATTTCACTTTTAATTTTATTAATCTCTCATTTGATTTTCAGAATTTCAAATTTGGTTTTTAATTGGGAATTTTTAATTTGTTCTTTTTCTAGTTATTTTTAATTGCATGCCCAACTCATTGATCTACTTTTCCTCTGCTTTATTGATTTAAGCAATTAGAGATATCAATTTCCCCTAAGTACTGCTTTGGGTGCATCTCATAAATTTTGCTATGTTGTCTCATCATTGTAATTTTCTTCAATGAGATATTTGATTGTTTTTATGATTTGTTCTTTGAATCCCATTTTAAGGATTATTTAATTTCCAATTAATTTTTAATTTATCTTTCCATTGCCCACTATTGATGGAATTTTTATGGCATAATGATATATAAAAGATACATTTACAATTCCTGCTTTTCTAAATTTGGTTGTGAGGTGTTTATGTCTTAATGCATGGTCATTTTTTGCATACATTTCATGTACTATTGACAAAAAATATATTTCTTTCCATTCCATTTTCTCCAGAGATCTATCATGCTACATTTTCCATAATTTTATTAATATCGTCAATATTTTTTTCTTTTTTCTTAGATTTATCTATTTCAGAAAGGGAAAGTTGAAATCCCCTACTAGAACACTTTTATTATGTATTTCTTTCTGTAACCCCTTTGCTTTCCAGAATATCATGTTCCAAGTCCATCCTTTCATGAACAAACTGCCAAATACTTTGTAATCCTGATTGTAACTCCATGAAATTTTAATTACTTCTTTTTGGTTTCTTTCAGTACTATTTCCTTGAACTGTGAGCTCTGGAATTTGGCTAGAATGTTCTCAAGAGTTTTTATTTTGGAATTTCTTTCAGTGGTGATCTTTGAATTCTTTCAATTTCTATTTTCCCCACTTGTTCTAGTATCAGGGAAGTTTTCCTTGATAATTTCTTGAAAGATATTGTCCAGGCTTCTTTTGTATCATGGCTTTCAGATAGTCTAATTATTCTTTTTTTTCCTTTTTGGAGGGCAATTGAGGTTAAGTAACTAGCCCAAGGTTACACAGCTAGTTTTTGTATGTGGGTGTTAAGTGTCTGAGGCTGGAACCGAACTCAGGTCCTCTTGATGCTTTACTCAATGCATCACCTAGCTGACCCTGTTCTAATTATTCTTATACTATCTCTCCTGGATCTATTTTCTAGGTCAGTTGTTTTTCTAATGAGAAATTTCACATTTTCTTTTATTATACTTTACATTCATTTTATTTTATTGTATCTTGATTTCTCATAGTTATTAGTTTCCATTTGTCCAATTCTAACTTTTAAGGAATAATTTTCTTCAGTGAGTTTTTATACTTCCTTTTCTATTTGGCCAATTCTATTTTTAGGGAGTTATGTTCTTTGGTAAATTTTTGTATATCTTTCCCCATGCTATTGTCTCTTTTTTCATGATTCTCTTGTTATACTCTCATTTCTTTTTTCTAATTTTTCTCCTTCTCTAATTTGGTTTATGTTTTTAAAATTCTTCTAGAAATTTTTTTGGGGCCTGAGACTAAATTGCATTTTTCTTTGAGGTTTCACATGTAGCCACTTTGACCTGACTGTCCTCTTCTAAGTTTATGTCTTCATCCTCCCTGTCACCATAGTAACTTTTTATAGTCATTTTTGGTTGTTTTTTTTTTTCTGCCTTTTCTGTGACTTGTTGTTTTTATGTGAAATCTGGACTCATGTCTTGCACTGTCCCAAGCCTTTTGTACTGGGGCTCTGGGTCTTACTACTGGCTTTCAATGGACTTCAGGGCTTAGCTGCTTGCTTTCTCTTCAAGACAGGCTTCCTTTCTGGCTGGTAATGGGGGATTGTACCTCCCTTTTGGCTTCCCCTGGTGGGGGGGAAGGTTTGCTGCTGGCCTGCTCCAGGGGTAGTGTTTTGCTGCTGAGTTGCTATGGTAATAGTGTTTCTTATGGCTGGCCTCAGGGGTAGGATCTCCTCATTGGCCAGCCCTGGGGCAGGGCTTCACTAATGGTCAGCAATGGGGTCAAGACCTCTTTGGTGGCTTATGCTGGTTGTGGTTTGCTGAGGGGACACTTTGCTGTTCTGCACAGACTGTTCACTTGCCTATGGGTCTGCTGGTTTGTGGGAGGGCAGGTCTTTGTTGATGGATTGCCCCAGACTCAGAGCCCTGCTTCAGGCCCCCTGCAGTGAGGCTGGTTGTTTCCGCTGCTCTTGGATCTTGCTCCCTCCAATCCCAGTGAGATAGACCTTTCCTCCTTATCTTGAAAACTATTTCCCTGCTCCTACACCAATCCAGATGTGGTTTTCTAGTTGTTTGGAAGACTTAAGAGTATTCCTTTCTCATTCTGCCATCTTGGCATGGGAAATCCTGGAATTGACCATTTATTCTCAAATATTGCTGAAATTATTTTAAATAATTATAGTTGATTCTAGCATCCTCTAATAAATCATCAAATTTTCTGCAAAAACATGAACTGATGCAGAGTAAGGTGAACAGAAACAGAAGAGCTTTGTTATATGATAACATCATAAAGACAAAAAATTGTTGTAAAACTTAACTATGATCAACACAATAACCAAGGAAGAATCCAGAAGATTAACTATGAAGCATAATAACCACATCCTGAAAGAGAAGTGATGTACTCAGGTTGCAGAATAAGGTAATTTTTGGACATGACTAATATATGAATTTATTTAATTATTCATTTTTATTTTAAGGGTTTGTTTGTCTTTTTAAAGTATAAAAGTAAAATGAATTTAAAAGGATAGAAACAGATAATTTTATTATGCCACTAAGATTTTTCTTAACATAGACTGTTGTCATATATTAGATTTTTTAGTTGCTATCAATTGGCATTATTCTGATTGCTCACCTCAGTCTTATTGGAAGATCCCTTGGGTAGGGAAAATAACTTCACTTCTCATTTGATTCTATCACCTGGGTTTGGTCTTTTGCTCACAGTAACACAACCATTATAACGGACAACATAATTCATGGAACCTACCTGCATTACAAAAGTTTCCTCCAGTTACCAAGATCAGGTTAATTTTCCTACTTATTTCAAAAATTATGAATCTCATTGGATCTCCCAATAAATCCATATCTCCTCCCTCCAGAGGAAAACCCCCAACTCTCAGCTGCTTTACAGAGAAGAGGAAATCAGTAATTAATTAGGTACTTGACTATCTTCAAGACATTGTGGTTGGTGCTGATAATTAAAAAAAATTCAACAACAACAAAAACTAAAGTACCTATCTTCAGGGCACCTACGTTCTATCAGACATTGTACACACACACATGCACACACACACACATTTTGAAAAGAATTTTTCTCTCTGTTCTTGCTAGATGTATTTTTATAATTCAATAAGTGTTGATGATTTCTGTGGATTTACTTTACATACTAACATAATGCTGCAGTTATTTTAAATACTTTTAGCATGAATAGATAAATTCTCTTTAATATAAATACAGAATTTATGAATATACCTATGAAATTATATTTATTCCAAAGGAGAGAGAAACACATAATTGCAAAATATATAAATTACTCATGGCTAACCTGAACCAATATAAAAAAATAACAATACAACTTAAATTACTTTATTGAATATCATGCCAATTGAACTACCAAAGGATTACTTCATGAATTTAGAAAAAGAATTAAAAATGCTTTGAGGAGATGGATCATGTCATAATCTTTTGCATGTAATTATTTGTTACATGCAAATAATTAAGAGGTAATTTTGGAGAAGCAAAGCAGCTATGGTGAATCAGGGATCATTTATAAGTTAAAAGTCTCAGTAGTGGCCATAAATTTCAAGCCCAGAGCACAACCAGTGAGAATGCCTGGAATCTGGAGATGAAGTATTTTTTTTTTTTTGTTAAGTACAGAAAGGAGTTCAGTTTTGCTGGAGTAAAGAATATGTAGAGAGGAGTAAGGTATAAGAAGAATGGAAAGATGAAAGGAAACAGATTATGAAGATCTTTGAATGATAGGTTTTATATTTGATCCTAGAAGTGATAGGGAGCCATGGGATTTTAGTGAATATGGGGTAACATGGTCAGATCTACAAATTAGGAAGATTAATTTTACAGCTGAGTGTAGAACAGACTGGAGTGAGAACTTGATTTAGGGAAACCAGACAACAGACAGTACTCCAGGTGTGAGCTGATGATATTCTACACTGAACAGGAAATAGAATAGTGGCAGAGGAGAGAAAGAAGCATATTTGCCAAAGGTTTATGAAATAAAGCAAGCACTTCTGTAACATAGTAGAATAAAAAAAAGATGATTGCACATGAAATGGGAAATCTATTATGTACAACTTGATTTTCCTTTAAAATATATAATATTATTAGTAAATTTATTTTATTTTCCTTTTTTTCTTCCCTCCTTCCCAAAAATGTGTAGGTGTGTGTATATATGTATATACTGTGGGCTGCTCAGTGTCCAGTACCAAGCATGGTCGGTTGGAGACATGAATAAGAAATGATCAGACCATGGGTATTTCAAAGAGGAACCATGAACTCCATTTATTGATTCTTAGCACAAGGCTTTTGTAGAGCAATGAGACAAAAAAAGACTCAAGTATTCTTATCATTATCTTAGTCTGTCATATCCTGGAAGTAGCATGGCAATAAGGCTTTTGTTTTCTAGTTTCCAGAAAGTCTTAGGAAGAGTCAGTTAACTCCTTTCATATGCAGTCAAATTACAAAGGATGCTCTTGAGAGCTGGCTTCAAGGCTGAAGCCAAAGCCTCATCATCAAGGACATCTGCATAGGAACTGACCACCTAAGAATTCAAATATTTTGGTTTTGAACAACTAAAGTCTTGGAGCAGAGCGTATTGGTCTCAGAACTCAAACAACATCCCTATAAGTGTAATCCTCTAACAAAGAACTCAGGAGCTAACTTAACAAAAAAAGTGGCATCTCAAAGAGCTCTTATATTAAAGTCCACTATTAGGATTTAATATCTGAGTCCTGAATCAGGCTTCCTTGCCTCTCTCTCTCTCTCTCTCTCTCTCTCTTCTCTCTCTCTCTCTCTGTCTCTGTCTCTCTGTCTGTCTGTCTGTCTGTCTGTCTCTATATATATATATGTAAAATCTATATATACTTCGATTTATAAGTTTTTCCTTGGATGAAGATAGTATCTTCTTTCATAGATCTTTTGTAGTCAATTTGAGTTTTATAATAGTCAAAATGCCTTAGTCTCTCAAAGTTGTTCTTTAAACATTATTTTGCTTACTGTATACAACATTCTCTTAGTTCTGTTCATTTTCTTAAGCAATTGTGTTTAAGCCACTTGCTCAAGGTTACATGGCCAGTTATTTTTGTGTGGGTGCCAAATACCTGAGGCCGGAACCGATCCCTGGTCTCCCAACTCTGGGGCCGGTGGTCTTACTCACTGCACCACCTGGCTACCCCAAGTTCTGTTCATTTTGTTCTTCATTATTTTGTGCAAGTATATCCACATTTTTTCTAAAATCAACAAGCTCATCATTTCTTATATTACAATAAGCTTCTATCATGCTCATATACCACAATATGTATAGCCATTCTCCAATTGACAGGAATCCCTTTTTCAAATGGGGAGTATGAAAAGCTATTTGGATGGTTAAACCAAAAGTAGTTACTGGAGTTGGGGAAACCACATTATAGATATGAGTCTAAGGTTCAAGTGTCTTTTCTTTTTTTACATTTTGTATTTACTTAAAAATAGAATTTGTAATCACTAAGTGCTTATATATATATATATATATATATATTCTATAAGAGTCAGTCATGACAAACTTTTTCTTTTTTGAGACTAGATCTTTTTTATCTCCAGGCTAGAATTACATTAATCACTTATGAGACCAACTCCACTCCTGCTTGGCACAGAAACTTCAGATTACCTTTTTCTGACATGGATAATTTAACTTCTCCTTAGATATCCTGTTTGTGTCTCATTCTCAAGGTCTCATCATATTTTTTGCTGGGCTTAGTTCAGACTGTTGATTAGCTTTTAGTCCCATTACAGGTTAAAACTCATTAACTTAAGTGATCCATCACCACCACGCCGCCCCCAGTGTTAAAGAGTATAGATATATGTCACCATGCACAGCCTGGCAATGACAAACCAACCTCATTTTCTGTTTTGATAAGGCTTCTGTAATTATAAGTTAAGAGAAGATGCACATATAAATGTGTAGTCTAGTATATAGAAGGACTGTAAGAGATAGAAAGACAAACAGCATATTATATATAGACACTATATATGTATCTATATATACACACATAAATATATATGTACTTATGCATACATACTGCATTAAGAAGCACTTTCACAAAAATTGACCAGGTAATGCAAAAAACTCATGAATGCATAAAAGCAGAAACATTCAATGTATTCTTTTTGGACCATAATGCAATAACAAGTTATATTTAATAAAAGGTAGATTAAAATCACCTGGAAGCTAAATAATCTAATCAGAGAAGGAGTAGATCAAAAAATCACAGAAACAATAAATAATTCCATTAAAGAAAATTACAACAATGAGACAATATACCAGAATTTATGGAACACAGTCAAAGCAGTACTTGAGGAAAAATTTATATCTCTAATGCTTACATCCATAAAATAGAGAAAGAGTAGATCAATTAATTGGGCATACAGCTAAAAAAATTTTTTAAAAGCTAGAAAAAAAACAGTAAAAAAATCCCCAATTAAATGCCAAATTATAAATCCTGAAAATCAAAGGAGAGATTAGCAAAATAGAAAGTAAAAAACCATTAAACTAATAAATAAAATGAAAAGCTAGGTTTGTTTTTGCAAAAACCCAACAGAATAAATTATTCATTAATTTTATTAAAAAATATTGGTATCAAGAATGAAAAAGGTGAATTCAGCACCAATGAAAAGAAATTAAAGCAATTATTAGGAGCTCTTTTGCCCAATTGTGTATTAATAGAATAAGAATTTAATGAAATGTATCAATATTTATAAAATATGAATTGCTTATATTAACAGAAAAGGAAATAGCTTAAATAACCCTATTTTTAGAAAGAGAAATTAAACAAATGATAAATGAATCCCCTAAGAAAAAATCTCCAGGACCAGATAGATTCACAAGTGAATTCTACCAAACATTTAAAGAACAATTAATTTCAATACTAAATAAACTTTTTAGAAAAATAGGTAAAAAAAGGGGTCCAAACAAACTTGTTTTAGGACATAGATATGATGCCGATATGTAATCCAGGAAGAATAGAAACAGAAAAAGAATACCATAGACTGATTTACCTAATGAATATTGATTTTAAAAAAGTTCAAATAAAATATTAGCAAGAAGATTATACAATATATCACAAAGATCATACACTATGACCAGGGGGATTTATACTAGAGATGTTCAACATTAGAAAAACCATTTGTATAATTAACCAAATCAATAACAAAAATAACAAAATATATGATTATCTTAATAAGTGCAGAAAAAGGTTTTTAATATAACTTATATAATAACATTTATTCTTAATAAAACATAGAAATAAATGGAGTTTTCTTAAAATAGTAAATAGTGTCTATCAAAAACAATCAGCAACCATTATCTGTAATGGGGCTAAGCTAGAAACTTTTTCAATAAGATCAAGGGTGAAGCAATGATTCCCATTATCACTACTGTTATTCAATATCACACTAGAAATGTTAATTATATCAAGAGAAGAAAAAGAAATTAAAGGAATTAAAATAGGCAATGATGAGGTAAAACTTTCATTCTTTGCAGATGATAATGATGTTATACTCTACTTGGAAAATCCTAGAGAATCAACTAAAAAATAGTTGAAACAATTAACAACTTCAGCAAAGTTCCAAGATATGAAGTAAACAAACAGAAATAATCACTGTTTATATATAGTGTCAAACATGTCCAGCCTCAAGGAATAGAAAGAGAAATTCCAATTAAAATAAATGTAGGCAATGTAAAATATTTTAGAATATGCCTGCCAAGACAAATGCAGGAACTATGTAAAACAGTTACAAAATTCTTTTCCCACAAATCAAGAAAGAGCTAAATAATTAGAGAAATATTCATTGCTCATAGATAGGACAGACCAATATAGTAAAAATGACAACTCTATCTAGATTAATTTACTTATTCAGTGCAATTCCAGACAAACTACCAAAAACTTAGAGAGCTAGAAAAAATAATAAGATTCATTTGGAAGAACAAAAGGTAAAGGCTATCAAAGAAATCAATAATATACACACACATATACATATACATACATACATATATATATACATATATATATATATATTAAGGAAGGCGGCTTAGCAATACCAGATCTTAAATTATTTTACCAAGTGGTAATCATCAAAATAATCTAGTATTGGCTAATAAGCAGATTGATAGATCAGTAGAATAGATAAGGTACACAATCAATTCAGTTGTTTTTCAGTTATATTTGAGTCTTCATGGGCCCAATTGATATTTTCTTTGCAAAGATATTGGAGTGCTTTACCATTTCCTTCTCCAGCTCAGTTTACAGATGAGGAACAGGATAAAGTGACTTGCCCAAGGTCACACAGCTAGTAAGACATGAGGAGGAATATAGTTCACACATTGGAAGACAGATTCAGGATTAAAAAAAGAAATTTATAGGTTAGAATATTAGTCCTAATTTAACCAGATGAAATTTAATAAAATAAATGGAAAGCCTTACATTTGTGTCCAAAAAAAAAATAATTTCACTAGTACAAGATTAGAAGAGGCATGGTTGCATAGCAGATTAAGCTGGGGGAAATGGGAGTTTTAGTGGACAGCAAACACAATATTATTGAACATGTGATATGACAGCCAACAAGGTCAATCCTTTAAAAACAAAACAAAACAAAAAAACATTAAAAAAGTATCCGGATGCAAGAAGAGGTGAAGGTACACATGGTGCCCTATACTTTGCCCTGATTTTTACTACAACTAAAATTTGGAATGATAGACTAGTGTCCACAAGAGGGCAATCAAGATAATGAAGATCCTCAATTATTGCCATATGAAGATCAGTTGATCTTGAAAACAGTCTAGAGAATACAAGACATGTGGGGATTGTCTTCAATGATTCGAAGGACTACTATGTTGGTTAGAGGTTAAACTTGTTCTACTTGGCAAGAAAAGGAAGCATAGGAAAGAATGATGAAGTCACAGATTTAGATCTGGAAGGGATCCTAAATACTGTTTATTCCAACCTCTTCATTTTATAGGCAGGAATACTAGATAGAATGTTGGGCTTGGAATCAGGAATACCTGAGTACAAATCTTTTCTCAGACATCTACTAGCCATACAACCCTGGGCAAATAAATTTATCTCTTTCAGCTAAGAGTAACTAATCTTCCATGAATGCTGGGTGATCAAATGAAAAAAAATCATATTATAACTGTTAACACATTATATATTTGCTAATCTTTTATTACAGAAGAGAAAACTGAGACTCAAAAGATATTAACTGACTTGCCCAAGATCACCCAGTAAGTTTGTAAAACAGTATTTGAACACAAGTCTTTCCAACTCCAAATAATGTATTCTGTCTACCTAATATGCCACACATTCATCATCTCTCTCTTCCACTGGTGATTAAACAGAAATCAAACAGAGGCAAAACCAAAAACAAAGAACAAAACACATACAACAAATATGCATAGTCCAGCAAAACAAATTCTCATTTAAGTCATCTACAAAATTGCACGTCTCTTGGATTTTAAGATCATCAATTCTCTGGCATTCCTCAGTGGCATGATTTATCTTGATTCTTATGTACTTGACTCTTTTTTAAGCAATTGGGGTTAAGTAACTTGCTCAAGGTTATATGGCTAGTTATTTCTGGGTGTGGTACTAAGTATCTGAGCCCGGGATTTGATCCCCAGGTCATCCCGACACTGGGGCCAGTGCTCTTACTCCCTGAACCACCTGGCCGCCCCATGTACTTGACTTTTATTATTTCAATGTTAGCAGAGTTCTAAAGTCTTCCAAAGTAGTTCTTCTCTATAGTGTTGTTATCATTGGATAAATTGTTTTCTTAATTCTGCTCACTTCCTTCTGCAGTAGATCACAGAGGCCTTGTCAGTTTACAAAGCTTTCATCTTAAAAAAAAAAAAAAAATATATATATATATATATATATATATTTACTGGCATGAGACTTGTTTGTAGTGTATGAGTTATGGGCCCTTTTCACCACTTCATCTTGATACATATATTCCCACTTATTTTTCATATTCTACTGTGCCCATCTTTGCCTTGAAATCATATAATAAGTATACTGAATTTCTTTGTAGGATCTTGGGTAGTTCTTTCTTCATAGAGCTTCTCTATTTGCTCATCATCTGTATAAGTTGTTGATTGTTTCTCTGCAACTGTGTTATTGGGAGTGGATGTGACAATGCTTATTATAAACACTTTATGGCAAAATGACCAAGTGTGTTATAAAATGATACTTACTGACCTTTGCTGCACAATGAAATCAGAATTGACAATTAATTAACATTCTTCCAGAAGGATAAACTGTTAATCATACTTCCATTTAGTTTTAATCTCTTTTTCCCTTATAAATTCAAATTTAGTTCTAATTTTTAAAAAGTCCATTTTCCAATGGTCAACAAATTTTAATTAAGTTAAAATATTAGACTTAAATAAATGACAGGCCTTTAAATTAGAAAGGTCAACATGATAATAATTAATAAATTAGATTTTTAGAGGGGAAATCAATGAATGATATTCTGATGTCAGTACTGATTCCTACCGTTCTTTGATAGCTTCTTTATCTACTGTCCTGTATATTGATTTTTGACTTTCAGAAAGAAAACTGTAAGACCCTAAAAGATTCTCAAACATTAGTGTCCTTAAACATTCATTTAGGTACCCTAGACTAATGTTATTGAAAAACAGGAAAGTAAATTCAGAAATTTTAGAAAGGTTTTCAGTTCCAAAAGCCAAAACAAAAAGAGCTTTTTGAGTAACCTTCAATGATCCACAATAGTTCATTCCAGACCATTGTTGAGAAACTCCTCATTTCAAGTCTCATATATGAAAGGGTTTTTGTGATTGAGATTGGAAAATTATCTTTTCAGAATTTCCAAGTGCCTGCCTACAACTCAAATATATTAGTTTATTGATGATGTCATTTTAAGGAATCTCTCCCATCCACCATTTTGTCTTCTCTCCCTATGTGTTTTTTCATACCAGTTGATAGTATTTAATAACATCTCATATCACTATCATCCTAGGCGCCTGAGATTGGAATTTAAATATAATTAGTATTCCCCTACTGCCATATCATTGATGGATTTCTCACATTACCATTTTACTTCCATTTGTATCATCAATAATTTCATTTGATATTTTGAGGCATACTAAACTATATATTCAAGACTGATTGATTTTAGATGGTGTTAAAAGGGATGTTGAGTTAAAAGATCTTTAGTAATTCAAGCTCTCAACATTTTCCTATCAGTCACTTGATTTCTAAGAGAAATGATAGCTTGTCTGGGCTACTTTTAATATTTCTATTTCATTCACTTGATGGGTGAAGCATGTAAAAGACTATAAAGAGGGAGGGGGAATCTTTAAGGGGATTTTCTTTTTTACAAAACCAAGAAATTACTTGAGAGGTCCTAAGTCCACTAATGTTTTTACTTAGTCATTCACACTTGTGAACTCTTGAACATCAAGAATACATGACCTATGTGTTTTTAGTATATCTATCTTGGGTATCATCAGGATGTAGATAAGCACATAGACATATACTAGACTTGATACTAGATTTGAGAATATATGAAAAATCTGAATATTAAGTACACTTATATCTTTTAATTTTTTGCTTTTTGGAGGGCAGTTGGGGTTAAGTGACTTGTCTAAGGTCACACAGCTAGTTTTTGGGTTAAGTGTCTGAGGCTGGATTTAAACTCGGGTCCTCCTGACTCCAGGGCCAGTGCTCTATTCACTGCGCCACCTAGCTACCCCTACACTTGTATCTTAATGTTATGGTAGTCTATACTTATAGTGATAATTTTGAATATTTTACATTATATTCTAAGAAGCCAAATATAGTGTAGGAAAAGAAACATAACCTGGTGGATAGCAAGTTTAGGTTTCTAGGATGTTTTGCAAAATCTTTTCATTCAGAGTTTAGTGATCTGGATATTATGAATATATACAGCATTGGTTTTTTATTACTATTAATACAAAGTTTTGCAAAAATAAATGTATCATCTGAATATAATTATAGGAAGAACGTATAACATTCTTTAGATATTATATAATGTTTAAATTCACTCTAGTGGTACCTGAATTCATATAAAAATTAACAGGTTAATTATCAATGTTTTTGTTTCTCTAAGTAGAATCTCTACTAAATAATATATTGTTAGTCATTAGGCTATGTCAACATACATACTTGAAAGTAATATAATTGAATTTCTTTTTAAAGTATTTTATAATTTGGATATTTCACTAATTGAGACAAGCCTTTCAAAATGACTGATAGTTTATCATGCAGTGTTTTCATTACTCCAATTCAATATTAATATTATTTCATCCAAGTGAGCAAGAATTGAGAAGACAAAAAAGTTAGAGATTTATAGGACTCTATGTAAAATAGATCCCCTTTCAAACACAAGGACATTCTAAAGCTCTAGTAATAAATAAGAAACAAAAACTTCTTTTATTCCTTCACAGTTTCCTCCTTCTTTGGTCTCAACAATAAAGAAGTTATGAGAGTCCAGGGCAATTTCATAATTATGTTAAGATCTTTTTATTTTCCCTTTTCCCCTGTGTGATACTAAAAATCTGAATGTTTTCAGAATGAAGAAGAGTTTGAGATTGAAGAATTGGTTGGCATTGCAAAGCTGTGCATGTTCTAGACCAAGTTAAATCAATCTTAGTATCTTTCTGTAGTTTAGTCCTCATTCACAGTTTCCTCAATTTTTGTGTGAAGCCTTTGAGGTTCTAAAGAAAGGACACCAATAAACTGGGATCTTGAAATTCCAATTATTTTCCTCATCGTGCTACTATTCTGGCAATAGTTTCTTTTTAAAAAATTGCAGGACAAGTTCATAGGGCCAGAGATTATTAGAGGTGGAAGGACTTTGTATAGTCCAATACTCTATTTGTACAGATGAAAAAAAATATCTAGAGAGAAGCAATTTGCCCAAATTCACAAATATATTTGGAACAGAGGTGGAATTTCAACCAAACAAGTTCTAACATTCCAGTCAATATTCTTTCAGATTAACTGACACTGTGTACATAGATCTATGGAACAGAAACCAGTACAAATCACTGGCCCATTTCAGCTTTCTGGGTTAGTGACTAGAAGCTTATCACCATTGCTTTCAGTTCTAACTTTGGGTAAAAGGTTATCAGCATATATCTATGTCCACAGTTCTTTCAGGAGAATTAAGGATTTTTAAAAAATCCTTTCCTCTTTGTCACTGCCTAGATTTTGAATATGACCTGCTATCTGAAATGTCTTCTCCTCTGCATTGCAAAATTCATTTTCATTTTGTTCCTTGGAGCCTAGCTTCAAATTCACACCTCCTGGAACTATTCTGAGATTAACATCAATCTCTGTTGATTGATACCTTCTGCATTCTTGTTTCCAGTTACAACTGTTACATTTTCTGTTCATTCAACAAAAGTGTTAAGGACTTATGGAGAAAGTACTTTACTAGTTTACTGAAAGAAATTTAAAGATAAATATGAAATGGACCCTGCCTTCAAGGAATTTTCATCTAAATAGAAGTAAATATCTACACACAAAAAATACAAATAATAAGTTGTGTGCATATATCATATGAGTATATATCACTCATATATCACATGAGTATAAGATACTATAAAATCAGATGAAGCCATTTCAAACTAGGTAATTAAAAAAGATTTTCTGCAGAAGGTGAACACTGTACTAGCCTTGAAGAAGAGGTAGTATGCAACAGGTGAGAATATGATTTTTAGCATCTCAGTGTATTCAGAGGGCCTGCTAGCACTATAGAATTGTATGAACAAAAGTACAGGAATAGAAAGCAAATGAAACATGTCTGAAGGACACAGCAAGTTGAGGTGCAAATATTCTTGATTTTCAGTTGTTTTCAAGTTGCTCCATGTGTCTAACTCCAGGGTTTCTGAAAAATACTAAGCATATCAGAGGTAGGAGGGCATTTTCTATTTCTTTTATAACTCAACCTCATTAATATTTTGTACATAAAAAGCAAGTAATGCTTGGCAGGGTTTTCTGGGGTTGGGGTGTCGTTTTTTGCTTGTTTTGTTTTCTGTAGATTGCATTATAGAACAAAAATTCTCTTTCAGTCCCAACTAGCACAGGCCCAGTTATACAAGAGACAGAATAGGTATAATTTGAATAACCAAATTGCAAGGCAACCTGTCTGTGGTGATTCCTGGAGGGTGACTGATTGATGTTGTGTCTCACTAGCTGGATTGTTTGCAGCTCATTCTGCTACTGAGTATCAGGCTTCTACACTGTTCCTGATTTTGTAAAAAGACAATCTTTCTATCTGGAAAAAGTTTACTTGTGTGAAATGGAGAGGGAACAAGCAAGAGATGAAGAGACACAACCATGTCCTCTCAGCCCCCCTCCCCAGCCCCCAATCTACATTATAGATATCAATAAAATAGGAATGTATGGATCATGGACTATATGCTTCAAATAAAACTTCCAGGACCCTTTATTTCTTGGGTAGGGGTGGTTCTTCCCCTTATGCAGATAGCAACTCTTTTATATATTTTATAGAGTTAAATATATTGCTCTGGCTTAAAAAAAATCACCTGGTAGTAAGGCCTCCTGATAAATTCCAACTTCAGCTTCCGACTACAGCTAGTAATCTACCTGTGGTTTTCTTTGGACTAATATATATATATTTTAAGCAATCGGGGTTAAGTAACTTGCTCAAGATTACAATGCCAGGTGTTTCTGGGTGGGTGCTAAGTGTCTGAGCCTGGATTCGATCCCCAGGTCATCCCGACACTGGGCCCGGTGCTCTTACTGGCTGTGCTACCTGGCCGCCCCTCTTTAGACTAATATTAAAAGATTTTCCAGCCTGGTAACACCTGCCAGAGTATAACCTTCAAAAAGACCCAAGGGTCACTTTCACTTTACAGTAAGGCATCTGGAGAAGGTTTTTTAGTGGAGGCCTAGATATATATTAAAGAATTATCATAGATGAATCTTTAGAGATAAGGAAGAAGCATATTGCAGATCCATAGCCTATTATCAACAAAGGTACAGAGGTATCAACCAACCTTTTTCTTACTTATGGTTATCCAGTCTTTTAATTTGGTTGCTTTTAAATTTGTAAATACAAATTTTCTCACATCCTGCCCACCTTTCCCATTCTAAGAACATAGACAGCTACTTCCTGTCTCTTTCCTCTTCTGCATTTGCACTGCCCTGGTGTGACCCACTGACCAAACAGAGTGAGAGATGAAGTAAAAGAGGGCAATGGTAGGAAGGACGCGGGTCATGAGCGTAGCCGAGATTTAGGAGCCCCTCAAGCAGGGTTAGTGCCCAGCCCCATATCATAGTGCATGCTTTCCACCTGCACTTTCCATCCAACTGGGGCGCTGAGCTCATTAACAAAGCACTTGCCCACTAGAAGCCCTAGTAATGCCTGGCCTCCCTCATCCCGCACTCCAGAACTAGGGAGGTTTGGGTTTTTTTTTTTTTTTTTTTTTTGGGGGGGGGGGGGAATCGGGTGGAGACCAACAGGAGCCGAGCCGGAAGGGAAGAGTCAGATGCCAGATAACTAAGTATCTGGTGGCAGACCGTGAGCTGCATGCATGGCTGAGGAGCTGGCCTCGTTCACCAAACGCTTAGCTGGGCTGGGGAACTGCCCCAAAGGGGGACAGGATGGGAAGGTAGGGGAAAGTTCCCAAAGAAAATCTCAAGAGATTCACTTTGGTTTTCATGACCCAGGAGAGACACTAACCAGGATGCTTTTACCCATTTTGGGAGCCATGAGCCACATCCCACTTCTGTGTGTGTGTGTGTGTGTGTGTGACTCCTCCTAATGCAAATGAAAGATGCATTTTATTATTTGAAGAATTATAATAGCTCTCCGTCCCATGTATCCAGGAACTCCAGAGGACAGTTGGAGCAGAGTCAACCCCAGCCCCCAGTGCAGTGAGCAACTGGGGTCCAAAAAGGACTTTAGAGGAGGAAGAGGAGGAGGTGGTAATGATGGAGGAGAAGAGGCGACATTAGCTGTCAAAGGAGTTCCCCCCCTTATTCTTCTCCCACACTCAATTTCCTCCCACCCCCATTTCTGCCCTTCTCTCTGGGAAGCTCTTTGTATCTTGCCTCTGCGGGTCTCCGTGTCATCTCGCACAGCCCCTGCTTTTTGGCTATGGGGATGCACCGCGATGCCTTGCCTGCCACCTCCTGCATCACTACTCTGCATTTGGAAGGGGGGGAAAGGGGTTCGGATCCCAAGGAGGGAGGAGGGGGTTCAGAGTGAATCTGGGAACCAACGAGGAAGACAAGGAGGGGAGGGGAACGAGGGACGCGTGTGCGCGCGGGTGTGCGTGTGTGTGCACGCGCGTGTGTATGTCTAGGACAAGTCCAGATGAAGAACTTGACTCTTCAACCTCCACTATTCTTCCCCCTCATCCCACCCATCCCTGCCCCCTTTAACGTTCAAATCTCCCTTCCTGGTATCGCTACCCATCCATCGCACCACCCACCCAGGCTCCTGCCATTCTCACCCTTGCTAGTCCCATCCCTGTATATACCTAAAGGCAAAATTAGTTAGAAATCCGAACGGAAACGCAGTGGCTTTTTAAATTGCCTCTCCCTTTTCTGTATTTCCCTGCTATAAATAACCCCCCAAAGCCATCCCGGCGCGTCACATGGTGAGAAACCAGGACCCCAAAGCTCTTATTTCTAAGAATATGAGGGGAAAGAAAAAGAAAGAAATATCCTGCTAGAAGGAAGGAGAAAGAGAAACAGATCTTCACCCCTGCTCCTAGAAACTGTCATTCCCTGCCCCCCTTCTTTTTGCCTGAGAAATCTAGCCGGTTTCGCAGGGTCCGCCCTCCCCCTTTTCTACTCCCTTCTTTCCTCCCGCCCCCCTCCCTCCCCCCCCCCCCTCCCACACCCTAGGTACCCCTCGCTCGCCAGGTAGGCGATGCTGTTTCCAGAAGGAAAAAAAAAAAAAAAAGTTGCAACTTTCTTCCCGCCCTCCTGCAACACCCTCCCCTTGCCTGCTCTGTCAAGCCATATGTAGGCACTGCACCCCTGGCTCACAGATCCCCTGCCCTCTCTTTTCACTGTCCCCATGACAGCTTTTCCCTCCATTCCTAATCCTGTTGGCACATTAGAAAAAGAAAAGAAAGAAAACCCCCCAGACTCAGGCAAACTGAAAAACTGCCTCATCCCGTAACTCCCGAAACTCACCAGACATTGTAGTTTATATTACCCTAATCCGAGGACAACAATCAACATTTACTCTTGAAGCTCCAGTGGGGTGACTTTTTTTTTTTTAATATAATACATTTCCTTCTTCCCCTTTAATTCTTTTTTTTTTTTTTAACAAGGAAATTTGCTCTATCTCCAGCAGCCACCGCTGCTCCTTTGATGTTTTGGTACGCCGTGCGCATGCGCCTCACATTAGAATTACTGCACTGGCCAGAATAAGTTGGATCTCTTCTCTTCAGTGAAACCCTAAATCATATCAAAAGCTAAAGGGATGTGGAGAGTCCGGAAAAAGGGTTACTTTGGGATTTGGACATTCCTTTTAATAATAGCTGTGGTCTGTGCACAAAGGTAAGTGATGCCTTTCTTTTTTCCTCTTCACTTTGAATCACTGTCTGTGCCAGTTAATAGGAATGTGTAGTGTGGATCTGATCTTGAGAAACCTGTGCATGGTGGCTTATCTATTTCCTCTTATTGTTATTTTTTAGTGCCAATGACCCTAGCAATATGTCACTGGTTAAAGAGACGGTGGATAGGCTGCTGAAAGGCTATGACATTCGTCTGAGGCCAGATTTTGGAGGTAATTCAGTTGTCCTGCAAAATAAGATGTTTTAGCTGATATTCCCAAGCTCCTTCTGCAATTTTGCTTCTCTCTATCACTCTGAATATCGGTATTTTGTTTTGTTAATTGTTTTTGATTGCTTGCTGTTCTCTGTGTCACTATATTTTCAGTCTGGTCTAAAGTTCTTTAATTTCCTTAGCACAGGACAGTATTGCTGTGGTCCTTGAATACTACTGAATTGCTGTAACTGGTCACTCTTGCTTTTTTCCCCTTATTTGATTTCATGTCCTGATATTTATTGGCATTATTAACATGTAAGTCTTAGAAGTTTGGTTTGTTTGGGTTCAAAGTATAAATATATCCTGGGATACAGTAAGCATCCTTGAGGGCAAGATATACTGACAAACGATTAGAAGATGGTATTTAACCCCCTGTGCCTGCCTACTTTTGAAGAGTTTTACTTGCCCATTTCTTTAGGCATGGATCACTCTATTTTTGTCCTTAAAGCCTGACTTACCCTTTTTAGTGTCCCCCCAACCTTTTTTCCCAGTCCAGTGAGCAGCCCCTTCCCCCCAAAAAAACCCACACCAAAACAAAAACCCTCTATAGCCATCATCTTGGTGCCTAAAGGAAAGGTGCAAACTCAGCATTGCTTCTTACTTGCATGGGACAGAAACAGTTAAAACATGCTTGAAGGGGGAGAGGGGAGAGAGGGAAAGAAGGAGGAGGAAGTGGTGGTGATGGTGATATTCAAGGCAATATGTAAACCAACCGGTTAAGACTGCTTGTATATGTGTGTATTCATATCCTGGTGTGACCACACGTGTAGACATATCTGGAACTTGTCACCCATTCCTAACACGTGTGTGCATGTTATATAAAGAATTCCTAGAGGGAAGCCCCCAAGGCTTAGGCAACTGAAGAATCTTCACTGTTGCAAATTAACATGGAGGACTCAGGGATAGAGATTTGGGGGTTGGGAAGGGAAAAGAGGGAGAGGATTGTTCTGAGACCACGGAGTGAAGAGATAACTTCCTAAGAATGAATTAAGTTCTTAGAGATCACAATGCTTGCCATCTCCTTGATTTTTCAGGTCCTCCTGTGGCTGTGGGCATGAATATAGACATAGCCAGCATAGATATGGTATCAGAAGTCAATATGGTGAGTATTTAGTTTGTCTGTCTTCTTTCTCCCTCCGGAAGTCTCCGATGTTACTGATTATCTGGGGGTGGGGAAAAGGATGGGAGTGGGGTACGCTGTGGGGGAAGCAAGAGGGAAGTCAGATTTCTCCTTGGAACCCTCAGTACAGAAGAGGAAAACTCCCAGGAAAAAGAGTCAGTTCTCTTTCACTCTTCCTTCTCCCCCCCCCCCCCCACCTTCCTGGATGAAGCTTCTTTTAAAGCTATACCAGACAATTGTTATAAAGGAGAGCGAAAACACACACGCATAAAACATATGCACAGTCACCCATACAAAATGCATATGTTGTTCTCCAGTGTCTTAACTACCTGGGGTTCAGGGGAAAATGTTCTCAAAGTCTCTCTTGGCGTTGGAGAGGGGGAGGGTTGAATTTAACAAAAATAAACCCCAAACTAAACCATGCAGCAAACCTTTGAATTCCTCGGGATCCTGATGTTCTTAGGACACAGGAATACCTCTTGGTACCATTTCCTCACACTTTGATTTCCTGTGATACCTGCTCAGCTACTTCCATACACACCCCACCCCCATAATCATCAAGCCTGAGTATGCTAGTGTCAGAGGCAAGCGCTGAACTATATGCCTTCTCCATTTATTTCTGCATCATGACTCACCTCCGAAGCTTGTAGATTTATTGACTGTCGTACTATTTAGTAGATACCCCTTAAGACATACAGGAAGCTCCATTGAAAGCCTTGGCAGTCTGGACCCAAGAAGCCCTGTTGGGGTTTTTTGCTTCGTGCAAGAGTGCCCCCTGCTGTCCACGGTGGTATACTGCTGCCATGTATTATAAATAACATTGTCCCAGATCTAAGATGCAGGGGGGAGTGGGGGGTGGGGGGGACGGGAAGAAAGGGGAAGGCTTTATTTCCTCTTATGGTTCCTTACTCTGGAAAGTCACAGGTATTTCATCTATGGAAATCACATTTAATTGCTGGATAGTTGAAATAGTCCCATTCCCAAAAGCTCACCTAGTAACTGAGTTTTATGACATTGTAGGATTTAGTGGGCAGCATAGAGGTGACTGAAAGAGTGTATCATCCTTGTTTCCAAATTGGTTTAACCAGTAAATAGCAAGGAGGCTTGGGCTGATTAGATAATTAATTAATGGAAAACATTGACCTGTTCTGCATCAGGCAGTCTTCTACTCCTAAGAAAATAACAGCAAAAATAGCTGGAATTTACATATAATTTTATGGTTGGCAAAGTATTTTATCGCATATTGTATAATTTAAAGGACCTATGTTCTCTGAACTCAAAATACAGTAAAATCACCTCTGCCTCAAGCAAGAAAGCATGCAAGAAGGAAACTGGGGGGTAGGGTGGGAAGCAGGAAACAGCCAGAATTTATCTTACCTATTGTATTACAATTATAAGTGATGTAGTGATAAGCAAAGTGCCTTCTGACTCATGAAAAGAAAAGGAAATGATCATTGCAATTAGTAAAATATGTAGTTAATTGTACATTCTATTAAAATTGGTAATCCTTGTATGTCAACTCTCAACTAAACAGACCATTTGCTTAAACAGAATAACAAGTTCCTCAGACATTCTGGATTTGCTGAATGTGGGCAGAAAAGTCGTATTTCCTTAAGGAGCCGAATTTCTTTCCTATGGGAATTATTTAGTTTAAAAAAACATCCTACTTTAGATTTCACTGCACAAATCAAAACTTTTCTAGTGTGGGTGTTCCCTCAGGCTGAACAACTTTAAGTCATAAACTATTAGGTGATCAGGCTTACTCAGAAGGAAGTGAAATGAGAAAGAGGTGTGTTTATATATGTGTGCAGTACATGTATATGCATATATGTATATGATACACATGTATGTTCATGCACACACAGACATGTGTAGTAGTATTTTGGAACTTCTTAAAGTTTAAGATTTCTTTTTTCAATTTTGCCTGACCCTTACAACAACTTAGAAAATCTCATATAGATCTTTGAATGATTTTATTATGGAACTAAAAGCTAAGACTACAAAGGAATATCAGTAAACTAAATTGAGCCAATAATAAGGGACTACAATAGAAACTCCATGAAAAATAGACTGACTTTAATTTAGCATATAGAGTATCTAAATTTTTAGTTTTAATTTATGTCACTTCACTTTATATTCATCTACCTAGTGAATTTGTGGTGGTCACAATTCAGAGATATTCTAGTCAAAATTTATAGTCAGCTAAGGTGAGGTGTCATTTCTTGACCTATTTACTGTGGCTGAAAAATCATGGGGTTTTAAAGATGTGAGAATAAATATCAGCTTGTAAATGGGGCAATATTTATTATTTTTAAAAGTGTTAGGCTAGTGGTTTTTCTTGTTCTGAGGTTAACATTAGACTGCTGTCAGGTAGAAATTAACATTTAATTTTGATCGGTAAGTTTTGTGGCCAAAAATTGACTTCTGCATTCCAAAGTTACCTTTGGTGGTGCTTGTTATTTAGTTGTGTCTGACTCTTTGTTGACCCCATTTGAGGTTTTCTTGACAAAGATACTGGAGTGGTTTATCATATCCTTCTCCAACTCATTTTACAGATGAGGAAATTGAGGCAAACAGGGTTAAGTGACTTGAACAGTGTTACATAGTTATGAGGTGTCTGAGGCCAGATTTGAACTCAGGAAGATGACTTTTCCTGACTTCACACCTAGCCCTTTGTCCACTAGCTGACCAGCTTTGGAAAGTTTCTTAATTACAAAACAATAGAAAAATAATCTCTCCCATCCTGCTCTGATAAGAGGAGCCTTTGAAATGAGAGGAGAGTATTTTTCTTGAATTAGAAAATATTTGTGGCATTCTTTTGCAAATTCAAAGTGTTCTGGACAACTTTATTGGATAGATTTCTCAAAGAATGGTACATTAGTTCTTTGAGAAAGATCTCCCAAATAGAGCTGGGATACACTGTCCTTTCAAGGCTATAACTTTTGGTTACTTCAGCTGTTCCCTTGTATACCATCTTAAATGACAGCAATTGAAAATCATGAAGATTAAATAATTTTAATTTTCTTTGAATCATCTGCTTGAAAAAAAGAAGTTATGTATCATAAAATGTAGTAGAAAGGGCCCTGGATGAGGATATTAGAGACCTGGCTTCTATCAGGGTTTACCCATGGCTCATAATATATAACTTTGGGCAAGTCAGGTTTCCCATCTGGCCTTCAGTTTCTTCATCTACAGTGTTGAACAAAACCACCTTGATCTTCCTCATATTAAACATTCTATGCTTCTAAAGTGGTGAGTATCTATTGGCTAGCAATTATCTTTGGTTTTAGTATTACAGAAATCCCTGTCTTCTCTGGAAACTGTTAGCATACTTAACAGAAGGGGCCAAATTTTTAAATGACTGACAATTAAAGGTGCTCCCTTTGGAAGGTGCTTATGCTCTTAGTGCGGTGTATCTTAGCCAAATGGCAGGCTAATGGAAGAATTTTTGAAGAGTATTGTGCTAGCCTCAATATATTCCTGTGTGAACACTTGACTTTGAAGTAAGAAAATTTTTAGATAGCTTGGTTAAATTAGCAGTATGCATTTTTTTGGACTCCTTTGAGGAAAAGTTCATTTTACCCACAATTGGCTATAACAAGGATTAGGAACAGAAGTGACATCTGTCTTGCTTCTTTGATTGGTTTAAAGTTGATTCTTTACCATCCTGAAACAAACAACAACAAAATTGCCAAACTAAAATGAGACCAGTTTTTACTTTTAAGGAAAAAGTTCTAATATAAAGCAAAACAAATGACCATTTTTACTGAACTGAAAGAAAAGAAAAAAAAAGAATTTGCTTTGATTTTGAGAAAAGTAAGAGAAACCACTGGGTTTCATGCTGTGTAATATTGTTAAAGAGAATGGATGCATCTATTGATCACGCCTCAACTATATGAAATCTCTAAGGCTGTCCATAAGGGATGAATATGGCTGTGTGAATAATGAATTTAATATATGCCAGTTAAGAGAGGTCAGATTGACTTACCCAACAATGTCAGCCAGAATCAAGAAATGAGATGGCAGAATTCAAATGTAGGTATTGTACATACCCATTTTCTTGCCCTCTTTAAAGAAAGTATTTGTTAGAAAGACTGAACTGGGACTATTGACACTCTTAGGAGAGTTATCAGATAGAAAGTTTGTCTTTAGAAAAAAAATTGCACAAGGATTTATTAGACACTTCATGATGTTGGTAAACACCTGTATAGTCCTATATTGTTTTTGTTATATAATCTACCGAGAGGGTATTTTACTATGAGTCAGAGGAACAAAGGAAGGAAACCCTCTGCTGTCATCATCATCATTATTATTATTACCATTTGTAGTAGTAGTAGTAGTAGTAGTAATAGTAGTAGTAGTAGTAGTAGTAGTAGTAGTAGTAGTAGTAGTAGTA
>NW_027186372.1:21503008-21653988 GCF_028583685.1 Petaurus breviceps papuanus
TAGTAGTAGTAGTAGTAGTAGTAGTAGTAGTAGTAGTAGTAGTAGTAGTAGTAGTAGTAATCAGTGTCATCTGACCAAAAGTCTGAGGTTTCATATTATTTCAGATTGGATAGAGTTTAAATGTCATTTAGTCCAACTCATATTTGAGCAAAAATCCTTTCTACATCTTTCCCAATAAGTAGCCATACAACTTACATTGTAGAGCTTAGGTAATGGGGATTAGTGAGGGTTTTGGCACAGTGTGTGGAGTGGTAGGTCTAGAGCTTGAAAAGTCTTGATTCAAATCCTGCTTTAGACACTTGCTAGCTGTCTGAACTTGGGCAAGTCACTTAGCCTCTATCTTCCTCAGTTTCCTCATCTCGATAATGCGTTTAGTAACAGCACTTACCTCCCAGGGTTTTTTGTGAGTAATAAATGAAATAATATTTGTAAAGCATTTTACAAAACTTTAAGTACTATATAAATACTGGCTATTTATAATTGTTATTAATTATCCCCACCAAGTTGCTCAGGTTTGTTTTGAAATGCAAATCAGATTAAAGTAGAGATAATAAAGGTTCAAAAAATGTAACAAAGCTGCAAAACTAGAGAAAGGTAACTGGAGTTTTATATTAGGATGCTGAATTTTAGAGGCTGCTTGTGGATAGCACTTCCTATTTAATAAAGAAAAATAATTGCACTTAGCACCACATTAACATGACTATTTAGTTAAAATAGAAAATTACTTGGTGGCACCCTTCCTCTTGTACCCAGGTGATCTCAGTTCTGACCTGAATCTTTTCTATTCCCTCCTCACTTCATCAGCACCCTCATCCCTCCTTGTGTGTTTACCCACTAAGAGACTTCAGCATTACAAAATCATTGTTTCCCTCCAACAGGGCAGTAAGAGTCCTCTAACCTCTCTTTCTCTTTCCATGGAGATGTGTTTCAAGGTCCAAGGTCTCTTCTTCTATTCCCTGCTTAACTGATTTTATTTTTTAAAGTAATTTGAGGAAACCTTGCTTGCTCCAGGTACCAGAATTCCTACTTATGGGCCTGAGAGGCAATGATGCAAGTCAGAGTTATGATGGCAAAACAAGTTTTGTTATAAATAATACATAAGAATCAAAACAGCAATTTTCTCTTCTTTTTCTCCTGCTAGAAGAAATGCCTAAAATTAACCTTGGAATTCTTAGTAATGGTATTAGACATGTCAGAAATCTAAGCTATCACCCAAAATTAAACATGTTTATCAAACACACACACAGATACACACACATACACCCATACATACAATAAACACTAGCATCATTGTAGAGGAGTCTGGAAGAGTTTTGTACCATAATACCTTATTTTCGTGTATCAAGATACTTTAAAAGAAAAACAAACATCCCTATGAGTAGTTCCTCTTTCATTTTTGTAACATCTTTCATCTTTTGAATAGCCGTAACTGAAAGGTTCATTGCTTGCTAGTCAACTTCTTCCCTTATCATCTTGGGTGACCGAAATCCTTTTACTAAAAGCCTAATTTACGTGTTATTCCCTGATGAATGAAACATGCTCTGATCTGTTTTCTTAATCTGCCATCCTCTCAATCCATATCCTTCTTATTCTCTTAAATTGTAGGACACTATTATCAGTGCTCCTCTCCTCTCTTTTTTGGGGATGATGCTCTTTCCTTTTTTCTTCACCTACCTGTCTGTTCATTCCTCAGTTATATACCAGCCCCTTTCTATGAATGAAGCTTACGACTCTATTTTGGGCTATTTTCTCTTCTCTTTGTCTCAGTATTCTCACAGTGACACTATCAACTTCCATGATTATCATTTCTATGCAGATAACTCTTAGATCCGTATATCTAGCTATATAATCTCTCTTTTGAACTCTAAGCCCACCTCACCAACATTGGACAGTTACTTTTGGATTTCCCACAGGAATCTAAAAGTCATTATGTACTAAAGATAACTTTTTTTCCCACCTAGACCATACTACTCTTTCAGATTCTATCATTTCTTTCAAGGACACCATCATCTCTAATTACTTAGGTTGCAGCCTCAGTGTCAGCCTTAGCTGCTCTCTCATTTACTTCCACATATCTAATCAGTTGCCAAGTTTTGTCAGTTCTTCACATCTCTTGCATTCATGCTCTTGTCTCTGTTCGTATACCACCATTCAGTAGTTCAGACTGTCATAAGTGCCTTCTCTCTTTCTAATCCATACACCACTCAAACTGCCAAAGTAATTTTCCCGAAGTACAAGTCTGACATTACTGCTCAGTAATCTTTCTTTTCTTTCTTTGTGGCTCTTTATTTTTGCTCAAGCTCCACCTTCTCTATAAAACCTTCCTTAATTTTCCATTCAGCAGTGATATTGATCACTTTCATCTGAATTCCTGTAGTACTTATTGTCCCAAATTCTAGTTTGATACATCACATGATATAGTAGAAATGCGTTTTATCTGGAATCATATAACCTGGGTTTGACTCTTATCTCTATTACTTACTACCTTGTGACTTTAAGGCAACTCTAAGTCTCAGTTTCTTAACTTGTACATTACAAGTGTTGGACTAAATGACTTTTCATGTCCCTTTTAATCCTAAATCCATGGTCTTATGATTTTGTATCAGTCATATTCTGACTTGAATTGTTACACTTTATTTTTAAGCATGAATCTTCACTCTCCAGAAATAATAAAATCCTTGAGAGGGAAGGGAAGTGGCTTATAGTTCTTTGTATTCCTCCATATCACCAATACCTTGTACATGGTCGGGACTTTTAAAAGATCACTTTTAGTTGATCAGTAACTGAATGTTAAAGTCAAGTTGAACAAGAAATTTGCTTATTTTAATATATGTGTTTCCCAAATATGACGGTTATATATAGACTCTGACTTCAGTCCTGGACAAGTGATCTTTTCTCAGTTCTATCATGGATTTCTTTGGCTGTCAAGTTACTCCTACTGTTATGCTCAGGCTTGCTGGTCCTTTTTGCTCTTGACTTTTTCCTCTTTGTCCTTTAACCTTATCAAACTGTATTTGCTTTTTGGGGCAGAGATTTTTAATTATATAAATTCAGTTTTGGTTACATATTTTTTTTTATCAAATGGGAAAATTACAACTGTTTAAAAAGTTACAGCATAGTAAAGGAGCTGTAAAGACCCCTTGGAAGAGTTTTGGTCAGAGAGGCTTTTTTACCTCCCTCTAAAATTCATTATTGTTCATAGGATAACTGATAAAAAATAAATTGTTCAGCTTGGCTTTTAAAAACTCTTCTTATTCTAGCTTTTTTGATACTAGAATGAAGGAAAAGGAAGAGGAGAGAGGGAAGTGAGAGACAGAGACAAAGACAGCGAGAGAGAGAGAGAGAGAGAGAGAGAGAGAGAGAGAGAGAGAGAGAGAAAGAATTTAAGTGGTTAATTAGGGCAATTCATTTTACTTCATTCAGTAAGTATATATCCCAGAATATGTGAATCTGATATTCCCTCAATTGTTCTCAGTTTCATTGTACCTGTCATAGTGTCAGCATCTCTATTACTTAATGTTACCCTTTAATCTCCTCTTCTACATTCTATTCATTCTACGTGGGATGGTAGACTTAATGAGAGGGACAACTTTATTTAGCATTGGTTAACTAGAATGCTCTTACTGTATTTTCTGGTTTGTGTCCTCCTTTGCCTCATGTTAAAGGAGGAAAAAGTGAACTTATGGATTGGAATGATCACCTTGTAATATGATCACACTTATCAGTAAGTCCTTTGTAGCATATTATCTAATTTACCTTCATTTTTTTCTAGTGTCTGGTTTTTGCTTTTTTTTATTTTCATATAATTGAGTAGAGGTTCTTGTTTTCCATGTTTTCATGATCAGTAACTTAGATGGATACTGTGAAAAAGAAATTTTTCAGTTTTTTTTGCTATATTAATCAAATTGTATCCATATTCTTTTAAAGAGACGCTACCCATTTTCTAACTACAATTGTTTAATGATATTTTATGGACAATTTAAGATCTTTTGCACAGTAATTTTAGCTATGTAATATTTACATATGTATTTACTTATATTGTGTATTATGTCATAAAATATATTGTATCTTTATGTATGTATTTATATACTAATTCCACTGTAAGCTTATTCTGTTTTGCTGTATTTAAGCTTCATCTTATTGTGTTTGGATGTATTACTTTGCATTTCAGTCATCAAACTGAATGCAAATAAAAGTGTCTACTATGTATTTAACACTGTGTTAGGCACCATGGGTGACACAAAGAAATATAGGGAACTAATCCTACCCTTGATTGCCTTGCTATCTAGTTCCAGAGGAAAAAAATAACATACATATGTAATATATATCCATATATATCATATATGTAGTTAATAGTTAGTTAAATAAAAGGTGAAGTGAGAAATAATGTATAGACACATGCAATAGTTTCTATGAAGTAAACCTTAATGTGAATTAAGGGCAGTCAGAAAAAGGTTCAGAGAGAAAGTAAGAACTTGAATCTGGAGTAAGAAACTGGAGTAAGTAGAATCTGGGGTAAGAAAGACCATACCAGGCAATTGGTAATAGTGTGAGCAGAGAGTTGGAAGGACAAAACTGCAATGTATGTTTGGGGAACAATGAGAACACCACGGTCAGAGTGACAATTTATGTTGTGGAAGACAGAGATAAGGACTAGACCTGTGATTTTTTTTGTATAGAGTTCCAAGCAGAGGAAACTCCTTTAACAAGGCAGATCAGTATCTTCTCTGCTAAAGTATTTTCTTATAGAGCTGCCTAGAACACTGACAAATCAAGTGACCTCCTCAGGGACTCATGGTTACTTGAGACAAAGATGGATCTTGAGCTCAAGTCTTCTTGGCTTTAAACATAGGAAAAAATTAGTGAGAAATTAGTTTGTAAAGGTTTTTGAATGCCAAGTCAAGAAATTTGGATTTTATCCTGTAGCTACTAGCCACCCATTGAAGACTGAGAAACATGACAAAAGCATTGATTTAGGTAGATTGTACATAATACAATGGGATATCATAGTCAGGAAACAGTCCATTTAGGAAACTATTAACAATACTCCAGCAATGAAGCAATAAGGCTGCATGACAGGACATGTCAGCCTAAGTGTCTTTTATTATTAGAATGAAAAAGAGAAGATATTAATTTCATTTAGTTAGCCACGATTTATCAATGATGGGCCCTATGTACAATGCCATGCTGCATGCTGTGAAATATATGAAGGAAGTAGAATATTTATTTGCCACTTGACCAGCTTATAAACTGACAACATATATTTAAGTTCCTACTCTTTTTGTTTGTTTGTTTGTTTGTTGTTTTTGCTTTTTGGAGGACAGTTGGGTTTAAGTGACTTGCCCAAGGTCACAAAGGTAGTGAGTGTTAAGTGTCTGAGGCCGGATTTGAGCTCAGATCCTCCTGACTCCAGGGCCAGTGCTCTATTCAGTGGGCAACCTAGCCATCCTTATTCCTACTCTTTAAACTACCCAATTGTGTAGATGAGGAAACTGAGACCCTTAAAGAATAAATGACTTTCCTAAAGTCACACAGCTAAAGTATTCCCTAGGTAGTATCTGAACACAGGTGTTCTGACTCCAGAGTCAATATTCTTATAAGATATACAGAATATATACTAAATCAATATAATGCAGGATATCCCAAGAGTCTGAATAGAGTTTTAAACTATTAAACATTTGGTAGTTTAAAATTTCACTCATATTGTTTAAACTATGACATCTAAAACTGCATGAAAACATCTGGGATACCATGTAAATTTTTTAGGCGTGGAAGGATATTAGCGGCTGGGGGCATCAGCAACAGCTTCTGCAAAAAGAAGTCACTTGAGCAGAGTATTGGAGGAAAGAATTTATTGTAAAAGGTGAAGATGAGATTCTAGCATTCTAGCTATGGGGGAACATACAACTCAAAGACATGTAGAAAGGACATGTGTGAGGAATAACAAAGATAATAGATTGACTGTACAGTAGAATGTGTGAAGGTATAATAAGATTGGAAATACAGGTTAGAACCAGCTTGTCAAGGAGAAAATGAGCTTTTAAAAGCTAAACATAGGAGCTTATATTTTATCTGGGAGACAACAGGGAGCCAACTCTTATATTGAATGGAGATGTGCCCTACTCAGATCTGCATTTTAGGAAAATAATTTGTCAGCTATAGATTGGGGTAGGGAGAGACTTGAAGAAGGGAGAATAATTAGGGAATTATTACAATAGTCTAGATGATAGTTAATATAAGGGATGTTATGGAAGGAAAAGGAAGTAAATGACAACTGGTTGAATATAAGGAATGAGAAAAAGTGAAGAATTGCAGATAGTGCTGAATGCTAACAGTGTGAACTTGATTTGAAAGGACGGTGGTGTCTTTACAAAAATAAAATTCAAAAAGGAGTAGATTTAGGAGGAAGATTAGTTTACTTTCTGACATTTTAAATTTAAGTTACATATAGGACATACAATTTAAAATATTCAATAGTATTTGGGGATACATGACTGGAGTTCAGGAGAGAGACTAGAGTTAGAAATATAAACCTGGTGGCCATCTATATAGAAACAGCAAACCCATCAGGATTTCAAAGAACAAAGAAAACCATGGATATTGTCTTGGGGTGTTAGGAATGATGACGTAGATGATGGCTTAAGCAAAGGAGTCTCAGAATGAATTCTCAAACAGGAGGAGCTCCAGGGGAAAGCTGTGCCATAAAGATATGAAATTATCTTGGGAGAGAAGAGGGTCATCCTCATTATCAGACGCAACGGAGATGCCAAGAAGGATGAGGTGTGAGAAAGGACATACGATTTCAAAATTTAGCGTTTATTAATGACTTTGAAAATAGATTTTTCAATTGAGATATGAACTTGGAAGCCAGATTCCCAAGGCTTGAACTGTAAGTAAGAAGAGTTGAAGTAGAGGCAATGGGGAGATATCAAAAAATACCATGAAAGGTTAGTAGAATCTGAAGAGCATGTTTCCCATCAGGATGAGGGAAATGGACAATTGTAGGCAGTAGAATATAAACCTATATAAATAAAAATATAAAATATTCTATATATAAAATATATAGAATATAAACCAATATATAGGAAGAAGATAAAGATTAGAGGGAAGAAGGGATTTTTGCGGACCATCTAAGGAACAAATAAACAGTATGAACAAATACACATCCATAGCAATATAACTCTATAGATGGTTGGATTTGCTTAAAAATATGACTCATTTAACATAGAAATTCTTGGTTTGAGAGAGTCATAGCTAGTTGATTTTGGCATGTGATATTATAATTAAAGGTTTAAAACATGCAAAGTATCTGATAGATATTTGTTCTTTACAATGTGTTCTTTACTATGGCTTACTTGTGATCTGTAGTTGTTCACTTCTTGTTATAAATGAACAAGGTTATATTTCTCCTCAGATCTAATGGGAATATATTATAACTCTAGCCAAGCATTGCATCTGACTTCTCTAGTTCCATTGAAGTCTATGTAATTTCCGAGTGTAGAAAATGCAGAATATCATATGTAAAATTAATTTAACATGATATTGATCACACACAGCCTTGGCCTCTGTTCTAGGTTTCTGCCTACAGTATGAAAGGCTAACAGTGTTCAGGCATGATACTTTGGCCAAGAATTTAGTTCTTCTGTGTTCATTTTGCATGGATGGATCTGGTTAGGAGACTGCTTTACAGAGATAAGTTATGTGAATGGATACATTAATTCAAATATCTATTGAGAGGCCACTGGATATGGAGTAGGATTTACTCAAGGTAACATTTGTGAAATAGACATCAAATGTATGTAGAATCCTGAGAATGTATCTTCTTACCCCTTCCCTTCCTGGGACTCTTCACTGGACAAATTGTAAAGTTCAAGTATGTTAGTTTTTCGTACTGCCTTCCTCCTTCTATCAAAATCTCTATTTTATTGACTGGAAATTATGAGATGAGAGGCTATACATGAATGAAATACTTTCATTTTTTTTGAACAAAGGACTTAGTTCAATTAAACACTATTTGGTAAATAGCTTTATTTGCATGGAATACATTATATACATATATACACATATGCATACACACATATACGTGTGTGTCTATATACATACATGCATGAATAAATACATACATACACATAGAGACAAAGAGAAAGACATATTGTGTGGATCTAGTTTTCTGAGCCATAATGAACTTTTATAATTTTCTATTCTGATAACCACTTAAGTAATAAAATTTCATCCCAAAATCAAATGTCTTTTGTATGTGTTTAAGATATTGTAATTCAGACATAATTTTTTTAAAGTAAGTTGAGATAATGTCTTATCTACTAACTTCAGAAATACAAATGCTTTCATATGTATACAACACTGAAAACTTTATGTAAAATATTAATCATAAGGAAGAAATAGGTTATGATTGTGATATTAATATTTTTATTGAATAATTTGGTTTTGTATTTATTATATTGACACTTTATAATATTCTTTTAATTGAATCTGTTATATTATAAATCCTTTTCTTAACACTTTATAATATGTCTGTAACTGCCTATTCTGGCATAAAACTTGACAGAAAAGAGTTTTCAACTTAGAAGTAAATTTTTATCAATTAAAAAATAACCAACTCTTACTCAAACAGCTCTACTATCAAGAACAAACCGACAAAGGTAGAGATGATACTTTTAAGGCAAATATTTTATCCTCATTGTACTTATTTCAATTATCTTTATTTTTAAAAGTAGATATTCTAGAAGAAAGACAACAGTAGATCAAATGGTGGGTCTAGAGTCAGACATCTGGCTTCAAATCCTATTTCTGACGTATGCTATTTCATACTATGACTCAGTCCTTAAGCTTCTCTGACCCTTGGTTTGCTTATCTATAAAATAGATTTAGTAATCCCTGTACTACTTATCTCACAAAGTTGATAGAAAGCTCAAAGGGAATCATGTATAAAGTGCTTTAGAGATTTTAAAGTATTCATAACTGTCTCACAATAATTATTAATAATAAAAAAGTATCTTCCAACTCTAGTAGTATGATTCTATGAGTTCAAAAGAATGAAAAGGATTTGGAGTTTTGAGCTATTCCAAACTTGTTGTGTGTGAAAGTTTCTATTTGCCTTGGCAAAGAGTACAAATTTCCACGGACACGAATAAAAGATAATTCCTTATATTATATCATTCTCCGTATAATGCCATTATTAGTTATAGAATGGCAAAGAGACATAATGGACATTCAAAGGTAATTGTTGCAATCCATGAATACATGATATTAGCTTTGTCTAATAAGGAAGAGGTATATGGAAAGAACAGTTTCGTTATGCCATTTATTGTGTCTCCCCCAAATACACCTTAAACTATAGGTTGTTAAATGATGAAGCAATTTGTTCAAAAGGAGGACTATCAGCTATCAAAGCAGTAATAGTTGACTTTCTCTTTGTTATGTACAATGACAATCTCTCTATAGGAATATCAGTTTTCATAGCTTGGGCCAGTTTTTGTTGTAGCTGTAAAGTCTTTGTTTTATTGTTACATTGAATCTTTCATAATACCTTTAAAAGGGCCTGTTATTTACTTAGAAAGCAAAGAAATTATTGACTTCTGAATAAAACACATATTTAGATAAGTAGAAATGATTAGATTTTTAATTAGCACACTTGTTAAATTAAGTGACCATTGTAATCTACATCTTATTACTCAAAGAATGCAGCAGATTAGTAATATTATGATTTGAAAGAAGAGGTACTAACTTGGATTACCACAATATATTACCCTATAAACTGAGAGAATTTAATATCTATTATATAAATTTTCACTTTATGTTTGTGTTGAAAAGCATAGTTTAGAGTTAATAAATCTGGGACCTCCAAGAGAAATGCTGCAATTCACTGTGCAGACATTCTTTGCATTAAGAAGTCTGACATTGCATCTTCTAGGGACTCTTGGACAATTATGGCTGGTTGAATTAATCTGTTTCTGGGATATGAGTTCCAGGATCATTCAAATATTCATTTGAATCAAATTGCTATTCTTGTGTGGTGAACATTTCCCCTTCTAAAAAGTATTGTGTATAAAAACTACAAGCATCCATCTTTTCATACCTTTTCTCTCTCCTTGCAAAACAGGTGATCCTTCTATGCCTCATGAGTTACTATGGCCTAAAAAAATTACCTGGTAGTATCCAGGCTTCTGTTGATAAACTTCAAAATTTACTGGGGCGCATCCTGGGATAGCTGACACATAATCTGTTGTGTATTTCCTATACTCAAAGATAGCAGCTTGGTCAAACCTGTCCAGGTTTACTTTCTATTTCCATGACTTTCAAGAAACAAAAGTCCTCTGTATACCACAAAGAGGAACTGAGGTAAAACTTTCATGAAGACTAAGAGAAATCAATAAGGGATCATTATTTTTTGTTTGTTTGTTTTAAAAACATAATATTGGGACTAAGCAGTAAATCGCCATAACTCTCCCATATCCACCTCCAAATAGCCATAAAATAATGTCCCAAGATAAATCCTGAAATATCAGAACCAGCAAAAAGATGGGGTGAAACAGTCTTTTAGCACAAGAAACTTAAAAGTACACCGGAAAAGGTCTGTCTCACTCAACTAAAAGGAAGAGTTTAAGAGAGAAAGCATTTGAGTAAGCCAACAGCAAGCCCCTCCTCAGCAAACCAGAGGGAGATTCTGAGTCCCAGTGTGGCACAAAAAGCAAAGGCCAACACCAGAGAATCATCCTCCCCCCTTCCATGGGCCTCGGCATAGCCAAGGGAATGGGCAACCTCCAGCTCTGAGAACTATCACATGCTTTAACATAACCCTGGACAAAGAAAGAATCTTCAGTGGCCAGATCTCCACATACTTCATTGTATACCCAGGGAAATGCAGAAACACCCCATGGATCTCAACACACCCCAGACACTAGCACTATCACCCAGGCTGAGCACTAGGTAAGCTTCCAGAACCCTATGGAACTCTAGCAGCACCAGCCGCTCCCTGTCCCATCCCCTCAACACAGCATCAAACACAAGGGTCTCCCACGGGCTACAGTACAATATCAGTGCAGCATCAAATAAAAAGCAAGGGCCTGCAACCCTTGGCACAAGAAGCCTGAGACAGTGCCTCTTCTACCCTGGGAGAAGACATCAAATTTAAAGGAAAGGAAAAAGGCAAAAAAAAGATGTGCAAAAAAAAAGAATAATCTAACCATAGATAGTTATTATGGTGACAGGGAAAATCAAGACACAAACTCAGAAGGCAGCAATGTCAAAACATCTCTGGGCAAGATCCCAAAGAAAAATTGGAAGTGGTCTCAAGATTAGAAAGAAATCATGGAAGAGTTCAAAAAGGAGCTTGAAATCATATAAGAGAGATAGAAGAAAATTTTGAAAAATAAATTAGATTGATACAAATGAATTATGAAAATAGAGTCACTAGCTTGGAAAAAGAAAACAACTGCTTAAAAAGTAGAATCAGCCAAATGAAAACAAAAGTACAAAAGCTAATTGAGCCTTTAAAAGTTAAAATTGGGCAAGTGGAAGCTAATGACTCTATGGGAGATCAAGAATCAATTAAACTCAAAAGGATGAAAAAATAGAAGAAAAGACAAACTTCCTCATGGTGAAAATAACTGACCTGAAAAATAAATACAAGGGAGATAATATCAGAATCATTGAACTATTTTTGAAAGCCACAGTCAAAAGGAGGACCTATATAGCATTTTCAGAAAACTTGCTAGGAGAACTGCCCTGACAGGCTGGAACCAGAGGGTAAAATAGGCATTGAAAGAATCCACCAATTACCTCAGGAAAGAGAGCCCAAATTAAAAAACTCCATTATAGCCAACTTTCAGAACTTTCAAGTCAAGGAAAAAATACTGCAAATGATCAGAATAAAACAATTTAAATATCAGGGAGCCAAAATCAAGATTACACAGGACCTAGCAGCTGCAACATTAAAAGTTTAGAGGTCATGGAGCTTGATGTTCCCGAAGGCAATGGAGCTAGGACTACAACCAAGAATCACTTACCTGGTGAAATTAAGCATGATACATCAAGGGGAAAAATGTTCATTCAATGAAATATAAGAATTTCAAGCTTTCCTAAGAAGACCAGAATTTAATGAAAAATTTGATTTCCAATATCAAGATTCAAGAGAAGCATAAAAGGTAAACAAGAAAATGAAAACATAAGAGATACGATAGAGCTAAACTGTTTACATCGCTATATGGTGAGATGATATTTGTAATTCTTAAAAATTGTATCACTAATAGTATAGGTAGAAAGACATAATGTCATAAAAACATAAAAGGATGAGAAAGAATAATTCATTGGGTGCAGAAGGAAGGGAGAGGTAGAAAGGGGTAAATTATTTCACATGAAGAGGCACAAAAGACCTATTACAGTGGAGGGGGAGATGGTAGGCAAGCAATGGGCATTGCTTGAAACTTACTGTCATCAATATTGGCTCAGAGAGGGGATAAAATGCATAGTCAAATATAGAAATCTATCTTTTCAGACAAGGAAATAGGAGAAGAAGGGATTAAGGGGTAGAGGGCTGACAGAAAGGAGGGCAGATAGGGGAGGTGGTGGAGACAAGCAAAACACTGGTGGGGAGGGAAGGGGTAAAGGGAGAGAGAGGACAAACAGGAGGAAAAATTGAATAGAAAGAAATATATAGTTAGTAATCATAACTGGATGTGAATGAGATGAACTCTCCCATAAAACAGAAAGAAGCAGATAGCAGAGTCAAAAAATAGAATCCTACAATGTTATTTACAAAAACTCTTTTTGAAATGGGGCAGCTATGTGGCACAGTGACTAGAGCACTGGCCTTGGAGTTAGGAGGTGCTGAGTTCAAATCCAGCCTCAGACACTTAATGTAAAAACTGGCAGTGTGACCTTGGGCAAGTCACTTAAGCCCATTTCCCTCAAAAAAAAAAACTTTTGAATCAGGAAGACAAACAGAGTAAAGGCAAGGGCACAGAGCAGAATCCTTTATGCTTCAGCTGAAGTAACAAAAGCAGGGGTAGCAATCCTTATCTCAGCCAAAGTAAAAGTAAAAATAGACTTAATTGAAAGAGCTGAGGAAGGAAACTGCATTTTGCTAAAAGGTACCATAGACAATGCAGCAATATCAATACTAAACTTATATGTACCAAGTGGTATAGCATCCAAATTCTTAAAGTAGAAGTTAAGTGAATTACATGCATTATGAGATATAAAATAAATAATTTGAATTATATCAAAATAAAAAGCTTTTGTAAAAACAAAACCAATGCAACCAAAAAACAGAAGGAAAGCTAGGAAACAATCTTTATAGTAAGTGTCTTTGATAAAGGCCTCATGTCTCAAGTATTTAGAGAATTGAGTAAAACAAAAGAATACAAGCCATTCCCCAGTTGACAAATGGTCAAAGATTATGAATGGGCAGTTTTCAGATGAAGAAATCTAAGCTATCTATAGACATATGAAGAAATACTCTAAATCACTTTTGATTAGAGAATTGCAAATTCAAACAACATTGAGGTACCCACTTCCCATGTATCAGATTGGCTAACATGACAAAAAAGGGAAATGATAAAGATTGGAAAAGAGGTGGGAAAATTTGGACACTACTGCAGCATTGGTGGAGTTGTAAACTGATCCAGCCATTCTGGAGAATAATTTAGAACTATATCCAAAGAACAACTGAATTGTATATACCCTTTGATCCAGCAACATCTACTACTAGTATCTATATCCCAAAGAAATCATAAAAAAAGGAAAATGATCTACATGTGCAAAAATACTTATAGCATCCTTTTTCATGTTCACAGTATATTGGAAATTGCAGGGATGGCTGGACAAGCTATGGTATATGAATGTAATGGAATACTATTGTTCAGTAAGAAATGATGAACAGGCAGATTTCAGAAAAAAAAACTTGGAAGTACTTGTACGAACTGATGCAAAGCAAAATGAGGAAAACAAGGAAAACACTGTACACATTATCAGCAACATTGTGTGATGATCAACTATGAATGACTCCGCTCTTCGCATCAACACCATGATCTAAGATAAGTACAAAGTACTGGGGAAGGAATGCTATTCACATCCAGATAAAGAATTGCTGCACTCTGAATGCAGATCAAAGCATATTTTTTTCATTTATTTTTTTGTTTTGTTTTTGTTCTTCCTTTTGATCTATTTCGTCTTTTACAACTGTGATTCATATGAAATGTTTTACATGATGTCACATGTATAACTTAAATTGTCTACCATTTTCAGAAGAATGGAGGAGATAGGGAGAAAAATGTGAAGTTTAAGATCTAGTAAAAATGAATATTAAAAATGTCCTGACATCTAATTGGGGAAAATTAAAATATTATTAAAAATTAAAAAGGTAATATTTATAATTGCTTGATCAAGTTTTAGCTGAAATAACTTTAAACTATTCATACAGACAAAATTATAGAGTTTTGTTGTTTGCTTTTTGGTCTCAATAAATTAAATGACTTTGCAGATGCCAACTTTCACCCCCAAAATAAATGCACAAAGAAGTTTCAATTTCTTTGATTTGTACAAGCAATATAGAATATACAAATAGACATGGTATTCAATAATTAGTCATGGAATCCATGGAAGGCTTGTTAGGTACAATTATTTTCTTGTTTTTAAATTAGATGGTTCACTGAATCGTATTTTTACTTCATTTACATATCGAACATTTTCTATTATCAAGTCAGATCAATCCAATGGGAATTGTTTAATGAAACTCAATTGTCACTAATTCTTTGACACATACAAGGTGGATATTTTTGACCAAAGGGACATTATTCTGATCATTTCTTCATTTTTAATTATGTCAAATTATGATTAGGAAACTTTAAAGAAAAAATCTCAATCCTGGAAACTTGAATATTCTTGAACCTTATATTTGTGATGAGTTATTCCATGGAAGGAGGCAAAAAGAGCATCTCAGTACCAAACATATACATTTTAAAGTGTGTATTGTGTTTCAAGGAAATCTATTGAGTGAACATTTCCAATGACAAAATTGGTAATCATTTGTTTTATAAAAAGTCTTCTTCAGTCTATACAGGAATCTGTCATAGACATCCTTGAAATTACCTTTTTGTGGACCAATGCTTCCAAGGAAATGATCAGACCTTTAATTATTTGGCATGTTTCAATTTACACAGCACACCTATTCCAGAAAAAAATGTATATATAAATTACATTTATAAAAATTACTGTATATTTAGCTATATTCCAAAATCTTGCTATTTAAAAACAATGGTCCCTGGAAAATTAGCCATTGAAATTCCTTATATTCTTTAACATACTTCCACACATATTAAATCTTGATAAATGTATATACTTAGGATTGCATTCAACTACACGTGATATGATTTTTTTATAACTAAAACAAATTAACATAATTGAAATAAGAAAATTACATCATGACTTTCCTTTATAAAATTTTGATTTTTGCTAAAAAAAAATAGGCACAGATCAAGTTAGTGAGTTTTATATTCATCTGAAAGACAAGGAAATATGAGTCATGAATAATTGTGCCAAAAAATAAAATAGTCCTAAAATTGAGATTTGAAAGTGAATCAAAAATAATTGTTGTTTCTTTTAGGAGATTTTTCTTGAGTTTTGCATGTGCAAAATATGTATGGAATTAGATCCACATTTTGGGTTATATTCAGACCTATTAATTTTCACATAAATTTCCTGGTGACTTTATGGCTATATAGCAAATAAATAAAGTACATAGTATAGATGCAACATTATTTAATCAAAGTTAGTATCTCTGGTTGAGATAAGTATGCCATTTTTTACTATTCTACATCATAGTTGACCTTTTATGGCTCAAGAATTTTTTTTCCTTTATTTCCAGTCACATTTAAAAATGACTACAATCCTTTTCTAAGATTGATAAGTTTGTATCAAACAAAATCCATCCTAATGAGGAAAATTGAGTGTAGAATTTAATTGTGATTTCCTTTCTAATTGGACTGATTTTTTCAGAACCATTCCTCATGACAATGTCTTACTCGATACTGTAATAAGGCATTTGGGTTTTAGTATTTAGTGACCTGATATGCTTATATTTACAGATTAACAGTGATATAGGGATTGACATATATGTAGGTATCTATATTTATCTCCAGACCTAGATATCTAGAAATGGAGATAGATTTAAAAATCTAGATACATAGGTGTATATATATATATATATATATATATATATATATATATATACATATGTCTAAGTATATAGATATTCATCTCTACCTATATATCTATTACTAGAGACTTAAGTTTAAAATCCTTGTTCTACAATCTTACCTTTATAACACTTGGTAAGTCAGTTCACCTCTCTAAAGCTCATTTTCTTTATAGGCAAAATGAGGTTGTTAAAACTAGATGATCTCTAAAATCTTCTTCAGGTCTAATGTTTTATGATTGCATGAAATCTTAGGTTCTCACTGAAACAATCCACAGTCCTTTTTCTTTTATAACAGATAACTCATAATCATTCAGTCAATAAGTATTGTAATGCTTTGAGTATTTCTGATTTCATAAGTGGTTTTGATTGTCCTTTTCAAAATAAGGTGTCAAATCATCTGTAGGTCTAAAGAATAAGGTATGGAGAACTAATATATTGTCTTTTGTTTATAAAAATGAATTTTAAGTCATTTTGGAAGCATGCAGCTCTAACAAACAGTTACATGTTTTATCAGAAGAATAGTATAGGGAGTGGCCAAAGCTCCCCACAAGTTGGGTGAATAAAAGTCAAATATCATCTGAATCAATCAGTGTCTAAGGACTGCTCAGTACAAGCATTGTTAATCATACTATTCCTAAAACTGGTCTCTAATTTCATTCTAATAATAAATCTTGGAATTTTAGAGTCAGAGAGGGCCTTCAAGTCAACTAGCCCAATATTTGCTTAGGTATTAATGAAAAGCATCTATTTCCAAACTGAAACATTAGAATTGGCCATAAAATCCTTTAATGTAGTGATATGTATGACTAGCCCACCAATGATTTAGATTTGCTATGTACTCTCGCTCTGTTCTTTAGAAACTCTGTGTCCTGTGCAAATAGGACAATGGTCATTTGACATTCTTTCTGTGTTGATGAAGGAAGAATAGGGTCATTCAGCTAGTACATATGGGCCTATCATCCACAATGTAGAATTTTAAAATTTAAAATTTTTTTGATACATTTTAGTATCATCTTGGTGTATTTGGAAAATTTCAAAGGAATGTTTAATGCATGCAAAACTTCTAGTCTTTTTTAACAGCACTATCTAATTTTTGTATATTTTTGTGATAATCCTAATAAGTATTATAGTCAAGGTTTACCTTACAGACTACAATTAGAAAATGTTCTGGTACTTAAATAAGCAAATATTAACTAGTAGCATCATTCTATGGCAATTTAAAAAAAATAATATTTTCATATGCTCATAGAAGACTTTTAAAAAATGCTGTCCTGTGATTTTAGTGATCTGCCTTAATTCTGATTTACTACTGTTGGTTAAAAGAAAAATTCAACATTAGGATGGTACCCAGTGTGTAGCCATTATCTTATAAAACAGAAACTTCTATTTCTAGTAAACCAAACTATCTACAAAGAACAAATACAGGGTATGTCTTCCTTACCTTCTGTCAGGATTCTGTTTGATCTGCAAGGTATATATCCACATTATAAAAGGATTTTATTAAAATCCAGGTTTAACAAAATATTCTTTGCTATAATCTACAAAAATACTAGGAGATTATTGAAAATAATGGTGGTTATGTGGAAAATGTGGCTAGAAATAGATTGAGATAAAAGTGCAAGAGCAATCAAAGAAAGGATGATCTCATGAAAAGAGCAGTGGGATTGGATTCAGAAGATCTGAGTGCTGTTCCAAACTTAGATACTTAACAAGCTCTATGACCTTAGCAAGGCACTTCATTTGTCTCTGAATTTCATTTTCCTTATCCATAAAAGAAAATAATTATACTCATGCTATTTATCTCATAGGTTTTCTTTTTTCCCCCTTAGGAAAGTACTTTGTAAAACCTTAAAGCACTGAATGAATGTGTCATTATTTTTTTTTTACAAGATATTCACCTTGTAATGAATACCCTGTTAAAGATTATGTCCCTTCTACAGGGGACATAATGTGCAAGCTGCCTTTAGTAGATTCTTTGGCCAAAAACAGAAACAAACAAATAAAAAAACCTAGTGGACAGCCTTCTGTTAAGAAATGTGTCTGTCTAAAGTTATATAGACTTGTCTTCAGACATTTTGTAACATGGGAATAATAATGACACCTACATCATGTGGGAGGTAAATAAAATCTACCTAGGACCCTTTTAGTGAGAATAATTCATTCCCTGAAGTGGTTGGATACAATTGAATTCCATATTAATTATATAAAATACATTAATTGGTTCCAGCCCAATGTAAATATATAATGTAGATTCAAATCATACACTTATGGCAGGGGATTCTTAATTGTACTAATTAGGACTTAGCTATAACACATTTAAATATTCTGTAAAACTTTAAGTGCTATAAAAATGCTTTAAGTGCTATATAAATTTTAGCTATTGTTAATGATTTATAATAATAATAATAAAGATGATGATGATACTAGTAATACTACTACTAGTATTACTTACACTACTACAACAATGATTACTAATGATATATAATCTGATTTATAAGACACTTCCAACCTTACCATTTTATATTGCCTACCATAGTTTGCTTTTAGTTGACCAGATCTTGAAGAACCCATCATAATAACTATGCCATAATGAGATATTAGTTGGACTTCTGTGCAGGTAATATGGTATAATGGAAGGAGCCTGGGACTTGGTCAAAAGATCTGAATTTGTGACCTAACTCTCAGTAATTAATTTTATAACTTTGCACAAATCATTGAATAGGGTGAATTGGCTCTCTTTGAATCAGATTCCGCATCAAGAAAATGAAGGCAGTGGTAGACAGTCTCTAAAGACCTTTGAAGTTCTAATATTCAACATTTTGAAATTATGATTATTAATAATTGTGTAATGACAATAACATGTTAAACTCCATAACTTATACTGGCTAATATGAGGTTCTGCTGCTTTCTGACTGACATTCTTAGAGTTCTAAAGAAAGTGGGGGGAAAAAAGCCTTTCTTAAGTTTCATTTGATAAGAAATTAAAGGTAGTAGGAGGGAATGGCCTGTGAGCAGTTTTGAGAATCATATGAAATGGAGTTCCAAGTTTGATAAATTTTGAACATCATACTCCATTTCCCCTAAGCACTGGTAAGAACTTTCTTTTAGTCTCAAAAAGAATTTGTGTCCGATCCAAGAAAATTAATTTATACAGGTAGCTAATAGTTTTAAGTGAGAGAGTAGTATATGCAGTAATTAATTCCAGACCCTTATCTGATAAATTTCCCCATTTTTTCTTAATGTGTCCTGGCTGCCAAGAAATTTATTGTAGTACTTTACAAAAAAAAGATTGAAAGTAGTACAAAAAACCCACAACTTTTTTAGTTCAAAGAATCTAGAGAGAAGATTATTTGCAATTAGGGAGAAGTCTGAATTAGACTCCTTTTTTTAAACAAATAAATGTTTTGAAATACTTTAAAGTATATGCTGGAATTAAATATAAAAGAATAATATTGTCTAATAATTATCCTTAAGAGAATAGGAATGATTTGTAATTAGCATCAGTGGTTGGTACATAAGTAGTACTTTCAGGCTACATAAGGCATGAGGAAAAAATATTTAACTATTTAAAACATTAATTAATTAGATATGTATTTATTATTTTTTTTCATAGATGATATGGAAAAAGTAGGAATCCAGAATTTTTCACAAATTCTACAGTTAATACAGTCTACATCAGCATGATATTTTTTTTCCATTTTATTTGGTAGTTCAATGCCAGAAATCCTTTGAGTGTTTGGTAACTGCTTGTAACTGGTGACACATTAGAGAACACATTGATTTTTAGTCATTTCACATAAATTTTACCTCTTAAAATATGCCCTTACTGAAAACAAGCAAATGTGTAGTGTTCATTTTGTATGATTTTGTCATTTACAAGATTTCGGTTCAAATTCTACCACAAGCTACTTCTGTGACATTGGGCAACTCACTTTCCCTCTTTGAACCTCAGTTTCCTTACTCTTTATAAAAAAAGAAGTAATTTAAAGCAGCTTATAAGATTTCTTCCAGACCTAAAATTATAATCTGATTTATGAATTTATTTTAGTTTTTAAAAATACACCAGAATGCTAATTCCAAGTAAGGATGGAAAATAAAACGGATAATATATCAAAGGGAACAATAAAGGAGAATACTACTTTAGCAATACTTTATCCTATGATATCATATGATAAATATTACTTTATGATAGACCCAGTGATGAGATGGATAGAGCTCTAGATTTGTTGATAGGAAGACTTGAGTTCAAATCCTGCCTATGATAACTTACTAGGTATGTGACCCTGAACAAGTTACTTAACTTCTCAGTCCTTTTTCTTTATTCTCTGAAATGAGATTCTATAACCTTTGAGGGCTCTTCAGTTCTTTATGATCTGATGACCATTTTGTGATTCAGAAAGTTACAGCATGTCAGCTACGCATTAAAGCTGAATTAGGCTATAAGAAAGCCATATTAATGTTCTCAGACTTTCAGAAGATGATTAGAATAGAAATCAGAAAGTATTAACTCAACTAATAACAGACTAATAGTGTAAGAGAGTGAGTAGAATTTTTTTTTTTAATGAACAGGTTACTTCATAGAAATAAGTACTGCAGGAGGGGAATGAATCTCTGGATCCCAAACCTTAGAAAATAGGACCACTTCAGATTCATGTTTATTTCTTGTATGAAGGAATGAAAAATAAAATAATATTTAAGCAAATATTCTCGCTTCATAGGTTTCTTTTCATTTTTAAATCGCTGTTTGGCTGAAGTGTTTATGATTAATATCAGTAATATTCTTATACCCAAATCTAATGTCTATTTTTTTCAATCCTTGTCCATTTTGAGTTTTATTCTTAATAGCTTTGCACTATTTTGAACACTCTGGTCTACTTGAAGTTTACTTCTCTGTTTTCTTTTAGGACGTTGTGGTTTCCTAAGTTTATGTCCCCTTCCCTACACGCTCCCTTTCTGCTCCTATGATGCTCGCTAGATTGTAAGCTCCTTCAGGGTAGATGAAATATCCAAGGAAGAACATACAGAGAAAGCACTCCAGGATCAAGTGGAATGCATATAGCTCAGACCCATCTCTCAAACACCATGCAACACCTTTCCCCCTACTGTTATATTAAATTCAGTATTCCTTAAACAAACTATTCTTCCTTTTAATAAAAATCTAATAATCCTGACTTCCCTGTTTGTATTAGCTATAATACCTGGGCACAGAGCCTTTTTAAAATGTAGCTTAAAATTATTTTTGGCTGCCATGTTACACTTTTGATTTATATTGTTCTTTCATCGCAATAAAACCTGGAGATTTTTTTTCAGATTAGACTGCTAATCATAAGTCCTCCATATTGTACTAAGAAATTATTGTTTCTTAAAAAAATTACCTTACCAGTTCCAGTCCAGTGTTATAGATTCTTAACATCTTTTTGGATCCTAATTCTTTCTTATAACATGTTAGCTTTTCTTTCCAGCTTTGTTTCATTTGTTAACTCAAAAATAATGTCATCTTTGCTTTTATCCAGTAAGTTAAGTTATTGATAAAACATGGTAAATAGCCCAAGTCCTAGTATAGATGCCTGAGGCACTCCTTCCAAATTGACGTCAAAAAATCAATAACTACTCTTTGATTCATTCATTCAATCAGTTGCAAAGCTATTTAATCATACCTTCATAGACCTCACATTTCCCAATGTTTTCTATAAGAAAAACATGGGAGATGTCAAATACTTTGCTAAAATCTAGTTATATTTATAGCATTTCCCTGAGCATTCTTTTCCTGGTTCCCTTAGTAACTAGTGAGTTTATCCCCTAACAAGACTACCTTGTATTAATTTTGTGTATACTCTGCATATAATTACAGATATGTCTGCTCTTTTTGATTAAAATGTAAACTCCTGGAGGGAAAGGACTTTTTTCATGTTGTCTTTGTAAATCCAGAGCTTAACACAGTGCCTGGCACACAATAAGCACTTAATAAATGCTTGTTGATTGACTGATCTTGTAAAAAGAAAAGGGAGGAAGGAAGAAAGAGAAAAAAGGATAAGGGAGGGATGGAAGAAAGGGAAAGATGGAGGAAGGAAGGAAGCAAGGAAGGAGAGAGGGAAGAAAGGAAGGAAAGAAGGAGGGAGGGAGGGAGGGAAGGAAGGAAGGAAGGAAGCAGGAAAGGAGGGAAGGAAGGAAGGAAGGAAGGAAGGAAGAGAAAGAAGGAAGGAAGGCGGGAGGGAGGGAGAGGAGGGGAGGAAGGAAAACATAATTTACTATTAGCTTAATACTATAGTTTAGAATTATTCCAGGTGCTGAAGATGAACTCTGTGCCATGTTGTTTTTAGGCTCTATTATCTACCCCCCTTTTAAACAAAATGGGAATTTTCTATTTTTCAGACCTGTAGAAGCTCCCCTGATCTTTCAGAAATCACTGACAATGCCTCAGTAATTACATCTGTAAAGTCCTTCAGGACTGAAGGCTATAGTTCACCTAGGACTGGTGACTTGAACTCATTATGTGGAGCTAGTATTGCAGCTTAATACTTACACTTTTAGCCATTTTTGTGTTGTCTTTTCTAGTCTGAGATCAGTTCTCTTTTTCAGAGAAAATATGTCTCTCCAGTTTTTTCTCAACATTTCCTTTTCCTACACTATTTTGCTAGATGCATCCTTCCAAAGAGCTATTCTGACCATGTCCCTTATGAATAAAAATATGAGCAGCAAGTAATTTTTTCTAACAGCACAAATGGAATGAGGAAAATTAAAATTTGCTGAATATTCTCATTTTGGGGCAGCGAGGTGCTACAGTGGATAGAGAACCTGAGCTGGACAAAGGAAGATCTGAGTTCAAATCCAGCCTCAGACACTTACTAGTTATGCAATTCTGGACAAATAATTTAAACCCTATTTGCTTCAGTTCTTATCTGTAAAATGGGGGCACACTGGAAAAGAAAATGGCAAACCACTCCAATGTCTTTGCCAAGAAAACCACATGGACCATGTCCATGGGGTAAAGTAGAGTTGGACACAACTGAACAGCAACCACATATTTTCATTTTAAGGTACACACTAATTTAGGACTTCCTTATATCTCAATCAGACTCTTGTAATAGCCTCCTAGCCAATATGATCGTGTGACTTTCTCTAGAAGCTTGTAGTGGTATTCATGTAAGAGATAGGAGGCCTATTGTGGAGCGAACTTGAAGTTGGAGTTTAGCAAAGCATGACTGGTGATAAAGGATACAAGGGAATCAGTGATTGAGTGTAATGTACAGTTAACCTAGTCAAGAATAGGTTTTGGATTAAGGAAAAAGAATATATAGTAGGAGAGAGGAATTTATGATTAGAAGAATTTCAAAGTTCACATTCATGTAGCTAGCAAAATTATGGATGGTGTAAAATGTAACTATACCTATGGTTCATTGATGTTGACAAACATGTATGTATGTCATTGGAGTGAAGGAGATCAGTGAACTTCTGGGCTATTCAAGGGGGTTTCGATGTGTATTTTGGAGTCACTGACCTTGAGGGTAGAGTTTATTGTTGAGAGGAAGACAGTGAACCATGTCCTTAAACCTCAATGAAGTGAATCTTAAAGAGGAAACTGCTGAGAGATGGTGAGAGAGACATTTGGAAAGTAGCAGTAATGAGTAAGGAGTTTATCCACTCTTTCCTTCTTAACTATTTTATCAGGCAGTATGAAAGAAGGAGCACATACTACTAGAGATTGTAACTAGATATTCCTTGTCTTTGGAAGAAGATCAATATTCTGTTCATATTAGGAGTTTGAAATAGTATGAGGTGAAGTGATCTAGGATGGGAGATTGTATCTTATGTATAGAACTAAGGTGGATGGAGATGGAATTATGAGAAGTAGAATGTATGTTTGTCTCAACTGATAGAAACTCTGAATCCCAAGGTCAAGGAAAACAGGAGCTTGAATTGTGCCATAGGTTTGGGGAAGAACCATTTCTTTTTTTTCCAAATGGTTTATTAACTTCTGATTTACATCATTAATTTTCCTCCCTCCTATCCCACCTCCCACTTGTTCTATTCTCTACTTTGATCCCTTCCCTTTTCAAAAGTGGGTGCTCCCAACTTCCCTCTCCCCCAGCCTGCCCTCTCTTCTATCATCCCCCCTCTCATCCCCTTCCCCCCCTACTCTCCTGGTGGATAACATACCCTATTTAGTGTGTATTGCATTCATTCCTCAAGCCAAATTCAATAGGAATAAGGTTGACCCATTCCCTTTTGCCTTCCTATTCTTCCCCTCCATTGTAATCATTTTTCCTTGCCTCTTCTATATAAGATAGTTTACCCCATTCTGTCTCTCTCCATCTCCTCTCAATATATTCCTCTCCCACCTCTTTATTTCACCTTTTAAGTATCATCCCTTCCTGTTAAATTGGTCCTGTCCCCTCTCTCTATGTATACCTGTAAACATATATACACACATTCACATATGTATTCATATGCCCCATACCCTCATATATGTGTGTATATATATATATATATATATATATTCCCTTTAACTACTGAGAAAAGTTTCACAACTTACAATTATTGTTTTTCCATGTAGGAATGTTTAATAGTTCAACTTTGATAAGTTCCTTATGATTTCTTTTCCCTGTTTACCTTCTCATGCTTCTCTTGCTTCTTGTATCTGAATGTCAAATTTTCTATTCAACTCTGGTTTTTTTCATCAAGAATCCTTGAAATCCTCTATTCTACTGAATGACCATATTTTCCCCTGAAACATGATACTCAGTTTTGCTGGGTAGGTGACTCTTGGTTTTAATCCCAGCTCCTTTGCCCTCTGGAATATCATCTTCCGAGCCCTTCGATCCCTCAGTGTAGAAGCTGCCAGATTTTGGGTTATCCTGATTGTGTTTCCACAATATTCAAATTGTTTCTTCCTGGCTGCTTATAATATTCTATCCTTAATCTGGGAATTCCAGAACCTGGCTATAATATTCCTAGGAGTTTTCTTTTTTGGGATCTCTTTCAGGAGGTGATTGGTGGATTCTTTCAACCTCTATTTTGCCCTCTGGTTCTAAAATATCAGGACAGTTTTCTTTGAGAACTTCCTGGAGGATGATTTCTAGGTTCTTACTTTGATCATGGCTTTCAGGTAGTCCAATAATTTTTAAATTATCTCTCCTGGATCTATTTTCCAGGTCAGTGGTTTTTCCCATGAGATATTTCACATTGCCTTCTATTCTTTCATTTGTTTGGATCTGTTTAATAGCATCTTGATTTCTCATAAAGTCATTAACTTCCATTTGTTCCAATCTAATTCTGAAGCAATGATTCTCCTCATTGAGCTTTTGAAATTCTTTTTCCATCTGGCAAATTCGGTTTTTTAAGGCATTCTTTTTCTCATTGTCTTTTTGAGACTCTTTTGCCATTTGAGTTAGTCTATTTCTAAGGTTTGATTTTCCTCAGTCAGGCTGTTGACTCTCATTTCGTAATTTTCTTGCATCATTATAGTTTCTCTTCCCAATTTTTCCTCCACTTCTCTTATCTGCTTCTTAAGGTCCTCTATGGCCTGTAACCAGCTTGTATTTTCCTTAGAAGCTTTTGGTGCAGGAGTTCTGACTTCACTGTCTTTCTCTTGTTCCATGCTTTGCTCCTTTTTGTCCCCAAAATAGGAGTGTAATGTTGGAATCTTCTGTCTGCTTTGTTTCCTTTGCCTGGTCATGTTGCCCCTCAGTCACTTGACCCCTGGGCTTTTTGCCACAGTAGGACTCTGCCACCAGACAGGGGAGCTTTTGTCCCAAATGCTGGGGTTTTCTCAACTGCTGGAGGTATTAGAGGGATGCCCTCTCTGAGGTCTCCACACACTCTGGCAAGTTGGACACACACCCCAGGACCTCCACCCTTGACTGCAATCCAGATCCAAGAACGTTAAAGCAAGAGCGATTACCACCGAGACTCGTGCTTTGTCCCCCTACTGTCTGCAGGCCAGGAGCTAAAGCTGCCACATGGCACTGGCGCATTCCCACTTACTCGGTCCCAATGTCCAGACTGCACTGACCTCTCACTTTGTCCTTAGCATCTATGTTTTGATAAATCTGGAAATGGGCACAGCTGCTGTTGGTCTGGAGTCCCTCCAGCCTGTGGCTGATCAGGCCTGCCCTGGGGCTAAATTCTTGGAGTAGGGCTGGGCTCAGCTCCCAGAGTGCTGTGCTGGTCTATTCCTGCCGGCCTGCCGGGCCTGTCCTCAGCAGGAGGTTAGCTTTTCTGTGCCATTTTGTGGGTTCTGCAGCTCTAAAGTTTGTTTAGAGTCCCCTTTTACATGGATTGGGGAAGGTGGAAGCTGGAGCCCAGCTTCTACTCTGCCATCTTGACTTCCCCCCCCAGAACCATTTCTTTGATGACTGAATATTACATCAGTGAGGGAGCAGGGTTTCTTGGACTGATTACTCAAAATACAGGACGTAAAGACAGAAGTCAGGGGGTTCTGTCCTTGAACCTGATTTAAATAACTGATGTTCAGGTACCACAGTTAAAACTGTATTTATACTCAGTACCAGTTGCATGGTTTATCTCAAAGTGACAGGGAGTAAGGCTCATCTAGATGATGCCATGAACATGGAGAAACCGTTAAGCTCCCAATCTCTGGATCCCAGGAGCCTGGGCCCTCCAAGTATCTTTGGTGCTCTGGGGTGCACAATCACTAATTAATCTGCTTAGGATCTTAGCTAAAATTGAAGCCATTTCCAAACAGACTTTCTAGTGTTTCTGACACCCTGAGGCTCAGGATTTTTAGGGGGGGTTGAACTCCCCTTTAATGCAAGTCACCTGGAGAGGCAATATCCTCAGATATTTCGAGAAGAATTAGACTTGGAGTCGGCAGAGAACTTTGTTCAGTTCCTCCATTTTATACCAGCAGTGTGACCACAGAGAAACCATCTACTTTTCTGAGCTTCAGTTCTCTCATTTTAAAATGGATATGCAACACACAATCTTTCACACAGAAATATTTACTTCCAAAGGAATGATCACAAATATACAAACTTACACCCCCAAAATGTAGAGGGCATTATCCTCCTCCCTACCTTCAATGCCACGTCCCTTGGCTTCCCAGGGTTTCTATTCAGCGCTGACTGGCTGCTGTATTATCCCACCTACAATCCTCATTCCAAGGTCTCCATGGCTCAGACTTTTGGTCAATGGAGATTACCTTGGACATCTGAAACTTGGGACAAACAACACAAGCCCATTTCAAACAAAGAAGGCCTCAGGCTTATTTCTTAGAACTGGGGTAAAAGAGAGGTAGCAGGATAAGTTCAAATCGTGGCATCCATGTGGCGTACAGTGTTAGGAATAAGTGACCACCTCAGGCTCAACAGTTTTAAAGATGTATGCAGTCAATCAAAGAAGGCACCCCACCTGCATGGTAAGGGACCACAAGGATTGGGGAAGAAGATGGAGGCTCCAGTTAGGCAAAATAGGTATGTTCAAAAGTGGGATAACACATTTAATAATAATTGTAGTGGCTACTTCACAGGGTTGTTGTGAGGACCAACTGAGAAAATGTACATACAATGTTTTGCAGATTCTAAAGTGCTTTGCAAATGTTAAACATTATCATTTCCCAGGAGCCTGTACTGTTGCTTCTAATTTATAAGTGCTGTCCTAATCTTGAAGTGCCCCATTCAGGTAGATGTAACTCAGGGTCACTAGAAACTCTTTCCCTCTAAACCTGCCCTGAAAAGTCCACATGACTAACGTACCGGTGGAAATCAAAGTCTAGGTGTATTCCTTGGTTGTGGCTTATGCAACTCCTAGCTTGACCTCTGTCTTAAGAACCCTTCTTTTGTTTTGTTTTTATCTGCCAGCTGCTACGAGTTCATATTTCTCTAGCTTCTGATTTGACCAAAAAAACTATTTATGACTTCACTGATACCTTTGTCTGCTAGGTATCTGGGACCATATCATTCTTTGGGTGGCAATATTAACTTCATAGGCCTTATTCATAGTCCTCAAAGAAATCCCGTGTCTGCATATATTCCTCTATTCTTTTCTAGACACACTCTCTCTAATTTTCTTAACTCTTTATTGCCCCAGTTTAAAGGCCAAGTTTAAGAGTACAAACCAGGCACAAACTCAAGAGTGGCAGAACAATGAGATCTTTGGCTAGAATGCATGTTAAAGATTTTTTAGAGACCTTACATCTTGTCAAAGAGATACAAAGGGAAGAAAGAACTCTTGCAGTTTTTCAGGGCACATATGGGCATACCTGCTACATGTGGCAACAGAGTGGCATAATGGATGCCAGTGTTAGAGTTAGGAAAACCCTGAGTTCAAAATCTGTCTTAAACATTTTCTAGCCCTGTGTCACTAGGCAATTCATTTGTCAATTTCTGTTTTGTCATCTATAAAATGAGTTATAATACTAGGACTTATCTCATAAGGTTGTTGTGAGATTCAAATGAGATAATATATGTAAAGTGCTTTGTAAATTTTAGAGCACTATATAAATGTTAATTATCATTATCAACATCATTATACATTTATACATTGCATCTTCCTTATTTATGAAACTCTTCTTCCCTACATAAGCTTCTGGAAGGCAGGAACTCTCTGTATCCCCAGTGCTTAGCAGAGTGTCTCATGTACAGTAGAGACTTAATGAAACATGTTGAACCGAACTCAATTTATCATTTTTTAATAGTGTTTGTTGCTCTTAGTGACTCATAACAATCAAAGTCCCACTAACAGCTTTTAACAGATCAGGAGATATAAGGCTCAACTGAAATTATGAGGGCAACATCTTCATTATTACCTTAAGTCATGTGAAGACCTGGCTATCAGTGAAGGCAGAAAAAAACCACAGACAGCTTCGTAATTTACCTTGTGTATGAGATAGGACCTCCACCTGTCATCTTTTAACAGATGTCTTCCATTTCTGAAGCTCTGACATTGAAATGTAGGTGGGATTAAAGACAGCCTAAAAGTTGAATAATACAGATATACCAGATTGGAGAAAGAATGAGGTATAATTATAATGACTTAATGGTTAGCAAATATGACAGAATAATTCAGATGTAGAAAAGCAAGAAAATATCATGAGCTAATTTAACCTACTAGATAAATAAACATAAGTTGTAATCACAAGCTTTGAAAGACTTTATTAATGTCAAATGGCTCAGAAATTTGTTGAAACATATTTAAAATTTATAGCAACATAAACTTCAATTTGTATGACTTGATGGGTAGTTTAATGAATTGGGGTTGAAACCTCTATAACAAGTTTTGGAAGTTATTCTTAAAAATTACATCATGATCCCATTTAATAATGAGATTAAAAACAATTGTTTCACAGGGTTTTTTGTTTGTTTTTTACCTAATGCAGTAATACTTAGATTTATTTATACTCTCTGAAAATTTTTGATATAGAGACACACTCAATAAAGTAATTGTGATTTCACAAAAATGTCAAAATATCTCAAAAGTTACACTATCCATGATTTAGAAGTGGTGACCAGGAACCTAGAAAATTTAATTGACTTGTCCCAAAATGCATATAGCGAATGAATCTCTGGATTTGAAAGTCAGAATTGGTTTTGATTCCCAGTTCTATGTGACCTTAGATGCTTCCTTTAACCTTTTCAAGCCTCAGCATACAATCTGTAAAATGGGAACAATACAAACATATATGTGCCACCAATCTCAGGTTTTACATATGCAATATGTAAAACAGTGCATTCAGAAGACTTTGTAATGGCAAATAATAATAGCTAATAAGAAGTATTTCTATAGCACTTCAAGATTTTCAAGTCCCTTAAATACTTGAAGATTTGATCCCTATATTCCCTATGTCTTCTCTTATTTAGGCTAAATATTCTCAGTGACTTGAATCATGGCTTTCAATTTCATGTGAGACTTCCATGCCTTTTTCTTGGTGCTTTCTCCATTTTTGTGATGCTCTCCCTCTTCACTTCTGCCATTCTGTATTCCTAGTTTTCCTCAAATCACTTCTTTTTTTGAAGTCCTCAGGTACTTATTTGTTGGTCGGGGGTTAATACAATAGCAAACCTCTTCTTTTTTGTTCCTGTGCTATCCAAATAATTCACAGCAGTAGTGGGTGAAAAAGCCCCCCTCATTTCCTGTATCATGTTTTTCCTTGGAGAATTTTCCCCCTGATAAATATGAACTTTTCCATTGGTTATCTTTATTTGCAAGCTCCACTTTATTAAGTCCACCATATTTCATAGATAGTATGACAAATGAAAGGGAAATAAATTTTTAACAATTTTTTCATGTGTTCAGCATAATGCTTGATTAATAATTTTAGATATACTAACTGAAGCCTAACCTTAGGCTGATCTTTTGTTGATAGATCAGCAGTAATTTGATCTTTATTTGTGGCAGAAATTCTTAGGAGTAGATACTCCATCTGTATCCATCTGCAAGTACTCTTAGGCATACATTTTGTGATAAAGTTTTGTGTTCAAACAGCTGAAAATGTTTTGATGTATTCAACAAATAATCATACTTCCAACCAGAATATTTTTGAATTGCTGCAGAATTAAAATAAGAATGTGATTTATGTGTACTCCTGTGTACACATCTATGTGTGCTCAGTGCAATACGCATTCGGATTTAAGAGCATAAAGAGTTCAACTGTGGTCCATGATTTAGAAACGGAGAGCTTAATCTGCCTCTTCTTTTCCTCAATACTTGGAGGAATAAAATGTAGTTTTTGAAATAGTGACCTTGAACTCTAACCTTTCTTTGTAGCTTCTGAGATGGTCTTTATGGAAATGCTCATGACTATGTCATGAGCAATGCCTTTAAGCTGAGTGCTAGCATTTTAACCTTATAAATGCCAAATATAGTTATTGTATTGCTGACAAAAATCATATTTAAAAAGTCTTTAATTGTATACACTCAAAGTGATTTATTTTAACATACCTTGCCTTTATAATAACCACTAAGCACTAAAATCTGACAACAATCTTCACAACTAAATAGCTGCTATTACTATAGAAATAATTCTCATTTTGTTTTTAAAATTTCAATTTGTAATGCTCCTTTATGCAAATTAGAAAATGATCCTTTTAAAAATCAGTATAGACATAGCTATAGATATGTTGCTTTGATTTTTTTTATCTGTGTTCTGGACTTTTAATTTCATTGGTGTGGAAAATTCACCACATAAAAAGTACTTCTATAAATGTAACTCAACAATTTAGCTGTAGCTTATAATGTCAAACAGTTGCCTGGGGACACTTAGAGGCTAAGTGATTGTCCATGACCACCTAGCATAAGTCATATGCAGACCTCAAAGCTAGGTCTATTGAGTGCAAGCCCAGCCCTCTATCTTCTGTGAAGCTATTGCTTCCTCTCTATGAATATCTGTGTAGTAGGCTTAAGTATCTTTTAATTATGTACTTAAAGCAAAAAAAAATGATTTTTAATTCTCATTTCTTAAACTCTCAAACACTTACATAGAAAGTACAATTTTTTTGGCTTGAAACTCCTACATATAAGATTCTTGGGAACTATAGGAACTATGTTCCCAAACAAATAGGATGTTTAACTGTTAAAAGTCCCACTTTAAAAGTGGCTTTCCTGTCATTTCATTCTCATTCCTGTCATGGATTCTCAGTCATCAATGAACAAGCTGTTTTGCAATAGAAACCAATGGAGTTAAGGAAAATAAAAGTTATTGCCAAGTATTAAAGCACAACTATGACTTTGGACAATATCAGAAAGGGTGTTAATGTGAGTTAGTGAGGATTTTAAAATGGAAACACTATAGGCAAGGTAAACTTATAGTGTTACCTTTTTATCAGGTCCTGATGATATAAAATATCTATGACATATAAATACTTAAAGAGAAGAGACAGAGAGAAACAGAGAGAGAGAGAGATTGAGGAGAGAGACAGAGACAGAGAGAAACAGAGAGAGACATAGAAAGACAGACAGAAAAAGAGAAAGAGAGAGAGATTGAGGAGATAGCAAGAGAAAGACAGAGATGGAGAGAAAGAGAGAGAGACAGACAGACAGACAGACAGACAGACAGAGACAGAGATTGAGGAGAGAGACAGAGACAGAGAGAAACAGAGAGAGACAGAAAAAGAGAAAGAGAGAGAGATTGAGGAGATAGCAAGAGAAAGACAGAGATGGAGAGAAAGAGACAGAGAGGCAGAAAGAGAGAGAAAGACAGACAGAGAGAGACACAGAGGCAGACAGAGATGTGTAGGAGAAAGAATATTGCATTTGAAATCAGAAAACCTTCATTTGAGTCTTAGTTCTTTCTCCTTACTATCTGTGTGATTCTGGCAGGTCAACAAGTTAAGTCAAAAAGTATTTAAGTGCTTAAATTTGCCAAGATAAGTGCCAGGAATATATAGAAACAAAAAGAAAGGCATCTCTTGCCCTTGAGGGGCTTATATTCTAATGGGGAGAAACAACACATAAATGGAATCTGAAAAGTGGCATTTTGTTGGAGGGGGTGGGAAGAGGCAAGTCCTGTCAAGTTCTGTGTTCAGTTTTTCTATCTGTTAAATGAAGGATCTGTATTAAATCACCTCTCAGGTCTTTTCCAACTCTAAAATTCTTACGATATTTAAGTTGTTCCTGGAAATTATTTACAATCTTAAAAGTTGTAAGGACTATACACATACATATTATCATATGGTAATCATTAATATCTATGTTTCTTATCATCAAACATTCTAAAGACGGAATTTTCCTTTAGCAAAATTTAATAAAGTATGACTTGTACTATATGGCATACAATGTACAACAATATGTAGTAGAGAGGATAGTGGGCTTGGAGCCAAAAAAGTCTGAATTTAGTTCCCAGTTTTGACACTGCTATGTAATATTATAAGTCTCTTGAGGTATCTGGACCTCAATTGCCTAATCTTCAAAATGGAAATAATCTATGTTCACTATGGTCATCACAGAGTTGTTGGGAAGGAAGCATTTTATAAAACCTTAAAATAGTATATAAATACATACAAGGACTGTACCTGAGACTTCAATGGTATGAGTAACTCCCAAGTGAGGAAATTTCCTCTACCAATGCCAGCTGGCAGCTTCTCTGCAGCTTATAGTCATAGAACATTGAGAAGTTAAATGACTTGCCCAGGGTCACAAAGCCCATATATGTCAGAGGAAGGCTACAAACTCAAGTCTTCCTCTTTCTGAAGGTGGCTGCCTATCCATGATGACAAACTGCCTCTATGTGAACTGTTATTAATATACCCAGTATCCTTGGAAAGGTAGCATGGTATAGTGGAAAGATTGATGGACTTGACTCAGGAAAGGCTAGATTTATATTTTGTCTCTAGTATCAGTCTGTTCATTTGAGCACAGGCAAGTTGCTTAATTATTTTGAACCTCAGTTTCCTCATCTGGAAAATGGAAAATAATGATGATCATGGTGAGAATGATGACAATGATTAATAATAAGGACAATAAAGTATTATCCCCTTTTCAGAATGTTATGGGAATCAAATAATATATGGAATATACCTGGAAAACATTAAATACATACATACCAAACAATATATTTAAATGAATTCTTTTAAATAAGTTATTTTCAAACTGATTTTGTTCTGCTTATTACTTTACTCAGTGGAATGCCTCCTACTCAATATGGTACCTCATTAGAATCTATAGAAAGAATAGAGCTATCTTTGGAAAGGTTTCAGTGAGATAATATTGAGATGGAATCATCATTTTTTCAGAATAGTACAGATCCAGGCCTCTCCCCTGATTGCTGTGATATTTTGATCCAGATTCTTATATAGATTTCCCCTAGAAAATCCATCCAATGTGCCAAAGGGTTGTCTCTATTTAAAAACAATCTCCAGGATACAAGGCTAGTACCCAGACTATCCTCATTTTTTTCCACATGAACAGACTAGAAGAGTTTTGATTTCATTGAATATCCTTAGTATGTTATTAAAACTTGTCAAAGAACATCACTAGAAAAAAAAAAAGAACACACGGCTGGGAATTGAGTGTGAGAGCTGGGTTCTAGTTTTAACATTTCCAGTGTCTCCAATTTGATGTTGGGCAGGTTACTTCACTTCTCTCTCTGGTCTTAGCTTCCTCTTCTATAAAACTGAATGGACTGGTTAGATCAATGGTGTGAACTTAAAAAATAGATCTCTGAGGCTGCATATTGATTTGGAAAAGCACAAATTAACCATCTATGTTATGTTGTATTTTGTATTAATTTTGGTAAACATTTCCCAATTACATTTTAATATGATTCCCTCTAGTTAGGGGTTTTGTTTAGATGATCTCTAAGGTAAATTCCAGGCCCAAAATTCAATTATTCTGTAGTCATTATAAGGAATCATCTCATATACCACATGGAGGGGAGGGCCTTTATTGACATGGATATTATATGAAGCTGACTTTGAGAATCACTGAAAATTTTATTCATTTAAATATACAATGTTCAAATAGCCTCTCTCTGAAGTCATTATTCTCCCTGATTTCTGGTTATCTTGATTTTTTCATGAAAAGAATGATGGTTTCTTTTTTTGTTTTCTACTTTCCTAGGTCCTTTGCTATTAGATAGTGACATGCACCAAACTGTATTTTTATAGCATGAAAATTTCTGGGTCACAGCAAATCAGTGTTTAAAATTTCTACTGAGAAAGCGTTTAGAGTGATACAAGTTATATGGTAGTACTTGGGGAGAAAATATTATCTATAATATGCTTCTGTATATTTTCTTTGAAAATTCCTTCAACACACTGTGCAGAAATGATTTAGTATTGTTAAGGTAAATTGAATGAACCCAAATTAGCACAAAGCAGAAAAGTCCCATAATGCTTTTCCCCTTTAATCCTTAATTCTAAGTCCATTCCAGAAGCTTCCATGGCATTGGGCTGGTAGAATAAATTGTCAAATCATTGGCCTCCTCAACTCTTGCCATGTTGCTGTTCCTTATCTTTTCGTAGGATAACCAATATGCTCTCATTTATGAAGCCTGTGTAACAGCCTTCAAAACAGAAGAAGGACAAGGCTTATACAATCATCTCGCCTTCATTCAAACATTGAGCTCAGGAAGAACTCCGGAATGCCTCTGCACAGCAATTAGAAAGCATCTGAGTTTAGAGAAACTTAAATCAAGTTTGGAATTAGCTAAATACCTGGAGCATTAAAATCTTAACTTTTTCGCTAATTGATTTGTTCAGTAAAGCAAAACAAAGCAGAAAACATATCATCAGTGTCTAGTTCCTCACAAATACATGATGAGTATGTGGTGAAATAGTCTTTCAATTTGCAAATTTAAAATGTTTTCTTGGCAAATGGTCTTTTGGATGGAAAATGGTACTGCTTTCTAAAATGTTAAACTCATATTACTGAGAATAAATTAATTTTTTGAAATAATGAGAAAAAATTCCCGATGCATGCCATTAGCACATTACATATGAAATATAGTTCCTTCTAAAACTTTAAAAGTTTTGACATAAAAATCATCATCACAAAGTTTATTCAATAGTAATTCTTCCAAGATTAAAATAACCTCATTTCTTCTTTGGGGAAACCACAGTTAGGGGTGAAAGCAAGACTAGATTAATGACATTTTTGTCAGTTTAGTTCTTACCTGGTAACATAGAACCAATCATGTCTTCTCTTTTACAAAATGAGAGAAACACAGTTTTCCGCCCTGCTGACTCTTCCAATCAGGTAATAATCTATATAATCCTGAAAGCTTTCGTTAAGCAGTCAACAAATATGTAAGCACACACTTCATACAAGGTACTTGGCTGGAACAAGGTGACTTAGTGGTTTAAGAAAATACTCAGATTTCCCTTTGAAATCCAGATTTTATTATATTCTTGGTTTACCTCTACTCATACATTTGATTACAATGTATGCATTTGATTAAAATGCATACATTTGATTAAAATGCCTAGTTTTGTCCACAATTCTTAAAAGTTTAAAGAGCAAAAGGAATTATTTGGACCACACAAACACATTACAATTATAATATTACCATTATCTTCTCACCACCACCAATAAATTTATTTAAACAGACATATACAAAGCACCCTTTATGTGAATGGTTAAGAAGCAGTATTGGTGCAGTGATTTGAGAACCATCCAGAAGTCAAGGGTTGAAGCACTGCCTCTGGCACATGCTGGCTACATAAGCTTGGACAAAGGAATTAACCTCCTAGTTCTTTAGAAAACTTTCTAAAACTGCATAATCAGAGATGTTACCAATTTGCATTGGTACAGAGAGCTTCCTCTTATGTTGTCAGCATCAATGAAATCACAGGTTCAGTCCTAATTTTTCCTATCCCCACCTCCATCCCTGTCCCTATGTACGAACCATTGTGTTAGGTACCAGAGCTACAAAGATGAAATATGCCTCAGTCCCTGCTTTGAAGGAGCTTACAGTAAAGTCAGGGAGCAGAAGAGGGAGGCAATTAATAAAAATAATATTCATATACCACTTATGTGCCAGGCACTGTGCTTTATAATCACCTCATTTGATCCTCACAGCAACCCTGGGAGGTAGACACTATGACTGTCTCCATTTTATAGATAAGGAAAATGAGGCAGAGATTCTGTGACTTGCCCAGGCTCACACACTAGTAAGTGTCTTAACTTCCAGAAGATTTGAATTCCTTTACTCTAGGCCCACTCTTTCACACTGAGCCACATAGATACCCCTATCCTACTTACTCTAATAGCTTTCAAAAAGGAACATAGTAGCAGGCAATGCTTTCTATCAGCCTCATCCTCAGATTTGCAAGTCATTGACCATGTGCAATCATATAACTTTTCCAGAATGATGGAAGTATGCTTTGGAGTGATTAGGGAAGGGCTGGAAGTGAGGAAATACTATTTCTCTGGGAGAGATATTATTCAGCATTTGCAAGTGCCAAGATAAACATATTTGGTGACATGTTTGTGTGTCCTGTTGTAGAAATATAATCATTATGTGCTAGGATCAAACCATCATTGACATAGAATAAAGCCGATTTTTTTTTTAGTTTTTTGATGGTACAACTATTTAAAAAAAACTCATTTCAACTGAGATGTTAACAAATATGGTTTAAAATAGTAAAAAGCAACAGAATGATGAGAGGCTGAATTATAGTGACAGATTTCTTTCTGATTATGACTTCAATGTTAGAAAGTTATACATACATAAAATTAGCTCTCTATTATAGTGCTGTTTTATTATTGGCCATTTTGGAATAAGCTTACAAGGAGTCCTGTTCCCTAGGGGATAAGACAAACTGAATCTGCTTTAAACACAAGTGGTTTGTAATGAATTCCACTTTGTAAATGAATTGCATTAGTTTGGGCATATTGACCATCGATCATTGACCAGATCATTGCACTTATACAAAGAATTGAGCAGTGGTTGGGCTTTTTGCTTACTGTTAATTTTATGGTAATGCATCTCTTGAATGTACAAATGGCTCTATCGTGTTTTTATTTCTCCACTTGAATGATAAACAATTTACATTCATTTTCTGCTCTAAATAAATGATTCTTGATTCTTTTCAGGAGGTCCATTGGTGTCCCTCGCACTCACAGCCCTTGTCTAGATCTCTTCATGATAAGTGACCCTAAAATCTTCAGCTCATATGTAAAGCCATTCTCTCTCTCTCTCTCTCTCTCTCTCTCTCTCTCTCTCTCTCCCTCTCTCTCCCTCTCTCTCTCTCTCTCTCTCTCTCTCTCTCTCTGCCCCTCTCTTTCTCCCCCCCGCCTCATGAAGCAGAATGGGAGATCAGGCAAACATTTCTATTTCCTAATTACAATAGCTTAATTTCCTTGCCCTTTACTGTGTAACCAACCACAACTGGGACACACACACACATATATACATACATATACACTATATATATGCATATATATCCAACTAAAATGCTTTTTTTCCATGGAATATCACTCATTATTAGTTCTATATGTACACTGTGAGTTATGTAAGGAATTCAAGATTACATCTTTAAATGTATATCTACTCACAAATCTAATACTGTTCTCTCTTCACATTTCCTGACACTTCTCCAAATGCCTGTAGGACATCTCAACTTGATTATTTCATGTGTTAAGGTCACTGCTATAGGAAAAGATTTTTAGATACAATTGTACCCCATTTCTATCTACCAAAACATCTTTGAACAGGGGACAAATAATAAAACTATTGTCTAGCTGAATCTTACCAAGTAAGCAGATTTTTTTTCTTGAGAAATATTTGTTTAATGATGACTGAAAAGCATATGAATTTTTTAAGAATGTCCAGATCAGTAAAAACATGAAAATTGAGTTTAACATTCTATGAATTGAGAGGATAAGTTCTACACAGTAACTCTAATGACAGAAATAGACATTTTTTTCTTCTGAGAATGGAGATACATTATCTATTGATAACTATTCTTTAACTCAGATGTCAGAGAAGAGCTGAAGGGGAGAGCAGAAACCCGCTGCCAATTTGCCCCTCAGGAAGAGAGAGGAAGCAATTTTGGTGCCTGCAGCTCTCTAAGAACATGCTCAGAGGACCTGTCCTTTGTTAATCTTTTCTCCACTCCTCTGCTGTAGTCAAGACACACATAATCATTTTCTTTCTGGCTAGCATTTCTATGGCTTGCTCTTCAGCATCCTTTGGGAGTTGGAGGCAACTTAGCTTCTGTATTCCAAACTCAATGACAGTTAAATCTTAGAAACACTCAGGGTTATTAAGACTTTGCAAAGCACCACAGTTTTGGATTACAGTAGCCTATCCCTAACTTTCTAGGCTTTTTTTGTATATTTTTGCCTTTGATCTTCTTTATGCTCTAGCAAACTGGATAACCCTCTGATCATTGTGCTTTCCTGAATCTGCGCTTTGTTCCAAGCATTCCCTCTGTTGAGAAATCAAATGAGCTTATTACTTCATTTTAAATAAGTAATAGACAACTGAAATGGCCTATATTTCCTTGATTTTACCCTTGAATTCCTAATCACATTAAAAACTAGTTAAGAGGCCACCTAGTTCAGTAATCCTTCCCTTAATCAAACACATTCCTCATTGATATATTTGACAATTCTCTAATCCACTTATTTGGTGTAGTGTATTGTACTTATTTGCATCTTATCCTCTTAATAAACTCTAAAGTTTGTATAGGCTAGTACTATGCTTTATGCAAATGCTGTGTCTTTCCCAGTGCCTGCCATCATGCTTGGTTTGCAACAGATGTTTAATAAATGTTTGCATAAATGAATGATTCAATCAACCAGTCAAAGAGTAAGCTCAAGGAAAAAATGAATTCAGATTATTTGAAAATCTCAGTGTTTGTGTGACTATTACTTGAGTGTCACTAGCAGGATAGTAGGGATATCCTTTTATCCTGTGTTTGATTTTGTGTGTGTTTGTGTTTCTGTGTGTATGTTTAATTTTTAAATCCAGCAGAAAACATTGAAATCTTCTGATAGTGCCATCACAATGATTATTTTAAAACAATCATACCTCCATCATTATTATCTTCGGCATCATACAACTATAAAAATATCAACAAAATATTTTTGAGCATTGTCTCATGTTACCCAAATAGGTGGCAAAGTTTAGTGTAATGAGGTAAAACTGTAGTCAAGATATAGATGTTCAGATATTGCCTCTAACTGTGTAAGTTAGTTCAGATATTGAAGTAAGCAAAGTTCAAATATTGCCTCTAACACTGTGTGTAAGCTGTGTGATCATGGGCATATTATCCAATCTCTCTGAACCTTAGATTCCTTATCTATAAAATGAAAGCAATACTTGACTCACTAGGTTGTTGTGAGGAAAGTGCTTTGCATTCATCAAAATCCTGTGTGAATGAGTTATTATTACTACAACTTTCTATACCTACTGTGAAAGTATCTTCATCAGACATTGCTCATGCCTTATTCCACATAAGTTACTTTCACACTGACTCATGGTGAATAGATTAAGGGAAGCCCAGGACTCAATTTACATTGTGTTGCCTCATTTACTCAATAGCTTTTTGTAATAGTGTTAAATACTGCTAATTTAAGAATGAACCACAATACTTCTTGGAAAGAAAGAGCAGCTTTGAAGAAATTGAGTTATTCTGAGAAATTTAATTCTACATTATTCACCAATAGAATAAAGACTTTTATGTCTTTCTTTTATAATCTGGTATAGCCCCAACGTTGCACTCATGTCAGGGGCAAGGGTAACAATCACTTTGTTGGCTTGCTCTGTTAGAGGGAAAGAAAATTATTGAAAATCAGCAAGTATACAGAGAAAATGATTTGGCCTGTGGTAGAATTAACACTTTTATAACAGGGTGTTCCATAATGAATTTTTACTGTTCTTAATTATTTAGATTCCTATTTAGAATTTTATTCATTACTGCATGAAGGGGACAGAAAATCACCTCAAATGTTAGTTGTCTTACACTGAACAGATTCATAGATTCAATAGATTTTTGTGCCAAATGAGTTTATCTCCTAAGTTAAAATAATCAGGGGAAACCTGTTTCCCTCAAGGAAAATAATCCCCATTTCAGAGATCATCAAGGTGTAATATAGTTTTGAGAGTAGATGATATTTTTTATAGTGAACTAGATTTAATAGAAGTCATCTATCTGGTTTCATTTTACATGCAAGAAAACTGAGAGGTTCAGGGAAGCAAAGTGACAACTAATGTCACTCAAATTGTAAATAACAGTGCTGGCTTTCTAGCCCAGGTTTTCTGATGTTCTCTTCAGCACAGAAGATGATGCTGCTTATGTTTTTCCAAAATGAAATTTATGGTGATTGATTGAAACATGAGTTCCTGATGAAGAAAGATTCACAAGTTGATGGGATGGTTTAAAGGAAACAAATATAGACTATAAGTCAGGAACCCTGAGTTATTGTTATTGGGTTGTTTTCCAAATTCTACCACTTATTAGTTATATAATCATTTGTAAGGGCAGCTAGGTGGCACAGTGCTGGGCTTGGAGTCAGGAAGTTATCTCCTTGAGCTCAGCCTCCTCAGGTACTTACTACCTATGTGACCCCAGGTAAGTCAGTAATCCTATTTGCCTCAGTTTCCGTATGTATAAAATGAGCTGGAGAAGATAATGTCAAACCACTCCAGTGTCTTTGCCAAGAAAAGTCCTAATGGGGTCACCAAGAGTTGGATATGACTGAACAACAACAAAATCATGAGTAAGTTACCTCTTTAGGCCTCATCCCCCAGGGAGCCATTATCAGACTCCGTATTCTTAATTTATATTTAAAATTAAGACATTGTAATACATAATCCTTTCTACCTCTAAAATGTTTTGGTTGCAGAAATTTTATAAATGTGTACTATATGCCTAACAATGTTCTAGCCTTTTGTTGGGGGGGGGTATGTTAGGATACAGAGCATGGTCCCAGAATTGAATGAGCTTATAGTTCATCACCATGGGGGGGTTACAACTTTATCAAAAATTAAATGGAATATAAGTATGTAACTATATATTTCATAGTGAATGATCAGGTGATCTAGACAGTCTAAAAGGGCTTGAAGATTTCCTAGGCCATAAGATTTAAGACTTTATTTTTCAGTTAGTAATTTAGACTTGGGAGAATTCAGATTTTCCTAACTCCCAGTCCATTGCTTTGTTCTTTACACCTCTCCCACTTAACTATGTTGTTCTATTTATGAAAATATAGTCTGAGTTCTTGAAAGATCTGAATGAGAAATGAATTTTGGAATAAACTTGAGTTTGAAAGTTTAGTGTGTGTGTGTGTGTGTGTGTGTGTGTGTGTGTGTGTGTGTGAGTTGATGGTGTGGGAAGGGGAAACTGTAGTGAAAAGAATTCTAGATATGCCTTTAGAGAAGGACTTGATTTCAAATTCTGTCTCTGTTGTTTACTATCTGTATGACTTCAGGAAGGTCAATTAACTTCTCCATTCCTTATTTCCTCATCTTTACAATGAAGAGTCTGAATTAAATCACCCCTAAAGTTCTCCACCCCTGTATCTAGATCAACATCTCTAATCTTATGAAGTCTGTAGTAGGCTTCAGGCAAATACAATTCTAGCACCATGGATAATGTCAGGGTATATGTTCCTTTTTTTTCTCATGTAAACTGCATTGCTGATGGCAGTGAGTCTACAAATATATATATGTCTTCCTTTGGGTAATGAAATGGGAAAAATCTGGCACTCTTCCAAATAGAACTAAAAAGATTTCCTAAGAAAACAAATTTTATCTGATCTTTCTTATGTAGGAGATGTTCTCCCAGATAATTTTTGGCATTTTTAACACAATCATTGTATGCATTTATATATCCATATGTATATGTATATATACTCTATATTGTTTACACATGTATTATATTTTTAAGAGAATCAAAGGACCATTTTAAAAATAATATGAAAATGCTATAATTTTTAATATCCTACTTTCTTTTAATGATTTCTCCTTTTTATAAACTAGAGTAATTGAATTCATAGCCTAGCAAGATTCATTGTTAGTTAAAAAAAAAAAAAGGAAAGGCAGGTTGTGTTTGCTGTTTTATATTGTGATGTAGGAAATATGTTTATATCACAATGACAACATATTGGGGGATCTAAAATATAAGGCAAAATATTTTATCATTGAATAACATTTTAAAATGCATATATGTACATATATTATTGTATCATATTTTTATTCAGTTTCTTATTACTCATAAGAGCAAATATAGATTTGTCCCGACTCATTTCACTGTGCTTTTTTTGTTTTTTATTTATTTTTAAATTAAATTTTATGTTTATTTATTTTTAGTTTACAACATTCATTTCCACAAGATTTTGAGTTACAAATTTCCCCCCATCTTTCCCCTACCCACTACCCCAAAAGAGTGATCCCACTGTATACCCCCTCACCCAATCTTCTTTCTCCTATATCCTCCCTTCCCACTCTGACTTTCTAGGAGGGCAAGATGGATCTCCATACCCCAGTGCCTGTATATCTTACTTTCCAGTTGCATGTAAAAAAATAGTAATAGTATATTTTTCATAACATTTGATTTTTAAAACTTTGAATTCCAGATTCTTTCCCTTCCTCCCTCGTCACCCACCCTTACTGGGAAGATAAGCAATTCAATATAGGTTGTACATATGTAGCTATGTAAAATATTTCTATAGTGGATATATTGTGAAAGACTGACTATATTTCCCTCCATCCTATCCCTCCCCAAAGTCCCTCCAGCCAGGGCTGGTAGTGGCCACCCTGAGGCTAAAACTGTGGACTCATGCAGGGCTGGGCTCTGCTCCCAGCAGGCTGCAATGGACACTTCTGTAGGCCTGCCGGGCTGTCTTCAGCAGGAGGTTTGTTTCTCTCTGTCACTTTGTGGGTTCTCTAGCCCTAAAGTTTGTTTAGAGTCATTTTTTATAGGTATTTGAAGTGGTTGTGGAGGGGGCATACAGAGTTCTCCTGCTTCTGCATCACCATCTTGGCTCCACTCTCCTCCACTGTGCTTTTTAAAATGCTCTCTCAATTTGGATCATTCTTTTAAAGTACAAATGGAAAAATTTATCCTTACTAATCTGGATTGAAGGATAGGTTTCATATACAGATGCATGTTTGCATGTGTGCTTGCACAATGCACCCTGAAATGGACAAATCTCTTTTAGACTCAACACTTGTGGAAAAAATTGAGAGTATATTCAAGCTAGAATCTAAAGATGGTGAAAGTCTTAAGGAACTGGAAGAAGAAAAAATAATCCAGTTAACATTTTGGAATTCTAGAACAGTAGTAGAAAGACTATTACAAATATAACTGAAAAATGAAAAATTACATGTTACCTAAAGATCTGTTGCTGAAAATCTAATTAATTCTACCTTCCAAAAGGCAAATTCTTTATTTAATCCACAGATATCATCTATAAGTGCTTTTGCCACAAAGACTTGAAATGATCAAATTTTTAAGTCTTAGGTTAGTTAAATGCTTATGTGTCTTGGAATGGATAAAGAATAGTGATGCCCATAATTTTTTGTTATTTTTCTTCCAATGGAATTTTATCATTAGTAAGGTTATAACTTTGCTTCTCTTTGTTAGGCAGCTCTTGACAAGCTTTTTGGTACCTTTATAAAGGTTTCTTGGATTTTGTTCATTTTCTGGATGGCCTACATCTTTCTTTCAATTAAAGTAAAAGAAAAAAGGAATTAAGTAGAATAAAAGTTATTTGCTTTGGTAATAGGTATAGGGAATTGCATATATTTCTTAAAACAATTAGAAACTCTTTGACATGCTACAAAACTGGAAATGGGAATTGCTAACTAATGGTGTTCCTTGAAGAGTTGGCTCTCCATGGTTTTAACTATGTAAGACCCTGATTGCATGCATTCGATAAAGAGGTTATATCTTATAGTTTGAAAGTTTGCTCAACTTTGTTCCAGTGCATTTCACTTACTACCTGCAAGGACAGAAATATATGCATTATCAAATTATTTCTATAGATGATAGACTAGGAGGAAGTTCAGTATACTTTTTAGAAATGATAAAAAAAAAAACCTGTTAGGAATTTGCAGAAGTTAAAAAAAACTACATCAATAGCATATATTTATCTTACATGTTGGAACTTTAAAAATCACATTAAAGTAGTCTTTGTTATCTCTCTTATTCAGGCTACTTGGTACGGGAATAAAGTATATTTAAAACATTTCATAGTAAATTGTAAAAAAGATTTTATCAGTTTGGTTGGGAATTTTTCATAAAATAAAATGAAAATGCACAAAAAGTTTATATTATTCTCTGTTTAACAAGATGTCTGAATTTTTCGAAACAGCAAAGGATGAATCAAGTATTTATTAGGGGGAAAGTCCGGTGTAATTTTTTTTCTGATAAAATGATATGATAATGACATCAATTAACATTTTTGTTTTGTAGAACATCATAAACATTGTAATTGTTGCAAAAATACTTGAGTATGTTTATCAGTTTTTCCAAGGGTCTTTCGTAAGCCTTGAAAGGAGGAATGATTGAGATGACATGATTTTTTAAGTGGCCAGTTGATTAGGGAACATTTTTGTGTTATGATAGCATTTATTCCTTCCAAAATCTCATAGGAAGATAAATTGATATATTAGACAGAGAGAGATCTGTCCTCAGATCTGGAGGACTTGTATTCAAGTTCAGTCTCTGACACATACTGGCAAATCCTTTAGCCTCTCATTTCTTATTCAGTTCTAAAACTCAAAAAACACATAACCCTTGCTCATCTACACGAATAATGAATGTTTCCTTTCAAGGAAATCCCAGGTATGGACCAAAAAAAAGTGGAACCTCAGAACTGCTGGGACATGGAAAATGAACACTCAGAAAAAAAGACCCCTTAAGATTCAGTGCATTATTCTTGAATTTCCTGTGTTATCTGCAATATTACTTTTGTGTTTACCTTTTAAACTATGAAATCCATGTTCTTCATCATAAACGGTAAAGAACTATGGGATGACCAAAAGACAAAGTAATCCTTGCAGTTTCATGTTCCATATTTAATATACTTTTTTTTAGTCACTTAGTCAATAAACATTTGTTAAGTCTCTACCACATGCCAGACACAGTGCTAAGTGCTGGGCATGTGAAAAAGGACAATATAACATGACAAAATAAAACAACTATGTACAATTAAACTACATCCAAGACAAATAGGAAATAATCAATGGAGGGAGGGAAGCCAGGAAATCGTTTGATCTATCCATGTTTCTGTTTCACTTATATGTTAAGTGAAAAGAGAGAATTCAGATTGTTACCTGAAAGAAGCAAAGGGGGTCATCTAGTTGGTGCAGTGAATAGAGCACCCACCCTGGAGTCAGGAGGACCTGGGTTCAGATCAGCCTCAGACACTTAAAACAAAAACTAGCTGTGTGACCTTGGGCAAGTCACTTAACCCCAACTGCCCTCCAAAAAGTTAAAAAAAAGAAGTAAAGGAAAACTATTGCTTGTTTTTCTCTATGATTGTAAAAGCTGGCAAGCTATTAAGAGTGCCAGGAGAGGGATTAATAGATAATTTGAGCATTGTGAAGATGGAGCTGCCTCCCAATATTTTGCCAATTTCTGTGAGTAGAATTTGAGAAGAGTGGAAAGAAGTATGGAAGCTTTTGACGTTGGCATATATTTTTTTTTCTGAAAACAAACTCTTGTATGGTATTTTTCAAATACTTTATTAGGACCTAGAGTTGGAAGGGATATTAGAGATTATTTAGTTCAGAGCCTTCATTTTGCAGAAGATAAGTGAGGTGAATTACCCTAGGTCATAGGTTACCTGTTAGCATTTTTGAAGGGGTTCCAAGATGAGTAGATTTTAAAGGAGAAGAAAATATAAAGCTCTGTAGCTCCAAACAAAAGTATGCTTTCCCACACTTTATTTTTGTAATTAGTTTTGTTTCACCTGGGGTCTGAAGCGTGTCTTTCCTATCAGTCTACACTTTAGGTCCTGAGACATACTACATATTTTAGTAGATACACATCGGGTATTGAGCCTGGTTTTCTTTTTTGGCATTTTGAGTTATCATTGGGAGATTGCCATGCCCTGGCTGCCAAAGATAAGAGGGCATAGGATGAAAGGAAGGAAGCATTGGCTGCTTTCTATAGATTATCATGCATGATTGATGAGACAATTTTTAATGCCAAATTTAAATTGATTGAAGTGAAAAGGCACCAAAGAAAGTACAGATGCAAGAAAATATTCTTTTCATTCACACCAAAATGCCAAAGAATTTAGAAAAAGATTATTTTTGCTTGCAGCACTATGCTATGTTAATGAGAGCAAGGCATGAGCACTATAAAATAAAAAAGAAGGAATAATGAAATGGAATCTGTTTTAAGTCAGAATTAAAGAGTCCTAATTGTCAAGTGATCCTTCACAGATAGCACAGAGAGATGGCCAAATGTATCTATAGAGCTCATATTTACTGGGGACAATTGAGAGAGCTTCAAAAGATCTATTAAATACTATTTTACAAGCATCAATTTGAATGATATTGAAGTGCTAATTTAGGTAACAACCCATACATGCTCTTTCTTGAAGGCCTTTGCAGTTTTTGTGCTTTGTACATATTTGCTTAATGGTGCATAATAAATTCTAAAAAATAAAGTTTCAACTTTAGAGATAATTTCAGTCTCACAGGTGTGATGAAGTACCATGTTTTCAAGGTCATTACTTTGTTTCCTTTCCAAAACCCATTCCCAAATTTTATTTAGAGCACTACTTTATTATTACTGTTATTAATAGCCAACAGTTATAGAGCATTTTAAGATTGGTGAAGTACCTTACGTAATTTATCTTATTTGATCCTCACCTCAGGGTGAATAGAAACTGGAGCTTGAAGTCAGGAAGAACTGGGTTCCAGGTCTACCTTTGATGTATATGAACTATGTCACCCTGAGCAATTCACTTAATTTCTTAGTGCTCTAGACAACTCTCTAAAATGTGGTCTATGGTTGTGTGTGGGTCCCCCAAGTCATCCTAGGGGTTCATGCAGTTAACCCTGTTTCTATAGCAATACAAAAACATTTTCATTTCTGTCGTGATAAATGTCAAAAGCTCTTCGAGGTGGGGGAAGGAGTCATCTTCAAAAACTTTTAAGAGAATAAAAAAGGTCCTGAGACTGAAAAAGCTTGAGCTCCACTCTTATAAGACTACAGCTTCTGTTTCAGACCTGCTTGTTGGAGGAAGTTTCCTCACCTGGGAGTGAGGAAATTAATACCAATGACAGAAATCCAATCTCTGTCTCTGTCTTTTCAAATAAGAAAACTGAGATCCAGTGAGGCTAGGTCACTTGTTCATGATCACACAACTAATAGGTTCTTGAGGCAGCATTCAAATCCAATCTTTCTGTCTTTAAATCCTGTGCTCTATTTATTTTGTAATTCTTGATTTAGTATCTTCTAAGGGTTCTATTTGCTGACCATTGCATAGACATTACCAGCTCATAACCTTGGGTGGACGACAGTAGAAAAATATCCCCAAACATAATTCATAGTTGTATTCCAAAAGCTTAGCACAGTGCCCGGCACATGGTAAGTGTTTAAGAAATGCTTGCTTGATTGAACGAAATGTGAGAAGTAGGGAGTGGGCAAAGATTAGTATTGTCCCAAAGGCAAAGAGAGGAAGACAAGGGGATGTCCAGGATTTGGTGTCCTAAGAGACCAATGACTGCAAAGAGTCATGCTTGCTCCCGACCATCTTTGTACTGTTTCTCCCTTCCTTCAAATATCTTGAAATGGGTTTTTGAAAAGTGCAGTAGGACAACATCAAGAATTCGAAACCTTTGAACTGCTATATTCCATAGAGAAAAGTTGCCTTTGGCATCATTGCCTCGATGATGATTTCTCATTAAGTCAGGATTTAGGAAGGAAATGTTAAAGGGATAATTAGATATGTGTATCTTCAGTCTAAATGGCCCAGCACCAGAGCAAATGTTTCCTTTTATGGAGCATACATATTTTGCTTCCTTGGGAAGTCAGTCAAATCTGCTCAGATAAACCCAAACCACATTCTTTAGTTTAAATGAATTCCTTTCTTAAACTCCATTTTGTAGAAAGCCAGTTGTATGCTTTTTTTTCTGTTGAGAAGAATAGAGAATAAGCATTTATATAGTTCTATGTCCCAGACCCTGTGAAGTGATAGTAACTTGAGTCTATAGAAATATGAAGTGGTCATAGTCATAGAATGCTAGATTTGAAGTTGGGAAGACTTGGATTTAATTTTTTTTTTTGCCTTTTGGAGGACAATTGGGGTAAAGTAACTTGCCCAAGGTTACACAGCTAGTGTGTGTGTGTGTGTGTGTGTGTGTGTGTGTGTGTGTGTGTGTGTGTGTGAAGTGTCTGAGGCCGGAACCAAACTCAGGTTCTCCCGACTCTGGGGGAGGCGCTTTATTCTCTGTGCCACCTAGCCACCCTTGGATTTAAATCTTGCCTCCTATTTTTAATAAGGGTATTACCCTGGGCTTCAGTTCCTCCTGTGTAAAACGAAATGATAATGCCTAGAGTATTTTATCTTACAGTACCCTGAGGTTCAGATAGGATAGTGTAAGTAAAGTGCTTTTCAGACCTTAAAGTGATCTATAAAATGTTCTTGATCTTCAAGTATAAGCATAGAGACTACCAAACATAGGTTAATAACTGTGCTGTGGGTTAAGGGGAAACCAGGTAGTGCTTGTTAATAATAGCAGCTGCTGGTACGTATCCCTGAAAGTCTGATATAATTGTGTCTATAAACTTTCTACAAGATTGAAGGAGGGCTTGCCTAACTTTGCCTTTAGCTACAGTATAAGTCATAGGCTCATTGATCTGGAAAAGATCCCAAGAGGGCCTCTAATTTATCCCCCTACCCCTTTGCATCTCTAAACCTAAATCATAGACTACTTGATTACCTTGTATTTTAAAGATCTCCCATGGAGACTTTACAGCCTATACATCTCAAAGGAAGCTCAGTTGACATACAAAGAGACTAAGAGATAGGGTTTTTTTTTCCTCCCCCATAGGAAGATATTCTTTGGTTGTTCACAGTGGGTCAGGGAATGGAGCCCAGCAGCAGCTGCAGGAGGTAGCTCAGTGCCTTTGCCACAGATGGTACTTCAATAGCTTGGCTGCCACCTGACAATACCGTCTAGAAAGGGAGCAAGTCACATTTGCTAGTGGCATATCCTACACCTGCTATTACTCTCTGACTTTTCTTCTGTGTTGATGTAAGTAATCCTGGCCCAGTGGAGAAAATGTTGGGCTTTGAGTTGGAAGCCCTGGCTTCTGATGTTGTTGTTCAGCCATTTCAGTTGGGTCCAACTCTTCATGACCCCATTGGAAGTTTTCTTGGCAGAGATCCTGGAGTGGTTTGCCATTTCCTTCCCCAGCATATTTTATAGATGAAGAAACTGAGGCAGAGTTAGGTGACTTGCTCAAGGTCACACAGCTGATAAGTATCGGAGGCCAGGTTGAACTCAGGAAGATAAGTCTTCTTGACTCTGGACCTAGCACTCTATCCGCTACACCACCTAGCTACCCTGACTTCCAATACCATCTTCCACTCTCACTAGCTGTGTGACTATAGGAAAGTCACTCCATGTCTCTGAACCTATTTTTTCTCTTCTACAGAATGGCAGCAGCAATCTCTTTGGCTCATCTTTCCTTGAGGAAAGGATTTTTGAAATTCTCCAAGTCCCATAAAATATGAATTATTAGGTTGATGTGAGAGTAGAGAGCACAGATGTTTGTGGGAGTTTTAGAAGTAGATCAATGACCAAAGCATCTTCCTTGCAGTCCAGTCAGTTAAGAAAAAAAAAAAAGTAAGGAAGCATTCCAAAAACCCAGAAATGAGTTCAGTTTATGGAACCAAGTGACTCCATATCACAAGCACATAAGAGTTTGAGACCTTCCTTTGCTGGCTAACAAATGTCCTTGGGAGCACACCACTTTTCTTAACTCAAAGAGTTAAGCTAATGGCACACAAACCCTGCCAGAGGACTCTTCCCTTTTTAACCACAGTTTTGGCCACTGAGCTTTGAATCTCATCCAACCTTTGAAGTACAGAACACACAAAGAGAGAGCTATTTTGAGATGTTGAAGATTTATTTCTCAGGAGGATCTTGATGTAACACAATCTGAAGATGATTCAGGACAACCGGTTTTGAATTTCCTCAAAAAAAACTAGCTAAAAATCGTTCCTTAGAATCAGTATGCATTTTAAGAAATAATCTGGTAGCTTAAAGTCCCTCCTTCTCTTTAAAGAATATTAATAGGTAGTTTTGTTCACCTATCCTTCTTTATTGTAATATTATACATAAAATGTTTAGTGACACTTAATATAGCAAGGAACAAAATTTAAGAGTACTTCAAAGGACCAGGAAAATTTTGTACGAATTACAATACCTGGTCTGTTAATAACCTTGTGTTACTTGTAACATAAACTCATAGAAAACAGAGTTCATTAGAGCTAGGAGGAAATTCCTAGTATGACCTAGTCCTAGCCTCTCTCTTTTTTTTTAATGAGTAACTCAACTCCTACTAAAGGGAAGTGATTTCACCAATGTCACATGGCTGACAAATGTCAGGACAGGGACTAGTTCAGTTCTCTCTCCACTTCCATGACTGTCATGAATTCTTATTTAGATTCTTATATAAATGATTTTAAGACATATTTTATTCAGTAGATGAGAGGCGCTATGAAATAGTGGTTAAAGTGCTGGACTTGGATTTAGAAAGACCTGGGTTCACATCCTATCTTTGACATTTACAGGTTGTATGACCTTGGTCAAAGCACTTTGTGTCTCAGTCAAGTCTCTAGGACTTAACTTCTAAGTCATAGATGGGTCATGATCTGTATTGGTGGAGAAAGTTTCCACATTGGGAATTCTTGGCCTGAATAAATCATAAATCCTTTAATTATTTGTGTCTGTTTAACAAAAAAAAGTTCTCTGCTCAATGTTAGTACTGTAGTAAGCCAACATCAGTTCAATCATTGTAACAGAGTACAGTGTCTGAATGACTTTAAAAGTGTGCCTAAGAGAACACAATCTTTTGTTTAGGATAACTTATTTTACCCTTGGGAGTTTTTGAGTGATGCTGTTATATGTCAGCATCATTTTAGTCCATTAACAAAAAAAAATCTTAAATGAAGGGATCATCTGTAAACTCATTAAGATTTTCAATGACATACCACTGGGAAAGATAGAACTGGAAATAATGGAAAGGATTTACAGTACATTTGCTTTGTGAGCTTACACTAGTCATATATATATATATATATATATATATATATATATATATATATATTCTGATGGATGTGAAACATTCCCTAGGAGGCATGATGATAAATAGCTGTGTTTGCTCACTGATCTGGACTTCTTCCTTAATCAGCTTAAAATGAAAGAGAAACAAGAACACCAAAGAGCAGTTAGTAGACTGAAGGACCAGATTAGGAATCAGGAAATCATCTCTAATAAGGGTGATACCACTAGCAATGTGTGACCTTGAGCTCATCTCTTCATGTTTCTAGGCCTGAGTTTTCTCTTTTGTAACATAACTGGGTTGGGCTTTATATCCAAAGTCCCTTCCACACCGCTTGCGTATTAGGTAGGCAGCAGTGCATCTGATTTCATTTAGGAAACTATTCCCATCTGATTCCTCTTTACCTAGAGGAGCACACTGTACTTTCTGTACTTCAAAAGACACTAAAAAAAGTGCAGCTGATGTTAAAAAAAAGGAGAAGACAAACAGTAAGGAGAGGCTAAAATCCTAAATCTATTATGAGTAGGAAGCCTGAGTGAATAGGTACATCCCTGCTTTTCTTGAACTGATGCAGTCTGTATTACGGATTAGGAAGCATGAATGTATAAAAATGGGACAAGGTGAAATGGGACAAGGGAGAAGGTTTCTGTGGCCTGCATTCCAGCCTGCAGGAGTGGCAGTAGCAGTAGATGTAACTCAAACTTAATAGTTAGTCCTCAGTTTTTATACAACAGTTAGCTTTCTGAAATTCTGCATTCTGATTACCAATTTGCTCACATTTCCAGGACAGAATATGACAATGTAATAATGTCTCTGTTAGGACATTTAGCACCTATAGCAAAAAAAAATCTACTGAGGAAAAGCAAAACCAAACAAATTAAAATTTAAATTTTCTTTTGGAAACATTTATTCTCCTAATTTGTTCATGACCTGCCTGCATGCAGTTGAGTTCTGGGTGATCTAAAAATATTTGATGAGCCTGACTTCCTGAGAGAAGATGTAAGCTTTACAAAATTTATATATAGGTTCAGAGTATCAAGATATAAAATATAGAGCTAGAACTTAGATTAGAGGCCATCTAATCCAACCTGTGAATATTAAATATAAGGAATGGAGGTTTAGATTGGTTAAATGACTTGCCTCTGGTCATATAGCCAATAAGTACCAGAGGCAGAGACTTGAATCCAGATATTTCTGACTCCAAACCTATGTGTGAAGGGAAAATAATTTTCATTTTAGGCTCTCAGTCAAACCACGAACTCCTAGTTAAATAACCAGGCTCAGAAATAAGGGAAAGGATAAGGAAACAGAAGGGAGAAGGAAAAGAAAGGGTAGGGTAGGGTAGGGAAGGGAAAAATTATTTCCCAGAATTTCCTAAGGGCAACAAGATAATGATGTAGTCTCCACACTTTATGTCATCCTTTCATTCTCTACGAATGGAAGATCTAAGCTTAAGCCTACTGTTCTCATGAATGCTGTGTATGTTTTTGGGAGATGACACCCCAGTTTTATAGGGAAAATTTTGACTATTTTTCCCCTGTATGTCATCTTAGTAAATCACTTTACTGTGAGTTAAATGTAACTATTAGTGACCTATTAATAGGAAGTTCACCTTTGGGGGCTCATGAACTTGCTGTTGCTGCTGCTGTTCTTTGAAGAGGAAGACATCAGGAAGGTGATGCCATGATAATGCAAGTGAATTGGATTTAAGTAAGGGAGGGCTGTGCAAAGTCACCAGCCTCACTTTCACCTCCAGAGCCATCTGGCTCTACTGGCCAGATATAGATCTGGACAACTGGAGATGGCCCCAGGATGCAGTAGGGATCCTTGGCCTTTTCAAGCTAAGGTCCTTAACAGGTCTCAGTTTGAATGAGGCAAAGCCTCTTCAGTGATTAAGGCTTAATAAGAAATGAAACAAAGAAGGGTTATTGTTTTTGGGTCCAGATTGGCTCAGAATGAAGGTAAATAGCAATTGTTTCTGTTTTACCCTGAGGGTCTTTCCCTCCCAGATTTTTTTTTTTTTTTAAGAGACCAGTTTTTGCTTCATTTCTTATTAAGCCTTAATCACCGAATAGCCTTTGCCTCAAGTCAAACTGAGAACTGAGAACTGTTAAGGACCTTAGCTTGAAAAGGCCAAGCGCCCCCACTCCCCGAATCCTGGGCCATCTCCAGTTGTCCCCATCTATATCTGACCACTGGACTCAGATGGCTCTGGAGCTCAAATTGAGGCTGGTGACTTTGCACAACCTTCTCTTACTGAAATCCAACTCACTTACATGCCATGGCATCACCTTCCTGATGTCATGGTCCTTTGAGAATGAAGGACAAACAGCCTTTTTTGTAAGCGGAAAAGGAGCTACCCACTGGGGACCAAGCTGGAATTGGCCTTTTGGGCAACACAGCTTTCCTTCCTTCCTTCCTTCCTTCCTTCCTTCCTTCCTTTCTTCCTTCCTTCCTTCCTTCCTTCCTTCCTTCCTTCCTTCCTTCCTTCCTTCCTTCCTTCCTTCCTTCCTTTCTTTCTTTCTTTCTTTCTTTCTTTCTTTCTTTCTTTCTTTCTTTCTTTCTTTCTTTCTTTCTTTCTCTTTCTTCTCTCTCTCTTTCTTTTCCCTCTCTCTGTCCACTTATGGGTGCTTTGCCCAAAAGCCATGTAAATTTTGAATCACTGAAACTTTTTTTTTCTGTCCTTTTCTCTTGAAGACCAGTCTTAACCCAAATTCATTCTGGCTCTCATTGATTGGCCAATAATAGGTCGCAGGCCAGAATGAATGTAAATAGCATTTCTTTCTGCTTTGGCCAGAAACTCTGAGGGTCTTCCTCTTTCAGACTCATGAACTATAGTGATAGAAATAGCCACACAGATTGTCCTATAACTTAGGGTAGCAGTTGTGCTCTGAATTATGGAGCCTGCCAGTAAAATTTTGGGGAGCAGTCCACAGGAGATGTTACACCACAATTGTTTTTGTCTTCTTTTTTTGATATTTGAATAACAATTACTTTAGTTTCCCTTTCTTTTCCCCCCACAAGAAAAGAGGCCTATTAACAATGCAAAACACATTCCTTTCTTCAGTCATTCTAACTAATGTCAGCTCCTCATGAATCACCTTCTTGATGTTCACAGGAAAGAACTTTTTTGTCTCCCATCTGCTATCTTAGTTTTTGTTTTTATTACATATGCAATAACATTTCTATTTTGACATAACTGACTGGAGAATGTATTTTGAATGTAAAGTAGAACGTCCTGCTCTGTGAAGTGTGGAACCGGCACTGTGAAATATCAGTGTCCATGCTTGCTTCCCTGGAACTGTCCACCAAATCTCTGCCAGTGTTTGTTATGTCTAACCTGGAAACTTTAGTGAAAGGATTTAAAAAAAAAAAATAACAAGAACAATAACACCAGGCACATAATAATTCAAAGTTTGTAATGTGTTTTGCCTACATCATCTCATTTGAGCTTCAAAACAATCTTATGAGTTATATTTTCCCTATTTTATATGAAACCGAAGCTTAGAGAGAGGATAAGTGATTTGTAGTACTGTCCAAAACTCTTGTAGAATGGCATTGGAATTGCAAAGTAAAATACATATATGAATATATTGACTAATTTGAATTCCCTCTGATGGTTATTTTAATGTAAATGAGATGTCACAAAGCAAATGCAAAGAAATAAGACGTTTTGTTTGATTTGGTTTGGTTTCTGTTTGTGTTTTTAAGATACTGGGATTGTGGGGCTATCTTCTGGTAAAGTGTAACAGAAATAGCAGTAGGAGGTAGACTTGCCTGACTTCCCGTCCTCATTTATATCAATTACTAGTGTAGACTATAGGAAAGTCACACAACCTAGCCCTCAATTTTCTAATCTGTAAAATGGGGTAACAGGTATTGCTTTAAGCCAGAAGTTTGAAGACGATAACCTTTGGAGACTTCTTGCATTTCCATGGTCTATTGTTTCTTATATCCCCACAGTGTGAGGTATATAGTAGGAGGCACATCTGTTACTTCAAAGTCCCAAATTGAAACATGGTAATTCATTTTGGAACAATATGGGAAGAAATATTTTCAGTTCAGAGTTTATGAGTATTGGAGACAGGATGGAAGATGACTCAAACTCATAGTTGAATGGTTGCATGATTGAAAATAAAAGCACATTCACAACAAACCAACTATCTTATGGATAAAAAATTCAGTTCTTTTTCAGGGTCAGACTTTTAGTTTCCTAAGTCTGTGCATTACATTTAGAACTCCCATTGTACCTATAGTGAACATGGAGGAAATACAAAACTGCCCAGTCAATGTGTCAAAATACACTATCCTCAATTAGTAAGAATACCTTGTTGATTCATTCTCAAACACAGTTCTTTATTTCCTACAAGGAGTGGTGATTGCACTGAGTTATCTACAATCCCAGAATCAAGGGCATAGTCTGTTGTTACTGAGAGAAGCTAACTGCCTCATAGAGGGTAGTAAGCTTAAGCTTGAACTCATTCTCACTGGGTTACTGCCTTGGTTCACTCAAGTAGAAACTTTTGTGCTTTACAAGACAGATTCTGCTTGTCTCAGTTCCCTAACCCATTGTACGTGGAAAGGTAATGTGGCCTAATTCAATGAGTACTAGACTTGAAATCAGAAAGGTATGACTATTGTTAACTCATTATGTGACCATGAAAAGTCATTCAATCAGTCTGACCTTCATTTTGAAAATGTGCTATTCTATAACTAATCAAATATAGAACCCAGGTCTTCCTGGTGCTAAACCAGTCTTAGAAACTCTCTCCTGTGATGTCTTTTACAAAATCACTTGCTTTGGGATATTTATTTCCAAAGCTCCATTTGTCAGGTATTTGTCGCTTCCTTTTTAGTTTAATAAACAGTGGTTTGTAGGTATTTATTTGATACCAACATTTCTTACTGATCTTTTCTTCTTATATTGAGCTCTTGCTATTCAAAGTTTACCTGAAAAATCTTAGTACATGGTTAGATTATTTTAAAAAAATGAGTCTAGGTATTTTGTTTTCTTCTATTTTAATGACTTTAAAATTTTTCCAGTATAAAAATGTTTTGTTATTGTGTATTTAAAATATCTATGTTAATGAAAATGTCTATATTCTACTTTTTAATAGAATATTTTATTCTAAAAGTATTTATTTCTTGCATAATAACCTCTTTAAATTCAAGTTGTTTTAATTGCCCTTGGGAAATTGGAAAGTTATTTTAATGACCAAAGGCTTCTCCGCTAAATAAAGGCCAATTTTTAATTTATTTATGAACTGAGTTTTTATTAATGCCTTTTGTTTTTACATCACAACCATTTGCAGATACACTCTCACCCAAATGAGCCCTGCCTTATTAAAAAAAAAAAGAATTAAGTAAAATGAACAGAAGCAGTGATCCATTGGCCAGATTACACAACATTACATATGTTTAGTCCTTCACCTATGTTATCCATTGGCCATTTTTAATTTTTGTAGTCCTCTGTTGATGATTTATAGCTGCATAACATGGAACATTGCAATCACACAGAATTAAACTTTAGGATCACTCAGAGAAAAGGGCATGTAAATGGTGGATCTAAACAGACTGCAATACATTACAAAGAATTATGTATAAACAATGAAAAATAAGTCAATGTACCACCAGTTTCAATGTATAATTTTTTTTTAAAATGATCTGATTATGTGGCAAATAGAAGAGGTAACCAATGGATAGTGTATTTACTCCATGGTATATCTTTGGGATGTTAATAGAACATGAAGTATTTCTCTCGTATACTGGAGAAACTCCCTGTGAAAGCCTCGTGGGAGGACACAGTCAAGAGTCACACAACAGAGTCAGGCATGGATGATTTCAGTCTACATCAATAGAGCGAGTATTCCATTGATGAGACTACAAATGCACTTGATATATTGGGTTGTTAAATGCTGAGGGCAGTGATTATGTCTTATTGATCATCATATTATCTTGTTGCTAAAATTTTATATTAGACTCATGGTTCTCAAAGGACTCCCCAAGATTCATTCAGATGGTCTGTGAAATTAAAACCATTTTCATATTTTCATTTCAAACACATATATCATCAATAATATTAAGACATTTTAACTTAGAATATGGTAAATGTTGATAGGTATAACGTACATTAAAAAAAAGAAACCTCTCTGAGGTGTTGTCAATCATTTTTAAGAGTACAAGGAAGCCCAACAACCACAAGCCACAGCCTTGGACAATAGACCTTCAATAGAACAGGCTAGAATTAAATTGTTAATTAAATTGGTAATCACTAATTTGAATTTTCATTCTTTTTACTCTTCTGGTATTTTAAAATAACTAGCATTTGACCATTATGAGTATTCTATTAATACAGATCATGATCCCTATATATTTTAGCAGGCATTTTCATGAATTGTTATTGCCATAAAATTAATCATCTAGTAACCAATCTTCTGGTGATGAACCTTTCCAAACTTACATAGGTTGGAAGAGTCCATTATGGAGCCCTTACTCTAACCCTTTCCAATGTAATTGGATGGTTCAGAGTTTGTACCCTCATGGCATAGCCTTTGGGACCCAAAGACTACCTTCTGCCAGAGTGGAGTGGACAGGATCTTAGGACCATAGATTTAGAGACAGAAGGGACCTGAGAGATGATGTTGCCAAATCCCCTCATTCTGTATGTGAGAAAACCATCACTCAGGGAGGTTAAATGACTTACCCACGTCACACAGTTAGGAATTTTCTGTGGTGGGATTTGAAACCACAGCTTTGTTATGTTTCCCTGCACACCTTATCACTTTGCCTTCTTACTCCAAGAGCATCTAAAGCAAAATAATAATGATAAGAACAACACTGATAATAATTCTAATAATCTTTCATAGGGCATTGTTGATCTTTATTTTGTCGACTAATTATTTGCTTTTACTAATAACTTTTAACATTAGAATGAGTTTACCCAACTGGTGTACATTTTTTCAATAGATCCTCAGGATCTGGTGTAATATTAAATGTCCTGCTACTAGAAGTTCCCTAGAGGGAAGATAGACTGTTGTTGCTGTGTCATTTCAGTCATGTCCAGAATAACACAGCTAGTAAGTGTCTGAGAACAGATTTGAATTCAGGTCTTCCTGACTCAAGGCGGGGAGTTCTATCCACTGTACTACCTAATTGCCCAAGAAAAAAAAAACACTTGTATCACATAAAGAATTGAACCAGAGAACCTCTGAGGTCATTTGCAACTATAAAGATTGTGGGATTTTAATATTTTCACAGTATATGCTGACATAATTATTTACAGTCTGCAACTTGATAGCAAATACTTAACCTTTTCAATACAACTCTAATAGATTTCTGATTCATGAAGTTGAGAAATGGTCTGTCTCTGCTATGATTGTTAATTATATAGTGTTTGGTCAAAGCATGTGTATAAGTGTATATAGATTGTAAGCCTTGGTTACTAGGGTAAAGGATTATCCACTGTGAATCCTGATGCTTCAGATAAATATTTTGTACTCTGGTCTGGAGGATAGCTTTCTGGGTGAATATGAATACCAAATAGATTAGACATAATTTAGACAAGGAATTAAATTTAGTGCTTGGTGTGATGCTAATAAAAAGAACTCTATTGAATAGATTCATGCATTTAAGCAACTGAGAGTCTGCCTTAAAATGCACAGTGTAATCAAAAGACAGTAACCATAAAAGAGTAACAGAGGCTAGCTCCTTCCATCCCAAGGGCTACATATATAATTTATCAATCATAATTGCATTGTTAAAGTGAAATAACAAAACAATGTTAGAGTGGAATGAAATTAACAGTGTTTGAAGCTATGGAAATGAGAGAAAAATATTGCTACTGGAGGGGCAATGTGTTAGAACAAATGACCCAGCATCTCCTCTTGATCAGGCCTGTAACTTGCTATCTGTCCTTTGGCAGGCCACTTCCTTGATCAAGACTTCAATTTCTTTCTCTAAAAAGAAGAGGGTGGCCTAAATGATCTGACAGGGGTTGGGAACCTGTAGCCTTGAGGCCATATGTGGCCTTCTAGTTCCTTGAATGTGGCCTTTTGGCTGAGTTCACGTTTTACAGAACAAATCCTTTTATTAAAGGGATTTGTTCAGTGAAGTTTGGATTCAGTCAAAGGACCAAACTTGAGGACCTAGATGGCCACATGTGGCCTTGAGCCTGTAGATTCTCCACTTCTGAATTCTGTAAGGTTTCTTTTGGCTTCATCTTTTTATGGATGAGAATAAAGAAAAGATTTTAATAAAACAAATTCTTTACCCTCCAATCTAACCTAAGCCAGCTCCATTTCTCCTAAACTATTCTCACTCAGGAAGTAACTTCAATTGAGATGAGTTAATGATTTAGGACAGTGACAAATGCAACATAATATCTTTCCTCTTTGCTTAAGGATAAACCAAATCACATTGTTAACTGTGACTGGAGAATATGTAGCTCCTCCCCCTCTGTAATGTGGAGCACTTTTGTAGGCTATAGTTTCTGTGTGACATGGACACTTATGAGGGAAGTGGATGTCTAATGACTGCTTTTGGTAGAAGGTTTTTTTGTACTATACATAATCAAACAGTTCTCTCACTCACTTGTTAGAAAAGTGAAAAGAGGATTTTTTTTTCTTTCTTCTCATAAATAAAGAAGAAAATGAAAATTGTCCAGGTTTTGCTTTTAATATGAAAATCATATGATTTTCATGTTCTTTTTACACACAGCTATATAAGAAGAAACACGAATAATTTCCCTAATCACTCCACTCTTACTCTTTTCCTTTTATTACCATGCAATTGGTGCCACTTGCATAGTGATGCCCATCTTCTTTGAAGTTAGATCAATCCACCGGCATTTGCTCAAATTTGTTATAACCTTTCTTCCTAGGAAAAGTCCCATTACAGATATGACCTTACCCATATGTTCCACAGAACACAGAGGAGGCACTGGAGTTTGGGACTTCAACCTCTAACAGGTTCATTCTTGATCTGGGCAAACAAGCAGACTGTTTCAGAGAAGTTAATAATCAGCTTTATTCTAGTCTAGTCTTCTCAAAGGGTTGCTGGGAGAACCAATTCCTTTAGGGTTCCCTAATCACTCTTCTCACAGGAGCTGGCAAGAAGGGGGGGGGGCAACTACCCCACATCTCGATGGGGTCAATCAAGACAGGTATACTTGTCCTTAAGCCTCAATGGGGGCTGGTTGAGGAAGACACAGATGCCCCCATGGGTTCCCTGTGGTATTTCCCCTCTCACTAACCAGTGCCCACCTGCTTTATAGGGCAACAGACAAAGGAGGTATCTTGCCAACATTAAGCTCACAGGTTGACTTTATCAATATTGTCATTCTGAGCAAGCATAGTAAATATTATCTTATGTCACCCCTTATCTCATGGTGCAGCCTCAGTAGGACTGTCTGTCACTACAATTCTGGGAACTACTATCTAGTAGTTATTATCAAACACATAGAAACTAGACGTTCCCATGGCCATGGATCCTGAGAACCTAACTCTAAGAAGGATAACAAAATCCTCCTTACATGCATCATAACATAAAGAAATAACTAAAAATATAGCCTGAGTATTTAATTTCCGATCCATTGTGATACTTCTTAAATGTTGTCTTTTTTTTTACACAAGATGACTTCACTTTTCGACATGATTTAAAAGTAAGTAAAGAATTTGAATAGTCAGCCCACTTTTTGCTGTTGTTATTGTTGTTGTTTTGGCACAGCTCTGTGATTTCATTCGTGTTGAAACTCTTCCAGCTGCTACAGTTTTGCTAATAATCTGTAACTTGGAGTGTCATAAAGTTGCCAAGGTAAAATAAGAGGTGAAATGACTCATATTGGCAGCCTGTGTCAGAGACATGACTTGAGGCAGAGGATTACTGATTTCCAAGGCCAGCCTTCTGTACACTATGCCTCATTTATTAACTGCATAACTCAGGACCTAATTAAATTTACCTTCAGGTTTTTTATTACCTTACTTCCCTACCTATAGGTGGAGCCCTAGAGTTTAAAGAGGCTACAGAAATCACCTACTTTAAACACATCATTTTATAGAAGAGAAAACTGAGACCCAGGGAAGAAAAATTACTTATCCAAAGACATGAACCTTTGTAGCTACATAGCCAGGCTTTGTAGGGAGCCAAAGAGGCCTGTTTCAGGAGTCAGATATTAAATTCTAATAGTGGACTTTTAAACAAGAATCTCTTTGAGATGCAACTTTTCATCATTAGCTCCTGAGTTCTTTGTTATGGGTTACACTTATAAGGATGTTACTTGAGTTCTGAGATCAATAGGCTATACCCCAAGATTTTAGTTATTAAGAGATAAAATATTTGATTCAGCACTCAGTTATCTTTGGGTGGTCAGCTCTAAACGTGATGTCTTTTGAGGACTGCAGCTTTGGCTTTGAAGTTGGCTCTCCCTTGCATCCGTTTATGACTGCAGCTGCATTAGCAGGTACCTGAGACCAAGATCAAAGGTCTTACCCTAAGACTTTAGTCTCCTAGATAACAAATCCTTATCAAATTATCTATTCCATGCTACTTCCAGGATGCGACAGGCTAAGATAATAATAAAAACACTTGAGTCTTCTTTTGTCTCATTGCTCTATAAAAACCTTGTCCTAAGAATCAATAAATGGAGTACATCGTTCTTCCTTAAACTACCCACATGTCCTGGTGATTTCTTATTCAAGTGTCCGAGTCATGCTAAGTGCCGGACACTGAACAGCCCACAGCGAGGCTTGAAAATATCCTTTTCTCAACTCCTAAAAACACTGTGCTTTCCATTAGGCAGCTATTCTGCCTTCTATAAGAAGCCACCTTGATAGATTTATGATCTCATTGTGGGTATGTTCTCTCATCTTGTATAATTATTGTCCATGCCTTTACTTAAATTTTCCCTAAGGGATTTATCCATCTTGCTGGAGGCCTTCTGGTTTTTCTAAGCATTAGTGTAGCAGTCTTACTACCCATTTGTTATCTTTCTCTTTGGCAATGTGACTGGCTCACCTCCTTTTATGATCACCTGTTTAATTTAGGATGTCCATTTAACACTTGTTAAAGTCAAACAAAAGTCAAGGTGAAATTTACCTACTTGTACCCACCATGTATCATTATTTCACTGTTTGGGTTGCCTGAAATTTTTATTCTCATGTAATCATAATGTTCTTTTTTTTCATTTTTCCATTGTTTTATTAACTTCTAATTTAGATAATTAATTTCCACCAGATTTTGAGTTACACATTTTCTCCCCGTTTTTCCCTTACCCAACACCCCAGAATAGCAGTCCCACAGGATATCCCCTCCTCCAATCTGCTCTCTCACATATCTTCTCCCATACCTCCTTAGACTTTTCCAGTAAGGCATGGTAGATCTCTAAGTCCCAGTGCCTGTATATCGTCTTTCCCAATTATGTGTAAGATAGTATTAATAATAGTATATATGTATATATACTTTTAAAACTTTGAATTCCAGATTCATTCCCTTCCTCCCTTGTCACACACCCTTACTGGGAAGATAAGCAGTTCAGTATAGATTATATATGTGTAGCTAATGCAAAACATTAACATAGTAGATATATTGTAAAAGACTGACTATATTTCCCTCCCTCCTATCCCACTGCCCACTTGTTCTGTTCTCTACTTTGATCCCATCCCTTTTCAAAAGCGAGTGCTTCCAACTTCCCTCCCCCCCAGCCTGCCCTGCCTTCCATCATCCCCCCTCTCATCCCCTTTGCCCCACTCTCCTGTAGGGTGAGATACCCTATTTATTGTGTATTTCATTCCCTCCCCAAGTCAAAATCAGTGAGAATAAGGTTGACCCATTCCCTTTTGCCTTCCTATTATTCCCCTCCATTGTAACCCTTTACCCTTGCCTCTTCTTTATGAGATAGTTTACCCCATTCTGTCTCTGTACATGTCCTCTCATTATATTTCTCTCTCACCTCTTAATTTCCCCTTTTAAGTATCATCCCTTCCTATTAAATTGGCCCTGTGCCCTCTATCTATGTATACCTGTAAGCATATATACACACATTCACACATGTATTCATATGCCTGTATACCCTCCTATATAGAAATGTAGAGAATATATATATATATATATATATTCTCTCCAACTATTTTCATACTGAGAAAAGTTTCATCAATTACAATTATCGTTTTTCCATGTAGAAATGTTAATAATTCAACTTTGATCACTGGCTTATGATTTCTTTTCCCTTTTTACCTCCTCAAGCTTCTCTTGCTTCTTGTATCTGGATATCAAATTTTCTATTCAACTCTGGTTTTTTCATTAAGAATGCTAGAAAGTCCTCTATTCCACTGAATGACCATATTTTCCCCTAATACATGATACTCAGTTTTGCTGGGTAGGTGATTCTTGGTTTTAATCCCAGCTCCTCTGCCCTCTGGAATATCCTATTCCAGGCCCTTCAACCCTTCAGTGTAGAAGCTGCCAGATCCTGTGTTATCCTGATTGTGTTTCAACAATATTAAAATTGTTTCTTCCTGGCTGTTCATAATAGTCTCTCCTTGATCTGGGAATTCTGGAAGCTGGCTATAATATTCCTAGGAGTTTTCTTTTTGGGATCATTTTTCAGGAGGTGATTGGTGGATTCTTTCAACCTCTATTTTGCCTTCTGGTTCTAAAACATCAGGGCAATTTTCCTGGATAATTTCTTGGAGGATGATTTCTAGGTTCTTTCCCTGATCATGCTTTCAGGTAGCCCAATAATTTTTAAATTATTTCTCCTGGATCTATTTTCCAGGTCAGTGGTTTTTCCCACGAGATATTTCACATTGCCTTCTATTCTTTCATTTGTTTGGATCTGTTTAACATCATCTTGATTTCTCTTAAAGTCACTAGCTTCCCTTTGCTCCAATCTAAATCCAAGGGAACGATTCTCTTCATTGAGCTTTTGAGATTCTTTTTCCATCTGTCAGATTCAGCTTTTTAAGGCATTCCTCTCCTCATTGCCTTTTTGAGCCTCTTTTGCCAATTGAGTCAGTCTGTTTATTAAGGTGTGATTTTCCTCAGTCAGGCTCTTGACTCTTAATTCGTAATTTTCTTGCATCATTCTCATTTCTCTTCCCAATTTTTCCTCCACTTCTCTTATCTGCTTCTTAAGGTCCTCTATGGCCTGTAACCAGCTCGTATTTTCCTTTGAAGCTTTTGGTGCAGGAGTTCTGACTTCACTGTCTTCTTCTTGTTTCATGCTTTGCTCCTCTTTGTCCCCAAAATAGGAGTCTAATGTTGGAGTCTTCTGTTTGTTTTGCTTCCTTTGTCTGGTCATGTCGCCCCTTAGTCACTTGACCCCTGGGCTTTTTGCCACTGTAGGACTCTGCCACCAGACAGGGGAGCTTTTGTCCCAAACACTGGGTTTTTCTCATCTGCCCAAGGTATTAGTTGAGTGCCCTCTCTGAAGCCTCCACATGCTCCGGCAAGCTGGTCACATACCTCAGGACCTCCACCCTAGACTGAAATACAGATCCAAGAAGGTTAAAGCAAAAGCGATTACCCCTCAGACTGGTCGTTTGGTCCCCCTACACTCTGCAGGCCAGGAGCTGAAGCTGCCATATGGTACTGGCTGTACCAGGAGTCTCAGCAGCTTCTTGCTCTGGGGGCAAAAGCCAAAGCTCTCCTAACTACTGGTCCCAAAGTCCATACTGCACTGACCTCTCACTTTGTCCTTTGCATCTATATGTTGATGAATCTTGAAACGGCCACAGCTGCTGGTGATCTGGAGTCCCTCCATCTGGTGGCTGATCAGGCCCGCCCTGGGGCTAAAACCTCTGGCTCATGGGGGCCTGAGCTTGGCTCCCAAAGCTCTGCGCTGGGAGATTCCTGCCAACCTGCCAGGCTTTCCTCAGTGGGAGGTTAGCTTCTCTGTGTCATTTTGTGTGTTCTGCAGCTCCAAAGTTTGTTTGGAGTCCTCTTTTACATGGATTAGAAAAGGTGGAAGCCGGAGCCGCAGGTAGGTCCTGCTTCTACTCCGCCATCTTGACTCCTGTTTTTTCTCATCATAATATTCTATATTCCTTTCCATTTTTCATTAGCAGGGAATTTACATGGGGAAAAACAAGGTTTTTGTAGTTGGGAATAACTTGGGACTGTCAAAAACTCTGTGCTGTTTCATTTCAGATGTAGCCCTTTCATTTGGTTCGTATCGGAAATCATTGTACTTCTTTAGAGGCAGCTGGGGGCACTGGCATATAGCACTGGGTCTGGAGTCTGGAAGATATGAGTTCAAATCTGGTTTTAGATACTGGCTGTATGATCCTGGACAAGTCACTTAACTTTTCTTTGCCTCAATTTTCTCATTGTAAAATGAGGATCATAATAGCACCTACTTCATAGGGTTTTTGTGGGGATCAAACAAAATTATATTTGTAAAGTGCTTAGCATAAAACAGACCTGCACAATTTGTAAACTTCTTTGGCCACTGATAGGTTAGACTAGAGAGAGACCAAAGATGATTGATTGCTGCAGGTCACATGACAAACAGGAGAGTGTGCAGTGGCTACCCTACATTTTTCTCAGGTAGCCCTAAGCAGGTTGTATGTTGTGCAGGCCTGGTGTAAAGTGACACATAATGGGAACTTAATGTTTATTCTTTTTCCCTATTCTGGCTCTGTGCATGGTACATGTACTGATTGAACTAGATCAATAGATTGTCCATACAACTTCATGTCATGATAGGAGCAATATGCAATCTGTAATTACTGGGTTTTTCTTATGTAGAGTACTAGACTCATACTTTGAAAGGCCATTCGATCTCAACCAGGAGTGCCTGCAGAATGCTAGGCATAGCTTGGTAAAATCATCACAATATTGTTATCCTTCTAATTGTACTTTGCCCTCTGTCACAGTAGAAGACAGTTTGATGTGCATATGCCTCACCAGAGAAACTTCTGGGACTCAGTCATAGATTGAGGAGGGAACTTAGAAGTTTTCTATTCCACATAGTGTGCTTGTTGCACATGTTTCAATTTTCCAGGGATTTTATTCACACCAAATCCATTATGGTGACCTCAGTGGCATTCAGAGGCTGCAGAGTTTCATTACTGACTGAGCACCTTTTGAAATGAGGATTTATTGGTCTTAGCAACAGAGGAGAAGGCTTGGCAAGATGATGCTGACCTCTGTGGGGAAAAATAAAATGAAAAAAAATGTAGCTGTCTTTTATACAGTACCATGGAAAGCCACTCAGTGGATTATAAATGTATACATTACAAGGGTGAATTAACCTGCCACAAACCAACCTGCTTCAAACTGATGTGCTCTAATTCCAAGCTGACCTGTTGTGTATGCTCAGGCAGAAATCTAGTAGAGTTCCTGCACAGACATGAATAGAGAGAGCATAGAAAAGATGGCATCTAGGGGAGCTGGTGTTTTAATACCTGATTTAAAACAACAACTACAATGATAAGTTTAGGAGATTTAGAAGAAATCAGTTAGAAAGAGTTAACAGCTTTCCACACGTGCCTCTTTTAACACTTTAAAATATCAAAGGTCGGCATATCAACTTTGTGATGCTTATGGTGCTGGGAAAAGATGAGTTGACCACAATGGGGAATTGGCAAATGCATTCATACCCTCATCTAGTTCTTCTGCTAACTAAATCATGTTCCACTTAGCTCAGACTCCTCCTCCTCCATGAAGTCTTCCTTGTCCACTTAAGTTCCTACTGAGTTACTTTCCTACCTCTTCCCCTTTCCCTCCAATATCTCCTAGTACTTACTGTCTCTATAATTCATTTGACTCAGTACATGTCCACAGCAGGTCTAAATCACGTGACTTAAAATTTTTTTAAAAGTAGGTATTTTTCTCACTGAACATAGTGATAATTGGTTTTGTACCGTTTTGCTGTTTTGTACACTAATTAATAGTCATTTCTACTTTGATTTTCAGTAATTAAATAATTTGCATTACTTCTCCTATTCTCTAAATTGGTCTGTTATAATAAGGCTATTCTCTTTATTGCCCCATGAGCATACTTTGTTCACCTCCACCTTAATGTTTTTAGTTATGTTTGCCATTGTCCAGAATACTCTCCCCTTTCCCTTTTATCTCTTTAGATCCTATCTATCATTTAAGGTCCTTCTTGACTACCATTTCTATGGAGAATTCCTCGTCACTTGATCCCATTCTCTCCTGTCCTTATCAGATTGTCCTGTCTGTTTGCTCCCTGTCTTGAATCTTCAACTTCTCCCAATGAACTGTTTCCCCCTACTGCCTTTAAACATGTCCAAGCCAATCCATTCTAAAACATTAAACAAAAGCAAAATAAGATAAAATAAACAGTTATTAGACTCAGCCGCCTCTTCAATCTATCATCTTATTTCTCTCTGTGGCTCCTTAGTCAAATTCCTTAAATTTGTGTATATGTGTGTGTGTGTTTCTTTGTTTGTTACATTTCTTCTCCACTCATTCTTCAGCCTTTTCCATTATAGCTTTTGACTTCAATAGCCAAATGAAACAACTTTATCCAAAATTACTGATTATCTCTTAATTGTCAAGTTTGATGGTCTTTTTTCAGTATTGGCATTAAAATTTTGGCTTAGACAATGACTTCTTTTTACCATGTTTTGACCTTAATATACACACAAAGAAATGCTCTATTCTTATGGACAGTGTCCTTTTACCATATATAAGGACTGAATTTATTATTTTTACTGATTTTACTGACTTTATGTAATCAGTTAGTTGAGACAAGCAGCCAGTCAATTCAGATTTTTAAAACTGACTTTACATGTTCTCTAGAAATGATAGTTTCTTTACCAAATTGGGCAGTCTTAGTATGAGAGAGACAGTTATATTTCCACAAGTATCAAGTAGAAAGTAATGTGGTCTAGTCTGACACCACTCTCCTCCCAGGAGAACGTAAGATCCTTGATGATAAGAGTTTTGTTTTTCCCTTTGTATCTCAGGTATTTAGTATTATGTGTTGTATATAGTAGACATTTAAAAAGTGTTCATTGAATTAAACAAATACTCTGTAACATTCATTTTACTTGTATTTTGTTGGATATGGATAATTCAATTACTGGATTGGTTTGGTTCATTAAATTATTATTCAGAAAATCTACAATATTTCATAAGATTCATTCATTCAATCAGTCAGTCAGTAAGCATCTAGTCAGTGCTAACTATGTGCCAGACACCATGAAAACACTAGAAATACAAAAAAAAAAAAAAAAAAAAAAAAAGGCAAAAGCCAGTCCCTGTCCTCAAGGAGTTCATGATCTTTTGGGGTAGAGAGACAACAAGCAAAAATATGTGTGAACAAGCTATATACAGGATAAATAAGAACTAGTTAAGAAGAGTGATGGCACTAGAAATAAGAAGAATTGCAAAAGCTTTCTTGTGGAAGATGGGAATTTACATGAGTATTGAAGGAAGCCAGGAAACCAGGGGCCAGAGATGAAGAGAGAGATAATTCCAGGCACAGAGGATAGTCAGAGAAAATACCTTGAGTTGAGAAACAGTTCATTTGGATAGATCATTTCAACATGTTAAAAAAAAAAGTTAAAAATTATTGGTCTGGGACTTGATAAACCTGGATTCTGGCTGTATTATCTTGGATAACTCCCTTCATCTTTCTGGGACTTTGTTTTTCCATTTGTAAACTGGATAGGGTAGATTAGGTTATTTTTTAAAGTTTGAGTTCTAACAGTCTATGAGTTTATTTCTCATGGTAAGCATTACCTCTTTGGGTATGCAGTGACAGAGAATGTTTTGCCCAGATAATAAGTGAAAAGTATAAGTGGTAGAACACTGGAAATCTATGGCAGAAAGGGCTTTTCTGGGACAATATTTTCTAGATATGGTCCCAGCAATATAGACAAGGGGAAACCTCATTTTAGAGTATATTGGGTAGGAGACAGAATTATAGAAGTCCTTTAGGGAGTTGCTAGATAGGCTAGAAGTCATCAGGAAAATATTAGCATTTTTTTTCCTCTTCTTCCCCATATTTAGTCTCACTTCACACAGGGATTACCTTTAAAAAAATCAGATTAATATAAAATACTAGTATGAAGCCAATGAATAAAGCTGATAAAAATGTCAGGCATTTCTTTTTTTCCCCAATTTATTACATTATTTATTTTTATTTTTTTGGTTCTTTTTTTTTTTTTTTTGCTTTTTTGGAGGGCAGTTGGGGGTAAGTGACTTGCCCAAGGTTTTTGTGTTAAGTGTCTGAGACCAGATTTGAACTCAGGTCCTTCTGACCCCAGGGAGAGTGTTCTATTCACTGTGCCACCTAGCCACCCCTATTTTTAGTTTTTAACATTCACTTCCACAAGTTTTAAATTTTTCCCCCCTCCCTCTCTACTCCCTCCCTAAGATGGCTTGCAATCTGATATGGGCTCTACACAATACATTACTATTAAACACATTTTCACATTAGTCATGTTGCATAGAAGAATTATAACGAATTGGAAAAACCATGAAAAAGAAATAAATAAAATAAACCAAAAAAGAAAATAGTCTGCTTCATTCTGCATAGCTCTTTCTCTGGATATGACTGACATTTTCCATCATGTGTCCTTTGGAATTGTTTTAGGTTCTTGCATTGCTGAGAAGGGCTAAGTCTATCAAAATCAATCCTCACACACTGTGACTGTTACTGTGTACAATGTTCTCCTGATACTGCTCCCCTCACTCAGCATCAGTTCATATAAGTCTTTCCAGGTTCCTCTGAAGTTCACCTGTTCATCATTTTTTATAGCACAATAGTATTCCATTACATTCATATACCACAACTTGTTTAACCATTCCCCAATTGATGGGAATCCCCTTGATTTCCAGTTCTTAGCCATCACAAAAAGAGCTGCTATAAATATTTTTGTACATGTGGGTCCTTTCCCCATTTTTATGATCTCTTTGGTATACAGCCCTAGAAGTGGTATTGCTGGGTCAAAGGATATGGACATTTTAGTCCTTTGGGCATAGTTCCAAAATTGTTTCCAGACTGGTTGGATTAGCTGACATCTCCACCAACAATAGTGTTCCAACATTTCCACATCCTCTCCAACATTTATCATTTTCCAATTTTGCCATGTTAACCTATCTGATAGGTGTGATGTAGTATGTCAGAGTTGTTTTGATTTGCATCTCTCTAATCAATAGTGATTTAGAGCTTTTTTTTTTTTTTGCTTTTTGGAGGGGGGAAGGTAGGGCAATTGAGGTTGTGCCTTGTCCAAAGTCACATGGCTATTTTTGTGTTAAGTGTCTGGGTAAAATTTGAACTCAGGTTCTTCTGACTCCAGGGCCTGTGCTCTATTCACTGTGCCACCTAGCTGCCCCTAGAGCATTTTTTCTTATGACTATAGATAGCTTTAATTTCTTCCTCTGAAAACTGACAGACATTCCTTTCTTCTCATTATCCGAATGGGGCATTTAGCCCATAAGGAATATCTAGATGTCTTCTGCTATGGTACTCACACAAGGCTTGCCATAAAGGATATCACTATCCCTAGTCCTACCTAACTATGGAAGGTCTGCCCAGAATTGTGACAAAGTTAAGATTTGTAGATCCTGCAAAGACAGAAGCTATTCAATTTTGGTAGGAGGCAGGTTTAGAAAAAGGTACCTTCTGCATGTCATCTCATCTGATCTCACTTAAGCCACCATTTCCCCTTAGAGCTAGAGGCAAACATAACCTATAGAGCAGAAGACAGGACAAGTATCATTTGATAGCAAGTCAGAGATAGAATACTGTGGTAAATTTAACCCTAGAGTTAGAGACAAGATCTAGATTTGAATTTTGACTTGGCTACTTTTTATCTGTGTGACCTGAGTCAAGTTTGGGGGCCTCAGATTTCTTGTCTGTAAGATAAGGCAGTTATATAGATGATTTTGAAGATTCCTTTTAGCCAGGAGTATACTGGTAAATGTTTAAAATGCATACAGGTGCAGCTAGGTGGCTCAGTTAATAGAGCACAGGCCTTGGAGCCAGGAGGACCTGGGTTCAAATCCGGCCTTAGACACTTAAAACAAAACTAGCCCTGTGATCTTGGGCAAGTAACTTAACCCCAATTGCCCTGCCTTTCTCCCTCCAAAAAGCAAAAAACAAAATGCATACATACATATGATACACTTTTAAGTTAAATCAACATTAAGAACATTTTCTCTATAACCTTATCATGTCTAGACAATCAATAGATTAATAAGAGCCAAATCTTGATTTTTATCACTGCTGATTTCCATGGCATAAGTACTCACACTGGAAATTTAACAGTCAGCTCAGCCAGTATGAGCTGACTCCACACTGGATTAAATTCTGTGAACCTACACACAATTGTGTATATGGTTTTGAGAGGCTTGTCTGGCTGTAATACCTGAATCTGTGAGCCTACACATTTGCTTTCTATTCTTGCAAGTTTATCTGGGAGCATGACAATGTGAGTTTGTGTATGCATGCATGCATGTATGTATGTACATATATGCATGTGTGTGTTGGGATGGGGGGGGGAATGGCACCAAAATGAGGCTGCCACAATACTAGATTTACTGGCTAATCAGTGTTGTTAACATATATCAATGGCATTGAACTGACAAGAAAGTGTAAAAAAATAATGTCAGAAGTGGAGGGGAATGGTGGTCATAAGATTAAAATTTTAAAAATTGGCTTTGCTTGCAAAGGGTGATAATGCACATTTCTTTTTCATCTCCACACATCAGATATTCTCTTAGAAGTACATGTATATACTAAATATATTCTCTTTGCTGTAGTATCAGCCTGCAAATTGGACTTCCTGTCAGCTTCTGTTAGCCTGTCAGATAAATGAAAGCAGTGATATGTACTTATTTTAAATTTTCCTTTTATATCAGTATATAAGATCTCCTCAGAGCCTGTCACTTCAGAGAGAAGACACTGATCACATGCTGTGAAGGGAAAAAATAGAATTTAAAATAAAAAAAGTTGAAGCCTACATGACATGTCCATCTCTCTTAGAACTTTGCTTAAACTATTGTTCTCAAGAAATTATTTGTCAGGATTCATAGATTTAAAATAAAGAAGGTAGAAGTTTAATAGTACTTAAGAAATGTTTGCTGAATTGAATTAAACCCAATCATATTTAGTTGATCCCTTCCATTGGAAATGTATGGCAAACTGGGATAAAATGCTCATCATACTATTAACTAACATGTATGTAGGATTTTAAGTTTTACATAGTCTTCTATATGCATCATTTCTTTTGATCATCGCAATAATTCCATGAGCTATGTGAGATTATTTTTCCTATTTCACAGATAAAGAAACTGAACCAAAGAAAGATTAAGTGACTTGCCCAGAGTCACATAGTAAGAGTACAAAACAGGATTCATTTCAAATATTCTTGACTTCACATTGAGCTCAGTATCCACTGCATAAACTGTGTTATAGTCTACTATAATTCACAAACAATCAAAAGCATGTATCTGTGGGGAATTTATTTTTTCTTATTTTTAAAATTTGTTCTTTCTTTAAAAAAAAAAGGTAGAAAACTATCCTGCAAAGATATTCATTTGCTATTAGGCATATTTTCACAATTATAAAATATTTCAGGTGATAGATACCTAGGGTCATGTTGTAGAAGAGATAATTCCTTTTGGCTACAATTTCTTCATTTGTAAAATGAAATTGTTGGACTTAAGGCCTCTAAGTCCTAAAAGTATGATCCTATAAGACTGTGATTTCCACCTTCCACCACACACATGCACACACACACACACACACACATTTCATTGTACAACTGGCATCTAGTGAAGGGAAGGCTTCATTATAGAGTTACTTTAATTAGTTACTTCCCATAAGTAATTTTATGAAAAATTATTTAGGAAAAATTGAGACAATTTTCTCATTGATTCATCTTTTGCTAGAAGTGGGTTACTGCTTTGGATCATAAGCTTGATCCTCCGTTTTTCCAATGCTTTTTGGGGACATGAAGAAATCTAATTCTATTCATCCTCATCCCCTAGTTTTCCCTTGTTAGGGACAAAATCCTAGCTAATATTTATCTCTTAGCTTCATTAAAAGGTCATTTCTTTAGAATGGCTGTGTCTTGAGAGGAGGGAAAAGAGATGAGAATAAATTTGATTAGCCAGGAATTCTTAGACTATTTAACACTGATACTAGATGAGTGGGGACATTCCATAGGGAGATTCTCATACTGAATAACTTAGGTAGAGAACTGAATTCCTAGATAAATCAGATATACCAAAGTGTACTTGGTTTTATATTGTAGTCTTTATCATGTTTTAAAAAAAAAGTTAATTTTCAGTGTGGTTAGGGTGAAAGAAAATTACTATATTAAGAACTAGATGTAATGTGCTTTCAATAATATTTTCCCCAAAACTTTAAATGTTTCAGGAATTTCTGAAACTTTTTTTTTTAAAAGCAATCGGGGTTAAGTAACTTGCTCAAGGTTACACGGCCAGTTATTTCTGGGTGTGGTGCTAAGTATCTGAGCCCGGATTTGATTCCCAGGTCATCCCGACACTGGAGCTGGTGCTCTTACTCACTGAGCCACCTGGCCTCCCCTAAGCAATTGGGGTTAAGTAACTTGTTCAAGGTTACACAGCCAGTTATTTCTGGGTGTGGCGCTAATTATCTGAGCCCAGATTTGATCCCTAGGTCATCCCGACACTGGAGCCAGTGCTCTTACTCGCTGAGCCACCTGGGCGCCCCAAGACCAAGTTCTGAAACTTTCTAAAGGGGCATGGGAACAATCAACAACAGCAAGAGGAAGAAAGGATAGCAAAAGAGTTAGATAACAAAGATTATAGGATCATAAATTTAGTGTTTGAAGAGACTATAGAGTCTATTTGATTCTATTCAATTCAGTGAGAATGAGGCTGAAGATAAGAGAATTTAAGCTTATTTTTCCCCTGTTCTATGGCTGATGCATAGGATTTTTATTTCTATTTTTAAGGGACCTTAGATACCATCTAATCCATCCCTCTCATTATCAGATAAAGATACTTAAGACAGTAGAAAGGAAGTGACTTTCCTTAGGTAAAGGGAAGTAGTACATAACACAGATGGAATTCAAACCCAAATTCTCCAACCCCAAATCCAGCATTCTTTCAACAGAACCACACAGTGGTATCTAACTGGTAACTTGAATTCACCTCTTCAGACCCTAAGTCTAATATATGTTTGTTTGTTTGTTTGTTTGTTTGTTTGTTTTAAAGCAATTGGGGTTATGTAACTTGCTCAAGGTTACACGGCCAGTCATTTCTGGGTGTGGTGCTAAGTATCAGAGGTTGATATTTGATCTAGGTCATCCCGACATTGGAGCTGGTACTCTTACTCGCTGTGCTACCTGGCCACCCCTAATATATGTTTTAATTATACCATATTTCCATTCAAAAAAGGAAGGAAGGATGGAAAGAGCAAAAGGAGGAAAGAAAGAAGGAAGGTGGGAAAGAAGGAAAGGAGAGAGTGAGGGAAGAAGGGATTGAAGGAAAGGAGAAGGGAAGTGTAGAGAAAGGAAGGAAATAGAAGGAAAGAAAAGAGAAAGGATGGGCATCTGGAAAGTACATGTGATATTCCACAGCTGTAGCATCATGTCCCCATACCCATTCTCTACTTTATTTTTCTAATAATATTTTCTCTCCCTTGCACTGTACCCCACTAGGGGGAAAAAAGATAAAAGAAAAACAATTTCCTTTTTAAAATATGGGTAGTTAAACAAAGAAATTACTTCATTACCTTTATTATATATATATATATGTAAATCTATATAAATGTAGATATGTATATATGTATGTACATATACATATACACATATGTGTACATAAATATGTATATGTGCATATTATATAAATAACATTCTGTAATCCTAAATATGTCACATCTTTGTCAAAAAGTAGATATAGTATGTTACACCAATGATCCTTTGGAATCATGGTTAGTCATGATATTGATCAAAGTTCTTATAGCTTTCAAAGTTGTTTTTCTTCAGAGTGTTGTAATTATTATATAAATTGTTTTTGTTCTGCTCCTTTAATTCCTAAAAGACTACATAATTATTCATTTTATATGACCGATGTTATTGCATATATTTTTCTTTCAGTTCTGCTTACTTCACTATGCATCAGTTTCTATGTCTTTCCATGTCTCTTTGTAATTATTTATTTCTGAATTTTTCAGAGCATAATACTATTCTATCACATTCATATACCACACCTGTTTGCAGCAATATCTATTAAGTTCATTCTTTTATTCCCAATATATTAATAATCTAAATTTCCAGCACACATTTACACAAAGCTGCTGAAATTGGCTTTAGGATAGTTAAAATCCAAGAGCCCCAGTTCTATACCAAGCTACTGATTATTAATGTTCTCAAGACAGATAACTTGCAATATGTGTTCAAAGCGAGGATGAAATAAAAAATTGCTTTTACCCTGGGAGGCACTTGATAAGTATAAAAATATATCAAACAATGTTTTCTTTTAATAAAAAGTACAAAGTGACAGGTTTGTTTAGGATAAATTTATATATTGAACTTACCATGATCAAATGAGTGAATGTGTGTGTGTGTGTGCATAGAAAATTCCATAACTAGTTGTGACCTGGAATATTTTCTTTTGAATCCAGAAACTTTAATATTTCTTCCTCTTTCCATCTACCATGCTTTTTTAATAAATATTGCCATTGCTTTTCTGAAAATCATTGTTATGGAGTAGGAGGTCAAATTGAATATACTTCAAGCTGAGAGAGAAATTTTACCTATTTTGCTCCCCTCTGTAGACATATAATACCTTTAAATACCTCTTATGTTCTGTTTTTTGTTCTTTTTTTAGTAGTAGTGAATAAACCGCCATTTCCAGTACCATTTTCAAAATTCTGTTGCATCAAAGTGAATTTGAAGTCATCACTTTTTTTATAAAGCTAGAGTTGTTCTCTGTATGCCCGTGTATGATGGAATGCAATCCCGTGGTTTCAAAAATCTCAGAAAACTCCAGGGTCAACATTCTTTCATATATTCAGAAGGCATTTATAGAACATCGGCAACATTTACAGGAGTTTATCACTAGTTTCATGACAGTAAGTTGGGAAGGAGTGTGAGGGGGCCATGACTCAAAACAGTAGAAGAAATAAGCCCTAACTCTATTGAAGTTGTGGAAAATAACAGTCAAAAAAAAAAAAAAGGGCACAGGATCTAAGTTTCGGGTCTGCCACATAATCCCCCAGGCTTTAGGAGAACCTCTTTGGGACTATGATATCTTTGCTCTAATTCCATTAGTTTACACTGGCATGCTAGATATGCCCCCCCACACACACTTTTAGCCAATCCGTGACTAGCACAACAGTGACATTTGACCACTTAACATCAACTAAATTTAACAAATGGTTATTTACTTCACAAATAGAGCAAAAACAGAATCATACCGATTTCCCCACCTCACAGATATTTTCTTCCTTATACCATCTTGATCTCTTGCTTGCTCTTCGAACAGTTTCTACATGGAATTCATCTAGTCAATCCATATCCAAATGTATCATTACCAGATGAGTCCTTCCTTAGCTAACTTCAGCCTGGATCTAAAAGGTTACTTCTCACTTGAACAAGCATCAGTTCTTCACTGGCTGCAAAATCCATCAGTGGACTGGATTCCTATATTCCCATACTCTTGGATGAGTCACTGTCTTGACCTTTCAAAACTCACAAGATTTGTGATCTCCAGATTAATTTCTTCACCTAAAATGAAAGAATAAATGATGAGGCTGGCAAAAAACTGATCCACAAGGCCACATGCTAACCTCAAGTGGGGAGAAGGCCTGAGCCCTCTCTCTTTACAGGCATAGCTTTCTCTGGACCCTGTCTAGGCTGAAGAAGTCAGCTAAAAAAGAAGTCAAATCATGATAAAGAGATTGAGGCAGACTATAGCCTCCTAAAGGTCACTCTAGTTCCAGTTTCATACCTCTAGCTGGAAAAATAAGCTCATATTCACCACAAAGCAGAACAGAGAAAGTTTTGGATGCTCCAAAGTCTCTCCAAGGCAATTCCATTCGATATCACCACAGTTCTCCCAGAAGCAGACTCCCCAACTTCTTACACATGGAGAACTAGAATAGCTGAACACATTAATCTGCTCTGTATGGGCTCTCAAAGAATAAGCTTATTAGCCAGATCCCCATTACGTACATGCCTGAAATAGCTATGAAACAGACAAAAAATGCAAGACAGTATGTAAATGGTTAATGCATATGTGAGGGATTGAATGGAATGGAATAGAAACTAATTGAGTAAGTGCAGATGACTTTTAACCCTATCAAAGTTTGCTGACTGATATGTTGTAGTTCTGATGAGCCATTGCATTGGAAAGAATGCTGACTCTGATTTCATAGGACCTAGCTTCAAATCCCACTTATGATTCCTGTTATCTGTGTGACCTTGGGCAAATAAGTTCACCTTCTTTGGCCTCAGTTGCCTCATCTGTAAAACAAGGGGTTTGTATTAGATGGCCTCTGAGGTCCTTTTCAATTCTAGATCTGTGATACTATAGTCCTAAAAATCATTTGCATTTGTATAGAACAGTACACAAAGCACTTTAATAACTATCTGATTTGATCTTCTAGCTATTAGCATCTCCATTTTACAGTACGAAAATTCATTTCCACTGAGGTGAAGCTACCACGTAGCTATTAAACAGTATTGCCATAGAGCTAGATTAATTTTTCAGTGGTATGGGGGGAAGTAGGTTGGCAAAATGAATAGTAGGATACTGGAGAAATAGTTGACATACTTACAGATATATGTTTAGCTTGTCATATAAGAAAACAATATAAAATACTTTTTAAATTAGTTTTAATTTTAATTTGAAATTAAATTTCCTTTATCAATGATAGACTTGTGCTATTCATAAGTATGACACTTAGCTGGGTCAGTGTATCAAGATCACGATCCCTTTTCCTCTAGCGCGCTACAATTAAACATCTAGTTAATTATATATAATTATATAGTTTAATTGTTAGTAAACAATTCAACATCTAGTGCTACAATTTCTAATAGGAGGGGCTTTTTGCCCTGTCACAATCTAATAAAATCTAGTTTAGGGTGAATAAATCATCCCATGATCTAAGTAAGGCAAGCAGCATGACTTCATTTGGCGGTAAAAACAGGAGTCTTCAAGAATATTTTAGACATTTTCAAAAGTTTTGACTTCAGAAGCTTTTGTAAATAGATTCCTCTCTGAGGCTCTCGATCTTCCAGTGTCAAAATTCTGATTTTTCCCATTTCACCACCGGTAGTATTAAGTAATGCAAACTAAAAGAATGACAGCAGGAGATATGAAAATGTTTAGGATGTGTAGGACATTCATATACAAAGAATTATTATTCAGATAGGTCAACGATATAAAGCAGTAAGGCAATTGGGAATATTAACCAAATGAATTAACTAATATTTTGAGTACCTTTCTGTATAAAACATTGTGCTGGGGAATGTAAGAGATACAAAAAAGTGTGTATTTTCTCCCTAATGAATGTATAAGTTCCATGAGGGCAGGAATCATGCCTTATTCAACAAATGAAATAGTATTTATAAAGTCCTTAGGACAGTGCTTAGCCCATAGAAAGCACTTAATGCTTATCCCCTTCTATCATTCTTAGACAATACCTACACACAAACAAAGCTTTAAAAATCTTACAAGAGCAAAATAATAATAAAAATGCCAGAAGGCAGTATATGATTAATTGCCAAATAAATGGTTATCTGAAAGTGGACAAATTCACAATAGATATAAATAGAACCAAACATGTTCATGAGAAGTAGTATAAAAGAACTTCAAAAGAAATATTTGACCAGAAAAGGAGAAAGGCCTAATCTTATAGAGAGAACTATGGAAACACATATATAATTTGTATGTTCCCTTGGTATTTATATAATTGCAAGAGAGCTAGAGGGAAAGTAGGAAGCCCCCAGTAGCATGTAGGAGGGGAAGAGAGAGGACATGGGGACTATGTAAGAATTCTAGCAAACATGGTCAAAAATCTCTTGGATGAAGGGTATAAACTCATAAACACTTATGTGGCTTCCATTGACCTCAGAGTGATACTCATCTTTAGCACTTTGGAGGCAGCCAATTTCAAAGTCTGACTTCAGTACTGGTTGGGAAAAAACAACAAACACTGGTTGAAAAAAAATGTCTTACAAAATAAAAAGGAGCTTTCTATTGAGGTGAATGTTTTTATGTAATAGAGAATTTGAAAAGCTGGCGGGGACCTTAGACAAGGAAGCCCAAGCCTCCATTGACATCCCATTCAGCTTCCTCTCCACTCTGCTTGGAGAGCTGAAGTGTAGAATGCCAAACTCTTCCCAATGCCTTCCCTTACAGAGGGTAGAAATTGGACATTCAACTCACTCCACTTAGCATCTGCTGCTCTGCCTGGTTTAAACTCCATGGAACAAGATGCCCCTGTAAAGGGTCCTTGCTGATGTCCCCCTCCAACCAGCCCATCACTTTCCTGCCTTCTTTTGTGTGTTATTTCCCCCCAGATAGAGTCCAAGTTCTTTGAGATCAGGAACTGCTTGATTTTCACTTGTATCTCTAGAATTTAGCATGGTACTTGGCCTATAGTAAGCCCTTACAGAAGAGATTACTATATAAAAGATACATAGCTAATTATTCACACAGTTTTTAATGATATTCCACATTTTTTTCCAAAAGTACAACAAAGAGAAGGATATTGGCATAACCATTGTTTTTAGAACAGCAGTTAAAGTTTCTTGGGGGTTTTTGGTTTTTTTCTTTGCTTTTTCTTTCTTTTTTTTTAGAAGGGGAGAGGATGTGTTTGTTGCTCAGATAAATACTTTTCCCTTCTCCAAACCCATAACTTAATAGACTGCTGTATTTAATAACAAAAAAATTCCCAATCATCTTGCATGGATCTGACATGGGCCAGGAAGATCCGGAATCCTGTATATATTTTCATTTTGAATGAGGCTACACCGTGACAGCTTTCTGATAGAAAGAGTGGGATCTCATTGTTTTGTTTTCTTACTGTTCATTGAGAAAAAGGCTTCAATTAGAATGGTTGGTGATCAAGATGAGAAAAATAGATTAAGATATATTTATTTCTTCTGAGATTATTTAGGTTCCCTGTAGAAACCATTTCTATAAGTGATCATGTGGTAATGTGTAACAATAAATTAAATAAATCAATTAATTAAAGTAGAATTGATGCACCAGTTCACAGAATACATGACATTCCTCTCCAGGTGTGTATCTGAGTGCATATTGTCTTGGTAGAAAAATGATAAAAAAAAATCAAGTTAAGTCTGAATCCCAGTATATTACTATTCATTTAACGATTCATTAAATATTTGATTTCTTTTCTGGTGCTAAAAGGTATCTCAAAGCCTAATAGATAGAGCTCAACAACTTCCAAATAATCACTTCTCTGAATCTGAAGAGTCCATAATCAGTCACTTTAATGGCTATATCTCCTAGCAGGAAGAATAATTGTATTTTCCAAGTAATTATTGCCAAGAAAGGGAATTGACTATTTTTTTAGGGAAAAATACCTGATTATTTTATTTCTTGTATCTTCTGTTTCTGTATTCTAAATTCCTTATAAAATGTCTATTTGTAATTTTTTCATTATATTTTCTAGTCTATTTTTCTTTTAGCATTTTGAATTGTAAACCAACGATAATTTCTAGAGACCTATAGACAAATTTGGTGCTGACACTACCACTGATATAGCTATATGAAATGTTATTTAGAAATCACTGATAAGATAAATGCAAGCCAAAATAATTAGAATGTTTCAACTCACACAGAAAATTGGAGAGGATTTGAAAAACATGGAAATACTCAATGGGACTTTGGGAAGGCAAACATAATGAACTGTTGTGCTGCAACTGGAGGGTGAATTGTTCTAACCATTCCAATCATTAGGAATTAAGCTTTAGAAAAAGTTGCTAAAGTGTCCACATACACTGACCCACTGTAAGATATATACCCCAAGGAAGTCACAGATAGAAAGTTCCATTATTTACCAGATTGGCATAGAATCACTTTTTTTGTGTTAGCCAAGAAATGAAAATAAAGTAGGCGTCAGTTGATTGAGAAACGCTATATCCAATTTAGAATATTACTATAGCATAAGAAATAACAAATATGAAATATAAAGACTTAGGTGAACTAATACAGATTGAAGCAAGCAGGAACATAAAAGCAGCATACACAACTATGGTATAAAAAAGGAAAGACCAATTGAACAAATCTGCATGCTGTGTAATTACAATGATCTATCAGCCTCAGAAAAGGGTTAAGGAAATTGATCTCTTCTCTTTCATCTGGGGAAGTAAGGGCCAACATATGTGGAATGTTGCATACACTGACAGATGCTGTTGATGGATTAAACTTTTTGTTTGTTTTCTTTTTTATAAGGACATGTTCACTGGGTAGAGGAAGGAGAGGAATATATTTACAAATGAATGTGATACAAAAGTAAAGAAAATCAACAACAGCAAAAAGATAAAAAAAGAATTCAAATATCTATATATTAAAAAATATGACAACTAAAAACACTAAGAGAAGCAATTATTTAAGTCAAATATACACATGGTCATTTAAAGAACACTAAAAATTTTGATATGTTATTCACTGGTTCATGTTTTTCTAGAACAAACAGGCATGATTAGGTTTTAAATTCAGAAGACATTAAACTCATTTTGAGATCAAGCATAGATATTTCTGATTAAGGAGAGAGGGGGATGATACAGCATAATTTTAAGGATATGTTCCATGGTTTAAAATTCTTTATTTCATCCAGCATCTTTAATAATCATTTATATGTATATTTCATTTGTTATGTCATCATTGGAGAGGCCATGAAAGTATTATTACTCTCCTTTTACATAAGAGAAAGCTGAGCTTCTGAGACCTAATGTAATCTGCTCAATGCTACACAGCTTAGTAAACTCTAGGACACATTTATTGAATGCTTTAAGGTTTGGAAAGTACTTTTACAAGTACATCTTGCACAAGCACAACTCACTTGATCGCCACACTGCTAGGAGGTTGGTGCTGTTATTATCCTCATTTTACAGATGAGGAAACTGAGACAGACATGCCTTAAGTGAGATGAGCCTATGATTTCTGACTATAGTTCCAGGGCCCTGTCCATCATCATCATCATTGCCGTCATCATCATCATCATCATCATCATCATCATCATCATCATCATCATTATCATTATCATCATTGCATTTCTGTAGCATCTTAAGGTTTGCAAAGCACTTTACATTTTTTTAAATCACATTTTATCCTTACAATCACCTTGTGAGGTAGGTGGTGTTATTATCCCCATTTTACAGATAGATGTAAAACCAGGTAGATAGAAATAAAATAACTTGTCTAGGGTTACACAGCCAGTACATGTGTGAAACTGGATTTAAACTCGGATCTTCCTACCCCAAGTCCAGTGCTCAATCCACTGTGTCACCTACCTCATCTTTCTTATCAATTGCATTAACTAATTATGTAGAAAAAGAATTCACTAAATACACATGATTAAGTGGAAACTATGTTGAAAAGAACTCAGACACATTAACTTTCTCTGAAACCTTAAAGAGAATAAAGCCAAATAATTCTTTTCTCTCTCATCAGCAGGAGAAAGGAAAGTTGTGAAGTTGCAATAATGGTATTGGAATGTTCAATATACACTTGCTGGTATAGTTATTGATAGATGGGGGAGTGTAAACAATTCAGTTTCACAGTCATACAAGCTATGCTGAGCATCACTCCATCTTATATACACAGAGAGTAGCTGTTTGCCTATTTCCAAAGTCTATTTTGGTGCAAATAATAATTTTCTCTTCTCCCAATCACAGGACTATACCCTGACAATGTACTTTCAGCAAGCTTGGCGAGATAAGAGGCTGTCATATAATGTAATACCTTTAAATCTCACCTTGGACAATAGAGTAGCGGATCAGCTCTGGGTGCCTGACACATACTTCCTGAACGACAAGAAGTCATTTGTGCATGGGGTGACTGTCAAGAATAGGATGATCCGTCTGCATCCTGATGGGACTGTCCTTTATGGCCTCAGGTCTGTAGCAATATAGAATTTTGACTTCATCTTTCTTATGTCCATATTTATGTTGCCTAACTGAAGACATTCTTAGGGAGTTTTTTTGTTTTTACTCTTTCCAATAGGCAATTAAAAGTGTCTTTGGCACAAATAGCTATAAGCCTGGATAGCTGAGTAGTTGGTCACATGTAGGACTAAGATTTCTCTGAAGTATTAATTGCCAACTTTGGAGCTACTTCCCTTAAAATATTGAAATAAATAATAACAGGCCGACAGTGACAAACTGCTAATCTCCTCAACCCTCCCCCCCACCAAAAAAAAAAAAAAGAAATTGGACATCAAGATGGCAGACCATTTTGTTAATCACTCTTGTTCAAAGTGAGTCAGATGTGATCTTCAAGAGGCAGAACTTGATGATGCCCTCTCACAACCCCCAAACCAGAGGTGGCTGGCCTTGAAAATAAGGCAATCATGAACAAATTGCTTAATGAATGCCTTTGTTAAACTATGGAACTGAACCCCTTATATCTTATCCAGGCAGTGGCTGCATGGTCTACTGAAAAGACATAGAACTTTTTTAAAACTTCTCTTGTTTTACAAAGATTGATTCATATGGTTTCCTAAAAAAGACAAGGAAAGAAATGTGGATTATTTATTAACACACTGTAATCTACCTTTATTTAAATGCAGGCTACTTAATAGTCCTACATTTCAGTTTCCCTAAGATTTTTAGATATTGTTGAGCTATTATATTAACAATGCATATGGGATTGAAATTGTTTTTTTCTTATTTCTAAATTGAATTCTTACTTTTGTCTTCCCTTATTTATTGTAAACCTCTTCTGTGTGCTGAAAACTCTGAGTGTCAGGTTACGGTATTACCAATTTCTTAATTCTGATTAATTGGTAAATTTGGCTTTGGACTACATGATCTTAGTTTTCCCAATATTGTCCAAATTATTAGAGAAGATACCCTCCTTTAATTGCCATTTTAAAAAATTTCTCCCTACCCTGAATGAGTTGTAGTACATTTACACATTCTCCATACAGCCCACAGCAGCCTAACTATTCACATTAGCACCATGAAGGAGCAATTAGTTTGCAAGCTAAACTTAATTCCCCTTCTTTTGAAAATGGCCCCACTGGGACCATTCATTCAACAAATATTTATTGAGCATGCATTATATGCAAGACACTGTGTTAAGTATTGAGGAAGATATATAAATAAAATTCCATTCCAGCTTTCAAGGAACTTATTCTCTAGTAAGAAAGATAACTGTGGGGTGGCCAGGTGGCTCAGCAAGTAAGAGCACCGGCTCCAGTGTCGGGATAACCTGGGGATCAAATCCAGGCTCAGATACTTAGCACCACACCCAGAAATAACTGGCCGTGTAACCTTGAGCAAGTTACTTAACCCCAATTGCTTTAAAAAATAAAAGAAAGATAATTGTCCCTCCTATGAGGAGGAATGAGAAGAGTGCATGAGAGAGGAACAGTATTGTTTTACCAAGGCATTACATTCATGAATAAATGAACAAGACATAGTTTTCACTATTAGTGACCTAGCATAGATACTAGCCCCCCAATCCAGTGTCACGATCATAGGCTTTATCACCTTACGGATAAATTGACTCTGTTGTATAACCAAAAATAAATGTTGAACACTAATGAGCACCCTGCAGGTGTATATCACTGGTCACAATGGCAGCCTGGTGAGAAAGCATAGATGGATCAGTGCAAATTCTGCTGCTTCTGCTCTATTCATGCTGGGTAAATGGCACCATCATCACATAGGAAAGACAATTATACCACATAAGTAAAAGAAACATAACAGAAATGAGGAGAATGTGTCTAATTTCTGTTCCATTATACTTTGTGTTTGCTGAATGTTTTTGTTCTCAGTGTTGTTGCTTGTTTCTGGTCTTGTATCTTTGAGGTTTGGATAGAGTTGAGATGAGTTCATTGTATAACTAAAATGGTAGAAGGACAACTCATAGACTATTATTGGAAATGGCTTTCTGTGTCCTTCTTTTGAAATGACTCTGGTGACAATGTTGCATTATGTTGTTTCTTCGGGTTGAATGTAAATTCTGACCTGACAAAGAGACATTAGGGATTCATCATGGGATGAGCTAATGAAATATGTTATAAATTGTAGGTAGTCAAACACTGTACTTTCCTTAGGTTATATCCTATGACAATTTTTTGGTGCATGTAAGCAACAAAATAAGACAATGAGTGGATATTTCATAAAAAGAAGAGAGTAGGGTATACTTGAGGGAATCCAGACTAAAATTATTCTAAAATCAAATCCAGTTCATGAAAGAATATTGCTCAGTACAAGAGAGGGGGAAACATAAGTAAGGTACAGATGTAAGAAGACTAACAAAGATGATGACTAATTGTGGACTTTGGGATCAATTTGGATTATGTTCCCTTTCACTAACGTTGCTTGTGGAGAAAACAGGATTCGGCACAGATGCTTAGCAGGTATTTGAACTTGACCAAAGGAATAGATGAAATTGCGACAATGTCAATGGGAAAGTCTCCTTTGCCATCAAGAGAAAGTAGGTGAAATGAGGAAGGAGAATGATTACAAAAGCAAGTGAAAATTGTATTTCTACTTTTCACACCTTCCCTTTGTTTAAGTTCTGGACTGTGACTGCTCAGATTATACCACATAGGAGGGAGCTGTCTTGGTTTGAATGAGTAGTGATAAACTTCAGTCAAGAAGTTCTTTCCCAGGAAGGACACAGGAATATCATGCAAAAATCCAACCACAGTGGAGGGACCATGGAGTGGAAGTACCAGAGACAGAAAGGAGTTTTGGGAGAGGAAGCAGGGTGAAAACCAGGATCAACAAAGGCCCTAGAGGGCTAGTGAGATTTGCGGTCCAGTGACAGTCATAAGAGATCAAGCTTAATGGAACTTTTAATTAAAAATTTTTCACTAAAATGTTTAATAATTTTTTTTTAAAAAATCTTCAGCACTCTGTTGGCACTTGTATACCTTTGTTTTTATGCACAGCCATGTGTGGTTGTCCCTTCCCTCTAGCTTCTACTAAATTTGCTTCACTTGGATAGCTCCCACCACTATCATTGCTCTCCATGGCAACAGTTATCCCTAAGTGGTGGTGAACAGACATGGGGAGAAAAATTTTTAAATATTGAAAATCGCAGCAATGTAGAAGCACACACACACACACACACACACACACACACATAGAAATCTGAAGATTGGGAGAGGTAGATTCCAGTGACTTCATGTGTTCACATACTTACTAGCTGTATAATTGTGGACAAATCCCCTCACAACATTAAGCTTCAGTTACCTTATTTGTAAGCTCGGAATAATAATACTTGTAGTAACTCACTTTGCAGTGTTATAAGAAAAACCCTTTGTAAATTCTAAAGTATCATGTTATAATGTGGTATTCTATGGAGAGACTTGTTACTCAGTAAATACACTTACCAAAATAGAAAGATGTTACCTTGAATCCTGGAAAACTGATCTGTTCTTTAAATATTATCATTATACTAAATTATAGGGCAGGAAACATAGCACAATACGTGTATAGAGAACCAGTCTTTCAGTTAGGAATACCTAGGTTCAAATTATACCTGATACTGGCTGTAAGGCCCTGGGCAATTCACTTTACCTCTCCAAGCTTCAGGAAACTCTTACAGACTAAAAGTTGCAGAAGTTGTTATTCTGCACTGGTAGAAGTTGTTTCATCCTGAGAAGTTTTTATGCCAATAAAATCACAGATGATGTGGTCACCCCTCAAAAATGCATATCACAATGTTTCCCCTAATGTCCTACCTTTATGAAATTAACATTGGTGGGCAAGAAAGCATATAAACCCTATTTATCATCTCAAGTGCCTATCATTTCAGGCTCAGTGTGAAATTGGTTGGTGAGGGAGGGCATGTCCAAGAATGTTATAACATGTTATATTGGCTTATGAAGACAAAAACCAGAGCAATTTGCTTCACTGCTGGAAATTTAATACAGACTACTATTGCCTTTTGAACTCTACAAGCTTCACTTATGATGGATAAGAAAAGGAAATCTAATTGAAATTATGCTTGCTAGGGATTATTCAGGTCCATTTGGACCACTCACTGTGTTTCTGTAAAATATTAAACTGAAGTGTGGCCTAAAAATGCTATCATTTAGGCTTTTATGCTTGTTTCTTTGTTTATTTGTTTCAAATCAAAATGTGAGCCAGCAATATGGAAGGATTGGTAATGAGTACAACAAAAAAATTAGGTTGAAATAGAATTATTTGGTGCCAAAGACATGAACATCCTTCCAATAAGATGTAGTTATAGAAAATAGCACTTAATTCTTTCATGCATGTTGCATTGCTATCCTGTGTAATCACTAGGGGACTTAATCTGGTTTCCCTGGGCTCTGGGCTAGATGGGATAACAGAGGACCCTGGCACCCAAAATGAGATGTCTGTCAAGGAGCAATCCAAAGTCAGCCATGTTAAAAGCAGTAACTAGGGATCAAAAAAGGATGTTTAATAATAGAAAAACATAAAAGCAGTCAATGCATAAAGAGAGATTGAAGATTAGTAAAAGAGAGGACTAGTTTGAAGGTGTAATTTCTTTGAGGAGACAGATTACAAGGTCAAGAGAAAAAAGTAGAACTGGCATTTTCAGAGACTATCACTTTTTCTCAGAGACTGGAATAAAGGAAAGGGTGAGGGATGGTATTAGAAGTGACTCAGTGTATAGAGTTGGAATATTAAAACAATACCAAATTATACCTCAGTGTATAGAGTTGGAATATTAAAACAATACCAAATTACCAGCTCATCGGTTTGACTAAGATGGCACAAAAGGAAAATGACAAATGCTGGAAGGAATTTGGGAAAATAGGTATACTAATGCACTGTTGGTGGATAGATGAAGTAGTCCAACCATTCTAGAGGACAATTTGGAGCTATGCCTAAAAGACTAAGACTGTGCATACCTTTTGACCCAGAAACGCTGCTATTAGGTCTATACCTCAAGGTGATCCAAAAAAAGGGAATTGATTCATATTTGCAAAAATTTATAGTAAATTACTAAATTTATAGCAGTTCTTTCTGTGGTGGCAACGAATGGGGAACTGAAAGGATGCCTACCAATTGGGGAGTGACTGAATGAATGATGGTAGCTGAAAATAATGGAATACTATGCTGTGAAAAAATGATGAAAGGAATGGTTTCAGAAAAAACCTGTAAGATATATAAACTGATATAAAATGAAGTGAGCAAAAATAGGAGAAAAAATCTATACAACAATGGCAACATTGTAAAGATAATCCACTGTGAAAGATTTAGTAAATCTAATCAATTGCATAACTCATTGTAACTCCAAAGGAATCGTGATGTAAAATACTGCCCACCTCCAGATAGAGAACTGATGGATTCAGCATACAGATTAATATTTTCCTTTATTTTTTCTTGCTTTTTTAGAACATGTATAATGAGGAAATAGGATATCATATTTCTTGCTTTATCAATGGGTGGGGATAGGCAAGAAAGAGGGAGAGAATTTGGAACTGAAAACAAAATTTAAAAAATTAATAAGTAAACTAAAAAAATAGAGTATAAAGTTGGGAATAAGAGAGAGCTTAAATTGATGGCCTTAATGTTTTTAGTGAAGCTTTGGTGAGGAACTATGCTGAGAAATGTTCCCAGGAAAGAAGTAATGATCCGCAACAGATAGTGAATGAAACAAGATAGAAAATCAACCAGGGACATATGAAAGCTTTAACTTCAGCTTTGAGGGCCATATTGAGATTATTTAACCCCTTCTTTTGACTCAGCCTTTTCCTCCAGCTACCTCCTCATATGTCTGGCTTTCCATAACCAATTTTCTAGGGAAGAAAAAAAAAAGCAGTGTATAGTTGTTTCCTGCATGTTTTTTTCAACATTCATTCATGTCTTAACCCTTTGCAATCTAGCTTCTGACTTCATCATTTAATTAAAATCGCTCTTTAAAAGTAACCTGTGATCTATTAATTGCTAAATCTGATGGCCTTTCTTCAGTTCTAAGTCTTCTTGACCTTTTGATAGTATTTGACCCTGTTACCCATCCCTTCCTACACATTCACTCCTTCTTGGGTTTGTGATATTGTTTTTCTTTCTTCTTCTCCTCCTCTGCCTTCTTCATTGCCTTCCTCCTCTTCTTCCTCTTCTTTTTTCTTCATTTCTTCTTCATCTTCTTTTTCACCTTCCTCTTCCTCTCTATTGACATAACAACTATAACCTCTAACCTAACTTTTGCAATCACTTCCTAATTTATCTCTTTGACTTAAGTATTTCCTCTCTCCAATCCATCCCCAGCCCCACCCCACTACTACTAAAATGCTTACCCCAAGGTATAAGCTTGACCATGTCACTCTCCTGCTCTAGAAACTCCAGTGGCTATCTTTTGCCTCTGGGATAAAATATAAATGTCTTTGGCATTTAAAGATCTTCACTTATGGTTCTATTCTGCCTTTCAAATGGGTGTGGGCTGTGGGAAGGCTTCAGTCAACATGTGCCTTAAAACTGGACCTAATCACAATGATAGATTATATTTGGATAGCAGTGACTTTCTGGAAAGCATACCAACTGTTCTTTTCATTGCTTAGCAAGCACTGCATTAATGTACAATCTCCCAAGGGAGCAGTCAGGTGGTGGACTGGAAGATTTAGTAATATGATAAAAGGGACTTTTATTTATAAAATGCCACTGATTAAGTTCGACAATTGACAACTTCTTTACAAATCAGGTTGTCCAACTCTAACAGAGTATTTCAAGTAGGAATTGTAGAGACCTATTTCCATGCCCACTTTTTCCATCAGGTTTCAGAATGAAAGCAATTTTGTCATAGAAAAGACAACATTGTGCTATTTATATACTAGTATTGAAAAAGTCAGAATTAGAGAATTAGTGAAGATTGTCAGTCAGCCCTAGAAGAAACATGAATTCCTATTTCAGAAGATATGGGTTCTATTCCTATTTCTGCCACAAACTAGTTGTGTGATAATGTATACTTCAGTTTCTTCATGAACAAGATGAGCTCTGGGGTTCCTTCCAATGTTTAAATTCATTAATTAATGTGATCTATTAAATGAAAAAAAAAATGTCCTAGAATGCCTGACAAAGTTACCACTAATCATTTGTTTAAAGGTTTGCCATGAAGTATGTCCAGATTTATTTCAACAGCTCTGAGCTATGTATATAGCTTATATTCAATGAATAATCAAATGGCTTGATATCTTTCTCTCCCTTTTCTACCTGTTTCTGCTATAATTATAATAACAAATATATTTCCAGTGCTTAACAGCACACAGCCTGAACGTGGGAGAAAAGGTAGATCTGTTTATCTATCTATCTATCTATCTATCTATCTATCTATCTATCTATCTATCTATCTATCTATCTACATACCTACCTACTTAGCTGCCTGTTACATACACTGTAAGCCCATAGAAAGAAGTAAATCTTAGAAAAATAACAAAGGTTATCTTAGAATAGGAAAGGATATTCCTAGAATTAGAATTAGGTGAGATTATATGGCATAATGGATACAGTACTGGGATTTAGAATCAGGAAAACTTGGTTCAAATTCTCCATATGAACTTTGCTAATTGTGTAACACAAGTCATTAATCCCCAGTTATTCCCCAGAACCACATCCCATTCCTTTTCTATGAATGCCTTTTATTTTTTCTCATATTTACTTCTTTCCATGCACTGATAGCTAATTTAGGTCAATCTGATTAGAAAAAAATAAAATGCCTATTTTTAGCTTTCGATAGCTTTCCATAAACTGACTTCTCTGAACTTGAAAAGATCACCTATACTTTCAGGTAGTGATTAGGTAAGTGTTGAACCAACACACCTCTCAGGGAATCTTGAACTAATGATGCCCTCAACCTTAGGAGTATTGATAAAATGTCTTTCAGATAACTTGGTAATATCATTCCTGTAAAAGTAATTCCAAAAAGAACTCTAACTTAACATTATCAAGTATATGTTTTCCAAATAGTTTCAATCTCTATTTTAATTCAGTCTGTCTTCACTGAATCAAATTATTTTCAAAACACTCTTAAGCAATTTCATTGTAGAAAATACAATGTTAGTGCTAGCAATCCCAGCCAAAGGATGCTCAGTTGTAAATCAAGGCCCTTATGGAGGCCACATAGACACACAGTAATGACAAAGATGTAATTTAGAATGATCTTCGCATTCAGATCAGTAAGATAAAAGCAATTTTTTTTTATTTCTAAAAGATAATGAATAAGAACATTGAGATTTATATCAGGAGATTAGGGGATAACATTTGGATCCACTTTGCCACAGCCATATGAGTGAACACTTCTCTTTGGAACTCAGTTCCCTCACCCATAAAAGGAGGGGATTAGACTAAATGAAATTGAAATTCCCCTTCCAGCTCTAAAATTCTGTGATTTTTAGAAATTTAAGGTGTGATATTTAAGAATTAGAATCTGGATCATGCATTTTGGGTAATATTTCACCCAAAGTTTGTGTATTATGTTACTTTAGAAAAATGAAACTTGTTTCCTTACAACCTTCTAATTTAACAAGGAAATAAATAGAAATTCTTGTAACTCAAGTTTGTCAAAATAGCAGCTGGCTTGAAACATACTTTCATAGTATTTTAGGGACAATGGAGATGCGGTTGTTTACTATCATCAGAAGCTCAGTCAAAATTGGACGTGGCTTTTATTTACACCAGTTCATAGAAAGAAGTTTCAAAATCATAAGAAGAAATTATGTGTGATTTGTTTATTTAAATATGCATTAAGTGCTTACTATATGACAAGCACTGTAATAGCTGCTAGAAGTACAGTTACAAAAGCAAAGACAGTTCCTGTCATCAAGAAGTTTACATTCTTCCGAGTGCAGATACTCAGCACCACACCCAGAAATAACTGGCCGTGTAACCTTGAGCAAGTTACTTAACCCCAATTGCTTTAAAAAAAATAGTTTACATTCTAATGGGTGGGGATGATTGCTGTCATTGTTATTTCTCCTTCTCGTTAAAGAGGACAATGACATCAGAAAGGTGATACCATGACTTGCAAGTGAATTCGATTTAAGTGTGGAAAGTTAAGTGTTCAAAGTTACCAGCCTCACTATCTCCTCCAAAGCTATCTGGGCCCAGTGGCAAGATATATGTCAGGATGAGAAGATGGCCTGGGATGCAGTGGGAGCTAAGGCCTTTCCAAGGTCTCAGTTTGAATGAGGCCATTCACTGATTAAGGTTAGATAAGAAGTGAGGCAAAGAATGACCTGTTTTACTTGGGGAGACAATTTCCACAGTGGCACTAATGGCTAAGGAGGGAGCACTTCAGTTTTGGGATGGTGAATAGGGATAAAAGAGGAGACAGCCAGGGAATAGAGAGCAAGGTTAAGCATGGCTAGGGCTTTCCAGAAATAGTGATCTAGGGGATGTAGTCACTAATCAGAACTTGGTGTGGGTGAGAAAGTGTCTAGAGAATATGGAGCAGTGTGTTGTTATAACAGTGTCAGTTTAATGCAATTTTTTCTTATTTTAATGGGGCTTCTGAAGTGGAGCTTAAGGTAGTTCCTAAAGAGGAGCTCCAGAAATGTGAATAAATTGAGGAGATTGCCAAACTTTGCCAAAAAGATTACTTTCTTTGAAGGGGATAGACTTCATTTGGTTTTATTGGTTCTGGTCTGCTGTTTTAAAAAAAAAAATTACATCATTTTGCAATATCAGTTTTATAGCTTTACATTTGCTACCTGTGAATATCTTGGCAGAAAATGATACTTCAGTGATATAAAGTAATGTTTGTTGTTGTTCAGTTGTTTTCAATCATGTCTGACTCTTTGTGACCCAATTTATGATTTTCTTAGCAGAGATACTTCTTGGAGTGATTTGCCATTTCCTTGTCCATCTCATTTTATAGATAAGGAAACTGAGGCAAGCAGGGTTAAGTGACTTGCCTAGGGTCATGTAGCTAGTCAATGTATGAGGCCAGATTTGAACTCAGGAACATGAGTCTTCCTGACTCTAGGCTTGGTGCTTTGTCCATTACACCACCTAGCAGCCCTTTCAAGTAATATAATTGAGTACGTCCAGTACTTGCTGTTTCCATAGCCCTTACTTCCCTGGTGTTTCACTAAGGTGATATAGTCATAGGATCATAGATATAAAATGGGAAGAGACCTTGAAGTTCTTCCACTCCAAGCTCTCACCCTTTTTTTCAGGTCAAGAAACTAAGACCTAGAGAGATTGAGTGACTTTCCCAAGGTCACCCTGTAATTGTCAAGAGTCAGTATTCAAACTCAGGTCTTGAGTCTCCAGGTTGTCTGTTCTTTCAGTGTAATATGCAATGTTAAAGTAAGAGAATAAGAATAGGACTTGAATGAGACTGTGAAGCATAAAGAATAGAGTATTAGAATTAGTCAAGGAGATCTGGTTCAGATCCCCTTACTCTCACTTGCCATGTTAAACAGGCCAAGCTACTATCCCTCAGTTTCCTCATCTGTCAAATGAGGATGATAATAGTACCTGTAATAACTACTTCCTGGTACTATTTTAAAGATCAAATGGAATCATGTATGTAAGTTTCTTTGTAAGCATTAGATCATATTTGTGTATACGTATGTATGCATTTTATTATCATCTGCATGTTCATGTTAATTCTAGTTACCTATGAATGTTTCAATTTCACCAGTAGTTAAATAAGGGTAATGATAGTTGCTCTACTGAATGATAGGATTGCTGTAAATACCCTTGACATAATAGGCTTGAAAAGTAACAGAAAATTAAAAATAAAACATAGTGGAAGTTCTATATTTGAGAAATTCCAAGTTTAAGTATTTACAGACTTCATTCAGCCTTCAACCAAAAGAAGCACATCTCTGTTAAGACTCACATTCCTATAAGCACGCATCTAGAGTAGAGTCTTTGTGTTTGACTTGGGGCTCTAAATTAAACGAGCTAGATAGGTGTGAGGAAAGGTCTCTTTCCTCTGTATGCAGCTTCTGCCTACCTGAGTGTCTAGAGAGATTTAGATTGGTCTTCTAATTGCTCTCCCTGCTTTTATCCTCTACTTTTTAATCTAATCCCCACAAAACAGCATTTAACAAATGTTTATTGACTGACTGTGTGGGAATACTATTCCTTGATTTTATACAACTCTGAACAGGGTAATCTTAGAAGAATAAACACTGCAGGTAACCTAGAGGGCAATGGCATATTGTGTACCAAGTGTATGTAGACTGAATCATATAGCCAATGATGTCTTCTTGGATGAGAAGTAGTTTAAACTGCATTATCGAGAACATGTGAATAGCACGTAGTAGATAGACAGTTGACCTTGGAGCAAGGAAGAGCAGGACTCAAGTACCACTCCTGACATGACACTTCCTGTGTGACCCTAATCAAGTCGGTTAACCTCTCAGTGCTCCAACCAAATCCTGAAACTAAATTGTTGAGAAGGTATCAATTTTCTTTGGGTAGAGGAAGTTTCTTACAGAGGATGGGATTCTCTACACCAGGGGTGGAGAATTTTGGACCTCAAGGCCACATGTGGCCTTCTAGGTCCTGGGTGGAGCCTTTGAACTGAGTTCAAATTTTACAGAACATATCCTTTTATTAAGGATTTTATTATCCATAGTGTATAGCCAAACCACTGATCACGGATCCATTAAAGAATCTGAGCGTGTAGGGCTAAATTTCCTATTGTTTTCCTTATGCCCAACGTTGTTAAAAAAGAGGCTACAGTCTTCTTTAATTACAAAAGAGAAAGCTCATATAAATTGTTTCCCAACTTGGACATTATATGATTTAATGGTTTTTGAAAGGTTATGGCCTAGCGAATCTGTCATGAGTTTGTCTTTTCCAATATCGTCAGCAAAGTAGAAGATACATTCTCTCCTGATTTTTTTCAGGGCAGTATTCATATAAGGACTTACTTACAGTTTCACACACCAGGTATTAATTCATATAAAACTAACTGCTTCTCTTTTGGTTATCTGGAGAGACTGTGACATCATACGTCTTTACACCACCTGTACATAATATCAGATCAAAAACATGTCACTTCTCATTAAATGTTAACATTCTTAAGGTAAAATTCAGCAGGGAGCAGAAGGCAATTCTACAACCACCTGCTATGTTCTGTCACTAGAAAGATGGAAAAAGAAGGTTAGTACCTAATGTATTTAGACAACAAGATTTTATTAATTTTATTCTCATTCTGCTAGGGAAAACTTTACTGCAGTGTTAGGCAAATTACTATACTAAAAGTACACAGAAAAAATCATTCCATCTAAAATTATTGCTATGTTAATTTACAACCTATAGAACATAGTTGTTTTTGCTTAATCAGTTGTCATAGTGAAAATGAGTAAATATTTTGGCTTGAAGTAACTTTACAATCCTGGCAAAGGGGGAGGGAAGGCTGGCTCAGACTTAGAAGTCACACCTGTGACATCAGGTTCTCCAACAGGAAAATATTCTTATCCTCTAAGTACTTTTCTTCTTGCCTTCTAGAGTCATAATAAGAATAAATAAAAGGCTTTGGATGACATATTTTGAGCTTTGTAAACAGTGAATATAACATACAAAAGGATATTTCTGAAGGGGATCCCCCACCTTAGTTTTCTTTCTAGCTATATTAATTATAATATAAAAAAATAAACTTTCATAAATTCTTTTATATTGCAGATACACTATTATTATACTAGTGAGTCCCATGTGCTACCTGACTGGAACTGTCCATAGGTGTCTGATGTCCTATTGACTTCAATAGAATGACAATTGAATTTCATTACGAGGATATCATATGTTTGAGGTAGCAGTCTCAAAGAAGATGGATGATTAACTGATTCAATCATTCTAAAACAGAAAAGCAACCAGCTGTGACCCACATAAGATCTGGATTATGTGTTATGAAGATTAAGTATAGTGGTATCTGGAAATGACCACTGAGACATCCTCTGAAAAGAACAAAAACATTTAAACTTATTGAAGAAATGGTATTATTACCCTTCTGACTACATGCATACATAATTTGTATAGAGTAAAAAAACTCACTCTAAAGGATACATTGAGGAATTATTTTATTTTATTGAATTTTATGTTTATTTTTAGTATACAACATTCATTTACACAAGATTTTGAGTTACAAATTTTCTTCCAATCTTTCCCTTACCCACTACCCCAAAAGAGTGATTCCTCTCTATACCCCCTCACCCAATCTGCTCTCTCCTATATCCTCCCCATCCCTCCTCTGACTTTCTAGTAGGGCAAGATGGATCTCCAAACCCCTGTGCCTGTATATCTTATTTCCCAGTTGCATGTTAAAAAAAATAGCAATAATAATTTTTTTAAACATTTTATTTTAAAACTTTGAATTCGGGATTCTTTCCCTTCCTCCCTCTCGCCCACCCTTACTGGGAAGATAAACAATTCAATATAAGTTGTACATGTGTAGCTATGCAAAACATTTCCATAGTGGATGTATTGTGAAAAAACTGACTATATTTCCCTCCATCCTATGCCGCCCCCCACTTATTCTATTCTCTACTTTGACCCTGTCCCATTTCAAAAGTGTGTGCTTCTAACTACCCTACACCCCCCCAACCTGCCCTCCCCTCTGTCATCCCCCCTCTCATCTCCTTCCCACCTACTCCTGTAGGATAAGATACCCAATTTAGTGTGTGTCATTCCATCCCTAAATGAAATTCAATGAGAGCAAGGTTGACCCATTCCCATTTGCCTTCCTGTTCTTCCCCTCCATTGTAACAGTTTTCCCTTGCCTCTTCTATATCAGATAATTTACCCCATTCTGTCTCTCCCCATCTCCTCTCATTATATTCCTCTCACTTCTTAATTTCACCTTTTAAATATCATCCCTTCCTATTCAATTGATCCTGTGCCCTCTGTCTATGTATACCTGTACACATATATATACACATTCACGTATGTATTCATATGCACATATACCCTCCTATATAGACATATATGTATGTATACATACATATATATGTATACACACATTTATATTTCCTTAAGCTATTCTCATACTGAGAAAATTTTCATGAGTTACAATTATCATTTTTCTATGTAGGAATGTAAATAGTTCAATTTTAAGTTTCTTATGATTTATTTCCCCTGTTTACCTTCTCATGGTTCTCTTGCTTCTTGTATTTGAATGTCAAATTTTCTATTCAACTCTGGTTTTTTGATAAAGAATTCTTGAAAGTCCTCTATTCCCTTTAATGACCCCTGAAACATTATACTGAGTTCTCCTGGGTAGGTGATTCTTGGTTTTAATCCTAGCTCCTTTGACCTCTGGAATATCATATTCTAAGCCCTTCAGTCCCTTGATGTGGAAGCTGCTAGATCCTATGTTACCCTGATTGTGTTTTCTCCTTGATCTGGGAACTCCAGAACCTGGCTATAATATTCCTAGGAGTTTTCTTTTTGGACCTTTTTCAAGAGGTGATCTTTGAATTCTTTCAATTTCTATTTTTCCCACTGGTTCTAGAATATCAGGGCAATTTTCCTGGAGAATTTCTTGAAGGATGATTTCTAGGTTCTTTTTTTGATTGTGGCTTTCAGGTAGTCTAATAATTTTTAAATTATCTCTCCTGGATCTATTTTACAGGAGAGTAAAATTTTTTCCAGTGAGATATTTCACATTGTCTTCTATTTTTGTCATTTGTTTGTTTAATAGTATCTTGATTTCTCATAAAGTCATTGGCTTCCATTTTCTCTAATCTAATTCTGAAGGAATTATTCTCTTCAGTGAGCTTTTGACATTCTTCTTTCATCTGGTAAATTAGACTTTTTAAGGCATTCTTCTCCTCATTGGCTTTTTGGGCCTCTTTTGCCATTTGAGTTAATCTATTTTCTAAGGTGTAATTTTTTTCAGTTACTGTGTTGACTCTCTTTTCATGATTTTCTTGCATCATTCTCATTTCTTTCCCCAATTTTTCCTCCACTTCTCTTACTTGATTTTCGAAATGCTTATTGAGCTCCTCCATGGCCTGTAACCAATTCATATTTTTTCTTGGAAGCTTTTGATGCAGGAGTTCTGGCTTCATTGTCTTCCTCCCTTTACATGCTTTGACCATTTTTGTCCCCAAAAAGGAATCTAAAGTTGTATTGCTTTGCTTCCTTTGCTTTCTCATGTAGTCACTCTATTACTTGACTTTTGAACTCTTTGCCTGGTAGAACTCTCCTTTCACAATGGAGAGAGCTTTGTCCCAAATCTCTGGGGTTTTCACAGTTGCTGGAGGTATTAGGAGGATGCCGTCTCTACAGCCCCCACAAGCTCTGGCTCACTGGTCACACACCTCAGGCCCACCAACCAAAACTGTGATCCAGATCCAGGCAGGTTAAAGAAAGAGTGATTACCCTCTGAATGGTGGCTTGCCACCTCTATGATCTGAAGGCTGGGAGCTCTGAAGCAGCCATGTGGAGGCATCTACAGGGCTGCCATGCTTCCACCACTTTACTCCAAGGGCAGCAGCTGGACTCCTTTCCATCCCACCCCCCCAGTTCCAAGAGAGTTCTATACTGATCTTTTACTTTGTCTTTGGCATTTATGGGTTGATATTTCTGGAAACCACCACAGCTGCTGGTGATTGACTCTCTCAAAGTCCCCTCCAGCAGCTGCTGGTTGGGGCCACCCTGGGGCTAAAACCGCAGGCTCACCTGGGGCTGTTCTCAGCTCCCAACATGCTGTAATGAACCCTTCCTGTACACCTGTTGGGCTGCCTTCAGTGGGAGATTTGTTTCTCTCTGTCACTTTGTGGGTTTGGTAGCTCTAAAATTTGTTTAGAGTCATATTTTATAGGTATTTGAGGTGGTTATGGGGGGGGGGAGCTCATGGAGTTTTCCTGCTTCTGTGCTGCCATCTTGGCTCTGCCCCGAAGATTTTTAATAGTGAGCTATTGAGGTCAAGAGCAACCTTTCCTTTGGGATCAGAAATAGAGATCATGTTTTCAAGTAAGCACTCTGCAGTGGGTGATTAGACTGACTGCTACTATTGTTTAATGACTGCTCATTCCCATTTTTTAAGGCTAGTCACCTATGCAGAGAAGTTGTAGAGGAAAAGGATAAAGTTTCCATGGATCAAATCCTAAATGTGGAATAAACGTTAGCTCATATCTCAAGTGGAAACATCAGTTCTTATATCATGTCTTTCTGTCATTTTTTGCTATAACCATTCGATGCTAGTGCCTTCCCTCTCTAACACCTTTGTATTTACTTTAAATATATACTATATATATATATATGTATATATCTGTCTGTAAAGTGTGTGTGTGTGTATTCCCCTATCAAAAGAATATAAATTCTGTTGAGAGAAGGGACTATTTCATTTTTTTCCCTTTATTCTTTGAAGAGTCTAATTACTAAAGTACATAGGAAATGCCTTATAAATGTTTCTTACTTGTTTGATTTTTTTCCCCTTTGGCTTATTTTTTTCTTGAGGAATCTGTTTAGTGATTTACTAGTTTTGGTTATTTATGAAGATTTGGGGAATAGGCAAAACTCAGAGGAAGATCAACAGTAACATATTGTAATGCACCAAACAGCTATTTGACATTCTGTTGTTAATTTATTCTTAGTCAAAGTGGATAGAAAATGACTTATCTGTCTCCACATCCCTAGTATAATTATCAGGATCATTCTAAAAGGTAGAAAGAACATACTGAAAATATTGCAAGAAAGAAAATAAAGCAAATTAAGAAATTTGAGTAATCATCTTTCCTACCAATATGGTACCTAAGCCTTCTGGATGATGAGTTCAATCTTCAAATCTGAAGGATCGCTAAAAATGACAACTTTTCCTTCTAATATGATCTAACTAGTCAAATGAAATTTTGCCATTTGTTTTGTCCTGAGTGGCAGTGGGGACCCCCTATTCTCTAAAGAGTTTCTCTTCATCTAACCATATATAAATTGGTAAGGTTTTTTTTCTTCTCGCTACTTACAGCCCATTACTGCATAATGGCACTTTGGTTTGGCAATAATTCTAGGACTGGAAAGAATGTCCTTATTCTGAAACTCATGTCTTAAGCAATTTACAGACCCTGAGAATACAAAAACAGAAATGAAATATTCTTTATCCCTGAGAAGTTCACAGAATAGGTGGGGAAAGATCCTTTGTGTACTTGTAACCATATTTATATATGTGAACATATATAAATATATACCCACTCATATATGTGTGTGTATGTGTGAACATGTGTGTAAATTAGATAGTTTGTTGGGAAAAACATTAACATCTGGTGGGGGTGAGGAGAAGACATAATTGTAGAAAGTGGTCCTTGAGCTAAGCCTTGAAGGAAACTAGAGATTCTCAGAAGTAGAGAGGAGGAGGAAATTTCCTTCTGTGTACAGGGGACAGCTTGTTCAAAGGTATGGTATGGGATATGCATTTTTACATCTATATGTTCAACCCTATCTCCATACATAAATGCTACCATAAATCAAGTGATGCCTCTAAGGGCCATCTTGTTTATTTTCTTTGAGCTCAACCTGAAGATGGGGCTTGATGTCATATGTTCAAGCTGTTCTTTCTATGGAAAACTGGAAATAGAAAGATGACCCTACCTATGGGGTAGTCACTTCAAATAAATGCTAGTTAAGTAGTTAGTGTGGTTTCTCTTTTCTGAGTAGGTATATGCCCCACTTCTTTTTTTTTTTTTTTTGCTTTTTGGAGGGGGGAAGGAAGTGCAATTGGGATTAAGTGACTTGCTCAAGGTCATATGGCTAGTAAGTGGTAAGTGTTTGAGGCTGGATTTGAACTCAGGTCCTCCTGACTCCAGGGTTCATGCTCTATACTCTGCTCCACTTAGCCACCCTATGCCCCCCCCCCTTCTACCACCCCTTGATTTTCTTTAAGTATACAAAGTTCTTGTTATAACTAAAGTGAAATTTTTCCTTGGGGACCAAACCACTCTAATAGGTTAATGACTCAAATAATTTTCACCATATTACAAAATGTTTGAGCTCTTTCACTTCTCAGATGAAGCTCATTATCTGTACAATCTGATGGACAGAATAAAAGGCAATACAGTCCTAAATGGTTATAAGTGCTTGAAGGAAAATGCTAATTCAGTTGTGAATTGTTCCTGCCAGTTATTACAGAGAAAATAATTTGGCCTTTATATTTTACTAGCAGTAATGACATGATAGCTGCAGGTCTGACAACGACTTTAAGAAAACAAAACAAAACACAAACAAAAACAAAAACACAAAACTGGAGATCAGCTATTTTGCCCCAAAGTGGTTTTGAGCTATGCTTAGTGGGATGACAGTAGTACCTACCTAAGGTCTTTTTTTAGACCCTAACAAGATATACGTATACATATACATAAACATATACACATAAACATACATATACACATACACATACATATATGTGTGTTTATGTGTATGTGTGTGTGTAATCTTTTACAAACCTTAAAGTACCATATTAACGTGAGCTATTTATTAAGCAACTAGTACATGCAAGGCATTCTGCCAGGTGCTAGAGATGTAAAGATAAAAATGAAACAACCTTTGCCCACAAGAAGTGTCCATGATACCAGGTGGCACATTATGTATACAAGTAAATGTTTAGAAAGTCTATACAAAAGAACACAAAATATTTTTAAGGGAAAGGGGATAAAAAAGATTATTAGGTTCTGGATCACAAGACAGATTAAAGCTGAGTGGGAGGGCCTTAGAGATCTAATCTAATTTCCTTATTGTACAGTGGAGGAAAAAGACTGAAGTGACTTGTCATAGGCAGTACAGGAAGTAATGAATTCATCATATTTTGGAATGTGTAATGGTTAATTATTAGGGCTAAGAAAGATCTCCATCCAGAAAACAGGAGAAAAAAAGGAGGGGAAATGGGAGCATATTCACTAGACCTTCAAAGGAGGACTTACAGATGGTAAAGGCCAGCTCCCCCTCACCCTTTTAAAAGAGGAAGAAAGAAAAGGCCTACACAAGTGACTTATCTACAGGCATTTGACTCATAAATAAATGATAGAACCTAAAAAAAATCTCTTAAATGCCAGTGTCCTAGAAAGACTCCTTTAGTGCTTCTTCCATATCATCACATTGCCTTCTTGTGAGTCATAGTTTTTTAGATCAGTATTCCTTGTATGGCCACTCTTACATTTTTGTTCTTTTGTAATTTTTTATTAATATGCCCAAGTTCCTCAACTAAATATAGGAAGTGCAAATAGCTATTTCACAAGGGAGCTCTGTCATCTTCCCCAAAGCCCTAGAAAGCACTTCACTGATTTCTACAGTTCGATGTGAGAGCCCCTTATGGAGAATTCCCAGCAAGTGATGGCACAAAAGCAGCTGTACCAAACATCTGGCCTGTTGTTTAGTTCTATTATCCTTCAGCACATATCTCATGCAAGGAAAAAACCTGAAACTCTAGCAATGTGAAAAATGCCTTCCCTCCTGTTCTATTTAATGTACCCACTCAGAAAAAAATGGGGAAAACTACAAAAATGACATAACACATACTTCTCTTCCTGGGTGGTGGCATAATTCTGTTACTAGCTAGTGAGATAATTTCATATCTCATCATGTTAGGGCAGTTCCACTTCAACATGACAATGACTTTTTAAGCACCTACTATAAGTGGAATTTCTTACTGAGAACAAAGATCAATAAGACCACAATTCTTATTCCTTATGGGTTTTATAATTTCTCAATGGGATGTGTTATATACAAAACACTACCTATAGTAGAGAAGATAGCGTACATAAAAAATTTACAAGCGAATACTTTGCAAGGTCTTACTGTAGGGATTAAGGAGGTCTTCCTGGAGGAGATGCCAATGATGACCATCGAATTGAGGATTAGAATCCCATCCTCTGACTCTAGTGCTGCTGTTCTTTCCCCTGTGCCAAGCTGCCTTCACAGGTAGTTGAGTGAAGAGAGACTGGAAAGACCTATCTGTGGTGTTTCTGATTTTACAATACACTCCGCAGCTATCTCCCATGATAGCATGGCCTAGAAGAATATCTCTCACAACAAAGTTTTATCCTGAACATTAAAAATAACAAGGGTTGTAACCCCAGAGAAGCAAAGGCATCAATGATCAGAAAAAAATGTGGAATAAACTCTATATAGTGCACTCTGTCATGGATTTCTTTGTGATAGTCGGAAAAACACTTAATCTCTGTGTTCCTATAAAGCAGGAGAAAAAATAGGCCTTAACTAATTGTTTTTGGTGGTGTTTTTCAGTTTTTTTCAGTTTGGTCCAACTGTTCATGACACTTTTGGGGGTTTCATTGGCAAATCTACTGGAGTGTTTTGCCATTTTCTTATCCAGCTCATTTTACAGATGGGTAAACTGAGGCAAATAGGCTTAAGTGACTTGCTCAGGGTCACACAGCTAGTAATTGTCAGAGGCCAGATTTTAACTCAGGAAGATGAGTCTTCCTAACTTCTGGCCTGATGCTCTGTCACTGTGCCATCTAGCTACTCTTTGTGAAGGCAGATGACTGAAATGATGGTAGGGCTATCGACTAAAACAAGAAAATTAGGAGGATAAATGACTCTGAGGTAGGTAAAGGGAATATGCATTAAGTTTTGTTTCAGATATTTTGAACTTAAGAGGATTATGAGACACCCACATAGATAGCCAGCAGGCAACTGGTAATAGCAGAAGGAAGTCCTGAGAACCATTATGAATTTTCTTTCTACTGTTCCCCCCTCCCTCCATTAAATCACAGATGTAGATTTGGAAAGGACTAAGCTCACAGACCATCCATTCTAAATCCATCACTTTACAGATAAATAAACTGAAGCTCGAGAAGTTTAGAGCATCAGGGATGGTATTTGAACCTGTGTCCTCTAATGCTGGAGACTCTTTTTGGTCTTGACCATGCTACGTCCTCTAATTATAGAATCCTTAGCAAATTACATAATGTCTTGGTTGGGAGGGACCTTGGGGCATGTCTAGACTACGTCCTTCATTTTACAGATGAAAAAATGGGAGCCCTGAGAAATGCATTGGCTTGACTATGGTCAGACAGCTAGCAAGTGGTAGACTCCAGGCCAGACACTGTCTATTGCACTACCTAACTGGTTATTTATTATAAGTTAACTTGTATTGTTGTATAACTATGTACCATTACATATGAATACAAGTATTTATGCATATTATATTGTCTATCACAAGGGTCTAGACCTTTCTTTACACTATATCTTTCCTAAGTTTTACAGATACTCTTTCCTAGCATTCTAATTTCCACTTTAATTTAAAAAATATTCCATATCTTCTGCCTATTCCTACTACTTGAGTTATCATTAGAATTCAGTGTGTGTGTGTGTGTGTGTGTGTGTGTGTGTGTGTGTGTGTGAAGGGTAAATGCTACAGTATCTGTATTGTTAGAAAAAAGTATCCAATATCTTCTAGTTCAGCCTCCGCATTTCTTACCTCAGACAAAAATTATTATCTGGCACAGGATTTCACAATCCAAAGGATATTCATATAAAATTTTTTTTCACTGTTTCAAAGACTGTGATTAAAAAAAAGTGTTGATATTCTTCTCCCTCCCTGCTTCCCAGATCACATTTGGTGACTACTTTTTTGATAATTAGCCTCCCTGAACTGAATAGATTCTCAGACAATGACCTATTTCAGAACTCATACTTGGAAGTATTATAAGTTGGCATATAATCTATAGACTGAAAGAATACAAGGTTGCTTCTACACCAAAAATGAAATGTCAAAGTAGAATTTTAGTATAAGTATTACTGTAAGATCTGACATTTATGTGACAGCCTATGATTTATACAGCACCTTCCTCACAATCTCCTCGTGAAATAGGTTTCATAAATATGTTACTCCACTTTACAGATAAAGAAAGTGAGGTTCAGAAATGTTAAATCACTTGTCTAAGGTCACACAGCTAGTAAGTAGCAGATGGCTTGAACTTACATCCTCTTCCTCCAGTATTTGTTTGTAATAACTAAATGACTTCCTATTATCTTCACCCCTTATTGGCACTAAGATTTAGTCTGCCTTGTATTGTAGGTATTTTATTAAAATGAATATATATTATCTGCTTCATTAGAAAGTAAATTTCCAGAGGGCAAAGCCTTTCTACTTCTTTGGATGTCCCACCTAACAAAGGGTCTGAATTGGTAATTATTTCTTGATAAAGTACCAAATATAAGTCATTAAAATATTTATTTCCTTAGTAGAAGACATATCAAGAAGAGAGAATCTAAGTGGTTCTTAGGTCCTGGCAATCAGAACAACACCCTTCTTTGTGGATTTAAAAAAAATTCAATTTTCACTTTTATAAGATTTTGAGTTCTAAAATGATTTTTCTCCCTCCCTCTCCTCTCCCATTCCCAAGATGGCATGCTACCTGATATAGGCTATACATGTACAATCATATTAAACATATTTTGATGTTAGTCATGTTGTAAAAGAAGAATCAGAAAAAAAGGGATAAATCATGAGAAAGAAAGAAAAAAATAATCTGCTTTGATCTGCATTCAGACTCCATAGTTCTTTTTCTGGATGTGTATAGAATTTTTCATCATGAATCTTTTGGAATTGTCTTAGATCATTACATTGCAGAGAAGAGCTAAGTCTATCAAAATTGGTCATCACACAATGGAGCATCACCCTTCAGCAAGCAGAAAGTGACATTTGAAAATTCTCTGGGAATCTGAAACATGCATACTTGAAAGAATTTTTCACTGCACTTTGTATGAAATTCAGACCTGGAGCAAGTTAGGATAGGTGTCTTAGGTAAATCAGTCAAGCAGTGGATATTTGATAAAGTAAAACATTTCATAAGATTCTGAGAAGCATACAGTGAAAACCACATGGTGATGGCTCGTATGAAGCTAACAAATTAGTTGGGGCAACCTGATGTCTACATATTAAAGGTAGCTCAGAACACCGAATGATTGTAAATTCTAAGTGAGAAACACAAAATGATATTTAAGAGGGAAAGTTAATTTATTTGAGTTGTTCAGGTAAGGTTTTAGGGAGAAGATCGCCTTTGAGATGAGCCTTGAGGTAGACTTTGGATATGTAGAAGTAAGGGGTGTTTCAGACTGGGGAAAAGCATGAATAAAATCAATAAGAGTTGTATTGTCCACAGGCAACCGAAGATGGAATTTGTCCAAGATTATTGTTTCCTCTACCTATGATTTCACTGATGTAAGGAATTAAATTCCATTGAGTTCAATTCAACAAGTGATTTTAGAAGTGTCTTCAAGCCACTGTCAGGGCCCAGAGATATAGAGACATTTTTTTAAAAATGTACTCCCATAAAGTTTATAACTTTTGTTCTGGACCATAAACTCTTTTGAATTTAGAGTCTTAGAAACTCAAGATTTGTGCACCGGGACTGGGATTGCCCAGTGTCTTGTCCATAGTCACATAGTTAATATGTACATGGTTTGAACTGAGGTGTTCTTTAAGACTCATCTTTTATCCTCCATCTAATACCAGTATACCTTTCCATACTGCTTAATAAACATATGAGAATAAGGAACAGCACCCCCTGCCATGGCATACCTTGGGAGGGGAAAGGATATAATCAATGTAATTGTAATCTCACTTATTCTGAATCATTGGGAAAAGGTTCACAAACATTTTTAAATCTATAAATAATAGAATATTTTAAAACAGTTGGTTTATTACTTTAATATAGATACAGCTAATATAATTTCTAAATAGAAATTCACCTTCCTACTTAAAAAAGATAAGATTCATTCATAATTGGCAGAGCATTTATTATGATATGCTAAAATTCACAGTTTGTTCATAGAAGGAGACTTGGAAATGTTTATAGGTAGCAGAGAAGGAGTGTGAAGATTAGAAGGAAGGGATATTATAATTAGAATCATCTGCTAGTAAGAATATTTGATCAAAAGGTACATGTAGAGGGGTTCGTTTAGACAAGCAAGAATCACATTGTCATCTAAGACCTAAGTAAAGGATAGCAGAGGACATTACCTGACCTTCACTAGATATCAAGTCTTTATAGAAGGCTTTATCTGTCAGTCTATCCATCGGTTTATCTATCCATATATGTTAAGCTATCTATTGAGGTAGATATATCTACCTTGTAAATATGTTTATATTAACACAATATGTGAGTGTTAATAATTTTATACCCATTCTTATATATACAAGGTGTCCCAAAAGGCTTAATGAAGTTTTAAACTTTAGCAGCTGAAAACTGCCTTAAGACTTTTGGTATACACTATATTTCTTCTGATTTACAGATTGAAAAATTATTCTCATGGGCATATTGCTCAGGATTCTCACTGAAGTATAAGACACCCAAACTGGGCAACTGGGTTTGCAATAAGTCACTTTAGTCATCTACAAGAGAGAAAACTAATCTAGCAATTTCTATCTCCACTTCACTTGACAAACATAGACATTGGAGGCAGCATGGGCAGGTGCAGGGAATAAAAGATTGAGCTGAGAGTCAGGTATACATAGAGATTACAGTCCTTCCCTCTGATACCTATTACTTCTATGACCGTGGACAAATCACTTAGAATCTCTTAATTGTTGTTTTCAATTGCAATGTAACAATAATATTTGTGGCACACAAAAAGCCTAAATGAAATCACTCATATAAATCACCCTTCAAACATTGAAATAATATGTGTCAGATCTTATTTTTACAAGTCTTGATTTTATTCAAATGTTGGGATTGATGCCATGGTCTCCCTGTCCAAAAGACTGAAGTCAAAACTTGTCCCAAAGAAAATTGTTTTTTTTTTCCTTTCTCAGCATAGGCAACTTCTTGAAAGTAGGCTTCCTCTACATTTAATCATTATTTTAAGTAGCAACCTGCTAAATCAAAAGAATTGTATTGCATAATGAAATAAAAATAAAGTTGAAGAGGAAACAGAGCCAGAAGGGAAAGAAATCAATATCATTAATTGTTCTATTATCAGAATTATCATGTTGTAATAAAAGGAAGAAAATCCAGTCATATTTCTGAGTAGACACATGGTTACATTTTCTCTGTAAACAGGACTCTACTAAGAGTTATACTGCATACAAGATGTTATTTTGTGAATATCAGATGAGTTTATTTGAAAAACAAAGAGAGGATCCCAAAACTTTTAAATTTCATTTCCCAGTGGCTACTGAAATTTAAATATGACTTCATAAGGCAAAGAGATCTATTTGCACTGTAGCTTTCGATGTCATTAAGGTGAGGAAAATTGTCATGGGATAAGTTACCTGTCAAGGCCTTCTTTGTAAAATGAGGTATAAAGGAACTTCACTAGTGAAAGTTCTTTAAATATGAAGAACAGAAAAGGGGCCTTTGTGAGCCCCTTTTTGTTCATCATGATCAAATTTAATTTTACTGAGAAGTCTTAGAACTTTATATTCTTTTGGGGAGAGGAAGGGAGTGTGTATGTATATATTATATATGCATATATGTATATAAATATATGCCACACATATTAAAATAAATATAATATATACATGCACATGTATATACTTTTGTGTGTATATGATAGAACTGTATAAATCTTGAAATAGTTAAGTTCCATGTGTAAGAGTAACAATTAATTATACCCATAGAGAACATGTGATCTTATGTACTTTTTTCACAAAAACCCATGACTTACATGCAAAAAAATTGTATTGTCTCTACTTTACAGATGAGGAAACTGAGACTTAGAGAGGTTTATCTTGCTCTGAGTAACCTACCCAGAGCATGGCAGAGCTAGGCTTTAAACTGAATTTCCTAACTTTGTGTAGGAGTCTTTCGACTATACTGTGCTGCCTCTCCGTGTGTATGTGAAGTAAGAGACAGTTTATGTTGTGCCTGGTAATGCATTTTCCCCTAAATACCTTATATTTAAAAATCGTTTTAACTGTAATCTTAGTCTTCTAGAACTAGGCCCTGTTTTATATAGACAGCTCATCTATGGTATGAATTGAGGAGTGCTTTAAGTGGAATCTTATGCTCCACAAATCAGATCCTCATTAAACCTATAATAGGGTCTGAAATTATCAAATTTATCTCTTTTTGTCGTCAAAGAATAACTAAGACACTTAGAAAATTAACAAGAAAGGTAATGCAGGAGAACTTTTTATAGTTTCCCATTAATAAGCTTGTCCTACCAGTTAGCCACTTCACAGTGTCTAGAAGAAATGAAGACATAATTGTTTTGGTTGGAGGTAGGGTGCGTCCAAGATGGTAGAGAGAATCCAGGAAGCTTCTTGAGCTCTCCACAGTTTCCCTCAGAAACAACATTAAAAAAGACCCTAAAAAAATTCTGGAGCCATAGAATCCACCAAAAAAGTGAAAAATTTTACAGCCTAAGATAACTTAGAAGGACTTCAGGAAAGGTCTATCTCACTTGGGTAAAAGGGGAGTAGAGCCCATCACAGGCAGTATATGGACAAGTCAGCAGAAGGCTCTTAACCACAGCATAAATCAGCAACTGAGGTCCATGGTCCTGGCTCAGCAGACCAGTAGTACAGCTGGCCAGTTGTGAGGCCTCCAGCCCTAGGACAGCAGGCAAACTGCTCAGGACAAGAGTCATGGCAAGTGTGGGCCACCCTATTGCAGTGGGACAGCTGCCAGGTCCAGAAGCCCCAGCAGAGAAAGCCAGTGACCAGGCCCCTGGGTCTCAGTACAATACGTTTGAGACTGTGCCCATTGTGCCCCAGGAGCAGAGCTCTACTTTAAAAATGAGAAAAACAAAACAAAACAAAAATGAGACCTGACCATAGAAAGCTACTGTGGCAACAAAGAAGACTAGAACACAAACTCAGAAGAGGAAAACAATGTCAGTGGAAAGACAACTGACATGGAAAATAGATCCAGGAGAGATAATTTGAGAATTATTGGACTATCTGAAAGAAATGATCAAAAATGAGACTGGACAGCATCTTTCAAGAAATTATTAAGGAAAACTGCCCTGATATTCTAGATCTAGAAGGTAAAATAGTCATTGAAAGAAACTACTCTTTACCACCTGAGAGATATTCTAAAATTAAAACTCCAAGGAATATTATAGCCAAATTCCAGAGCTATCAGTCAAGGAGAAAATACTGCACGGCAAAGAGCCAGAAAGAAACAATTCAAATGTCAAGGAGCCATAGTCAGGATTACACAGGACTTAACAGCTTCTACCTTAAATCAGAGGGCTTAGAATATTATATTTCAGAAGGCAAAAGAGCTTGGGTTACAACTAAGAATTACCCACAAAATTGAACATAAACTTTCAGGGGAAAAGATGGACAAATCTAAAACTATATTATAAAGCGGCAATCATCAAAATTATTTGGTACTAAGAAATAGAATGGTGGATCAGTGGAATAGATTAGGTATATAAGACACAGTAATAAATTACTATAGTAATTTGCTGTCTAATAAATGCAAATACTCCAGCTTCTGGAATAAGAATTCACTATTTGACAAAAACTACTAGGAAAACTGAAAAATACTATACAGAAATGAGGTATAGACCAACATCTCACACCAGATACCAAGATAAGTTCAAAATGGATACATGATTTCAACATAATGGGTAATACCATAAGGAAATTAGAAGAACAAGGAATAGTTTGAATGTAAGGTCTATGGAAAAGGGAAAAATTTACGACCAAACAAGAGATAGAGAACAATATGAAATACAAAATAATAATTTGATTACATTAAATTTAGAACACAACCAAGATTAGAAGGAAAGCAAAAAATGGGAAACCAAGTTTTATATCAAATGTTTCTGATAAGGGACTCCTTTCTCAAATATATAGAGGACTGAGTCAAATTCATAAGAATACAAGTCATTCCCCAATTGATAAATGGTCAAAGAATTTGAAAAGGAAATTTTCAGATTAAGAAATTAAAGCTACATATAGTCATATGAAAAAAATACTCTAAATAATTTTTAGAGAAATACTAATTGAAACAACTTAGGTGCCACTTCACACCTATCAGATTGACTAATATTCCAGAAAAGAAAATCATAAATGTGGATGGGTTTATGAGAAAATTTGGACACTAGTACACTGTTGGTGGAGTTGTAAACTGATCCAACCATTCTCGAGAGCAATTTGGAACTATTCCCAAAGGCCATTCAGACTGTGCATACCTTTGATCTAGCAATACCACTTCCAGATCTGTATCCAAAGATACCATAAAAAAGGAAAAGGACCTACATGTACAAAAATATGTATTTCAGTCCTTTTTGTGGTAGCAAAGAATTGGAAATTGAGTGAATGCCCATCACCTAGGGACTGGTATATGAATTGTGGTATATGTATATAATGGAATACTATTGTGCTATAAGAAATGATGAGCAGAGGCATTTCGTGGTACAGCGAATAGAGCACTAGCCCTGGAGACAGGAGGACCTGAGTTCAAATCCAGACTCAGACACTTGACATACTAAGCTGTGAGACCCTGGGCAAGTCATTTGACCCCAATTGCCCTGCCTTCCTCCTCAAAAAAATTAAAAAAATAAATGATGAGCAGGCAGAATTCAGAAAAACTGAGAAAGATTTACTTGAATTGATGCTGAGTGAAGTAAACAGAACCAGGAGAGCATTGTACACAATAAAAGCAACATTGTGTGATGATCAGCTATGACTGGCTTAGGTCTTCTCAGCAATGCAATGATCCAAGACAATTTCAAAAGACTCATAATGGAAGATGCTATCCACACCCAGAGAAAAACTATGCCGTATCAATACAGATTGAAACATTCTATTTTCACTTTTCTTTGTGGTGTGTGTGTGTGTGTTTCCCCTTTTGTTCTATTTCTTCTTTAACAACGTGGCTAATATGGAAATATGTTTACATGATTATACATGTACAATCTATATAAGATCACTTACTCTCTTGGGAGAAGAAGCATTGGAGGGAAGGAAAGAGAAAAAATTTGGAAAAATTGGAAATCAAAATTTTATAAAAATTAATGTTGACAATTATCTTTATACATAATTATAAAAATAAAATGCTATTTACAAAAAGTAGTAGATTTAGAGTGGAAATTAGACTATGAAGAAGTTAACGTTTTTCTGCCTCTGGTTTACTTAAGAACATTTCCTTCCCCATCTCCTAAAGTGCTGAAGTTATTAGCCTGTGATACATCCGAGGGAAGAGTCCTTTTTATTCCTGAAAGGACCAATCTCAGGAATGGAAACCCTTTCAGTCCTTGTGGGAGTGGTCAAGGGAAGGAACTGAATAGTACTAGTTGAGGATTTTGTGACTATTGTTAGTTGCTATTGTTCTAATATGTTAACCCCCAAATGTATTTTAATATAGCTTTTCTTTGTTCAAGATTCCTATAAATGTTATTTCATATTATCTTGGGGGTAGAAAGAAGTTCAAGGGAATGGTATGAGGTGGAGGAAATTTGAACACTTCTCTAAATTATAAATGCTTGGATTATAAGAAGATTAAATTAAAATTTAAAAATGCTTCTTCCAGGAAAACAAAAGATTTTTTGTCTGTTTTCTTTCATTTCAATGTAGGGATATGTAGGTATGTGAGAAAGGAAAGAGTCTAGGTTTCACTATGGGGCCTAGAGCAGTGAAAGGGAATATGACCAGTGGTGTCCTTTAGAGAGGGTAGAACACAACACAATACTATAGAAGACTAAAGGAGAATGGAAAAAATATTGAAGACAGATTTGACTTTTTGCCTGATGAAAAGAGGATATTCTATACCTGATGTGAGTTCAGTGTCTAATAATATAGATAACTCATACATTCCATTTTGGAAATTTTTATGAGTCCACATGTGGTTTTTATCATTTGATAGTTGTGAGTGTGTATGTGTGTGCATATGTGTTTAACAAAAATCATGGAAATTTGAAATGAAGAGATGCCTGCATTTTGTTGATAATTTCCCCTTTCTCTTCAGAGTTAGTCTGATAGATTTATATTAAAATGTGTTGTTCTAGTAACTAATGATAGCTGCTTTTCATTTTTTGATGCATTTGACAGTTGAAGAAAAAAGTGAATTTACTCTCATGCAATTCTACCTTCTTGTTCTAATATATCTCCGTGGAATGTAGACTTCAAAGAAACAATTGTGTCCTTGTGAGTTTTCAGAATAATTAGAAATTGTTTGAAAAGCATTTAAAATAAATGGAAAAGAATTATTTAACATGGTTTGTATAATATTATTAGCATGACCCTGGAAGAATGCAGGGAAAATATCTATATTTGAGAAAACTTCAATTATTAGTGACACAATGTGTTTTTCCAGTAAATGCCAGAATTCAGTCTGGTGCATAACCTAGAGGAGGTAATGATGGTGGATGGCTCTTTTATCCTATGTTATGAATGTTTTGATCTTTCATCTATGTAGTCAATAATTATGTAGGTTTGAGGTATAAATATGATGCATTAAAACAGAAAATTTAATTTAGAGTTGGTACACTTGAGCTTGAATCTCAGTTCCTTTTTAAAAAAGTTTTATTTATTTATTTTTGTTGCATTTTGAGTTTTGAATTGTCTCCATATTATGTGTGCTTCTCTTTATCAATTCTTCCTCTAGAGGTGAATAGCATCTTCCTTCATAGGTCCTATAATTATTTTGAGTATTTGTAGTACTTGGAATAACCTGACTGTTCACAATTTTTTTTAACAATTTTGCTGTTATTGTACCCACTGTTCTCTTGGTTCTACTAATTTCACTTTCATTATTTCATGCAAGTGTTTACATCTTTTTTCTAAAGTCAACCATCCCATCATTTCTTACAGCACAGTAGCATTCCATCACAGTTGTATACCACAGCTTGTTTTATCATTCCCAAATTAATGGGTATCCCCACAATTTCTAGTTCTTTGTTACCACAAAGAGAGCTACTATAAATATTTTAGAACATATAAGTTCTTTTCCGTTTTCCCTGATCAACTTGTATAAGATCTCAAACCTTTAAATGGTGTGACCTAAGGTAAATTATCTCACACCTCTCTCAGCTTGTTTCCTCATCTATACAATGCTCGTAATGATAATACTTGACCTGCTATCCCTCACAGTCATGTGTTCGGTAAATTGTAAAGTACTATATGATTATCAGTTATAACCATCATCACTATTATTTTATTTTTTACTAAAACAAAATATTCTGCTTCTAATGTCCTGAGGCTCATGGATAAGGCAAGTTGATTGAATAAGAGAAAGTTTGGGACCCCATATCATTGATTCTCTATGTTGAGTCATACGTATATATAGTGTTAATAGTGTTATACAGGGTTAAAGAAATGGTGATATATATGTATATGTATACATATGTGTGTATCTATCACTATTTCTTTCACTTGGTACCTGGTAGTGTTCTAATCATGACCTTCAGAGAACTCAGTGGGTCTTTAGGACCCACATCCCATACTCAAGGGTTTCCCTCTTGGTAGGACTTGCCAGAACCTGTATTCTTCTGGCATGTCTTTCAAGAACCCAGCTCCATTTCAACATTAAACCTATTATCCTATGAATGCACGTTAACTCCATTCCTTGAAGAGACATGAGTGGTAATAATAATTCAGTATAGTCTGCTATCGATGACAAATCACATTCACTATCTTAAACCCTGCAAACCCTCTTAGGCAGGTTTTTGGAAGAGAAAATGGAGGAGCAGAGAGGGGAAAAAATTTTGCAAAGAGGGCACAATAAATAGGAGATATAATTGGAAGAGAACCTAGGGCTCCTGACTACCAGTATTGTGCCTTTTCTGTTATACCTGTCTCCTTTTTGATGACGAAAACCTTCATTGTGATGTCACGCAACAAATCAATCAAAAATTTATTAAGCATTTACTGTATTCCTACTGTTAACCAGTAGGGGTAGGAAAAAAGACAAACACAATCCCTACCCTCAAGAGGCTTATACTGTACTGTAGTAGAAAACATATCTATTAAATGGGAACATACAAGATACATATAGAGTGGACATATGAACACCATCAAATCATGTGCAACATTTTGTTGTGCTAGTTACTTGTTTTTTAGTCTTCTGAATGAGACATCTGTCCTATGAGCTTAGATCTAAAGTCATGTAATTATTTGTGACAGAAAAGACTGAGTGCTGATAGACCCAAGTCAATGGGAAACCACTCTACCAGCTATGTAGGTTGTGCTTCTAGCTGAATTATGTCAACTTTCTTGTCATTTTAAAGTTACTTGGAGCAGGTCTGACTTGAACTGAAGCATCCTTGTCTTACAAGGTTAAGTCAACATCGTTCTGAATTCAATATTGCTTCTGGGTACCCCAGTGTGTAAATTCTTTAACAGACCTCCGTTTCTCTCATGATGTAACCATATGCCACTCTTACAAATTCTTTTCCACTTGACACAGTTTAAGAATGGGGTGAGGTCTCCCTAGTCCTACCAGAGAGGAATCATGACATAGTCAAAAATAATACAGTTTATAAAGGCAGAAAGCCAGGTTGCAGTTTAGCATCACTGTTATAAAGATTATATGCTATTGTGCTAAGAATATGCCAAAGTTCAAGTTGATATTGGACAATATTGGAAAATTAACTCTACATCTGTAATGGCAAAGGAATTTGAAGATCTCCCCTGCCCCTTAAAAGACCTAGAGAATTTAGAGATCTTCCCTGTCCCTTAATGGGCATTACTTGGAGCCCAACAAGAGAAGCCTGCTTAGGGGAGGCTTCTTTATCAGGAAGGCTCACACCTATTGTTACTTTGTAATTAGGCAGTGAGTCACAAAGGTTGTGATGTCCTCTGACCCTGGAGAAGGCTATATATACTCCCTGAGGTGAGGTTTTCCTTTGGAGCTCACTTATGGGAAGAGTTGTGTAAATTGGCCAGAAGAGACTCTGGGTAGCCATTGAGGCCCCCGGTTTTGAAAAACCAGATGTCGGTGCTTCCCTCTCTGGTAATTAACTATGTATCTATGTAATGATCAGAGAGCTAGCAGCCCTGTCTGTTGATATGTTGAATTGTTATTTTCTCTGTCTTTATTTTTTGTCTGCTTGTAATTTCTGTTTTTATTTTCTGAAGTTCAGAGTGCTTTTCCCCCTGAACTAAGTGATTGATATAATATGTTTGATTAAAGCAAGGCTGTTAACCACTTCTGAGTTACTTTCCTTTAGAAAAGCAGATCAAAGAACCCGTGTTAGCAGCCATCCTGGGTATGCGAGGGTGCTTGCTGTTACAACATCATAGTATTCTCTGCTCTTTGCTGACCATATTTGGCACCATGGTTGAAAACATCACAGTTTCTCTGTCTGAGGAACAAAATCTGGCCTAAATACTGTCTGAATACAAGAATTAATAAGTGCTATCGCACTAACATTTATCAAATAATTGCATTTGTTTCCTGTATTTTAAAATACAAAATTATGCTTTAGATAGACAAAAAGAGACAATTCATAATAGTGAGCAGATATTTAATAATCAAAATCAGTATTATCATGTTTAAATTGAAAAATGACTTGTGTTTCCAAGGAAACTTGTGATCATGTCTATGAAATTCAATCATTTATATAAGCTTTGATTTTTTTTGAGGTGTGTTAGATTTGATTGAAGGAGAGGAGGGAATGAAAATTAGAGGGTGAAAGTACTGGAAAGAGCATTGGGTCTGAAGTCAAAATACCTGTGTTCTGCTACTAACTAGCAGTTAGTATCTTGAACAAGTCATTTCTTCTTGTTCTACTAAAGTTTCCTCAATATAAAACGGAAAGAACAGTCTTTGTACTATCTACCACCCAAGAGGGTTATGAAGATTAGATGATATAATGTAGATAAATTATAAAACAGAAAGAAGTATCTATAAATTCCACTTATTATTATGTGAGTAATTAATTTATAATTTCATAATTTCTTGTTTGGATACGACTTTATATTAAAGGCATATTTTTTTTGCAAGATGCTGAAAAAATACAAAAACCCTATCACATGTTTGTATTCTGTTTTGTTTTATTAACCTGTTAATGCCTTTTTGTTCTAAAACAATAGAAACATTGCCACAAACAAAACAGAGCTGCTTCCACCCCAGGTACAAGGTACATTCCTTAAAGGGAATAAAGCAAATCCACCCAACAGCAAGATGTTGACAGGCTGCACATGTCACTTTTTCCTTTTGTCTTTATTGTTAACATGAAGGAAGGATGATGTTCCCTGTGCCATTGGTAATCCACCACATTGTTATATTTGATTAAATTTTAACTGACTTTATTCATATTGTATTTGTCAGTGTGCACATAATTCTTTTTTTATAAACTTTTCTTTCATCAATCGGCATCTTTCCTAAGTCTTCCTAAGTGTTTCTGAATGCTTAATATCTGTTAGTTCTTACAGAGTAGTCCTAATTGTCCATTGACACTCAGAGATAATAATTTTTTTAGGCCAGGAGTGGAGAACCTACAGCCTTGAGGCCACATGCGGCCTTCTAGATCCTTAAGTGCTGAATCAACCAAAAAGCTGCACTTAAGGATCTAGAAGGCCATGTGTGCCTTCAAGGCAGAAACTTCCCCACCCCTGATTTAGGCCTTCCCCAGTTGTTGCTTCCATGTGTTTTTGACTTAAAGTAAGCTGTAACAAGTAGAAAAAATAAAGATTTTTAGTTTGTAAGCACAACCCTAATAATGTCAAAGAGATTTAGACGTGAGCTTATAAACAAATGAAGAAAATCAGGGCAGGAAGATAGTTGGGAAGTAGTTTATCAAAATATTTGAGCTTGATTTTTATTAGCAAGAGTCTATCTTTTTAAAAAGTTGTTGGAAATATGTCAATGATTAAAAATCACTTTTGTTTTTCAGCCTGACTAAACATAACTACCTCCCTAGCTTTTGTATCTCTGTAGCTAAAAAACAATTTTGTACTCCACTGAAATAAAGCTTTAATGAGCTAGTTTCTGTTTGGACTTCTGTTCAAAAATCTCCTGATCTCCTGTTTCATAGCATCTAGAGTTAGAAGAGTCCATAAAATTCATTGAATTCAACATCATTCTTTTACAAATAAGGAAACTGAGGATCAAAGAGCTTAAATAACTTGTTCATGACCACATTGCTATTGTGTCTGAGATTGGATTAGAACCTAGGTATTGCTGACTCCAAGTACGGTGCTTTATCTGCTTTCTACCACTGTCTCCTGGACAACAGAATGTGTCAAAGTACAGCTTCCTTAATAAGAGAAAGATGTTGTTATTGAGCTGTTTCACTCATATCTGGCCTTTTGTGATCCCTTTTGGGAATTTTCTTGGTGGCACCAGAACAATTTGTCATTTCCTTCTCCTGCTCATAATACTGAGGTAAAGAGAGTGACCTGCCCATGGTCACAGAGCTAGTAAATATTTGAGCCTTGATTTGAACTCATGAACATGAGTCTTCCTGACTCCCAGTCCTGTGTTCTATCCACTGTGCCACCTAGCTGCCCCATAAGAGGCAGTACCACTTGCGCATTTCTGTTGGGACTTTGCTCTATATCAAATCAGTGCTCTGGAACCACAGCAAAATATTCACAAAGGATAGAAAAATCAAATCAATGGTGATACCTTCCTAGGTAGAAAACACTCCTTCAGTAATCTAGCCCCATAAATGAATGATACATGATTCTCTTCTATAACATCCAAGACAACTGTTAAACCAGCCTTTATTTGAAAACCCACGTTGTTGGGGAACTCAGTATCCCTTGAAGCTTCCTATTTCATGTTGATGTTGTCCTTAGATCAAATTGCTAGGAAGTCCTTTTTTACATTGAGCCAAAGTTTGTCATTCTATCACTTGCGTCTATTGTCTCTGTTCCTTCAAGAACATTCAAGACAAGCTTAATCCCTCTTGCACATAGCTTCATTTCAAATATTTGAAAATAGCTTTCATATCCAATACTTCTTTTACCTTCCCTCTGCAGCTCAACAGTTCTTTTCTTCTCCAGGCTAAATATATCCAAATGAAACATATTCATTGGTCAAAGACAGCGGTTTGATATAATCTTAAAATTTAAAGTATATTTCTTTTACAATTGGGATCATGGTGGAAAACCATTCAATTACCCTTTCTAAGAGAATAGAATTTAAAGCAGATAGACATGGGGAGTCCCACAAAGTACACAATTGTGCTGTTGTTGCCATTTTAAATTTGTTTTGGTAGCAATAATGTAGTAAAGTTTAAATTTATCCCTTCAGTAAGACCTTCAGTAGGACTCTAGTAGAGTTCCAGGTCATAAATTCAGAGTGTTAAGTGTTAAATAAGTTCTGTTCTCAATCAAAGGGCTCTTTTTCATTTCTGCTTTGCAGTCCATCATTCTTCATGAGTCTGAGGCCACAAACCTGTCAGCCTCCCTCTGTAAATCCAAAGTTAGTTTTATCTGTGCATGAGTGGTACTGAAAGAGTTAGGAAAAGAAAACATTAGTGCCTTCTTTAAACATCCATCTCTTTTCATGTCTCTTTTACTGGAGACATTAAGAGAACACTGCATTGATACTCTGGAGACATTACATTAAATTGCCTGTTAATACCATCTCTCCAGAAGTAGCAGTCATGTTACCATTTCCCCTCAAGGCAAAGCAATTGCCATGTTGTATTTTCATCTAGTGAAACATATAGCTTTGATTTGAAAGTTTCTTAGCCCACAAATGCCATGCCTTAAAAAATTGCAAAAACATTACAGAGACACGTTGGCATCTGAAAAATTAACCAGTATGAGTGTACCAAGACAACTTTGAAGAGAATAGGGATACAATAACTTCATACAAAAATATAAACACTCTTATTTTTTAAACATTTCCTCTAAGACAATGAAGCTTATAATGGGCATTGTCTTTTGTCTTTTAATTGGAAAAATATCTTATTTGCATATAGGAATTATTTAAAAGAGAAAAGAGTAAATGTTCAGATCACTCTGAAAAGAATCAGTTAGAATGCATTGATTAAACACTAACATTTTGCAAACTATGCTTGATATTGGAAATACAAAGATGAAAGTTAAACAGTTCCTGTCCTTGAGGAATTTACAGTCTACCCATGAAAACAACATGCACATTAGTAGAAACATACAAAATAGGTTTAAAAATAATTTTAGGGGAAAAAAGTATAAGGTGCTAGGAATAAAGAAATGTTTCATCAGAAGGCAGTTTTTGAACTGAGCCTCAAAGGTAACCAAGGAATCTAAGAGGCAAAGGTGAGACTGTTTTATGTTCCAGGCATGGTGACCAGATTGCTAGATCGACAGCATAAAGAGCAGAGATAGAACATCTTGTACAAGGAATAGAGAGAAAGGCATTTTTCTATAATATAATGTGTGCAAAGGCAATTAATATGTAATCAGTCTCCAAATGTAGCTTGGGGACAACTTGTGAAATGCTTTGAATGTCAAATAGAGTTTATATTTGATCCTAGAATTATTAAGGCACTAAGACCTCAATTTAAATCCCATATTAGATATTTATTGGCTGTATGGCTCTGACAAATCACTTGATCTATCTCAGTCTCAGTTTCCTCATCTATAAAATAGGAATAATGATAGGGGCTGCCTCACAGGGTTGGGGTGAGGATCCTGACTAAGATAACTTTGTTCTCCTCTTCCTTGACAGCTGATTTGAAAATGGGTTTCACTTAAATCCCTCTTTGTTTCTAAAATTCTATTTTAGAGAGAAATACAGATGGTTATACAAAGACAAATAAAACAACCCCTGACCTTAAGAAATTTGCAATCCATCTAGAAAGCTGGTGTTGTAGGTTTCAATTCTTACATTCCAGAGAATATAATTATTATATTCCTTGTAGGGGCTTTCTATGTCCCACCAATAACCAACCATACTATTTTTATTAGTCCAAAGAGGAGTAAAAAGCTGCTATTTAGTGGAAATTGAAAAACTCCCCTTGGGTATCCAGTTTTCTAGGAACATTTTGTTTGCAGGGCACAAATCTAAGATGCTATTGAGAGATATGAAAAAGAGAGAAAGAGCTAGTCTCTACGATAAAGAATCTTATGTCAAAGTAATTCCCATGCTAATTTTATGAAGAACATCTAAGTATTTATTTGGTCCTTGAATATGCTAGCAAGCCTTTATGTTTCTGTGAGTCTAAAAGTTGTCTATCAATCCAACTTGAGAGGTTCCTTGATCCAGAAGCGGATTTTAGGGGCCATTTAATATGAGTCCTTCATTTTGTGATTGAGGACATTTAAGGCCAGAAAGGTTAAGTTGTTTTCCTCTTCCCATGTGGCAAGACCAGGTAAAGGTCAGTTCCCATGATGCTCAGTTCAGTGATCCAAGTGCAGTAGTTTTTCCACTGCCAGCATAACCCCTCTTGTTGTCCGATGAATTAATATTGAGTTATTCATTCAGCAAATTTTTATTTAGCACCTACTGTTATAAACGCTTTGTTAGCCTATAGAAGAAAGAAAGATGAATAAGATATTCCTCTTGCCATGAAGGATCTTAGGATAGAATGTGAAAGTGTGGTAGGTATGGAAAAGGGAAAGAAATGTTGCAAAATCTAGAATCTAAATATAATAAAATTAGACTTTAAAGTTACATAGTGAAACATAGGAAAATTTCAGTTGGGAGGATCAACGAAGATTTCTTAAAGGATCTGCAATAGAGCATTGAGACAGAAATAGGATGTCAGCAGATGGGATAGGAGTTAAAGAAAGTCTATGGAAGAGTGCAGATTAAGGTGTATTTGGTGGATATTAGATAATCCAGTTAGCAAGGGCAGAAACTACATGAGAGGCAAAGGTATGATGCAATACTGAAAGGAAGGTTGAAACTATACTATTAAAGGCCTTTTCCAAACTACAGTGTCTATGTTTTATTTGATAAGCAGTAATAAGCCCCTTAAGTTGTTCTTTTCTTTTCTTTTGAACAGGGAATGAGATGGTAAAATGGGTGTATTGAGATTATTTCAGCAGCCATCAGGAACATAAATGAGAAACATGAGAGACTAGAAGCAAGGGACAGCATATGATGTAGTGGGAAAAGCAATGGCTTTCCAACCAGTAAGCCTCAATTTAAAAGTATAGTCTATTATTGAATACCTATATGATCTTGTTTCTTTCTTCTCCTACCTATTTTTCTATGATTTTTAAAGTTGCAAGTAGATTTCCAAGAAACATTTTCACTCAGTTATGAACCTTGTTTATTTCCTAGGTCATGAGTGCTCACTAAAATTTATGGTATCAACCTATGTCACTGATAAAGGACTCATTTCTAACATATACAGAGAATTGAGTCAAATCTATAAGAATACAAGTCATTCCTCAGTTGATAAATGATCAAAGGATATGAACAGGCAGTTTACAGAGGAAGAAATTAAAGATATTTATAAGCATATGAAAAAATCCTCTAAATCACTATTGATTAGAGAAATGCAAATCAAAACAACTCTGAGGTACCACATCTCACCAGTCAGATTGGCTAAAATGACAAAGCAGGAAAATGACAAATGCTGGAAAGGATGTGGACAAATTGGAACACTAATGCATTGCTGGTGGAGTTGTGAACTGATCCAACCATTCTGGAAAGCAATTTGTAATTATGCCCAAAGGGCTATAAATAATCTCATACCCTTTGACCCAGCAATACCACTTCTAGGGTTGTATCCCAGAGATAATAAAAGTGTGAAAAAGACCCATATGTACAAAAATATTTATAGCAGCTCTTTTTGTGGTAGCAAAGAATTGGAAATTAAAGGGGTGCCCATCAATTGGGGAATGGCTGAACAAGTTGTGGCATATGCATGTTATGGAATACTATTGTGCAATAAGAAACGAGGAGCAGATGGACTTCATATTTACATGGAGAGGCTTGTATGAACTGATACTTAGTGAGAAGAGTAGGGCCAGGAGGAATTTGTACACAATTACAGACACAACATATGTGTGATGACCAACTTTGAGAAACTGGGTTCTTCTCAGCAATCCAGAGACATAAGTCAAATCCAAAAGACTCATGATGGAGAGAGATGTTTACATCCAGAGAAAGAACTGAGATTGAACCCATATTGAAGCAAACTACCTGCCCTTTTTTGTTTTCTTGTTTGATTTTGTTTCCTCTTTCCATTCTTCATTCCGTCTGTTACAATTCTTCTTTATAATCTGACTAATGCCTAATGTAAAAGTATTTGTAGATACTATACTTGATTGTATGCCACCATGGCAGGGGAGGGGGGAGGGAGAGAAAATTTGAAACTTAAGGAATTGTGGTAATGAATCTTGTAAACTAAAAGTAAACAAATTAATAAAGACAAAAAAATGAAAAAATATATAATTCATGGTATCTTTTAGTTCTTCTCTTTTTACTATAAGACTGACTTTAAATCACAACTTTTGTATCTCATAGGGTATAAAATAGTTCATTCATTTTAATAATGATTCTGCATATAACTTTTTTCTGGTTCTTCCATGCTGCTTTGAAATTGCATAAGCTTCTTTCACCTGCAGTACATGATGTGAATTAATTCAGTTAATGAAGAGATATAAATTAGCAGCAGAATCAGTTATGATCAACACTGTGCTTTGACTTGTGTTTATTCTTGGTTTGGTTATAACTGGCAATACAGTGACTTCCTTATTTGATCTACATAGATTGCTTTCTAAGATGTGAGGAAGATGACCTTGCTACTCAAATAGATCTATTGACATGACAGCAAAGGAATCACAAAAATGCAAAACTGGAATAGAACTGAAAGGTATCTCATCTAACCTGTACCCCAAATATTACCACCACCACAGTGTCCTTGACATAGGATATCTCTGCTTGAAGTCCTCCTATGATGGGGAAACCCATTGCCTTTCAAGGCAGCTCATTCTGATTTCTTTTTTTTTTTGCTTTTTGGAGGGCAATTGGGGTTAAGTGACTTGCCCAAAGTCACATGGCTAGTAATTGTGTCGTGTCTGAGGCCAGATGTGAACTCAGGTCCTCCTGACTCCAGGGCCGGTGCTCTAGTCACTGCGCCACTTAGCTGCCCCTCATTCTGATTTTGGACAGCAATGAAGCCTAGATGCAGTGAGCACTGGTTAATCATCTGGGTACTCTGCTTGGGTTACAGACAGCTAGGTGTGTCAAAATATAGAGAATTTTATATCTACCATTTAGAGTTTACTTGATATTGACACAGTGAATTATTGAAACAACATAGTTAAGCAGCTCCTATTGAAGCCTTTTATGGCTCCTCATTACCTTCAGAATGAAGTCCAAATTCATCAGCCTGATATTCAAAACCTTTAATATTCTGTCTTCATTTTTATCTTCTGGTTTGCCTTACATAGAACTGCTCCTCTGTCCAAACTGTATTCTTTTTGTTTCCAAAATGCACCCAGTTCTTTTCTGTTTCTCTGTCTTTTGCACCAACATTCCTCTCACTGAAATATGCCATCCTTGACTGAGTCCAAGTATCAACTTCTCTTTGAAAGATTGCATGAATATTTTAATCCACAGTTATCTGATCTTTCCATGAACTCTTATTGAATCTAATGTCTGTAATTGTCATTTGGGATTTAACATGTGCTTTGAAATTTGATGGATCTGCAATCTCATTTGTGTGAGTACTCCATCCCCAGGTTCAAATTCTCATTCAATATCATTTCTATTTGTGTCATTAAGGATATACTTACTTATACTGATACTTAATGCTTTTTTCCTATGCCTATGCCTAGACTCGCTAGATTCTAGGTCTGACATATTGTTGTGTTTTTAGAAACTTGACCTTAGTGCAAAGGACCCAAAACTTTGGAGAATCTCATTGTCTCTAAGTGGAAAATGTCACCTGTGCTTGCTTAACTGTGTTATTTTGATGATCTATATTCCACTAATACTTACTGTAATGGTAATGGGAATTTGAAGATCTTCCCTGCCCCTTGTATTTGCAATCAAACAAATACTTAGCACCCTGTTCCAAGTTCATGATTGTGTCAAGTATTAAGATCCAGAACTTGTGAATCCCACAGTGGGATGGGCTTGTTTACATAACAGGAAGGGGCAAATCAGGGAGGAAGTAATACTATATATAAGGAGAAGCCCAAGCTGAGAGAGGGCAGAACTTTCTTTCTTTTGATCTCAGCTGTAAAATTATTTTTCATCTACAAAAATATATGAGAAACTAGTCTTCAAGACCCCTTCTGGCCTAAATAGTTCCTTAATGGGATAAAATAGAAACTCTGCAGTCAGTGCTGGATCCTTGAATTCCCCCCCAGGGACTTTATACATTCATCAATCATTATTTAAATGGTTTTTTGATGATAAAAGACAGTGTCTAATTGCATGTGGAAAGCAGAGTTGGGGATAAGTGAATGTACAGACAATTGTGTAACTAGGACACAAAGAATATTAATCACTGAGGAAATGTATTGCTATAAAAATAATTGAACAGCTTGCTATTACAATATTCTAAGCCTACAAATGAATCAACCAACTTTGAGATTTGGGGACAAACAGCAAAATTAGCAAGACATCCTGTGTTTCTAATTGATGATTAATTTTAAGTCCATAGCCTCTGATAATGTTCCTAAATAGTATGGAGAATAATTACCTGCCAGTAAAAGTTATTTTTTTTCCTTAGCTCTTGTTATCATTAAGTGCTTGCTGCAGTCCTTTGATGTCTGCAAAATGCATTATAGCTCTTTAGTTATTTAATTATATTTATCATCTATTAAAGTTACCCCCTGTTTGGTTATGCTGATACCTATCAAGGGAAAAACCAAAAAAATGTGTTGTCAGAGTACAAAGCAATTATGTCTACTGGGGAAAGTAAAAGGATTGCATGTATCACTGAATTAGAAAACCCTACAACCGAAAGTGGTCATTAGGGGTCATCCTGTCCATCCCTCTGTGGTCATGTTTTTCTTTGTTAGTCATTTTTAACTCAATTACTCATTTCTATATTCTTTATTTTAGTTTTCTCTAACTCTTTAACTTAAGGATATTTCAATAAAATTTACAATAAAATGTAATGAAATGATGATGTTAGGATAGTACAAAACTTAAGAAAAATAAATTCCTATGATATTTATTCACCATCAACCCCATGTGTTTTAAGTGTTATAAATCTGCGTATGGATATACCTCCCCTGCGTGTCTTACGTATATTCTAGGAAGTCCTCATTATATCTAAGTCCAACACTTTAAAATTCTTTGTCAACTTTATAGCTGTATGCGTGGTCACGTGACATTGCATATCTTAACTGTACATAACTTTTCGTGTTCCATCTCTGCTCAGACTGGGAGCTCTTTGAGGGCAAGGCTTGTTTGCCTTTCTTTGCTTTTCTTTCTTTCTCTAGTGCTTACAACATTAACTTCATAAAGCTTATTAGCTCTCTATTGAAAATGTTCAGTCTGGAAGGCTTATCAGTGATTACCTACTCTAACCACTTCCTTTTCAAAATGAAGAAAATAAGGTCCAGAGAGATATAATGAGTTTTTCAAAGTTACATAGCTCTTAAGTGTCAGAATATTTTATTTAATCACATAATAGTTTGAAACATTACATTTCTTTCTCCATTTTGCATTTGTCATTATGCAAAATGATAAATGCTTGTTGAATGAATTTGCATTGTAAACTCATTCAGCAAGCATTTATTAAATATTATATATACACATATATAGATATGTAAATATATATATCTTTATCGATATCTATCTATTTCATTGCCAGATGAGGAGGAAATATACAAATGTGATGGAGTGGAACACACAACAACTCAAGACACTGAATTAGCCACCATCCATATTTTCTGGTCCATTGAACAAAGTAATGTGAGCATTGTCATATTAAGCTTCCATATTTTTTTAAAAGGCTCCACCAAGAAATATTGTATAGTTGCAAAGAATAATGAATTAATAGTGGTTTATAATTTTACTAGTGACTAGAAGACTTTGTAGACTGGAAAAATGTTTTGTCTTTTGGACTGGATTGATCTGACAGAGGTCAGGGAGGCCATGACTTTGATGCCCCAGTAGAAGGAAACTGTTAGAGCCAAAGAGCAGACTATGCAGCCAGGGTGGGACAAAAGGTATATGTGAGTTTTTTTTTTCTTTTGCCTGTTGAAAAACAATGTTTTACTCCACTGGTTAGGGGTATTATGATGGCGGCCATAACACTGCAGGGAAAAGTTGTAAGACAGAATGAGACAAGATGTCTCAAAAGACAAGATCAGTAAAAGATGAGTTTTCTCCATTGAACTTTTCAAAAAAATAGTTTAAATGGAGAAACTGAACAAATTTGAAGAAACATTTTGTTTTAGTAATCAGAGGTCACCATTGATAAATGTTTGGGTTTTTTAAGACCAAAATTAACTTTTGATATTGACTTTTCATTTCAAATATCTTTTCAACTACTGAAATTGTTTCCTTTTTCTTGTCTAATTTAGTAATAAGTTCTGATTAGTGGTTGAAAATTGACTTGCGTAATCCCCTAACACACAAAAAGATAGATAAATATGGTGGATAGAAGCCTGCCCTTGGAGTTAGGATGATCTGAATTTAAATATGATTTCTGATATGTACCAGTTCTGTGACCCTGCGACAGAAAGTTAGCTTATTGCCTGATGGATGAGCTAATAGTGTAAGTTTCAAGTCAATTGCAGATTTGCATCGATGGAGATATTTTTCATCAGCTTCCCAAAAATATTAATAGATGTAATCCTAGGCATCATTCTGTGTCCTTATTCCCCTCAAAATAGCAAACCTAAAATTAAAATCTTTCATATAGATGAATGAATGAAAGAAAAATTCTCTTGTTAGTACTGAGCTAAGAACTGTCCAGTAACCAATCAGGAAATCCCAGGTAGGAAGTTCCTTCAGATTTTAGTCTAAACCTTAGAAGTTCCTAAAACTAAAATCTGGTTATGTTTAATTATCATCTATAAAATGAGAGTGAGTGATGGACTAGATAGCCTTTGAGGCAACTTTCAAGTCTAAATTTATGTGCCTTTGATCCTATGATTTTCAATTCTAAGGACCTAAGTTCTCAGGAAATAGAGGACAGGTACACCATCTATTTACTTATATATAATTTACAATGTGGAAAGCATGCTTTCATCTATCATCTCACTTGAATATTTGCAAGTGATTGATGATATAGATGGAGAAAGTGATATTATGATTGAATTACTGAGGATAAAATTGAAGATGATTAAGGTGAAGAGACTTGCACAGTCATGTAATACCTAAGGATTATATCTGGAACTAGAACACAGATCTTTTGACTTATAGTGCAGTTGATGTTTTTTATTTGTTTTTAGTTTGCCTAAGATTCCAAACTGGTTTTACATATCTTTCTAAATTTACACAAGTGAGTTTACATAATCAGTTATCAGTGACGCAAAAGCATGATTGATAAAGATTATAGGATTCAGCTGATAGCTGGGATACAGTTGGCCATAATATACCAAAACCTATATAGTTTGGAAGAAAAGCAGATTGAAGAAAAGGATTCTAAAATTACTGCTTGTGTTTTTAATCAGAACAGAATTGCTCATTAGGCAGCTTCCCACTTTTCACTTCACCCCATATCCCAAGAGAAATTGTTATAAAGGACCCTAGAGAGACTTTTTTTTAAAGTTTGGTAACCTAGTTGACTGTTTCCATTTTTAATACTTTACCGTGATGCCATTATATTCCAAGCAAAATTAAAAATGAATTTTAGAGGAGGAAACAATAAAATTTACAAATATGAAATGAAAATAAAAGGCATTTAAGTGTATTTTTAAATGAGTGAAGTAGAGAGGATCTGTTTCATTGAAACATGTTAAGATAAGCAGGAAAAACCACTTTTACAAAAATAAAACAGTAGGTTCTAAGCATTTTCTCTCTAGTGTTTTATGGACTATTGTATGGTTATTTTACAACAGGGTAATAAATACTAGCAGTGTTTCCCTCATTGAAGTGTTAGCATGCAATCTAACATTTTTCACTATCTATCTGTCTGTCTGTCTGTCTGTCTATCTGAATATGCATAACATCATGCCATAGCAAAGGAAGACTCGACTAGGAGTTGAGCCCTGGATTCCAATCTCAATTCTGCCACTAACTGTGTGACCTTCAGAAAGTCACTTTTAACCTTCATGAGCTTATTTCAATAAATGAAAGGATTTCTAAGATCCCTTTCAATCCAAACCAATGCAATAAAAATTTATCAAGTTCCTGTTATGTGCCAGGAACTGTGCTAAGCATTTGGGGGATACAGTTAATAAAAAGAAAGACAGACTTGCCCTCAGGGAGTTTACAGTCTAAAGAGAAGAGACAATACCCAAAAGGAGTCAGAAAAGGGGGGGGGGTGGAACCAGTAGGTTTCTTGGTCCATAAACTTGAACCCAAGCATAGCAGCAGATGTAGAGTGGAGTAAACAGAAAAGTTCAGTTTATACCCTCTATAAAGGAAGGCATTGAGAGAAATTTGGAACTCCAGACTCACGTCCTCCAGAGAGGAAGGGAAGGCTGAGGGAGGTAGTGTACATCAAGGCACAAGGTAGCAGGATGATGATGAGATTAGAGGTGAGGAGCATGGCAGGGACATCTTGTGTGGAGTTGGAATCAGCAGAGCATAGCCTAGGATGACAAATGGATTTCAGAGTGGTCTGAAATTCCTCTCAATGAATATACGAGCCAAATATTGTAATATGCTTATTCTACTTCTAATATTGTGAGAAGCACTGTGGTCAGGTGGGAGAAATACCATTCCAAATCTCAGAGAGTTAATTAGGATGATATTGAAACATGAAAAGTAAATAGTTGTGACCTGAAATAGTCATGTAAGGATCCATTCCTTCATTGGGTATTTACTGAGTGTCTTGAATAACTTACTGCCATAGATACGAGACGTGTATTTTTTTTCATGATCTTACATAAGATTTTAGCTTCTACTTTTACCTAAACCAAAACTGCCTTTTCTACAAGATACTTAACAAGTGGTCGCTCAACTTGTAGCTGGAAACCTTCAGTGACAGGAAAGCTATTGTTTCCCATATCAGTCCAATCTACTCTGGCATAGGTCCAATTGTTAGGATCATATTCCATTTCCTACTAAGTACAAAAAAACAATGCAATTTTAGGTAGCTATAACTTTTCAATTTCTATGAGAATTTATGAGCCTGTCCTCTGTACAAAGAACTGGTCCGGGTGTTAGGGAAAAATAAACACAAACAGTCCCTACTTTCAATGAGTTTATGATCTAGAGTAGAGGTGTTAAACTCATGTCCACAGTCCACAGTATGGCCTCCAACCAGATTAAAATGAAATTGGGAGGTTTGTTTGTTCTTACAAATACAGCTATGATACAGCATAGATATTATTAATTTGTGGTCTTCAGAGTCAAAATGTGGCCTGCAGAGATCCATTTCTATTTAAGTTTGATAGTATTGGCCTACAGGAGCAGCTGTAGCGCATATTAGGTGCTGAATACAAAGAAGAAGTCTTTAAAAAGTGTTAGGAGAACTCTAAGGAAGGGGAAAAATCATTTCTTATAGGTGGCATCAGGAAAGGCATCTTGAAAGATTTAGGACCTTAACTGGTCCTTAAAAATAAGAAAAGATTTTAACAATTATAGGTTTTAAAGAGCCAGAAGGGATTTCAAACATCATCTGGTTCATTTCTCTTTGAGTTCATACTATATTCAGTTCTCATTTAGCCACAAGGACAGTATTTAATAAGAGATAGTGACTAAGCCTGTGGCTTTATTGGTATTAGTAACTCCCAGGTGAGGAAATTCCCTCTACCTATATGATTTGTCACCATTATGTTTACAACTTATACCCTATTGTAAGAATATGTTGCAAGAATATGAAGAAAAACAGAACACTGTGCAGAAGATTTTCAATAAAGGAAGAGGATTACATATAATTTTTAGGAGAGAGGCTTTTATTGATTTGTTTTGAACTGATTTATTCTCTACAATTGAATATAATATACAGCAATGAGATACTCTATTTTCATCTGTGAATAGTGTAAAAATGAAAAATATATAGAGCCATAGATTATTTAATATATTTTCATGGAATCACTGTATTTCAAAGTTGGGAAGGATCTTAAAAATAACTTAGCTCATAACTTTTGTTTTATTTCAAATTTCTTTTTTATGTTAATGGTCTACTGATTCATTTTATTTGTTACTCTATACTCATTTCCTATCAACTCCCTACCCTCTCGCCAATAGTTCATGATTCATTCAATGTCAAAGAACAAACAAAACAAAAAAAGTGGAAATATTTGATAGTTGTAGTACCACCTTTCTACAGAGATGAAGAAGGTATATGTCACCTGGAACACAGTAAGGATCATTGCACTTGACCTATATACTCCTATCTTTTAGCACTGTCTTCCTTATGCCACTTTATTCATTGTGTATATTGTTCTCCTGGTTCTAGTGAATTCAATACATTTATTGTTTCTTGAAATTAAAAAATATTACATTAAATCTGTTTCCCATGTCAAAGGGAAATTATATTGTTTCTATATTTTCCCTAATACAAAAAAAGTTGCCACTAAGAATTGGTATACATGGAATCTTTCCAGTTTTTGACCTCAGGAAATTTGCCAAGGAATGAAAATGCTAGGTCAAAGTGTATGAACAATTTAGTAATATTTATCATATAATTTCAAATTGTTTTTCAAAACAGAGCTTTGCCAAAAATGTTTTTAAGATGTCTGTCTTCACAAAACCAGTCTAACATAAATCATCTCTGTCTTTAATCATTGCCAAGTTCATGGCTATGAGTTGAAACCTCTGAATAGTTTTTATTTCCATCACACATTAATAATTTATATAATTTCATATAATTGTTGGTAATTTATATTTCTCATTTTGCAAATTGTATTTGTAATCACACATCTCCTAGAAAATGGCTTTTAATCTTACCTAAAAGAATTAGTTGTTTCAGTTTCCTATATATTTTAGATATCAGATTTCTGTCAGAGACCTTTGGTGCAAAGTTTTTACCCTTACAAAAAGCTTCTTCTCTTATTCTGCACTAATTAATTTTGTGCAAAAGTTTTTAAGTATATAATAAAAATTATATATTTTGTCTTCTATAAGGATCTCTATCCTTTGGTTATAAATTCTTCCTTATAATTGTGAATAGTGCCCTTTTGCAATGTCCTCTGTTGGTTGTTTGTTTTTTTAAATTAAGTTTGCCACACTTTGTAATTGGATCATTTATCTATTTAGAACTTTGTGTGATATATGATATAAAATGGTAGTTCAAATCTATTTTCTACAAAACTGTCATAGTTTTCCCTGTGATCTGAGATACCCTTTTTACTTGCTTCTAGTTTCTGCTTATCTTGTTCCACTAATCTACATTCCTTTTCTTTATTTTGTAAACTAGCATCAAAATTTTTTGATCAATATTTCTTTATAATAAAATTTGAGATCTGTTAATCCTAATAATAAGCACTAATCTTTGCTAATTTTTTTCGTTTTTCCTTTGATATTTTCTTTCTTCAAATATATATTATTTTGTCAGGTTATTTAAGTAACAGCTTGGTGATTTGACCCATACCACTAAATATATGTTCATTTCAGTCATACAGTAATTTATATCATATTGACATACCCCGGCCATGGACACTGATTTTCTCTCCAATTATTTATATCTTCCTCTTTCCCTATTAAGAGGGTTGTGCATTGTATTTTTGAAATTCCTGCAGTATTTTTGTTAGTGAATTTGCCATTTTAAAGAATAAGTATCTGAATGGTGAAAGAGTATAGAGAAAAGCATAATGCTAGGTAATAGCCAAGCCAAGACCAAAAGCGAAGTCTTCTGACTTGAAGTCCAGTGTCCTTTCCACTCGGTGAGAAGAAAACAGAAAGAATGTTACAATAACAGAAGAATTTAGTTAGGTTGCCAAGAGAAATCAGTACTTTGAGTATTTGGACAGAGGTGGAAAAGTCACTAATTCTGGCATTCAGTAGAAATACAATTTCATTGTGAAGAGTGACAACAAAGCTGAATATTAACAATTAAGGTTGTAGTGCATTCTTTTTGTGTTGAATCCTTTTCTTGTGATTTTTTTGGGGGGAGGAAAAAAAAACTTAATAGCTATCTTCTTAGGATGACCCAGCTAAAATACTAAGAAATAAACTCTTTGGCTATGGAATTTTAAAAACTCAATTTGATTTTTTTCCCCCATTGACCCAAAATAAGCTGCAAGGTTCCTATATGTCAGCTCCATGCAAAAGTGTTTATCTTCCTTAATGAATAGCACAGGCTGGTTTTTGTTGTTGTTGATGTCTGGTTGGTTTGTTTTTGCATATGTTATAAGGAGAGGAAATAGAATGATAGAATGTTAAAGTTGGAAGAGACTGGAAGTCTTCTAGTTAAATACTCTGACTTTATGACTAAAGAAGCCCAAAATAGGAAAGTGTCAGCCAATTTCCCTTGCCAGATCCCAAGTTAAAACTCAGATATCATGTCTCCCAATCTAGGGCATTTCTATATACTCTCCCAATGTAGAACAATTCCCATTCTATGATATGGAAAATAAGAAGACTGTATATGGTCACTGTGTTTTTAATTTTACTTTATCCACAGTCTCAAATTTGGATTTTTAAAAGATTAGTTTTCTTGCTTAATTTTAACAAGTTCCTAGTGTGACTCATAGCATAGTTAGCCACAGATCATTACTAATTTTGCAGATTTAGGAACACTTAGACAGAAAGAAGGGAATTAGTGGTCATTAGCACAGTAAAATTATAACTTAAATGTTTAAAAGTCTGTAAAAATTTAAAAAAAGAAAAATTGAGCTAACCATCATTTTTAACCCTATCCATGCTGGTATGTTATATATAGTTAAATAATCAATCATGTTCTCTATCTACTTAAACTATATTCTAAAAAAGAAAAAAGTTAAAAATGCATTTTAGATTAAAGTGACTGGCTTGGAATGGAATAGAATCTAAAATATGATTATGATTAAAATATCTGGTTTTTATACAAAGACATTATGAGAAACGTTTATTTTTCTTTCTATCAGTAAAGAGTAATAATATTCAAATGGATCTGTGATCTCAAGGATATATGTGTGTGTGTCTGTGTCTGTGTGTATATATTTATTTCTTTCTGTTTTCCCTTGAACAATGCAGATCCTCACCCGTCCATACCTATCCATCCTGTATTACTCTTATTTATATCCTTCCCAAAATAAAGCCAGTGTTCTGGGGAATTTATTTTCCCTTGACACCCTACCAATTGAATATAGTACCAGTTGAAAATACAGGCTGTCTATGACTATACTGGCTGTCCTTTACTTTTATCACAGAACCTGCAAACCACCATCCTTTTTTGTTATTTGCTCATTTAAAAAAATATCATCCCTGGTGTCAATTCTTTGTGATTGCTCGTATGCTATATATATATATATATATAGCTCTCCATGGGTTCTTTAGGTTGATCCCTGATTGCAGTTCTTCAGAGCCTATAATGTTCCATGACTCAAAGCTATACCCTACTGGGAAAAGTGGCCAGACTAGGTCAAGTGTACACAGTGAAGACCCATGAAGGAGGTGACACAGTTGGCATTGAGAGACTCATTTTCAAAGTATCTAATGGAAAGGAAAATTCCAAACGGTGGTGAGAGGAGAAGTATCAGACTATTTATTGCTTTTAAAAGGTGACCAAGAGAATATCAATAGTCATTACTCTCATGTTTACACACACACACGAAATACAATTTATTAAAAAATTATTTGCACATTCATAACATGTTTTATGATTGTATTAAGAGAAAACAATAAGGTTTTTGTAAGTAATATTCCATGAGATGAATGAATGGGATACGAAACCCAAATTTGATGACCAATTTAAAAAAAATCTTTTGACTTCATCGGAAGTGCTACCTAAAAATGTTCTTCATCTAATAAGGCGTTTCCGATACACTGTCAAAATTATATAATAGCCCTTGTAAAATAAAACATTAGTTAACCTTATTTGACAAGCCATCATGATTAACAGAAATACATATATATATATATGTATATATATATTTGTATGTATGTGTGTGTATGTGTATATATATGTGTGTATATATATATATATAGTAACTGGGAAATGTATATTCACTAAAAAGTCATCTCTACCTTAGAGGAGGTCAAGCATAGAAACCAAGTTGAGGAGGGATTCCATGTAGATGGTGATGTCCTCCAAATACTTGTTTTTGTGACTGATACCATGCTATTTACATCTCATCGCAACAGCATTGCAGAGCATTCTAAATAAGATTACAAATCATTCTAAAGAATTTGGTTTAACTATCCAAACAGGAAAAACTAAGTACATGAAGTTACCATTGTCCAGATTATAAAATATATTTGGACTTAAATAATCTTTTTTTTTCTTTTTGGAGGGCAATTGGGGTTAAATGACTTACCCAAAGTCACACAGCTAATAATTGTGTCACGTGTCTGAGGCAGGATTTGAACTCAGTCCTCCTGAATCCAGGGCCAGTGCTCTATTCACTGCACCACCTAGCCACTCCTTAAATAATGTTAATATAATTGTATTTTAGGTTTTCTTCACTAAAAACTAAATATCTTTGAACCGTCTATCCAATCATATAGTGGCTGTGACTGAGATATTTTTTTTTTCGTAAATAGTCTGATTCTTATAAATCTTCAGGCAATCCATGTTGGCTGACCCATAAACTTCCTTGATTTCAAGGAATGTTATGTTATGTTATGCCAAGGGATAAATGCAATTATATACTCTTCTCAGTAATTGGTCACATCCAAACTTGAAATGATAGTGTAATTGTTAAATCTAACTGCTGTGATGGACCTAAAGAGTACTTGTTATTGTATGGGTAAACTTTTCTTGGGTAAACAATTTCTTGAGAGAAATACAAATATAGCTACTGAACTGATTTTAGGGACTCCTTTTGTGTCAGTGTTCTCTTATTTTGATAGTATTAATTGATATAATGCCTAAATCAAGGGAGATAAAGTCCCTTCCCCCATTTCATTTCCAGTCATCACCCTTTAAGAGGCACATTGCAAAATTAATAGGAGGAAAGAGGAGTAGATGCCATCCTATATGAATATAAGACCTTTGATTAAGGCCCTAGCCCAGAAAGCCTAGAGTGTAATCACAAAATAATTTACTTTTTTAAGTTGTGAAACTATTTATCTAAGTTAATCAGAAGGGAAAATGCTGTTGGACGATAGAAGATGAAAATTTATGTCTATCTCAAAGACTCAATGTTTCTAATTTATCTACTTAGTGTTAAAATGTTAGTGTCTATGCTTTATGATCATAGTTGTACTTAAAAGGCTACACACAATAGCAAATTGAGACTTTTCGTTTCATAGATTTAGAACTAGACATGTCATAGATCATCTAATCCAAACGTTTTATTCAATCTCTCAGAAATCAGAGAGATTAAGTGACAAGTATTGTTTTCACCTTCCAGTTCATATATCTAGCACTTAGCACCACATAATAAATGCTTAATAAAGGCTGCTTGCTTGATTGATTGATTGACTGCTTGCCCAGGGCTACATAGGTAGTAAATGGTTGAATTGGGCATAGTATCTAACCCTCTGACTCCAAACCCAGCTTTGTTATTGTTCCCCATTCTACAATGAGGCTGAATATATGAATATATATTCAAGAAAGGCAAAATGTTAACCTCTACAGCAGTAAATTGTGTAACTGAACTCCAGAGATTGTAGTTCTCTGCTTTTCACAAACCTAAGCCCCATTTGTTGTCTCCTCTTCATCAAAAGGATTCCCTCCACATGAATCAGTAAGAGTTTTATTTGGGGTCAGGTAAGTAATAGTATATTTTATAATGACCCTAAGAGATGATGTGGACACTTTTTTAAATGATTATTATTCTGATTTTGTAATATCCTGGCTGATGTGTTGAGTGATTTGAGAAAGATTAAGGTATTGTGGGGTTTTTTTCCCCATACTAACCTTTTTAAGATCTAGGAGTAGGCATGGCATTTTCATTAAAACTCCATTAAATGTTATTTGTTTTATTGATTTTTCCCTGTAGAAAGCTTACTGTGTTCTAAATCAAAAGGCAAACAAGAAATAGAGGTTTGGGGGTCTTATCTTTTCTGAAAATTAGTGAAGAACCTATACTCACAATAAGCTTTCTTGATAAGCATGCGTTGGACTTTTATGTTTATATTTAAACTTAAAGATGAATATCGATCCATGAATTACCAGAAATATAATAAAGAAAATAATTAATCAATGTAAGACTAATATTGAAGTTGGAAGTATTTTTCATTAGAACTTGCATATTTTATTTTGTTGTATGTTTTTTTGAGGCAATTGATGTTAAGTAACTTACCCAGTGTCATACAACTAGTGTTGAGTGTCTGATATGAGGCCACATTTGAACTCAGGTCTTCCTCACTCCAGGACCAGTGCTCTATCCACTGCACTACCTAACTGCCCCCAACATATTTTATTTTGGATTTGTACACTTGAAAATAATGTGACTTTAATTCATATAATAGAGTTTACTGATTAGCATACAAGTTATATTTTTGTACATTCATAGGGAATTCAGTGCCACAAAATATTTATGGTAGTTACTTGGATACTTGATAAATCTGTCATATAATTCTTATGGGTAGCACCTCAACCCATCCATACCTTCTCATCATCTATGACTTTCTTATGTCCCCCTATAAATCCTGCACTTGGAGTTGACCTGCCATCTGGGAGCCGTCTAGTTCTCTTCATGTTGTGTGGATACTAGGAGAAGATAAGGACTGCCTATTGATTACTGAGTCTAGTTTCTTAATTCTGAATTTATTTAAATTAAAAAAAAGTTTTTCTATTTCTATATTTGCTGTCAGCTGTCACTGCCTCTGCATGCCTCCAACAATAGCCTTCTAAGTGACTACTTATGAGTCCTTGTGAGCCAAAAAACAAGTTAGCTAAGGTTGTTAGAAGTATATCTGAAATCAGAATAAATGGTCTCTGAGCAGTGACACTTATAATGTAAGCAGTTGAGCTTTGGTTGGTGGACTCAGAGAGTATGTGTTGTATTCTAAAGTAGAACTGTCAGACAACAGCTCACAGGCTGCATGGAGCCGGCAACACTGTGGCGTGCAGGCCAAACCAAATTAAAATTGGAAAATATTTAATGAAATAAATAAAAATATAATAAAACTTAGTTTACATTACTTTAAAAAATTAAGTCAGTATGCCCACAGGCATTCTTATAATATGAATTAGCAGCCTCTCCTTTGGATATTAGTTTGACACCATTGGTTTAAAAGACATTTGACTGAGAGTCACAAGACCATATGTACCAGCTCAATCAGTAATTTGCTAGCCATATAACTTAAGTATAATAACTGACTTGTCTGAACTTCAGTTTTTTACTCTATGAAACTGGATTCATAGAATCATAGGATTTTGGAAATGGAAAAGACAGAAGAGATCATCCAATCCAACCCCTATCCTTACCTTACCTTTTAAGTTTATAGATTAGGAAATAGAGGAAAGATGAATTGCCCAAATTCACACAGGTAGTTAGTAAGAGAGGCAGAAAATAAATTCAGGTCTCCATGTCCCAGATTCAGTGTTTCACTACAAGACTGCTCATGCCATTAAAACTATGGACTTCCCAAGGTTCTTGTGGGGAAAAGTGTTTTGTTAATGACAAAGTACGATATGGACATCATCAGAACATAAGGCATCTCCTTTGGCTACTCAGACATCTTTTTTGCTTTTTTCACTCCAACTGGACAAAAACTTATGAAATATGTACTGTGTGCAAGGCACCATATTGTAAATATTACAAACTTTGCTCTCATGGAATTTATGATTTTGTAAAGGTTGTCATTATCTAGATTGGTGGATAAATGACTTCTGAAGAAATGAAGTGCAACTAGATCCCAACTCCTGTGAAAAATTAATCCCCTGCAGTGCTGATGTTATTAAAAGTCACACTATTTAAAGTTTTAATGATATAAAATATAGTTAATTGATTCCAGCAAAATGAAAATGTGTAATGTGAATTTGAATAGTGTGACCACTTCATGGGATTTATTATTTGTACTAAATGGAACCTACCTTCTGTACTAACTTTACAAACACTAAATGTGTTCTTAGCTGGTTATGGCTATTACTGGTTTGCTTATTTGTTGTAAGGTAGCATTTTGAACAACATTTCAGTCTAGGTGAGTGTGTGGGGGGGGGGGGGTGGGGAGCCAGTAAGAACAATATTATCCAGAGAAAAAACATCAATGCTTGTTTTCACATTGCATTGGAACTCGAATAGAAAACATTTCCCAGAGAGTATTAACATACTTGTTCCTAGCACTCAGCAGTGGGTTAGTTTGGAACCATTTATCTGCATAAAGTCTGTTTGCTTGTTGGTTTGTTTGTTGTTTGTTTGTTTTAATCAGCAAAGCAAACCTCAGTAAGCTCTATTAAAACAGTTTCGGGCTTTACAATGCTTTCAGCCTTGCTATATATAGCTCCCTTTAAATGTGTAACTGTTTATAGTTCTTTGTATGTTTGACTGATCTACTCCCAACACTCCTATTTGTTTAGTTTTCTGAAGATAGCTAAAGACTAATAAAGTACTATTTCTTTTTTTTTTTTACTTCTTGTTCTGCTTAGTACAGAACTTTATGACTAAGGCAGGGTTTTCATGCCAGCAAAATGATGAATAGAAAGGTATGAAATTCAATACCCCAGTTGCAACAAAACTACTATCTTAGGTTCCCCACCCTGAAATTAACCCTGGTTTTAGTATAATTAGTCCGGTTCAGCTATCAATTAGTCAATAAATAATTTAGACAAATATAAAGTTCCTGATTCGTGTACAAGACAGTGCTAGGCTCTGGAAATGCCAAGATAAAAATAGTCCCTGCCTTCAAGAAGTTTACTTTTACTGAGGGCATATAAAATGTACACAGATAAGTAAGGACAAAGTAATTTAAAGAGGGAAAGAATGTTAAAGACCAGAGTGATCTTGGGAAGACTTTGTGGTATTTATCTGGAGACAGGCTTAGGTAAGCTAGGAGGGAATTTAGATGTCTTTTTTTGCCTCTAAATGTATTTGTCTCATGATTTTAAAGAGTTTTATGAAAAATATTTAGGAATATCTTTCTAGTGCCTACTATGAGGCAGAATTACCTACTATAGAGAGACAGACACATTTCTAAATGTGCCCCCTAGATATCTGAACAGTATTCCCTCCCACCAACAAAAATGGAGGCGAAAATAAATTTTAATTCAAGTAAAAATATTCATTTCAACATAATAACATGTTAAAAGTTCTGCTAGTTCTTCTGTAATCATCTAGTATTTTTTTCCTTGAGTTTTTTTTCTACTTGGAAGAAGAGTATTAACTCATAAAAATGTCAACCAACTCAAACCAAATGAGAGTATGAATGGATATTCATCATTAGTTATACTAAAGCACATATTCAATGAGAATTACATGCAGAAATATTAATAACAATTGGCCAGAGGAAAGCTTGAGCAATTCAGATATTGAAGCTTCAGGAAGAAGATAGCAAATTGGGACATAAATAAATGAGAAGAAAAATAGCTGAAAAGACTATATAGATTATATATAAAGAAGATTATAACTGGAGATTCTCAAGGATGAAAGAGGACATGGGGAAAACTTGAGGGATCAAAGAATTCTAGAATGTTTGTTTCATTAGACAAGAACTTTAAGGATTATTAAGGTCAAACTTCTCATTTTTTCAGAAGAGGAAAAAGAAGCCCAGAGAAAGAAAATGATGTGTTCCAAGTCACATAGATTGATAGATCCAGTACTAGAGTCTAGGTTCCTGGGTGTTCAGATCAATTCCCAGAGGATCTTACCCCTCCCCCACCCCGGTCATTAATCACATTAATTTAGAAATGAGATATACTAATGGTGTTCATCATTTCTGTTGCCTCCTTAGAATTACAACTACAGCTGCTTGCATGATGGATCTGCGCAGATACCCTCTGGATGAACAAAACTGCACACTGGAGATTGAAAGCTGTAAGTACTTCTCTGAATCCTACTGAGCATCTAGTCAATCTGGCTTTGATCTGGCTTTATATAGAGGCTGAAATATTTTTTTTCAGTTTTATTGTATAAGATTTTGATTTGCCATCTAGCTTCAGGGGCATGTCAAGACTGTCACTTGCCAGGTCACTGTGTTTTTGGTGCACTGTGGAATATATGTTAATTCCATATCTGGTGAAATATGTATTAATGCCTTTTCCTTAACTGTTGTTCCTACCCTCTTTGTACATTCTCCAAGTTTTACCAACAGTGATGTTTTGGGTAAACAATTGCATTGGGAAAAGAGGTACTCATTGCCCATAGTATAAAATGGGTATGGGTTTATATGGGGTGTTCAAGGAGAATTAGCACTTCTGGTATGGGGGATTGCCCTAATTTTTAGGGTTTCTCATCCACCTTTGGTATCCACCTGCCACCTAACTCTCACCTGTGGCTTTAAGAAGCTGTAGCATGTGCAGTGGCCACACCTCAGTAAAACCATCTTGACAGATGGGTTAAAAGAAGTTGACAGTACCCAACAGATTTCAAATGCATGAGAGAGTCAGGGCAATGTCTACCCCAAGCATGTGAAGACATCCCATGGTGGAATGGGCAGCTAAAAACAATGTGTTCCAGTGACCACGAAGGTCATTTGAAGCAGACGCTGTGGAGTGCTTAGAGGTTGGTCAGACGTCAGATCCACTGCATCCTAAGCCTTCTCCAGTCATCTTGATGTTTGTATTGCTACTGGACTTTGCTGACACCAGAAGATGACTTTGTGCAACTCTGCCTCACTTAAGTCCAATTCAAGCACAAGTCGAGACATCTACCCATAATGTTATTGGTCCTCCTTGAAAAAGAAGGGCAAACAACTATAAAATATTCAGGGCCCGATGTTGCCCAGCCCCTAAGCCAAGGTTTGAGAGATACGAGCAGGGGTGAGTAGTAGTGAAAGGCACTTGGCATGTAAAGGACTTAGCTGATTTGTTTGAGGTAGAGAGGTAGGGATGGCATGAGTTTCTAATACCAATTATGACCTAATCCTGCCCTAATTGTCCCAGTAGATAGTCTTCCAAATGGCTTAGTAATTTGTAGAATATGAATTAGGAGCATTTATTTTGAATTTTGATGGTCAGTTTATGATGTTTAAAATATCACTCATATGTCTTTCATGACTTCTGCCTGAAGTGTAAGATGACTTTTTGTATTCTCTACCCTACTCATACAGTGATTTGTTTTCAGTCAATTATGTTCATAGGTTACAAACTTTGTTTTGTTACACATATTATCACTCATGTAGTAGGTACAACTTGCTAATTTATATATACTAATTTAGTCACTCAAATCCATACCAAAAGTCAGGTTTTTAAGTGGTTAGATCAAGTATAGCAAGATGTCCTTTCAAGCCTATTTATATTGTAAATGCCCTGAAGCATAATAATACCTCTTCTCACCAAACAATTGGTAGGTGATAGTTTCATATAAAATGCTCTCTCAGATTATACAGTCAAGATTCTGTCAGAACTTATATAAGGAGCATTACTTAATTTTGACAAATAACTCATCATACATATATAGAGAGTGATATATTACATATATAATATATGCATGTATGTGTATGTATCTATATTTAGATAGATTATATTTTTAAAATACAAGTCATGTTAAAGACATTTGTATTTTCTTGAAAACATAGTAAAATTATAAGAATATTTTCATTAAATTTTTCTGTTAGGAAGAGCTATAGCATGAGAATGTTGATTTGAAAGCACAATTAGAAATCAAACTTCTTAAAAACCTGCACACATTTTGTGCTTAAAAAAAAATCCATAAGAATACTCCAATACGCAAAATACCAACATCCTGCTCAGAATAATGCTTTACACACAATTAATCAGCAAGCACTGTAAAGTGCCCACTATGTGCCAAGCACTGGGATATCTATTAGATAAATATCTAGATCTATATGGAGATAGATGAGAGATACACAGACATATAAACGCATGTATATGTTTGTGAACACATAAAATGCACAGAAATAGATGGATGGAGGGGTGGGTGGGTGGATGGATGGATAGATATATAGAGGATAGAGAGATAGATAGATAGACAGATAGATAACGTGTGTGCATTTGTTTTATCCTGTATTTGAGCTCCTTGAGACTATTTTTTTTTCATTCTTTGACTTCATATTCCCAGAACATCATGTAGTGCCTGGCACATAGTAGACACTTAAAAGATACTTGTTGATTGATTGAGTGGAAAACATTGTTCTGAGAAGATCATTGCACTCCACTGCCTACTCTCAGAATATATCTCTGTGCTGAGATATAATTTAAAAAGTCAGAATAATTTTTATGAAAGAATTGATTTGTTATATTTCATTGTTATTCAGTTGTTTCAGTTGTGTCTGACTCTCTGTGACACCACTCTGGAATTTTCCTGGCAAAGATATTGTAATGGTTTGCCATTTCCTTCTCCAGCTCATTTTACCAATGAGGAAACTGAAGCAAAGAGAGTAAAGTGACTTACCAAGGAGGGGTCACAGAGCAAGGTCTGTGGTCAGATTTGAACTCAGGAAGATGAGTCTTCTTGATTACAGTTCCAGTGATCTATCCACTGTTCCATTAAGCTGCCCTATTACGTTTCTTAGAATGGATTCCCTCCACCACAATGTTCCATATTTTGTGGTAACAGTTGTTTTCTACAACTTCATAAACGTTTGTTGAGAGAGTGAATGAATGAAACACTATTCTCCTAAGGGCTCATGTCATTATCCCACCTTATTGTAAAGGTGGTCTCATATTGAGCTACCACTGTCCATTCAGAAACTAAACTCACTTGTATGGAACCTAAGATAGACAAACCCACCCACTGCCATTTGTTTAATTCCAAGTGTGGTTGTGTAGTTTCTATAAAACTCAGATATTTGAGTGAATATACTTTTTTTCAGTAGGTGAGTCTGTTCCTTTACAAATATATATATATATTTTTTTTTTCTGGCAAAACCTGTGTCCAGTGTAGTTATTTTTCTCTAGCTATGGCAACGGCAGTTAAAAAGAGATAAAAATTAATCACAAAATGAAAATAAAACCAAAATACTTTGTTAATCTTAAAACAGTATGTGAATGTCAACTCTCATTATTATTAGAAATACAGATGTATCAATACATATTTAATACTAAAAGCCCATGTTTTGCTATGGTAGAATAAAATAAAATGAACAAACATGACTGCCTATGTGACCTTGGGCAAGTAAAGTTTACCTTTCTTGTTTTTTGTATTCTCATCTCTAAATTTAGAGGATTGGGGTTAGCCCCTTCACACTCTAAAACCTGTGATTTGCTAGAGAAAGGTACTAGGTAAATAAAAGAATCTCTGTTGCAAGAAGTGAGGGGATAGTCTCTCAGGAGTCTCTATTGAAGGTGACACAGAAAGCCATGTCTAGCCCCATAAAATTACCAACTGTTGTGAAGGTAGGAAGGGAGAAGATAAACCATGGTTCCCCATAGTGGAGAATCCTGACCTAGAAAACAGGCCTATTTTCCAGCAGTTTGCATAAGCCGTAAGCAATACAATGCAGAATAGAACCTCTACCCATTGCCAGCTCTGTGAATCCCTTTTAACTAATTTCAAGGCCAAGATTCTATGAAAGGTTTAACTTAAACTAAAGTAGTCAATTCAAGTGCTAACTTAGTCTTGAATAAATTTTTAGATAATCTGTATGGCAGGGACCATAAAAAAAAATCCACTGGATTTGTGTGTGTGTGTGTGTGTGAATGTATATATGCATATATATGTATGTGTATATCTATGTATGATATGTGATATATCTATATGTACATAGATACACACAGAGACACACATATGTGTGTGTGGATGTGGATGTTTTTGATTATATATAGATTATCTATCTACAAAAATATACAGTGGGTTTACACACACACATACATATACACATACACACACAAATTCATTTTCCCACAGCACTTAGAAGAAAGTATCACCTTAGCAATAATTCAATCTTCATTGTGCCAAATTAGACTTCTTAAGAATGTTTGTTGCCATTGTTTTGGTTCAGTTAGAAAATTCAGTATCCAAAAATAGACATATTTTACAAAAATCTTGTTGCCCTATAAAATCACTGGATACTAAGTGACTCTGGCATGCAAAATAATATTCTCTGAGGCATTTTTTTATTTCTCACTTCAACTGTAAAATATTTTATTGCTATTTCCCCCCTCTGTTCTCTTTGGTTGAACAGACAATATAATGCATCATAATGATGGAGAATGTCAAAAGCAGTTCTCTCTTTTTCTTGATATATGATGTCATTGATGTTCACTCATATTTAACCTAATATTAAAATTTTGATTTTACTTAGAAAAATCACTTTTACTTATAGAGAAGCTCAAATGATGGTTTCTATATTTCCTGTGACAACTTTATTTGGAGATTAAGAGGTAAATAGATAATAGAAATCATTATAGTAGCTCTCATTTATATATCACTTTGAAGGTTATAAGTTCCTGTCACAACAGCCCTATGATGTAGTTGGTATGAACGCTATCCAGATTTTATACATGAAGAACTGAGCGCTTTAGAGTTGACTGACTGGCCAATAAGCAGCTAGCGGACAGGGACTCAAGCTCAGGACTGGTGACTCTTAAGTCTAGTTCTTTTTCCACTGCCTTACTCTGTCTCGATTTCTTTATGGACCTCATAAGAAGCATTATCTTTATATGTAATAATAAAACATCATCAAGCATCCTGGCCTTATAGATGCAAATATGGCCCCAGGATGAGGAAGATCTGAGTTCAAACCTTGCCTATGAAATGTATTGGCTGTGTTACTCTGAAAAGTCACTTACCCTCTTAGTACTCCAGACAATCCTTTTTTTTTGGGGGGGGGGGCAGGGAAGAGGAAGGCAAGGCAATTGGAGTTAAGTGACTTGCTCAATGTCACACAGCTAGTTGTGTCAAGTGTCTGAGATCAGATTTGAACTCAGATTCTCCTGACTTCAGGGCTGGTGCTCTATTCACTATGTCACCTAGCTGCCCCAACTGCAAACAATTCTTTAAGAATATAAGTTGCAGGTCAGGTCCTATCCTAGTGATCTGGATGACTTCCTTCAAGTCTCAACTAAAATTCTACTTTTCTTCAAGGAGCTTTTTCCACCCACCCAACTCTCTAAAGAGTAGTGTCTCCCTTTAGTGATTCCTGTCTACATCATCTTTGTACATAATAGTTTGCATAGTGTCTCCCCCATTAAATTGTGAGATCCTTGAGAGCAAGGACTGGTTTTGTAGTGCCTGGGCATATAGTAGGTATTTAATAAACACTTGTTGAAGTTCCAGTGAAATCACAGTTTGTTTTTTTAAACCCCCCCGCACACACACACATATACACAAACACACACTCACATACACATTCAGACTCCCGTTCCCCCCCAAAAAATTAGTATCTGACCTTATGTGATCAATTGAAATATGCAATTTAAGGAACCCCAAGAATTTCCCAGCCATAAGAAAATAAACAGATAAAGAAATAACTGAATAGATGGATGAATAAATAGATGCATAAATAAAACTTCTCCATTTAGTAACGCCAGAAATTTGGACATTGTTATTATTAGTTTAATTTCAGTTATTCTCACTTAGGTACTTCTCTTATTATATTGCAATACCTCTAGGAATAATACCTCTAAGAGGGGCCTTGAAAGGAATGAGTTCATGAGGAAGCTCCTTTACCTTAATGTCAGGAGAGATGAACAAGAGCATCCTAGCATTATAGACAGAACTGCCAGGGACCTTAAAGGACGTTATGTCAACCACCACCACCCCCATCCTATTTTGGAGATGAGGAAACTGAGACACTAGGAATGGGTATTTGAAGGTGTTTGAGATACTGAGATAAGATTTGAAGCCAAGTCTTTTCAATTCCAAGTCTAGAAACCTGTCTACACAAAGGAAAGAACTGGAAAGACTAGTGTTTTACAGAGTGAAAGGGATCTGAGTTTATCAAATACACACAATAGTAGTAGGGAAGGACCGTGAATTCCAAGAAGTTTTAAAGGAGTAGAAAAATTAACCAGAGTTAAATGGGGATTTAAAAGGCTTATATTGGTCCAAGTCTAGAGAATTACTTTGTCCTTCAATTCAGAGTTTAATTTAATCAGGAGTTTAATTAACAAAATGCAAAGGAAAATAAGTTTCTATCATTTAAATTAATTAAATTATCTGTCTATCTAAATCAATTAAATTATCTATCATTAAAATCATTTGACTTAAAGCCAAGCAGCCTAACCTATTTGCCTTTAGGTCACAACTACTCAGTTGGATTTTAATATGGTTGTACATTTAAAATTTTCCAGAAAAGCTATTAGCCAATTAAGAGTTGCTGACTTGACTGTTTGAACAAAAGACAAGAAGAATACTGAAGAATATATTTTTAAAAATGCATTTAATGAAAACTTATTGTGAAAGATACTGTGGGAGCTATAAAGATAATTAAAACATTCAGCCTACCTTCAAGAAAGGTTTTAATCTGGGAAAAATTCAAGAAAGTTAAAACAACTTTGAAATTAAGGGTTTTTTCTTACACTCAAAAATATTGTAATTAAGGCAAGCACTGCAGGGGCATAGGGGACAGAATGAGCACCACCATGGGGTAAAATGTTAGGGCTCATATATAGACTATTTTCCCTAGGAAGTATTAATATTCTTCTTAGTCTAGCTCAGAGATAGCTCTCTGTTGTTGGTCTTAAAGATCCACAATGGATTTTTATCAGCAGGAAACATGAGGACAAACTCTGTAGTAGCAAATATAGAGAATCTGTTACTTTTTTTCTGTCTTTTGTAAAATGGTTGATTCCAAGTTATAGATGGGATTCTTCCATTCCTGCCTGTTTCTATATACCAACATTTACCTAATGGTACTATTTATTTCAACAAACTCATTACAGTAGGCAAGTTCCTTTACTTCTCTGGACATGACTTTTTTCTATAAAAATGGGAGCTTGGCCTACATGATATAATGCAAAGATCATAGTAGATTTGGACTCAGAAAATCTGAGTTCCAATCTCAGCTCTGCTACTTACTTCCTGTGTGACATGAGTAAGCCACAAAACGTTCTGCATTTTCCTCATTTGTAAAAAAAAAAAAAAGCATCAGAATTCAGATTTAAATAGAAAGTTCTTTATTTATAAATCCAATTTTATGATGTGGGTATTGTTTGGTAATAACAGCGATGCATTAACAAAAAGAATTCATTCATAGTTGATATAACATATAAGCTGGCCAAAGAATTCAGCTGTCATCTGCAATGAGTCTAACGGCTCTCTAAATGATGTGACAAAAGCCCAGAGTGTAAGAGTATATTTTGTTGTGAGTGGGTGCTTCCACATTCCCCAGAGACATTCGTTATGCTCTGAGAAAGCAAAGAATAGAAATGTGACTAGTGAAGTCCTGCTGCAGAAATTCAATTTAGATTAAAAAAAATTTTTAAAGAAAAACAACAACTTGTTGTTTGGTTGTTTATCTACAACAGATTTCTTAGCTTCACTAAATGATTTCATCCCAAAAGAAAGTATCTGAAGTCCAAAGTGTAAGTTAGTACATTTCAACATTGTGAGTTTTTCATCTGATTTTACCATAAGCAGAGTGAAAGAATCTAAAGCATCTTTATATGAAATGCTGTATCTTGTTTAAAATAATGCAATTTGAAAATTCTTCCTAAGAAAAAGACATAGGATGTGAATGTCAAAAAATGACAAATGTAATCTTCTACTGGATTCATACAAGTACAGCACTGAAAACAAGGAAGGTGAAACCACAATTGGGCACTACCCTGGTCAGACCACACCCAGAACACAAACTTGGGGGAGGCACTTCATCATTTCATCACTGCATGCAACTGCATTTTGTAGTACCATTCTCCTTTGAAATATCTCAGCACTTGCTAGCTTTCCATTTATTTTTATGCCATTTTAACTGATATTGCTATTCAGTATGGTACACACACACACACACACACACACATACACACACACAGGTGTCAGATGTCAAGGAACTTGGGTCCAAATCCTGCATTATTTTTGTGTAGAAGTCACTGGGCCCCAGTTTCCTTGAATGACACTTTGAAAACACGTAGCACAGTACAGCAGAAAGAACCCAATCTCTAGAATCAGAGGACTGAGTGCAAGGACTTGCCTTCAAATACAATATCTTATTAGTTATGTAACCTTGGATACTTTGTCTCCCTGGGTTATACTTTACTCTTTTGTATAAGAGAATTGAACTAGATTTCTCTGGGGTGTCTTCTAGATCTAGCTCTATGTGCTTGTGTCAAAAGACGATGAGTTAAGAGAACAGTAAGAGAAGAAGTTATAGATATCTTCAGGTATTTGAAGGGTTGTCATATGAGACAGGAATTACTATTATGCTACTTGTTATCAGAGGGTGAATTAGAACCTTAAAATTTGGAATTTATATGGAAGTGTATTTCAGCTCAATGTACAAGTTCAAATCCATCAAATTAAATAATTCTCCCAAAACGAAACAAGCTGCCTTGGGAAATGGTGAACCCCCTCATTCCTAAAGAGCTTCAAGAGGAAGTGGGACATACACTCATTGCAGACATTGTGGAAAAGATTGAAGCTTTAGATAGGGAATGCACTAAAGTCAGGGGTGGGGAACCTGTGGTCTCTAGCCCACATGTGACCCTCTAGGTCCTCAAGGACAGCCCTTTGACTGAATCCAAACTTTACAGAACAAATCCCCTTAATAAAAGGATGTGTTCTGTAAAATTTGGACTCTGTCAAAAGGCCATACCCAAGGCCTAGAAGGCCATTTTTGGTACATTCTCACCCTGAGAGTCCATAAATAACTCAGTTTTCTCTAATTAAATGTAGCTATAAAAACTGGGCAGGCACTGTAACAAATTGTAGATTTTCTCAAGAAACAATTTCAAGCCATTCTAAAGGAAGTGAATTATGTTATGAATTTGTGAAGGCAGAATATGTTCTTAAGAGATTAAGTGACTCTCCTTCAGGGCAATCAATGACTTTGTCAGAGATAGATAGATAGATAGATAGATAGATAGATAGATAGATAGATAGATAGATAGATAGAT
>NW_027186372.1:21653998-21752825 GCF_028583685.1 Petaurus breviceps papuanus
GATAGATAGATAGATAGATAGATAGATAGATAGATAGATAGATAGATGGATAGATAGATAGATGACATAGATATGTACACACACACACACACATATATATATATTTTCACCTAATGCAAGTGGAAGGAAGCAATGCATATATATTCATAGATCTGTACATGATCAATACATTGCTTCTTTCTGCATTAGGTGAAAAGATTTTTCCTTTAACTTTCAGTTACATTTCCTAATGCTAATTTTCCTCCCACCCAGCAATTGCCCATTATATGCATGAAATGCTGTTTCAGGTTGTCTCAAAACAATATAAGTTTATAACTTATCTGTCACATATTTTTAAAAGTGTTTACTTAGCATGCCTTTATGCTGAGGAATGGTGCCAACATCTCTTCCATCCTAGAAAAAAAGTTTCTCTTTGGCTTGACTTCACTTTATACTTGATCCTAATTAAGTAAAAATACCACATTTGTGGCTCTCTTAGCATTTTAAGTGAAGTCTAGAGAGCACTTTGAGAAACCTGATATGCACACTGTGAACCAAAGGCATAAATACACCTACAGACAATCCCTGAAGCATTTCTAGAAGCCTGCTGTTCTTTGTTTTTGGATGTTTATTGTCCAGTCATCCAAGACTCAGACTGTCTCTTCTATCCTGAGTTATATCTACACACACACACACACACACACACACACACACACACACACACTCACATCTCAAGCATTTCCACTGCTACCCAAAGATGTTTTCCTTTTTAGTAGGCTTTCCCAACTGTACTCATTGCACAAAATGTAGATATCATTGTCACCTGAGAAAGTTCATTCTTAAACCAGGGTCAGGTCTGAGAAGAATTATCCAGTTGATAAAATTTGACTTCTTGAATCCTTCCTCTCTCTACCCTGAATTTCAGTATTCATTCCGATCATTGAGGTTTTCCATTCCATTACATTTTGCTCCATTCCATGCATTAAACACTTATTTCAAGCCAAGTCCTGGTGATACAAAGACAATAAAAGAAACATGCTGTCAAAGAACCTACTACCTACTAGGAGAAACGTTATCTGAGAGGCCTTGTATAGTTTTAAAATGCAAAGGCATATTAGCAATCATTCCATCCACTAGCTCTAGAATCAGGAGTTATTATTCCTCATTTAGTCTTCAGTCGTGTTCGACTCTTCATAACCCCAACTGTGGTTTCTTAGAAAAGATACTGGAATAATTTGCCATTTGCTTTTCCAGTTAATTTTATAGATAAGGAAAGTGAGGCAAACAAGGTACTTGTGCAGGGTCACACAGCTAGTAAGTGTCTGAGATTTGAGCTCATAAAGTGGAGTCCTCTTGACTCCAGGCCCAGCAATCTGTGTATTATGGTGCCTTCTAGCCGAGGTATCCGAACAAGAGTTCAAATTCCATCTCTGGCACTTATTACCTTTGTGACTTTGGACAAGACACTTAACCGGCCTGGTCCTCAGCTTCCCCATCTGTAAAATGTGAAAAGTTGGACATCTCTGAGATTCATTTCAGTTTTAATAGTTGATCCTAAGGTATTCCAGAAGAAGAAAATGAAAACCAGACGGGAAATGTGAATGAGCCAAAATCACACAGTAAATAAATAGCAAAGTGAAACATAGCCAGACCTCCTGACTCTCTATATACTTTCTTTGATTCCAAGCTCAATACGTTAAATTACTTTATAGTGAAGTGTTGGGACTTTTAAGACATGATTCATCCCTTAGGTGTATTTGGATTCTAAGAGTACTAGGGGAAGGCTGAAGCTTTTATCAGAAGAATGTCTCAGTAATGGTGATATTTCTGGAATTAGTGAGGGATGTTTGGGGGTAGGGAAAAATATAATTTCCCAGAAATCATGCTGGCAGATACTTTTCCTATAAGGTCAATGCTGTCTGGCACTTTGGCTTTACTTATTGTGAAAAATCCAGTAAGATATCAAGTGATGTTTTAAAATGCTTCTTTGTCAAATTTTTCCCCCAAAGTATTTTTATGTAAATAGGAAATTAAAGAGCTACTTTATTTCTTACTAAAATAAAACCAACCTTTGGGTCTACTAGGAAATGGTAGCATTTTCATTTCCTTCAGGCAATATTTATCAAGGTTATACATTCTAATATATATATTTTTTGTACCTAAACCTCTGCTATCATGGACTATGTGAATTCAAATATAATTAAATTTAATGCAATCCATTGCTGGGGAATGGATAAAACATATCGAGGATTGAATTACCTTGGGCTATATTATATCCCTTCTGATTTGTAAGTGTGTAAGAAATATCCAATTTGGGAGATGGCAACATGGCAGTACTGCAGTTTACATGTGTGAAAAGAACCAGCTAATACTTCTTTCTCGGATTCTAGTAAATTCCTTCCCAGCATCTTAGTGTGCTGTTTTGTTATGCACATGTCCACATATGTGCGTATGTGCCTGTTCCTCTAACTAACAAAAGCACCATTGGCAGAACTTTCCTTGGTGAGGGGAGTAATTTTTCTTTCAAGTTGGAAGAATGTTGGAATGATTTGAGAGATTTGTATTTTTTTTCCTCCAGGCAATAGTGATTAAGCAGAATTCAGAAATGAGGTGTCTTTTAAATAATCAAATCATGCATAATGCAGGTGATACAGACAATGAATGTTCTCCATTGCTGTATTTTTAACCTCTGGGATCTCAGGGACAAAGTACAAACAAAATTACAAAAGACTTTCAATGTAAGAAAGGAGAATGTTCTATTTCTGAGGGCCCAAAGTCTTCTATCTTCCCTTTTAGGAAATACCTGGTCCTGAAATGATTAGAATATTTTAACTATTTCCAAATTAAATTGATTCAATAGCTACAAAACCCTCAAGGGCCCTGGGTCAGCGGTCAGCACCTTATTGTCTGTCTTTCATTCTCAGAGGACCAAGACATCAGGAAGGTGATACCATGACTTGCAAGTGAATTGGATTTAAGTGAGGGGGGGGGGGGCTATGCAGAGTCACCAAGCTTGTTCTCTCCACCCTGAGCCATCTGGGTCTAGTGGCGAGAGAGTGTTCAGGATGCCTGGAGGTGGCTCCAGTGGAAGACCTTGGTCCTTTTAAGCGAAGGTTTTTCCCAGGTCTCAGTTTGACTGAGGCAATACCCATTCCATGATTAAGGCTAGGTAAAAAATGAGATAAAGAATGGTCTCTTACCTAGCCCCCCAAAAATCAATCTGGGAGGGGAAGAGCCTTAGGGTTTCTGTCCAAAACAGAAATAATTACTATTTGCGCTCACTCAGAGCTATTAGGGCCCAAACCACGACCAAGAGAATCTTGCACTGGGACCTATTATTGACCAATCAATGAGAAACAGAGTGAGTTGGCTTTCAGGCATGGTCCTTAAAAAAGAAATTTACCATGTAAACCCCAATATATCTTGCGAGTTTTCAGTAATATATTTTTTTTTATTCTTTTGGGCAGATGCAGGTAAGGGTATGATACCCTATGTGAACAGAGAGAGAGGAGGGAGGGAGAGAAGTAGGGAGGAAAGGGGAAAAGGAAGGAAGGAAGGAAGGAAGGAAGGAAGGAAGGAAGGAAGGAAGGAAGGAAGGAAGGAAGGAAGGAAGGAAGGAAGGAAGGAAGGAAGGAAGGAATAAGAAAAGAGGGAAAGAGAGAGAGCAAAAGGAAGGGAAGAAGGGAAGAGGAGGGTGGGAAGGAAGGAAGGGCAAGAAAGATATGTATAAAAATGTGTATATGTATAAAAAGTGTGTATGTGTAAAGTAGCAGATCTTTTTGTGGCGGCAAAGAATTGTGAACTGAGGGGATGCACTTCATTTGGGGAATGGCTGAACAAGTTATGGTATATGATGATGGAATACTACTATTTTATAAGAAATGACAAGTTTTTTCAGAAAAAAAAACTTAACGAGACTTATATGAACTGATGAAAAGTGAAGGGAGCAGAACCAGGAGACTATTGCATACAGTAACAGTAGTATCAGTCAGGATGATCAACTGTGAGTGACTTAACTACTCTGATCAAGACAATGATCAAATAATTCCAAAGGACCCATGAAAAATGCTATCTACCTCCAGAGAAAATTGATAAACTCTGAATGCTGATTGAAGCATACTTTTTTTTTGCTTTATTTTTCTTGGTTTTGTATGTGTGTTATCTTTTGTAACATGGAAATATGTTTTGCATAACTTCACTTGTATAATTGATATCATTGCTTGCCTTCTCAAGGGGTTGGTGAGGTAGAAAATTTCGAACTGAAATTTTTTTAAAATAATTTTAAAATTCACATGTAATTGGGAAATATTTAATGAAATATGTTTTAATTAGCTTTCCTCTGGTGTATACAATATAGGAGAAATGTCAGCAACAGCTGAAGAGTTGGCAGAAATCATGCCCCACTTTGTCAGACCTAGGGACTGTACCTTTTAGGGTGAGAGCTATGGTTATTACAGACTTTAAAAACTAAAAAGCATCTTAAGAGTCATTACCTGATATCCTCGTTTTACAAAACTTATTGTACTTATTCCATGAAAAGGGAGTGAATTCTGACAGAAAACTTTTTGGACACTGCTCAGTATGCAGTTGTGCCCCAAGTCAGCTTTCTAGGATTCCTATTCATTCTTGAAGTTAACTAGATTAATATAAATTTTATTACTTTTGAAATTGTCTTTTTTAAACATAAGAAAAGAAGAAACGATTCCATTTTGTATATAATAAGAGAACCAAAAGTAATTCATCCTCTGTTTTGGGAAATTAATGAAAGACTTTTCCATCAAACTCTCCTAATCCCCCCCATCCCTATTTTTGTAGTGAACATTGCTGTAGGCATATATGTAATCATCTAAATGTAAATTTAGAAATTGCCTTTGGAGAGTCCCAGGTCTAAGGATAAATCCACGATTTTGTTTTTCTTTCCTTGCCACCAGTTTACCTTTAATTGTCACAGGAGATATGAGACTCACATTGATGTAAAATTGTGTTGGCCTAAACTATGGACATGAATGACTGCACTTTTGAGTATAGTGTACTGAAGCTCAATTTTCTACAGAGGTTAATTTGGTAATGCTGTGGCTACTCCCTTGGACACCATCCAACTGGAGTAAAGTTATTGAAATGCCATAGCCTCTATAATTCAGTTTCACTACATATAGTTAAAATCTGTTTTTTGGATCTATTCAACACAAGTATACTACTTCTTCCAGGATGTCCCCTTCAAGTACATGAAGATAGAAACCATATCCCTTCCCCATTAAGTTTTCTTCTCTTTAGATCATATATCTTGAGGTTCCTTATAATACAAAGTGTTCAAACTCTTCCGTATCCTGGTCTACTTCATCTGTCATGCCCCCTCTGGTTCCCTTAGCCAAGAGATAAACAAATGCATATAAATCTTGTTTAGACATTCTTTGAATGTCTTTAATCAGTGATGTCAAACTCAAATAGAAATGATGCCATTAATCAGTACATAAGGATCCCTGCTTCTGTGTATTGATTTAGCTATAAAATGTAATTGTTGTCTATGTTTTATTATATTTTTATTTATTTTGTTAAGTATTTCCCTATTTCATTTTAATCTGCTTCCTACAGAATTTAGGAGTATTGTGTGCTATATGGGCCAACAGGTTGGGTGCTTGACACTTGTCTTTAATTGTGCCATGACTTGGAGGAAAAGGGGAAGGAAGGAAGAAAGAAGGGAGAGAGGGAGGAAGGAAGGAAGGAAGGAAAGAAGGAAGGAAGAAGGCAGGAAGGGAGGGAAGGAGGAAGGAAGGAAGCAAGAAAGGGAGGGAGGAAGGAAAGAAGGAAGGAAGGGAGGAAGGAAAGAAGGAAGGGAGGGAGGAAGGGAGAAAGGGAGGGAGGAAGGAAGGAAGGAAGGAAGGAAGGAAGGAAGGAAGGAAGGAAGGACAGACGGACAGAAGGAAGGAAGGAAGGATTTTTTAAGAAATTGCTATGTGCCAGGAACTATGCTAAGTGCTTTAAAAATATTACCTCACTTGAGAATCTCATTTACTCCTCACAGCAACTGTCTAAAGTAGGTTGTATTATTAACTACATTTTACAATTGAAGAAATCGAGGCAGACAGAGGTTCTGCCTTGCCCAGAGTAAAAACTAGTAAATGTCTGAAGTCAAATTTCAGTTCAGACCTTTCTGACTCTAAACCCAAAACTTTATCCAGTGCACCACCTAGCTACCTTAGAGAACAGAATTTTCTGCAGTCTTTATTTATACCAAAATGTTGACTGTTTGGCAACTGTTTTCTCTGACTCAATATCTATGCTAGCTTTTCAAAGGTGGAAGTACCAAAAATTCAATCCAATACACGGACTAAAGTTTTTTATTTCTGAGTGATCTCCTACTTCTTTATAAATATCACTTCAACTTAATATGTAATGTTATATATCCTATGCAATGTAAGGATATGGAATTAGTATTTAAGAGAGGAAACTGTTTTAATCTTAATCTTCAAAGATTTTCCTGTATGTGCACATTCAATCTGTACCCCAAAGAATATCTAGATGATAAATACTAGTTTCCTTAGTGAATATCTTAATGTAATATTTCAAAATATTTCTGTAATTTTTCCATAATTTTATCAGTATGTTTTCTCTCAACCAAGATTAGTCCAAAGCCTTTCACCCTTTGACTGTTACCCAAGTCAGATAGAATAATTTTATACATACTGATAATTGCTAATGGAAGATAATATGTTGTTCATGAAATTTTCATAATGCATGTTTAATGCATTTCATAAGAGTTCATTGGAGAATAAATTCCTTCAAACTAAATTACAAGCATTGAAAGCAAAAACATGCTAAAATTTCTAGCACATAGGTTATATTAGTAACCAGTTCAGTTTTTCCATCCTGTCAGCATGAGTCAACAGAAGTAGGAGTTTTGGGTGAATATATTTTTTGGCAGGCCACTCAGCAAAAGCTTTTGACATTGTGAACCATCAAAGAAAAAATAATGCTAAAAGTCATACATCTAAAAATGGACCCTCTGGATGTTAAAATTTAGTGTTATGTATTTGCCTTTCCAAAGGTTTAAGGAAAATCTTAAATGTACAGTTGTAAAAACATAAATTTAAATACCTTTATCAGATCAAACTTAGGGTAGCTTAGTCAAGAGACTAGAATTCCTTCTCTTGTGAAATGAAAAAATTTGGCTAGATGAATTATAAGAATCTTATGATTTTGATATTCTATGATATTATAATTTATGATAGATTATTTATATAAAATGAAACTATTAATGGTGAATTTTAGTGTTTACAAAGATGCCATTTGTTTGTATGACTTGTGGCCATTGTTGACATTGTCATCTATTAGTTGTGGTGGTATAAGTAGTAGAAATAATAGCAGCAGCAGCAGTAGCAGTAGTAGTAATAGTTATTGTTGTTGTAGTTGTAGTGATAGTAGCTATGGTCATAGTAATTGTGGTAGTTACAATAGTTTAGTGGTTGTTGTAGGAGTTGTAGTAGATGGTGACAGTGGTATAATGATGGTAGTGGTGGTGGTGATGGTGGTTGTAGTAAGCGTAGGCCCAGGAGTAGCTTCCAGTAAAGTTCTCCTTCATCACAACATGGAGATGATTTGATGTTTTTAAAACGTATGCTAACAGTGCACAAGTTCTAGTCAACTCTAAAAAACTTGAAAGATTTTAACTATGAATCTGGTGTTAAATATTTATGTCAGTTGTCACAGGAGGACCAGCCCAGAAGAAAAACCTGGATTTCTAATCAGAGGGCTTGGATTCAAGTGTTAGCTTTTAATATTTATTGTGTGAAATTGGGCAAACCTCTTATCCTCCAAGCTTCTGTTTCGTCATCTACAAAAAATTAAGAGATTAAGGTAGATGACCTCAGAATTTCTTACAGCTTGAGATGAAGTATGGAGAGAATCATCATTAAAATATTTAACATCAGGTGATTACATACACACATGTATATACAAAGGCATATATGTATGTTTACATATACATGCATATATGTATATACGTACATACTTTACTTTTTTTAACAACAGAAGATTTTGAGGATTTTCTCCTAAGACATATGGGGAGGGAAGTTGATGTTGGTATTGTTGGAAGAAATATCACCACTAATAAAATTTTGAATGATTATAAAGAGGGATTGGAGTGGGGAAACTGTTGTTTTATTCAAATAAAGCTTCCTGATTCCATTTCTATTCACTTCTAACGACATTGGAAAAAATTTCTGTAGTCTGCATTATATAATTTGGATATTTTTAAAAGGTTTTACTTTGGTTTGCACTCAAATCAGACAAGGTAAAGATATTTTGACTGACACGAGGAATAAAGGAAGCATTCAACATATAGGAATTATAGACTCATTTAACATTTTTTAAGGTTTCACAGAGGCTTATGTTATATAGTATTCTATTTTCATGAGTTCTCACACTGCCACATAAAATACTGCTTTCTTATTTTTCTAGTGGATGGCTTATGTCAGAAGAATTAAATAATATTATAGATAATGTTCTACCATGTAATCAATCTCCTCAAGTTAAAATTAATATATGATGCTTTGTGTTTGTCTCAGAAAATATTCATGCCAAAAGTACAGTTTTATAATAAAAGTAACTGTAGCTAGTGAATTATTCCTATCACTTTGACAAATGTGGATAGTCTATAGCTAAACAAATTTGAAAATTAATGCTTCTAAATAATTATTTTTCACATGGTAACAATATTGCAATGGATTTTTATATTGTCTACTTTGATGAATGTTGTTGTTTTTTTTAATTTTTTCTACTTAAACTTCCTTAAATGTTTAACAGCAAGCACCCCAAGCGTCCTCAAGGTTGGTGCCCATACAGGTTCCTTGGTTCAATAAAAATCCGTTGTGAGGTACACGGGGGGGGGGGGGCACCATGAGGAAAGGATATCTTTGCTTTATTGTCCATAATAACTTTGTGTACCTCACAACGTAATATTAGAGAAATAGGTATTGAGTATGAGTTCCATGCTAACTCAATGCTATCTCTTATGGACTTTAGAAAATAAATGGATCAAGGTCAGCAACCATATTGACCAAAATTTTCTCAAGATGTATAGATTTTTTTATTATCAATAGTCCTGGCCTGGATAGTCATGATTTGAGTTGTGATTTAGCAGGAAAGTATCCTCAACATCTTGTTATTTTTGCTATTTCCAAGACTGTGTTCATGCTATATTTTAGATACTTTAGTGTTGAAGAATGACAAAAATACTTCTTAAATAGTCTTGCTTCAGTGAGCATGTGATGATTGATAAATTTGACTATAGTCTGATGGGTTCTTAGCTAAGTTACCTGAAATTTGAAATCAGCTTCCAGATATTCACAAAGCCCCGAAAAACAATGACAGACTATGGAAACTTCTCTGTAAAACAAGGGGAAAGACATTTTCCTGAAAGATTTAGTTTTTCAGGATGGCTTAAATAGCTATATAATGTTCCCTAAGATCAACTTATCATTCTTTCTACTTTACATAACTCATTTTCTATCCATTTTTCCCTTTTCAATGTGAGCAGCCTGGTTAATTTTTGTTGAATTTCTCTTTTTATATCTTCCATTTTTCTCATTTCAGGTAACTGCGGGGTCTAAATGGCAGCCTTGACATACAAAAATGACTTTTTAATATGCATACTATGTGCTTAGTTTTTGTGAATCAATATTTTATTGCATATAGTGTTTAGTTGAAATTGGTATTGGGGCTGTCATAGAAGGCTTAAATGTACCTATAGATTTTCCCAAAACAGTTGTTACATACAGATCTTTTTGTTCTATCAAAGTAATTTTATCAGAATTTAACATTGAACACTGAAGATAGTAACTAAACTTGCTATTATATTCATATCCATTGATTCATTTAGCACATTAAACACTTTTTTTAAAAAAAATGTGCAGGTCATTTGGGGTCATATGTGTTTGAGCCTAGAGTTTACAGTGTTAAGTTCTAAATCTAGAGATACCTGATTTTTCCTGAGGATCAGTGGCTGATTGGGAGTTGATAAAGTCCAGATCATTTGCACTCAGCTGGCAATCAGTTCCATCATGGAATACAATACAGTGTGTAAGGTTATTATCAGCACTGAGAACAGATATTGATTTGCTTTGTGCAGGGTCTTTATACTAGTCAAGCATCCAGTTAACATGTGTAAATTCTGTTTCCATGGAGCATGCATGCTACGTACTATTCTGATCTTTGATTGTAGTCATTTACCAACATTAAGTATATATTACATGCATGCCTCAAAATTCAAGATTTTGTTGCTATGGACAAGATGGCAAATTGAGGTCTTTAAATTATCTGATAGGACTCAAAATTCAGCAATGTGTACTATATGAAGGCATTAATTAAGTCCTATTTATCCCCAGTCCTAGTTTTACTTAGAGTTTAGCTGGCAAATTCTAGCAATGCTATAAAATAAAGTTCAGATTCATATTTTGATATTTTGACTTTTTCTACTGTGAGGCTAATGGCATAATAATGAAAATTGTTTAAACTTTTTTATGGCATTAAATCACAATAAAAATTCATCTACTATATCTCAGGGTTTTATGGGGGGATAGAGGGAGTTCATGTAAGCATTTAAAATTTTGTCAAAGAGATCTGTAGCTTACATAAATCAGTGGTTACAACCCCAAATTATGCAGAGTAAATTCATCTTCGTAAATCACAGGTGAGAATTAAAGCATGTTTCTGTGTTCTAAGATGATTTGTGAATAGACTGTATAGAATCAACACTTATACTGAGGCTATAGCCCTCAACTAGCTCTAAAGGCCAATTTCAGAGGAATAATTTATTCATGAAGAACTGCAGTAAGGCAGCACTTATGGCGCTGGTGCTCTTAAGGAATAAGTAATGAAAGAATAGCAGGTGCCAAATCTCTCTTGAAAGCACAGGTGGAGGACTCCCTACAAATCCACCTTTCGCTTTCAGACTCAACAAGATGACGAGAAAAGCAGGAAATTGGAAATCTAGTGTGATTCGGGTGATTTCCATAATGCTTTTTATACTAAAAACACAAGACGCTTGATCCTAACAACCATGCTATAAGGTATAGGGCAGATGTAACTCCCAGTGTACAAAGAAGGAAATTTAGGTTTAGGGAGATTGTTACTTACCTGATATCACAGAATAGGATAATACCAGAAACGAAACTGCAGCCCTAGTTTCTTGGTTCCTAATCCATTGATTATTCCACTAACTGTGTGCTGCCACACAGAGTAACTCAAAACTTTTTGAGGTTGCATCATTTAACACACACACACACACACACACACACACACATATATATATTTATATATACATATTACTATGCATGCATGTATAGTAATATGTATATATGTATACCTACATAAACATAGATACTATATACACACATACACACATTATATACATACATACATACATACACACACACAAGTGTATAATGTGAAATGAGTTGGCAAAAGGACCTGGATTCTTGTCCTACCTTTGACACAAACTGACTAAGTGAACCTGGACAAACCTGGGCAGTTTTCTGAACTTTTAAACTGTGGAGAAGGTAGTCAAAGGGCCACACTTGAGGACCTAGAGGGATACATGTGGCCTCAAGGACACAGGTTCTCCACCTCTGGCATAGAAAGTTCCTCAGTGGGAACACCCTTTTTTGTGGTTGATATTGAATAGTTTCAGGGTCTTAGATATCCCATTTGGGTTTTCTTGGCAAAGATACTGGAGTGGTTTGCCATTTCCTTCTCCAACTCATTTAACAGATAAAGAAACTGAAGGAAACAGTGCTAAGTGACTTGCCCAGGCTCATCCAGATAGTGTCTGGGGCCAAATTTGAACTCAGGTCATCCTGACTCTAGGCCCAGCACTCTATCAGCCACCTGGCTGCCCAGGAAGGAACTCCCTACACGAATGAAATCAAAGGCCATACCCTGTCTCATCCCTATCCTTGATGCTACTAGAAGACTTATAGGATTGAAAATGAATGTCTCATAATTCTTTCGAAGGCTCCACTACTGCCTTGAAGGAGTAGACATTTTTTTAATATAAGATACAATTGCAGAAAACTAAGTTCACCCAAAAACCAATAAGGCAAGTCAACAGGCATTTATTAAGCACTTACATGTCAGGCACTGAGCTATGTCTAATAATACAAAGATAAGCCAAAAAAAAAAATAATCCTTGACCTCATGAAGCTTACATATTAATGGTGGAAGACAACAGAGAAAAGAATACCAAAAAACAGAATGTTAGGGAGAACAGGGGCATTGTAGGGAAAGTCCTGTGGTGATTAGTCGGCTACAGCTTTGGAGAGCGTGGGCCTCCTTCTTAAAAAAGATATTCTTTGAGGAACCAGCCAATCAAAAGAGGAGGTTACCGAGACAGAACACATTTCCAATGTGGGAAGTAGCCCGGGGGTAGAGTGAGCTTCCAGGGAAAAGAGGTTTCTTTGCAGGTAGAGAAAGTCCTGTTAAGATTAGTTATGGCTGCAGCCTAGAGAGAAATGAAGACATATAACTTTATATTGGAAATATTTCACTGGACAAGAAGCTACAGGGGAAAGATGAAAACAATTAAATATCAACTCTTTTTTATCTTGGAAATACACAAACCTTGGAGTGTTTTCATTAGAAATGCCAATAATATGTACTTCATGAATCAGCTAAAACTTTGACTAATGGGCTAGAATGAGGAACAATGAGTAGAAATTGCTAAGACAAATTCTAGTTTGATAGAAGAGAAAGCTTTCTAACAATTAGAGTTATCCAGAAATGGAATGGGCAATTTGGGGAGCCAGCCAAGCAAATGCTGGATGACCATTAGGTTTCTTATAGAGTATATTTTTTTTCAAGAAGGTATTAGGCTAAATTCCTTCAGAGATCCCTTCCAACTCTGAAATTCTGTGTTTCTCTGTCAATGCATATATTTTAACTGCAGAAATAATTTCCTAAGTGATGAAACCATGAACTATATCTGTAAAGTGTTTATGGGTATAAGTAAGGCTGTGTAAAGATTTTGAGAGTGCTTGATAGGTAGCTGTGTTTCAAATTTCAACATATGCAGAGTGTGTATAGTTTGGGATGCACGTAAACAAATATTTACAGCTGAAGCAGAGGGAAATGTTAAGCTCAGCTGTTAATTTGGGACTCAGAAAAAACTGAAGGAAATAGACTTCAAGCAGCAAAACTTTGATAAACGCAGAAAGAATCCTGTAAGACCTCTCAGTAAACAAATACCTGCAGATTGCTGCACTCCTTCTCTGGCTGGCTCTGTGAAAATCTAAGCTGATCATCACTTGAAAGGGACTGAGAGAATATGTTGATTAAGAAGGTATTGTGACATCAGTGAGAAAGCTCAGAGAAGGTCAGGGCATTGCAATCATGATACATGTAAAAAAAAAAAAGAAAGAAAGGAAGTATTATCTAAGCTTCCTGCTCTTATACCAGAAGAACTAAATATTTGTTCTTATGAAAATTCCACCACTTAATGTGTGAACTTGATCTGGTATAGTGCAGGGAATACTAGAAATGAAGTTAAAGGATCTTTGTTTGAATTCTGAATCTACTTATTACCAATGTTACTGTGGCCTTGTTTCTTCACTTTGCTGGTCCTTTGTCTAATCTATAAGATGAGAGAATTAGACTACTTGATTTCTTATGTCTTTTCTGACTCTAAATCTATGATCCTCTGAGATCATTTGACTCTTATAAATCTCAATTTCTCATGTTTAAAATGGGTGTGATGGTAATAAGTGGTCTGCCTCACAGAATTATTACTGTATGAGGACATATGACATAATTAATGTGAAAATGCTTCACAAACATGAAAAATGTACAAATTTAAAGTATTAATGTTTCTCATTATTCAAAGGTTGTGTTTATTTCTCAGCAACTAAAAACTTTGTTCTTGTCATCTTCTAATGTGTTAATTCACCTTGAGGAGAACTAGAGTCATGCTGAGCCAGTATAATATTGTAGTCCCATCCAAGTCCATCCAAGTGAATGGACCCCATTAAAAAAAACTGCTACAATAATTATTGCAGGTGTCCATTGTGTTACATGAGAAAATTACTAAAACGAATGTGTTAACAATTCAGAATGCTTAGGTGGTATGTGAGACCAAAACAACAAAGAGAAGGCTACTAGTGAATCTTGCTTAAATCAAGACTATACATCGACATTCATTCATATACATTCATTTGGGGTTCCAGGAATGTTCATCTTCAACCAAAAGGAGATGGCTGAACAAATTCTTCAGGTGCAGTTAAAAGGTAAACACTAGAAATATGACCCTCCCATTTTTCACTTTGAGGAGATGATATTTTCAATTTTAAAGGTCAGTAATAATATGTATAGAACTAAACACCAGGAATTATATTTGTATTTCATTGAATTCTTCTCCCCTGACTATACAAGACTGATGTAAATACATATTTAAAGAATGGTGAGGAGTGGCTGGATTTTCTCTTCTTTTGTCTTACTCTTTGGTTTCTACTATGTACAATAATCACATGTGAACCATACATAGCCAAAGCTGAAAAGAGTGCTTCTATAGGCTTGATGTGAGTTCATCTAGTTTTACTCTGTTTCCCCTTCCAATATCATCTTTACAGTTAAAATAAACTGAGAAACATTTTTCAATTAAGCTTATTCATGTGCCAGGTGGCCATATACCAGAACCCATTGATATATAATATCTTCAGAATTCTTTAATTTAGACAGGACCTAGTCTAAATGGATCAAAGAATAGAATAGTAATAAAGTAAACTTCTGCTTGATTCTAGATCCCATAGGGAGCACATTGCTGAGAACTTTTCCATGAAATTCTCTTGAGTTGTTTTCTCACTGATCTTCATTCACAGCTGGTCTTATTTCCAACTAGTAAATGGGCAAACTATCTTTACCCGCATGGTTTAGTGAAAAGATAAAAGACTAAAGATGTCCAATTCTTTGGTTCATGCTTTCTGCATGTGTGACCTTGTGGTTAAAGTCACTTAACCTTCTTGGGCCTCAGTTTCTTCATCTATACATTGAAGGATTTGGACAAGATGGTATCTTAGATCCCTTCTAACTCTGGATCAACAGTAATATCATTCTTCAAAGCAATAATCTACTACAGTCAAATGTTATCAGAAGGCAAAATGGGTGGACAAAATCATGTCATCTCCCTAATAAGATTTTAAGCTACTTAAAAACATTAATCTGTGGCTTACATTTTTTCCTTTATGGTATTGATAGCACCTTGCACTATATTAGCCATCAAAAAATCATAGAATTTGAGAAGCTGAAGGAGCCTCAATGGCTCGATCTAATCCAAGCCATAAAGGAAATAAATCCCTCCTCAGTAAATAAGTGTTAAATAAATATCTGATGAGTTGACTCTGAACAACAATATGGTGAAGTTGAAAGCACCCTTCCCAAGGAAGGCAGAATAACTAGTATACATCCATAATCTCAGGTAATCTTCAAAAAGAAAAGTCAATTGACCCCTTAGCCTCAGTAACCTCATCTGTAAAATGGAGATTAAACATGAAGGGAGACTTGACCGAATAATGTCTTTAGCTTTCTTCTAGCACTAAGAATAGTAAATCTGTAGGGTTCTCCAAAAAAAATACAAGCTGGAGTGAATTGAGTTTCTTCAAAGGAGTCTCAATTTAGGCACAGATATTTAGTGATTCTGTCTTGCTCTTTGGCATTAAAGTAACACAGATGGAATGATCAATGAGCTCTGTTTATTTCAGCATATCTGATATATTTATGGCTCTTTGTTTCCCTTTGTCCTTGCCAGAAAGACCATTCCTATTCTAATTGTTAACTGCTGTTCACTATTATCGTTAGCCACATTCTTGCAAATATAGAGAAGCTTTATATCCTCAGATCTACATGTTTTCTTATGCTGGAGATGTGTCCATATATGTAGTATTCAGGTATGTACAATTTTCCTCATTCCACAAAGTTTGACTCACTGCCCCTTTCAAAATCTTCTTCCCTTTGACTTTTAAAAATCAAATTGCTTTCAACAGAGACACATTGAGTTTAATAGAGAGGAACTTAAGATTTATGGCTTATGAATTATACATGAAACCAACTTCTCCTGCTAGTCACTTCATCAGAAAGTTCTTGGCTCTTCAAGTGAGTAGATATCACTGTTGAATGAATATCAGGATAAATTTTCTTCTATATAGGTTGATTTGCAGGAAGGAAGAGAGAGAATCAAGGCTGGGATGGGACCAGGGGTTGGGGTTTAACATAATTAATTTTTTAAAAAATAATTAAAACTGGATTCCTGAAAACCTGAAACAAAAATTGTCTAGTATTCTACTGTATAATATTGCAACAACTTTCCCTCCATTGTCCAAGTTCTCTAAATCCATTCTGGTAGTAAACTAAGAATTTAGGGTGACACTAAAGCCAATCTACTGGAAAATTATGAAAAGTTCTGAATGGGATCAATCAGGCAATGGGCATTTTTTAAGAATCTTTTATGTGCTAATAACTCTTAAGCTCTCAGGACACAAAAACAAAAGCAAAGCAGACTCTGCACTTGAGGAACTTACATCTAATGGGGAATATAACATATATCTATAATCAAATACAAAATAATCTTGAAAGGGAATGCCCTAGCACCTAGGGGAATCAGGAGAGGTCTAACAAAAAGTGGACACTTTTTTTGCCCTTCCTATTCCCTTATTTTCCTCCTTTCCTCCATCCATACATGGCACACCCTTTCAGGTTATCATGCTCTCCCTGCATCCTCTTCTCCCTCCTTTATCTAAATCTAATTTCAAAAGAATATGAGATAAACTATTTCTCTTTGAGATGTAAATGAATGCTCAAGACTTAAAGTATTTCTTCTCTCCCTTCAAAGGATTTTTGTTTGAAGACCAAGCCCTTGCTAAACTCATTGTAAAGATTAATAAAGCTTAACTGGTAATAGTCAGAGTTATAATCTTATAGAGGATTAAAAGGCATGCAGTAAACAAGGAGGACATCTGTCCTCTAGAAGTTTACACTCATGAATAAAGTCATGAATTATTTCCATTTTGATAGATGTGAAATTCGTGTAGAAATTACATTAGATACCAAGTTCGTATTCCCAGTCTACTTTATTAGTAACATACTGACACCCACGGTTAGATTAAGAACCATTCTAATCATTATAGTTACCAAAGCCTATAGTATATCAGCCATATATCCCAGCTTCCCTTAATAACCCATTCTTCATCTATTAATTTTGAATTTATTTAAATCCTTTTTAAATTTAATGGATAATTCTTTTTGAAATACTGATCAAGAGTTCAACCAAAGAAATCACTTGCCAGAATGGAAGACTTGCTACCAGTCACTGGAAAGGTGGTATTTGGACAGTAAATTTCAAGTCAATTCAGCAAACATTTATTAGATACCTACTTTGGTCATTTATTATTGTTTCACAATTCTTCCTTATTTTGTTTCCTTTGGCGGGGCATGAAGAATTGCTTCTTTAATTTAAAAAATAACATGTTTCCCAAGGAGGCAAATCCAGAAAATTTCTTATAAGACATAAAAAACCTTTCTATCTTACTTCTGGCTAAAAGCATTCTTTCCATAGTCCTCTAAGTGAAATCTCTTGGTGCCCATACTTTATCTGTATCTCTCCCCAGGTAATATTTTGCCAGAAAAATTAAAAGATTATTCTGAAGACAAGCTGTGATAATTACAGTTATAGGACAGAGAAAATTTAAAGAAATTATTCTCTTGCTGGTAATTTAGCCTATAGGGCTAGTTATTTGATCTGTGTTGATTAATACACTGGCCCTTTAATAATGATAAACCACATTTATTTGGTATATTTACCAAGTTTGTTATAACTATATTATGTCACTGGTTACTGAATTGAGTGAGCTATTATGTGTTATTATTCCTATTTCACAGATGAGAAAAATTGAGGCTGAGAAAGAAATGACTTTTCCAAAGGCTTATCAAATCTGCTAGAAAGAAGTGAGAGGCAGAATTGGTTACAGATATTTCTTAATCCCCTCTTCGTTCTTATCTAGGTATAGCAGCAAGCACCCCAGCATACCCAGGGTGGCTGCCAACGGGTTAACAATCTTGCTTTAATAAATCAAACATATCATTTACCTAGTTCAGGGGGGAAAGTCAGCATCCCAAACTTCAGAGTATACAGAGGTTACAAGCAAACAGAAATATTTCAGCAGACAGGCCTCCAACTGTCCAGCCATTACATCTACACCTAGTCAGTTACCAGAGAGAGAAGCATCAACATCTGGGTTTTTAAAAGCCGGGGGGCTCTCAATGGCTGCCCAGAGTCTCGTCTGGTCAAATCACACAACACTTCTCAAAGTGAGCCCCAAAACAAAGCCTCCATCAAGGACTATATAGCCTTCTCCTGACACAGAGAATGTAACAACCTTCTTGACCCACTGCCCCATCACAAAGTATCTCCTGAAAAACAAGCCTCCCACAACAGGTTCTAGGTGCACTTAACCTAGGGTCATGGAAGATCTTAAAAATTTACATTCCTATAACACTAGGCTAACTTGCTCACCAAATCTTCCGGAAACTAGTCGACTTGGGGCCTTATTAACATTAGTCAAAGAATATCTAAAAAGTAAAATTCTACAAAATAAAGGCATAATTTTATGCTAGAAACAGAAATATTCAATGGTTATAACCAATGCATGAACTATAAAGTGACTTCTAAATCAGTAGCAATCAAGACACCATGGACTCACAGGGGAAATTATTAGCTTAGCAATGAATATGCAACTGTATTTAAAAAGACTTGATATATAATGAAAAATGAATCCTTAACATTAATCTTAAAAATATAAGGCACACAATTATTCCTGAAAGAAAATAGTACAAGATCATCTCTTCTGTACCCAACTGGGGCATGAGGTATAAATCAATTTCTCAACTCTAAGCAGAAGGAAAAGTAAAGAAAAGGAATCAAGTGGCAGAGCTAGGATGATTCTTCTGGGACCAATTCTAGCATGCCACAAAGCCAGGAAAGAGAGCCAGGTAGGGCCATGTTACTACTTCAAGGATGCCTGGAAGAGAAGGGACCCAGCGGACAAAAAAGAACTGCTGTTGTCCTCTGCTAACAAAAGGGAAAAAGAGGAAGGACTCCAGAAGACAGAACTGAAAGTCCACTACCTCTAGTCAAGTAATGTTAGCTGTCCTTCATCATCATATGTCTTTCTACTAGCATTCAAAGTCACTACTAAGTTCTTTCCAGAGAGAGGTAATATGCATCTACATTCAACCACATGTCAATTAACAAGTCAGTTTGTAATAAGTGTGACTATTTAGTCGAGAAAGCCATGTCCATCCATCTAGTCCACTTAAATTGTTGAGACAAATATATCTGAATATTATTAATTATTAATATTATAAATATTATAGAGAGCTAGGCAGGACCTCAAAGGATATCTAGTCCAATCCCTTATTTTACAAAGTAAATGAGACCTAGAAAGGTAAAATGACTTGCCCAAAGTCACAAAGTCAATAAGCATCAAAGTTTTATCATAGCTGTTTTTTTAATTTAATTTTTTTGGTTACATTTTAAGTTCTGAACTGCCTCCTTTCCTCCCTCCCCACATGCACTAGAGAAAATTGCTATTTGACAAAGATATATGTGTATGTACACACATATACACACATGTATATGGATTTATAACCATTTGACCAGAACATATATATGTATGAATTTATAACTATACTATGTATACTTCTATTTATCAGTTCTCTGAAGGGAGAGAGCATCTTCCTTCATAGGTCCTATTACTTCATTTGGATATTTATAATACCCAGAATACCTTAGTTATCCTTTAAAATATTCTTTCCAAAAATAAATATTCACTGTTATTCTTCAAACAATATTGCTGCTACTGTATGCAATGTTCTTTGTTATTTCATGCAAGTCTATGTTTTTCTAAAATCAATCTGCTCATCATTTCTTATAGCACAATAGTATTCCTCTAATAAACTGTTTAACATTTTAAAATTTTATAAAAATGCACTGATTACTTAGCTAAAAAATACTAGTAACAGTTTCAAATCAATGTGTAGTTCAAAAAAAAAAAAAAACTTGGTGTCACATAAAATGGTATTTGCGCACCATTTTCTAATTGTGTTTAAGGTTTCCCAAGTTTTACATAATGGAGATAGCAACAGCCCTCCCCTTGAGAGGCATCTCCAGAGTTTTATCATTATATGGTGCATGATTAGGCACTGTTCCTTTAAAAATGAATTATTCCCTCAGTAATTTAAAGGAGAATGGACTCCTACTTAGAAAGAAGAAATATCCAAATGAGTTGACTTTCCAAAATGTACTTTACTAATTTTCCCATCTATATCATTTGTTTCCAAAGAGATAAAGAAGTTGAAGTTAAGTAAAACAGGGCAAGAACCCGATGTACCCATAGAGAGAAAATAGAAGGCTCAAATTGTATTAGGCCCAAAGTAATAGAGTTTATTGTTCAGTATGGCATAAGATCTAAATGGCAGAGAACTCTGGATCTATAATCAGAGAACTTGTTTCTGTTAGTTCTTATTACCTGAATGATCCTGGATCAGTGATTAGGCCTCAGTTTCAATACTCATAAAGTTAAAGGGACTAAATAAGATGATATTTTTTTCAACTCTTAATGTTATAGTTATATGTTAGAAGTGAGATTTGTAGCAGTTTAAATTGGTTTTCATAAGTATTTTAGGTATTATAGCCATTGATAAGGGTTAACATTATTAGTACTGCCTAGATTACATTTCAGAGCAGATTTTACATTACATATTCATTTATAGTCCCTCATCTTCTTGATGTTATTCTTATTGGCCACTAAAATCCAGTAACCTAGAATACTTCCTTACATAAAAAGGACTTGAGACTGAAAGCTTCCTGTTTCCTTCACCACTAAGAAATTCCTCAAATGGATTTAATTATTCAGGTTCTAAACTACTCTCAGTTTTAAAACATTTTTTCCTTACCTTTCTATCCTAGGAACTAATTTTTACTTACTGGAGTCTATTGAATCTTGTCAAAAATTCATTAACTCAGTCGGCAGATTCTCTATATTTCAGTTGCCTAGTAGAGAAGCAGATTAAAAGATGGGCTTTAATGAAGGAAAAAAAATCAACTGAGATAATAATTATTCTCATTATATCACATTTTATAATGTTACCCAACCCCACTTGAAAGGTGGAGACTCCTTCCATGTTACTGTTAGACTAGGTAATGCCAACTACCCTTCCAACTTCTAAATACTGAAATTGGGTGAATTTTTAAAATACTATTTATATCATCCTAATTCTTTGAGATAGGTAATGTAAGTATTTCTAGCTTCTTTTTTACATTTGAGAAAACTAGTGCTCGGAGAAGTGATCCCAATGGCTAGGATGAGATGGAGTCAGAGCTTTCATATTAATTCAAGTTGATAATCATTTGTTAACACATATCACATGCAAGGTACCATGCTAGACATTGAGGGCACAGAGTCAACAAGGAAATAATTACTGCCTTCAAGGAATCTACATTCTTGAACCCAGATTTTCAGTTTCCTATTCTTGATCTCTTTCAATTACACCATGGTAATGGGAGGTAAATAATTTTCCCTAGGAAAATATTCAAATGTGACTATGTGTATGTGATTATTTATGAGTATGTGACTGAAAGAGAATGGTTTTAACTTTGGTGTTGGCACTACTGCCCTTATTATTTTTCATGATCTGGCTGGGTATGTGAAATTGTTTCTCTTGGATAATGTTATGTCTTTGAAATGAGTGTATAAGTTCCTGTCAGCCGCACCCAATCCAGGGAAGTCAAGTTTAGGTTTTTCTATGTCTGATTTCCCTTTTGTGTATGATAAATGATTGCTGTTTAGGTCTTTTAAATGATTGTGTGTGTGTGTACAGATATAAATATAGATATAATATCCCATTGGGCTACTTTGAGGGAACCTTGATATTACACATTTGCATATTGACATATTTGTGAGACTCCAGGTACGAGAAAAGATTCCATGCCAAGCAAGTGAGTTATGTATTGAGTTCCTGGATTCTGCCTTCTTAAAAAACACACCAGTTTGAAAGATTTGCTGCTTCCAGACCTCCCCAGTGATGTCTCCTTCCATAAATAAGTCTAAGCATTTGCTGAGCATGCAAGGATTTGCCATCCCTCAGATGTAAAGGCCCTATTCACAGAAATTTATTAAAAGTAATATTGACAGAAAGGAGAGATTGTAGCTTGAGGGTCTTCCATCTTATGAAGAAGAGTGGAGTTATAAGGAAAAATACATAGAATAACACCTTATGGCATTGAAAGTTATCCTATTGAGTGCTATAAAAATTAAAATTAGCATGTGCTACCAGCTCAGGGGCATATTTTAGATGTCATGAACCATAAAATATCATTGCTAGGCAAGAGTATCTGGTTCATCCTCTTTATTCTTTGATGTGGATAACAATTCCCAGAGAGGTGAATGATTTACCCAGGTCATGCTACTAGCTAGTGACAATACTGGAGACAGATACCGGGTCTTCTGACATAATCCATTCAGTTGAAATGTATTGGGTATCAGGCCAAACAGAACTTAAACCATTCATCTAATAATTTAACAAACTGTTTTATAAGTAACTTATTTGTCATAAGGTTTGGTACACTATTAGAAGTAAAAATCCTTTTCACGTACATACATGGGATACAGGTTGTTCAATGTAACATTTAGTAATAAGCTTGTCTCTGGAAACCAACCATGATAATGTGGCTCAGCTGTCTTATCTGATTATGGTCTTAGTTGTTATTAAGCAATTAGTATATTTCTGGCTTAAATCATTTCATAGAAAGTCAGTCCAAGAACATTTTTCCAGTCCATAAGAGGCTATTAAAAGGCACTTAAAGCCATTGAACTGTGGCTGATATTGGCTATACTGGCGCTGCCTTCCTTTTAAGCATGATTTTAATGTTTTCCTGAAGTCTGGCACTTTGAAAGAGAAAACTTTATGGGATTCAGGTTAGTGAGTGAGTGTGAAAGTGATGGATGCTATAGTTCCAAAACTGGGGAAATTATATCCTTATACCAGTATCAATAAAAATCCCCCCTCAGGTTATGGAATGAAAATGTTTTGTTTCCCTATGTTCTCAGATGTTTGATGGGGAAGGATAAAGAGGGTATTTTGTTTTTTTATCTTTTTGCTGCTACTGCTGTTATTGTTAAGTTCTATAAGTGACCTCATTTAGTGGTTCTCAAAATGAATGAGCCCACTGTAAAGGAGGAGGAGAAGGAAAGAGGAGGATGTGGAGATGAAAGTCAATAAGCAAGTAAACAAGCATTTGTTAAGAACTGTATGCCAGGCACCATGCTAAAAGCACTGGGAATGCAAATATGAGCAAGAAGAAAGACAGTGCTTGCCATCGAGAAACATACATTATAATGGGGGAAGACAGCACTCAAAAGAGAGGTGAAGAGGATGGGGTGTAACATGGTGGCAAAGTACAGACTATGAAGAGTAGACGACCTGGGACCTTCTTTCAAATGGAGGTTCTAGAGTGTAAAGCCAATCACGCGAAGCTTTCCAGAGGCCTGCTACTGTGAACAGCTTTCCAGGTTCTGATTACATAGTATAGTGAATTCTCTATTTATTCAAAAACAAATCAGAACAAAACATTCACAGAAAATCAAGGTACAACATTCACAATGTTACAGTAACTCAAAACAGAAAATCAAAATACAGAATTCACCATGTCATAACTCAACAACTTATCACTAAAATGGCTACATAGTTTTCAACAAAGTACAAATCATTTTGTACTCAAATTATTATTTGATATTAGTAAATTATTTGATATTATTAGATATCAAATTCTATCAAATAATGTAACTCAATTATTTAGTAACTCAATCATTCAATCATCCTTAATTAGATAAATCTTAAGGAGGAGAGCCTCCTTAATCCTTAACTCACTCATCCTTAAGGAGGCAGCCTCCTTAAAGGACACAAAGTACAATAATCAAAGTTCTCCATGCATGGGGTACAATTATGTTACAATATCAGTCACTACTCAGTACTCACTTAAGTGGTAGTGGAAAATACAGAGGTCATCTACTCCTAGGTTACAAGTAAGTTACAATTTATCAGTCACTACTCAATGTCCACAGACAGGTTTTTTCATCTTGACTTGAGGCAGGTAGCTCCTACCTGAATCCACCAAACTGTCACCTGGGTTCAAAGGCAGATAGCTCCCAGCTCCTTGTCCAACTCTCCATGCAGTTTCTGCTCCACATTGAAGCTCACAGTGTGCAGTCCATCTCAAATCCTTCACAGTCTCTGTTCCTGGGAGCCACAGAAAGACAAAGTACTGACACCACAGTCATGCTTCCTCTGGCAGCTCCAGCTGGCCCTCAGAAGTCTTCAGCAGCTCCTTTCTCAAAATCAAAATCACTTTCTCCCATTCTCAAAATCGCAATCACTTTCTCCACAGAAATTCCAGTCCAGCAGCAGCAGCAACCCAGCCTTCAGATGCTCACTGAGAGAAATTCTCTCTCTCTCTGGCAGCAGCTGCTCTGCCTCCAGATGCTTGTCCCAAGAAGTTCTGACTGTCCAGCTTCGCTCTTCCTTAAATACGGTATTAGCTTCTCCCTGTTCAGCCCCTTCCTGTTATATCAGCAACAAGGGTTCATACCTTCTGTTTTTTTTAACAGAGGCTTAATTTGAAACGATGCTAAGTGCCTCTCAGCTTAGCAATAAAAAGGGATCTTCAGATTTCATTACTATTACACAGAGGTACTCACCAACTGGAGAAGAGAGCACAGGGGCAAAGGAAGAAGCCAGCTGAAACATGAAAAGGAAAAATGGACATTGATTTTAGATTGAACCATCATTTAAATCAGATTTTGTATGTGTGAAAACAAGGTAGAAGTATAGTCTTTTTCAGTCTAGGAAAACTCCTAGAAGTGCTGTGATGAGTTTCCAAGTGCCATGGTCTGATTTGTTATTCACACAAATGGATTCCCTAATCAACTTAATCATCAAGAATCATCATAATAACTACTTGCTTATTCTGAAAAATCTGGTAGTTGTGTCTTAATGACTAAGGAACTAGGATCATATCCATTCTTTTTGGTATTTAATAACACTGTTTCGGACAGGCTTTTAAGAAATTATCTGTTTATAGCTGTAATAAAAGGTTTATCTTAGCCAGTTCTCAAAACCTATGTAGTCATAGAATGTTAAATTTGGAAAGGACCTTAATGATGATCTAGAAGGACTCCCTCAGTTTTCTCACTTGTAAAATAAAGGGATTGGAGTAGAATGGGGATAGGGAACCTGTGAACTCAAGGCCCTAGGTCCTTGGGTACAACTTTTTGACAGAGTCCAAGTTTTACAGAACAAGTTTTATTAAGGAGATTTTTTCTGTGAAGTTTGGATTCAGTCAAAGTGCCCACTTGAGGACCAAGAGGGCCACATGCGGCCTTGAGGCTTCAAATTCCTCATCCCTGAACTAGATCATCTTTGAATCCATTCCAGCTCTAAATCCTATTATCCTAAGAAATAGATTTGAAAGAGATTCTATTCCAAGTACACTGTGTGATCATTAATTTAGGGATTTCATTAATACCCAGTGTATGATCTGATTTTCATCCACTGCCAAATTTAATCAACAATTTTCTCTGATGAACAATTGAACATATATCTAATTATTTGCCAATTACCACTTAGATGATCCTCTCAGGTTTTTTTCTTAATAATTGATATCAGGATTTTTACCACCCCTCCAAGAACCTCCTGACTCCATTCATACAACAGACATTCATTAAACACTAACATGTGAAAAGTTCTGTGCTAATCAGTGTGGATACAAAGGCAAAAATGAAATAAACCCTGCTCTCAAGGGGCTTTACTCTTTCAGGTTCATCTCATTCAATCACTCCCTTGAATGTTCTTACAGTTTTGTACATAGGGTTAATTTCAGTGGGCAGCTGGTTATAGTATCCTAAGCAGAGTTTATTGTCATTATTTATCTTGGAAAAAGAATGATGTTGTACAGAAATAGGTTCATTAATTACCATGTTTTAATTCAGAAAAGATCATTTGGAGAAATGGTCTAGGCATGAAATAACCCCAATCTCACAAATTACTATTTAAATCTGAGAGAAGACAAATAAGAAAAAGACTTAATACACTCAAGATTATACTATAAGCTTCTAGAAATCAGGGGATATTTTGTTTTTAACTTTATATCGCTGGTGCTTTGCACAGTATGTGGTACATTGTGTAATAATAATCATTAATAAATGTATGCTGACTTGTTTCAAGAATATAGTGCTAAAGTATGCTAAGTTATAAATATCAGCTTAATTTATATTTTGCTTGGCAGATAAATAACAAAATTCCACTTCGTTCCTTTTCAAATCTATTCCTAGTGGTGAACATTTCCCCCCAAGATTACAATTTGTTGATTTCTAATGGCATTGTGTTAGAACGAGTCACTTTATCAAATATTGTAATTTTTCTCATATGCAAAGTATGATATTTTTCCTTTTTTTACAGTTCAAATTTGAAGTCTGGTAGGTTTTTTTTAAGATGAATAGGAACGAATAATTCATCACCTGCAATTTAAAGGGCAGATCTTATTTGTAACTATATGTAGGAGAGAGACATTCATAGTGCATGTACATTCTTCAATACATTTTTAGTATGATATAAAAATAGAAATGACATTTTAAATATTACTTTTAGAAATAACAGTGATTCTTAATATCTACTTAATTGAGAACAATTCTGGGGTCTCTCAGCAAGAGCTGCCAGTTTCCCTGCAGGAAATCCATTCTGTTGACTGGATTAGGAAGTACTAATCAGCATACAGCCATACAAATGAAGCTGGGAACTTTTTCAAGTTCTCTGTGGCAAATCATTCTTGTTTAAAAAAAAAAAAAAAGGAAAGTAGAGGAAAGGGGCAAGAGGGGCGGGGAGAGGATTGGAGAAGAGGAAAAGAGAGGGGAAGGGAGGGAAGGTGGGGTGAAAAGAGAGGAGAGGAGAAGAGGAAAAGATTATCTGTAAAGATCTCTTTATTTTTCCAAATTTCTCTGTAGTGAATCTGTTTGAGGGGCATGTCAGTAGGATGGGCCAGACCTGATGGCATTTTGATTTTTTACCACAAACTGACCTGGAGAGAAGACTAGAAAAAGGAAACATTATATTAGATATTGTTGTAGTCAGTGAAATCAAAATGACAAGGGAGTCTTTTAATTATTTAAATGTTTCATTTTTATTTTCAGTTTTAAATTTTCTACCTTCCTCCATCCCCTTCTTCACTGATTGAGAAGGCAAGAGATTAAAAAATAAAATACCCACTATACATATGAAGACATGCAAAATATACATTAACTTTATTTTTCATCACTTCTTACAGCACAGTAGTATTCCACCACAATCATATACCACAACTTGTTCAGGCATTCTCCAATTGATAGGCATCTCCTCAGTTTCTAATTCTTCACCACCACAAAAATAATCCTATAAATATTTTTGTACATATAGGTCCTATTCATATTTTCTGTGATGACTTTGGGATATAGATCTAGTAGCAGTATTGCTGATTCAAAGGGTATGAACGGTTTTCTAGCCTTTGGGGCATAATTCCAAATTGTTCTCCAGAATGGTTGGACCAATACACAGCTTTACAAACAGTGTATTAATGTATCTATTTTTCACATCCCCTCCAGAATTACTAATTTTCCTTTTCTGTCATGTTAGACAATCTGATGGGTGTGGGATAGTTGCCTCAAAGTTGTTTTTAATTTTCATTTGTCTGATTAATGATTTAGAGCATTTTTCCCATGACTGTTGATAGCTTTGATTTCTTCTGAGAACTCGTTCATATCCTTTGACCATTTTTTTTCAATTAGGGAATAGCATTTATTTTTTAGAAATTTGGCTCCATTACCTATAAATATTTGAGAAATGAAAACTTAATCAGAGAAACTTGATGTATTTTTCCCAATTGTCTGTTTTCCTTCTAATTTTGGATACATGGGTTTTGTCTCTCCAAAACCCTTTTAATTTCATGTAATCAAAATTAGCCATTTTACCTCCCATGATCCTCTCTATCTTTTGTTTGGTCATAAATTCTTCCCTTATCTGTAGATCTGACAGGCGCTTTTCCCCATGCATCCCTAATTTGATTATGATATCACCCTTTATGTCTATGTCAGGTATTTATTTTGACCTCATTTTAGTATACAATATGAGTTGTCCAGCTATTCCTAGTTTCTGCAAGATTGCTTTCAAGTTTTCCCATCAGTTTTTATCAAATAATGGGTTCTTGTCACAATGGCTTGAATCCTTGTGTCAAACTAGGTTATTGTGGTCACTTACTTCGGTCTATTGTGTACCTAATGTTTTCCATCATTAGCCATCGTATTGCTTATCCAGTACCAAATTGTTTTGGTGATTAACACTTTGTATAATTTAAAATCTGGTACTTCTAGACCAACTTCTTTCACTTTTGTTTTTTCTTGATTCCCTTGATATTCTTGACTTTAGGGATAAAAGGAGTTTAATGTGGGCAGCATTAAAGGAACTAGTCCAGGGGTCATTGGGCTTAAAGCTAGAAATTACTAAATAATCTAGCTATGGAATCACAGATTTAGAGCTGGAAGGCACCTCAAAGTCCATTGAGTTTAATCTGCACATTTTGCAAATGAGGAAATTGAGACACAGAGAGGTAAATTCATTTACCTGGGATCATGAAACTAGTAAGAATTTGAGGGAGTATGAGAAGGCAAGTCTGTCCTGAGTCCACATGCAGTACCCAGTCAATTATGCCATTCAATTAGTCTAACCCTCTCAACTCACCAATAAGAAAACAAACCTAGAAAGGTTGTGACTTCCCCAGTGAAGCATAACTAGTATTTGAAATTATCTGGACAGATAGTCAAATAGAGCTAGAAAGGAACTTAAAGTATATTAATGAATTTGGCAAACTAACAGTTCTTGAGCTGTTCATTGTCTCAATGAGGTAGAAAGCTAACCTGAGTAATCAATTTTTCTACACTGTTTTCAGTTAGCTATATGATCTTTTATTTTTTTCTCCAAGTCACAGTATTCAATCAATAATATTTTTTTATTTATTTATTCATTTATTGTTATTTATAATAGCTGTCATTTATATAGAATTTGATGATTTTCAAAGTATTTTACATTATGTCATCTGATCCTTGCAACTAGCTTTGTGAGCTGCATGGTATTATTATCTGTGTTTTGTAAATAAATGCAAGTAAGGTTCAGGGTTAGGAGAGACTTAAAAGAGAAAGGTGGTTTCTATTTGAGAACAAGGTCTTGAAGCCTGTGATCTGCTATTCCTAAATAAATATTTAGATTTTTCAGGCAGCTACAGCCCCAACCTCATCTTCTTGCAGTGTCTGGGGTATATCTATTTCTCCCTCTTTCCCACTCAGCCCTGTATTATCCTAATACCTTGACATTTATTTGATTTTCATAAAAAGTCAATGTGTATAGTGGAAAGAAGACTGGCTGTGGCTACTTGGTATTTATGTAATCATGGACAAGTCACAATCTGTGAACTTATTTCCTCATCTATAAAATAATTTTTTTTAAGATGTGCCACTGATCAAAGTGTGTTGTACATTTGAGAATTCTATGATGTAAGGAAAAGGAATTCTTATATAGATATTAGCTATTAGAGCTTTTCTTATTATGCTATAACATTCATTGACTCTACTTTTTCAAATGACTGAATTCAGGGCAGTAATATAAGTCTATCTCAGAACTTTTGTCTTCATAGAACATGCCATTTTATGTTATTCCACCCACCCCACCCCCTTTCTTTTTCTCTGCACTTGGTTTTTGAATGTTTTGTAAGTTAAAGGTTATTTGTGAATTAAGTCATGAATTTAAAAGGAGATTTGTTTACAATGAAGCCACAAATTTAATTCAGGATTCTTTGAGAGGTAAAACTTACCCATGCATAGAACACAGTGACTTTGGAATGAACAAGGCAACTTATGTGCAGTGATGTGAAACTGGGAAAGATTATGTGACTGCAGGCTAGAATCTATAGCTTTTACTCAGGAAAAACATTACCAATTTTCCATAAAAAACCAACTAATTTTTAAAAAGTTATTTGGAAGATAGCAAGATTTGATTGACAATTTGCTGGTACTAAAATTGAGTATATACTATATTTTGGAGGACCTGTTTGACTCCTATTGATTTTTGTCCTATTATAACATTCTGTAAAACACACAATAATTCTCCATGCACCTTTTTTATTTTTATTGTACAGTTTCATTTATTAATTTTAACTCAATTTAATTTTCAGTTCCAAATTCTTTCCCTCTCAAGCCCTTCTTTTCCATTTAGAAAGCAGGAAAATCAAAATTCTTAACAAAAAATGTATGGACAAGGAAAATTAATTTCCATATTAGCCAGGGCATATGTGTGTACGTATGCATATATGTATGTGTGTATGTATATATGTATTATATACACATATACCATTCTGCACTCTGAGAAGCATGTTTCAATATGAGTCTTCTGGGATTGTTGACTATTGTTTTTATCAAAGTTCTTAAATCTTTCAAAGTTGTTTGTCTTTAGAATATTGTTAATCTTGCATAAACTGTTCACCTTATTCTTCTCACTTCACTTTGTATCACTACTTAGAAGTCTTTCCAGGTTCTTCTGAAGCCATCCCATGCATTATTTCATAATATTATTCCATTACACAATAGCATTCTATTACATTCATCTTTCATATCTTGTTCCCCATTCCCCATTGTTGCCATTCCCCAACTGATGAACACTCCTTCAGTTTCCAATTTCAGTCACCACAAAAAGAGCTTCTATAGCTCTTTTGTACATATGGTTTCTTTTCCTCATTATTTAATCTGCTTTGGGTATAGAGCTTGGAGTGGTATCACTGGGCCAAAGGGTATGCACAGTTCAATAACTTTTTGATAATAGTCCCACATTTCTTTCCAGAATGACTAGATCAGTTCACCACTTCAGCAACAGTACATTATTGTATCTGTTTTCCCACAACCCTTCCTGCATTTATGATTTTCCTTTTTTGTCAACTTTTCCAATTTGATGTTTTGAAATAGTATCACAAGGTTTTAATTATTTTTCTAATTCTTGATTATTCAGAAGATTTTTTCATATAGCTATTGATAGCTTGGATTTTTTGCTCTAAAACTTCATATTCATATCTTTTCACTATTTGTCAATTAGGGAATAGTTTTGATTCTCTCCTTGTGCATTTTCAAAGATGGTAAAGAATGATACTCCAAAAAATGTAACTCAAGAAGATGCAACTCAAAATGGTGCTATTCCCATAACCATCCCATCAGTTAGAATGCTAAGTCAAGAAATGTAGGTGTACATTGTGTCCCAGACACATGACCATTACCTAGACATGGGTAAGTCACATCACTTCTAAAAGTTTGTTTCCTCATCTTTGAAAGGAAGATCATAATACTTATACTGCCTACCTTAAAAAGATTTTAGTAAAGAAGACACACAGCTCTCTCCCCTTTCTTTGAGTGGTTGTCTAATCTCATCAATGTAGACATTTCCTCAGTCAATACAGACCAAAAATTTGAAAGTAGTTTACAAATGTTTATTCTTTTGGGGGGTGGCTTAGAACACTTGGGTCAAAACAGCACTGGCTTTGGGATGGCAATAGCAGGAGCAACCAAGCTCCCAGGATGATAAGGGAACAGAACACCTCGTCAGAAAGAGATCCCCAGGGACCCCTGTACCAGCACTGAGAGCAAAATCAGGTGCTGTTTGATACCTCTTACTTGGCTATTAATTCCAAGACACAGTTCTAGGGTGTAGAGGAGTGGTCACAATCACAAGGAAGTAGGTGCTCTATTTATGTAAGGACCACAGCACAGAATAGGAGGGCAGTGGCAAGATTTCTTCTCATATCAGACCAATCTGGAAGCACCAAAACCTTACAGGCCCCCCCTGAGTTGTAAAAGCAGCAGAAGTTCATCAAAGACAAAAGCTGGGAGTGCAGAGATGAGAAGACCCCAATTCATTAACATAAAGTCAAAAGTCAAGACTAGGAAAATGAGCAAACAGCAGCAATGGGATATGAGGCTGAAAGAACTAAAGAAAAATCTATTTTTTTTTAAAAAGAGAAAAAAATAAAAAGATCTTCTTAAGGTCTTTGTCTTTATCCTTTCTTTCAATTTAGTATTTATTTTGACTTCTGATATAAAATTGATTCTAATATAACTCCCAAATCAATAATGTATAGTTTTCTGTCCATTAAGCGATAGTCTATTTCATTTTGGGGGATAATAATTGGTTTACTCCATGTTCAGTGCCTTTTGGCACACTTTAGGAAAAACATAGTCATGATACACAGGAGAGAGGCCAGTATATAATTTATAAGCCTGTATTATCTTTCTCTTCTCAAAACAGCCATATTTTCCAGCATGTTTTTGCCATTCTCCTCTATGCCCAACTTTGCATAAAAGTCACTAGGGATCAAAGTATATTTCGATTTTCTTTGAAGAATCAACAAATTCTTCCTGTGATTTCTTTTACTTTTCATCCTTTACAATAAATGTTGATGCTTAAGCTTCAGTTATCTTCACATTGGTCTTTTGACTTAATGTTTATCATAAATACTGCAACACAAGCTGATCATGTGTCCTGTGAAATCATGTTCCTTGTTACTTTGGGGCACATGATGAAAGCAAATCAATGTTTTGGTTTTTTTTTTTGACTCAGCAAAGAGAATCTGTTAATTAGCTGTCCATTTATCTGCAACTTTGTCTTAGAATTATATTGTGAGAATATCAACATTCATGGTTTTTTTTTTCCTAACAGAAGCCTTTTTTTGGTCATTAGGCAAAGAGTTCACATTTGGAGTTGCAATGTTGGTATACATTTGTGAGATTCCTAGCACCATTTGCCCTGAATAATTCATCACTAGAGATAATTTTTGGAACTAAAACTAAAGTTAAATGTTCAGAAAGGAAATGGGAATTTCCTTATACACTTTCATCTCTTGCCTGCATTTTTGTCCCTTTTAAGAAGCAAGCACAGAGAAGTTGCAGCACAAATTTAATGAAAATGTCACAGCCTGACAAAGCCCCTACCTGTAGTTTTCACACTAGATTGAGTATACTCATCTAGTTGAATTTAATTCAGAGGAAAATTTGGAGATTTGTGCATCATCACCTATTGGTTAACAAGTAATCTTTTGCTCAATCAGTCTACTCGTACACAAGCAAGAGAATAAGGGATGGGGGGGGGGGAGAAGCTGGGGATATACAGTTTGAGAAATACCTATTAGATTTCTCAACCTCTTTCAGCTTACTGAAGTGGCTTTCTTTGGTTCAGGCCCAGGGCTTTTTATTTTCAAAATACCCTTTTCTGAAACATCTCTGTAAGGCAAGGTAAAATGTAATGGTATTAAAGAAATCAGGATAAGCTCACATGATTCACTTCCATGAATTTGCAATTCATTGAGGGAACAGCTTGGCTCTTTATGATAAATTATTACTCAGGGCCTTGGAAATGACCACATGCCTTAGGAGATTTTTTTAAACAAGAATCTAATATATGTTTTCAATATGCATCAGGAAAGAAAATTTTTCACCCAGACTAGGAATGTGTTTTTTAAGATGTTCTTTAAATCCCTATAGGATTAATAACATTCCTTTATTACATTTGCCCCTAACAGGTATTCCCCAACCTCAGTGAATATAAGCCCTACACTCCAATATCTATATATCTAGAGACCATGCTGATTAGTACTTTAATTACCAAGCATTTATTAAGTCCTTAATTTGAGTTATTGGGCTAAGTACTTGGGATATAAAAAAAAAAAGCAAAACATGGCGGAACTCTCTAAGAACTCACATTCTAATGGGGGAAACACAATGAAAAAACCTGAGTATAAAATATATATAAATATACAGGATAAATAGAAGGTAATCTCAGAGGGTAAGTGTTAGCATTAAGTGAGACCAGAAAAATCTTCTTCAGAAGGTGGAGTTTTAAGTGAGTCTTGAAGAAAGCCAGCAAAGCCAGGATGTAGAAGTGAAGAAGGGGATTATTTCAGTCTTGGGGGGGGGGGAGGTGACATTTTTATTTGCATTATTGCATTAATTAGTCTAAAACATTTATTCTACTATTTATGTAGTTAATTTGTTCAATATCTCCTAGAAATCTTGTTAGAATTACATTCTTATCTGGTAGAATAGTGTGACTAAGTTCTTCTAGGTTAAAGACCATGTATTAAGCTAAGAATTTTAGGATTGGAAAGGATCTAGAACCATAATAATAGCTCATATTAACAACACACTTTATAATTCACAAAGTCTTCATAATAACTCTGTAAGGTGCCACATTTAAAACATAAGGAAAAAGACTGAGGAATATAAATAGACTTACTCATCAACCTACAACTAGTAAGGGAAAAACACTCAAACCGAGGTCTTTGGATTGCAGTTTTGCAGTAGGAATTTTTCTCTTCATTTCTTTTAATACATTTCCCCCTTTCTTCTCCTTCCTATCCTTTTTATCTCTTTCCATTCCCTTCTCTTTCCTGTCCTTTTCTTCTTTTCCTCCCCATCTCCACTCATTCCTTTCCCTTCCCATCCCTTCTTTCCTTCCACTCCCCATCTGTTCCCTTTCTTTTCTCTTCTGTAACAGCAAGTACCCTAGCATACCCAAGATGGCTGCTAGTATGGGTTCTCTGAGTTGCTTTTCTAAACGAAAGCAACTCAAAAAGGGCTAACAATCTTACTTTTAATCAAACGTATACACACACACATATAATCATTCAGCACCCTGAACTTCAGAAAATACAAACAGAAATTACAAGCAGACAAAGAAAATAACACAGTTCAACAGACCAGCACACAGGACTTTTAGCTATCTGAACATTACATGGTTACCAGAGAGAGAAGCACGACATCTGGGTTTTCAGAGCCAGAAGGCTCAAAGGTTACCCAGAGCCTCATCTGGCCAAATCACACAACTCTTCCCATAAGTGAGCCCCAAGACAAAACCTCACCTTAGAGAGTATGTATAGCTTTCTCCAGGGTCACAACCTTCATGACCCACTGCCTAATTACAAAGTTAAAAAAAGTTGTGGGTCTTCCTGAAAAACAAGTTTCCCCTAAGCAACTTTCTCTTGTTGGGGTCCAAGTGAGGCCCATTAAGGGGCAGGAAACATCCTCAAATTCTCTAGGCCTTTTAAGGTGCAGGGAACATCTTCGAATTCCCTTACCATTACACCTTCTTTTCCAGTTCCTTCCACTTTCCTTCCTCTCTGTTCCTCTTCCATTTCCTTCCCTTCAACTAATGTTAAATTGGAGAAAATTCTTTCTTCCATAAATCTCGTAGAGGAATATGAAACATACACAAATAACCATAAATACAGAACAAAGTCCAAATAGGGAAGAGTTCTTACGAACTGAGTGGGTAGTATTGAGGAAGATCCATTTGAATGAGATTTTAAAGAATGGGGAGAAGTTCAACAGAAAGAAGAGTGGTAAAAGGTCCTTCCAAGTATATGTAGAAGGAAATGACCGAGACACAGAAGCCAGAAAAGGAAGGATGTGCATAGAATGATGCAAGTAATACAATTGGATTGGGACATAGAAAGAGGTGGGATGATGCTATAAGCCATAGAATGAAAGGTAGGGCAACACTAAATTGTAATTTTGAATGCCAGACTAAGAAGTTTTAGTTTCATTGGTAAGCAGTAGAGAGGAATTGAAAGGTTGGGGTTGAGAAATATCATGAAGAGATGCTTTTCTGAATGCTCAGACATTTGTTGGTATCAGTGAAATAACATCAAGTGTTCTTTCTAAATGGGTAGCTCTGTCTGCACATTTCCCTGACAAGGATTCAAGAACGCCAGTGTGGAGAATAGTAGCCAGCCTATTTCACAGCTAAGAGTGAAGCCTATACAGAAATGCTTAGAGGAGCAGAAATATAATAGGTGTGCTTCAGTCTGTGGCCCATCATCAGCATTCTGTTTGTGAGTTAGGTGTTCTAGCTATCATTTTTATATTAGATGCAGTTTTGAAAGATTTCTTTTTTTTACTACTGTCATTTCATTTTGAAATGGTTTATTATATCCTTTAGAATCTAGGTTACTTTTGTAACATTGAATTCCTAAGGGAGGTGAATTGAGAATAACAAATATATCTCTTACATAAATGCCAAAGGTGTGGTTGACTTTACAGAATGCATCCTGGATTTTTGAGGTAGATGGTGCTACTAGTTATGTTAGGGCAGTTAGATGGTACAGTCAATAGAGAGCAGGGCTTGGAGTCAGGAAGACCTTAGTTCAACTCTGACCTCAGACACTTACTAGCTGTGTGACCCTGGGTAACTCACTTAACCCTGTTTGCCTCAGTTTCCTCATCTGTAAAATGAGTCAGAGAAGGAAATGTCAAAACACTTCAGTGTCTTTGCCAGAAAATTCCAAATGGGGTCACAGAGAATCAGTTGTAACTAAAACAACTCAATAACAAAACAACAAAAACTAGCTACTTTTCTTGTACCCAAAACTTGAGAAAGACCCAACTTACAATTTAGAAGTGGACCCTTTATTGGCGCCATGTTGGCTACTCAGGTCCCTACCCCAAACTGACAGCTGCAAGCCAAAGCAAAGCCTCAGCTTTTAAAGGCAAGCCACATGGCCAATGGTTAGGGAGTACTTAAGCAGGAACTTGCAGAGGCTAGATCAGTGATTGGTTCAGTACACATTTTGAAATTCCCACGCCTACCAGTTTCCCTAGGCAAAGCTAAACCTGGCAGTTAGCTTACTTCTGTGAAGGAGAGCTGGTTGGGGGGAAGGGAGGGGAACAAGGGAACCAGAATGAGGCCATGTACAACACTGTGAGAGTAAACATTTAATCCCTGCATGCAGTCACATGAAGAGCATATGTATAAAGGCAGACTCCCAAACAGCAAAGAATGAAATAGGAAGAAACAAGGATAGTCAGAGAACTGCAACAAAAAAACAAGGTGCATTGTTGGAGAAAACTATCCTCAAGTCTCATCTTACAAAGTAAATATTTTGCATTACGTGTTAACTCCTAGACAGAACCTGTTTTAACTCAGCAATGTTTTAAAAATTATTTGTTTTAGATTGTTTTGGTATGAGGACACTGGGAATATAAGAAATGATCCTTGCTCTCAAAAGAAAATTTCACAAATAATATTAATAACTTTGGGAAAGTCACTTAACCCCAATTGCCCTACAAAAAAACAAAAAAAAAACAATATTAAAAAGCATCTAATTGTTAAGTTGTATCATAGAAAATATGAGATCCAGAAGAGTTCAGAGGAGAAAAATGATTGTGAGCTAAAGTAGAGAAGATACAGAACCTAAGCTGGGACTCTATCACAATCTGAATCAACAAAGGAAAGAGGGAAATAATGACATTTTAGGCATGTTTTTGTTTTTCTTTGTTACTGGTTTTATTGTTTTTGTTGTTGTTTAGTCTTAGACCTAGAAAGAATGTGAGAGATCCTCTACTCCAACACCTATATCTTTCATTTGAAGACGAGACCCAAAAGAAGGTAATTAAGTGACTAGTTCAAGGTTTAGTTATTTGGTGGTAGAATCAATCCTCCGTTTTCTGGATGAATGGTCAAGTGTCCTTTTGGTCACACTCTTCTTTACTTCAAACTCCTGTCCATCTTGCTCCATTTCTTATGACAGCTATTGATTCATCTCTTTGGAAATCCATAGTCCATTCTGCACTGTATCATACGCCCTGTTGGCATACCTACTACCATAGTATTTTTAAAGAAGGAAGGGATTTAAAGAAATATCTAGTCTGACTTCTGAGGCAATGTAACTCCTCTGTCAAATGACTGCCCATCCTATCGTCTTATATTATTTTTAGGTTTCAAGCTGGTATCTTTTCTTTGTCTCCTAGAGACAGAGGCTAGGCTCAGTGGGCTTTGAGATAGAGTCAAATGAAATTATATATTTTTTGAACTTATACTATGTGCAACAAAATATAATCTATGATTCTATTCCAAGTTGATGCCAGAAAGCTCTCCAGGAAAATTTCATAGTTACCTGATATTTTAATCATTGTCATGAATTAGTTTAACACAGTGTCTGACACATAAATAAGTGCCTAATAATTGCTTGTTTCATAAATTATGTGAAAGAGCTTTATGAGACTGTTCTGTGTGCCTGGAAACTGGAGCTAAAGTTTAAATGTATTTATGGAATGTCTACTATCTGTAAACCCCCTTCTGTCTTATTTGGAGGTATTTTTGTTATTTTGTTTTGTTTTGTTTTTCCATAAAGCATTATTTACTAAGCAATTTAAAGTAAACTGAATTCCCCCATAGAGGTGTAGTGAATAAACTAAATATACATGGAGTTGACAAAATAAATAGAGCATTCACATTTGCTTTGTTCTTGGGAATAAAACTCTATCACAAGCAATGTCAAATGTGAATACCAATTTTAGCTATTGTTACGAAGCATTTATACCTCAAAAGAACTAGGGAATGGGGTATATTTAGATCTTTTGATAAAGTCTCATGTATAATACATGGAACTTCACTTTAATACTGTTAGATCTCTAGGTAGCACAGTAGGGCCTAGATTCAGGGAGCCCTAACTTCAAATTTAAGCATCAGGCACTAACTGTGATGCTCTGGGCAAGTCCCTTGACCTTTGCCTGCCTCAATTTCCTTATCTGTAAAATGGGAATAACATAATAATAATAGCACCTAATTCACAGAGTTGTTGTGAGGACAAAATGAGACAATATTAGAAAGTATTTTTCTAGCCTCAAAGCTATTGTTTTTGTTGTTGTTTTAAGCGTTATTAATGTCCTGCTAGTAAGCCAGGTGCCAGTTTAAGAGGATTTTAGTCACCAAAGTTTAGGACACCCTCCTAAAGGAGTGTTAGGACACTCCCATCCCACCCCCACCCTCCATCCTCACACCAAAGAAAACATTGAATAAAAGTTTCTTGGATTGCTAATAAACAGTATTGATTTTCAAAGAGTATAAGTAACAATGTAAGTCCCTAGGAAAACCGCATTATCTCCTATATATTTCTCATCAAATATAATTGTATTGTTAAAATAAGAATAGAATTCATAAGAGTGCTTAAAGCATAAAATAAGATATACAGCTGGATAAATGTTAACCAAAGACTAAACTTTTTAAAATGTGTGTGTAATGTATTATATTTTCTTTTTAATTACATAGTTTTAAATTCAGAAATCAAATTAAAAAATCTAAGACAGAAAGTAAGTCTTATAAGCATTTTTCTGCATTCTGTTTAAATTATATTAAAAAACTAGCAATGAAAAGTAATTTTCTTTGGAATATTATTTATGAAAAAACTAACAGAATTAGTAAAAAAAATTAAAACCTCAGGTCTTCTAGAAAACATAAAAATTGTAGTTTTTCATGAATTTACCCTTTTATAATTTTTAGATCATTTCATTTATAAAAATGTAGAATTTGGCTTATTGGATTGTGAGTATTTTAGAACTCAAAACGCAAAATCATCCATTTGAAAATAAGGGACAGTTTCTTCTTTAAGCTCATTAAGCTTTCTATACTTTATATCCTTGAACTTCACTAAGGATATGGAATAGCATAGGTTGTGGTCAGAATCCCCTGATATCTGGAAAGATTTGAGGGGTAGGATCTCTTGAAGATATATTATAAACTATGATTTTCTGGACAACATTATATGTATATCTATGTCCTTATAGAATATGAAACCAATGAATGGTTTATGACATGAAAAAATTATTTTCACCTGTAATCCAATTACATTAGATAACCCCTAAACCCAATTTCTGGCACTTAGTAGGCATTTAATAAATGGTTATTTTTGTTATTGTTAGATCTCTCTACTTCTCTCACTCAGGCCTACATTTATGACTTACAATATGGTAAATCATGTCATTTGTAAATGGGAGTTTGTAATCCCCAATTTGTAAAGGAAATTGATGATTATGTAAATACAGTAATACAGGTTTTTTTTTAATCCTCAGTAATTGAGATTAAGTATAATAAGTGCTCCCCATGGAAGGGCTTCAAAATTTCTTCAAGTCCCAAGGAAAAAAGGTGTTTGTACCAGATTGTTTTTACTGAATTTGCAAAATAGACCCTTACAAAAATACAAATGTCCCTTTTTACCATAAAATAAATGTTTCTGCTTCTGTCTTGCAAATAAATAATTGTCTTTCCCCCTCAACAACCCTCACAAAAAAGAAAGTTTTGGGGTGGCTAGGTGGTGCAGTGAGTAAAGTGACGGCCTTAGAATCAGGAGAACCTGAGTTCAGTTCTGACCTCAAACACTTAACACCCACACAAAATAATTAGCTGCATAACCTTGGGCAAGTTACTTAACCCCAGTTGCCCTCCAAAAAGCAAAAAAAAAAGTTTTGTCCAAAATATTTTCAGGAATGTTTCCCTTTTGACACACTTGTGAGAAACATTATGTTTGCATTCATTGTGCTTTTTCAGCTACAGCCATCCATTATCAAATTTTGACTTGATGCTGCTCATTATAAACCAAATGCTTTCATTTTTTCTTTGTTTTACATAGTTTGAGATGGCTAATATTTGCTATTTAGTTATGTAAATGATGGAGTGGAGAGGAAGTGTGTGTGTGTATCTGTATGTATGTTGTAAATTATTTTCCTATATGAAGAATGAATTTACTTTTAATCTAGAAGAATCATATTCCTTAAAAAATTTGCCCTTATACTCTGAAAGAACAAATGTACTTCCAAGAATAGTTTGTTTCTACCATAGAAGCTATATACCATCATAGGGAAACTAAATCTTTCTTTCTAAATCTGGAATTATCAAGTATATGGCTGACATACTTACACACAAATGGGTAGTGCACATGTTATTATCAAGCAGATGCTTCCTCAACATTCCCAGGAATCACAGGGGGAAAAAAAATAATGAGCATAAGGAGGAATATATCTGTCTCCTTAAGAGGAAGCATCATATAATTGATAGAGTGCTAGAATTGAAATTGGAAAGATCTGGGTTCAAATTTGACCCTTGATATGTTCTAACAATTTGTTTTGGGCAGGTCCCTTAACTTCCAGAAGCCTCTGTTCTTTCATTTTTTAAATGAGGAAGTTAAAAAAATAGATGACTTCTAAAACACCATCCAAGTCTAAATCTATGATGCTATTCACATGATAAAATTCAAAACTATATTTTTAATCATCAGAAAACCAGCACTTAGTAAAGATAGATGAGAAGAGTCAAATATTAAACTTAGTTTGCTAAAGTGCAAAAATTTCTCAAAAATGATGCTTCAGAAGAAAATATTTGAATTCCTCTATCTTTATCATTTATGCCTAGAAAAAACCAGAATGCAGCAGAATTATTTTGTTGCTATTGCCCATAATCTTCAAGGTAGCAATATGATAAATTTACTCTTAATTCACAGCGGCAGCATGGGACATTATAGGGAATACTTGGACAAGATTGAATTAAAATGGAAAGATATTTGATCAACAAGGGACGTCTAGTTGCAATCGTAGAAGCAGAAACTAGTCATTTAAGAAGTTTTTTTCATAGTTTTGTTAATGAAAAACTAGGGAAGCATAATGTGTTGGTCTTTACCACCTTGAGCATGTGGAGAAAAGAGGTTTAGGGACACTGCTAACAATAGCAAATCTATATATGCCTCTCCAATTTTAGAGCAAGCAGGCAGTCAGCAAATCAATAAACATGTATTAACACCAACTATGTGCCAGGCATTGTGCTAAGCTCTAAGGACACACAAAAAAGTCAATTCCTGCCTTCAAAAAGCTCACAGTCTACTGGGTATGATTAACAAGCAAATGTCAAATGGGCAGCTGGGCTATTTTTTAATAAAGTTTTATATCAATAATCTCATGAGAAAATCAGTTTTCAGAAAATGTACAGTGACAAGGTAGAATCTATTGGCTGAAGTCAAAGATCCCGAAACTTATCAAATTAAATGGCTGGTCTTCCTATTCTTTTCCCTCAGTTGTCACCTTCATCCAAGCTGCTTTATTTACATCATGACTCTTCATTGACCTTGTGGTCCACAATTGGAAAGATTGCTGAGACTAGATGAGATGAGTGCATATTCACAAGGGAGTCTGAAACTTCTACGAAGAGTTCTAGTGCAAATTCATGAGAAAAAGGAACTTCTTTCAAATCGTTTTCCTCCTTCCCCTATCACATGGCATTATTTTTCTTTGTTTATATAGAGTTTGTTACCTTTTAGATTTAGAGGCAGGAGAAAATCATTGAATAGACAAATGAGTGTATCCCATGTGGTAAAAGACCATGTTAAAAGTGACAAAAGAAAGATTTATCAGCTATAAGAATGTTTCCTGCATGAGGATCAAGAAAGGAGATTTCCATCTATCATCCAGCATCCATCTCAAATTTGAAAGGTGGCAGCTTTTAGAGGAAAGATGCTTAGGACTATAGCCATGTGGCTCAGGTCAAGAAAATATTAAACATATAATCAACTCTTTATTGCCAATCTTTGAATTAACTTATTTTTTATAATTCATATCTGATTTTTAATATCATATTGGTATATGATTCCCTAATATCAATTTTCATGGAATGAAAAATTAACTTAAATATCCTCCTAAGTTAATCATAATTAAAATATCAAATTTACTGGGAAAATGAGTAATTCATTGAAAAATATCATTGTATCATTATTTGTTGTTTTATTTTATTTGTACATCTATTCATATCATTTGTGTCAATAATGGTTTATATATCAGCAGATCCTCTGTGCATCTATAAGTATAAACCTATCATTCAAGATTCTCTTACATTTCTTTGTGGTCTTCCTGCTAGAAGAAATATGTATATTATTCTTTCTTTTCCTTTCCTTTCTTTTTTCATTTAAAAACTTAAGAAAATCACTCTTCTTTGATGTCGAGAGCTTATTGATTTTTATTTTTTTGTACACAGCACCCAGCATAGTCCCTCATATGTAGATGGTGCTTAATAAATGTTTCTTGAATTGAATTGAATTCCCTACAAATGCCTACCATAGGAATTTGACTTATTTGTTCCGATTTAGATTATGGAAATTAACCTCTCAGGAAAGCAGGAAATTGAGGTCTACAGAGGGAAAATGAAATGTCCAAAGTTAACTGAAGGACAAAACTAAGACTAAGTGTCCACATCCTCTTGACTCTGAATATAACTTTCCAATGCAAAAGAATATCCTTTGGTAATAGCTCATCCTAGGTGCATATATATATTTCAAGGATCATATGTGAATATTACCAGGACTTTTACAAACTCAAAAATACCTTTGAATATACCCTACTTACCTTTCCTTCAACTATTTTATTCATGACCAAAGTAACTGACTTTTTAAAGAGCAAACACTGTGGAGTAGATGCTATGCATTTTATTACAGATGAGGAAATGGAAGTTCAGCACTCAGTCATAAAGCTAGTAAGAGTAAGAGGTGGGACCCAAACCCAGGTTTCTCCTGGAAAGAACTCTTGCTCTTTCCACTAAACTATCCTGCCTCAATTTGCCGTTCTGGGAATAGTAGTCCATTGTAACATTTCCCATCATACTAGTCAGCTGTGCACTTCAATAAAGATAATGTTGTTTGGTGGATCTTACCACTTTAAGTTAAAATCAACTGTTTCACTTTAGTTAGGAAACTACTTTCCCTTTTCTGTCAAAATCTTTAGAGCTTGAGGGAGTTTTTTTTTCTTTTTAGGTATTGTATGCAAGATGAAAGTTCGAGTTTGATGTATTAAAAAAAACAAACTTGAATATGTTTAATAAAAAACTAGTTTAGATCACTAGGGTCAGCAAAATATTCCACTTACATCTGGCTTCTCTGTCTTCCTTTGCACCGATTATTTTTAGCTAGACAACTTTAGCCCAGCTTAACAGCAAAGTTACCCTATGGTGTTCAGTGTTCAGATTCTGCTTATGCTATTTATGACCCATATACCTATGGAAAATTGTTAGGTTTCTTATTTTTAGCCAAGCAATATATTAATATCGGCATTCCTTTAGCCCGCATGAACTTTTTATTTATTGTGTGCAATTTCAAATAGATGTTTATTTGAGTCCTTTAATTTAACTTAGGACATTCACTATCTAGGAATTATTTGTGTACAATTAAAATTGCTGACCAAAATGACTTTACCCAGTTACAGTTAATGTTGAATACAAGTATATCAATATGCCTGCTTTCTTGTAGCTCTTACAGTAGCATCATTTTCCTCTTCTGTCAACTTTGTCAATCTTATCGGTATGAGATAGAATCTGAGAATTGCTTTAATTTGAATTGATCTAATTAGTAATTATTTAGAGCATTTTTTCATATATGTGTGTAATGTAATGCCAAGGAAAGGCAACTTCCCAGGTTCAAAATACCAGCATAGGTGCTCTCCATTTTATTCAGTAACAAACCCAGAACAGAGAAGATCAAAACATGACATCATTCAAAATACAGCATTTACTAAGTGTGATTAAATAATCTCCAAGGCCTACCCCACCCCAGGACTTTCCAATCATTCAATCAATTACAAAGTCTCTGTTCCAAATACTTCTCCACCCCTAGGCTATACCTTAATTAAGTCCACCACAAAGCCCCTCTTCTCAAATGGAGATTAGTTTCCAAACATAAGTAAAACACATTCATTTGCTCAACCATAGAACACAAAAAGGTCAAAAGTTCCCCACCCCTGGATCACAATTGAATCTACCCCAGAGTTACATCAAGTTTAAACACAGCACTTAATACCCAAATGGAGGTCTTTTCTTCATCTTGACCCGAGGCAAGTTCTCAGCAATCTTAGTTCCTGGAGAGACAAGGCTTAGCAAGGCCATAAGATACATTGCCAGTCCCTTCATGAATTTATCCTCTGTCTGTAGAACAGCCCTAGAACCCCTGAACACATTAGCAAAGCCCTCTCCCAGGATTTCTGTAAACATACAACAAGAAAATCCTTCTTCAGGGCTTCTGAACCAACAGAAAGGCTCCCAGACCCCTGCAACAACAGCACTGTCCTTCACCAGTGGACAGTATTCATTCTGTCTGCCGGACAGTCTCCAGACCCCTGCAACAACAGTACTGTCCCTCACCAGTGGACAGTATTCACTCTCAGTACTGTCCCTCACCAGTGGACAGTATTCACTCTCTGTCTGCAGGACAGTCTCAGGCCTTCTTAACCAAATGCCAGGTTCCAGGACTTCTTCAACAGGACAGTCTTTCACCAGTGGACAAATCTGGCAAAATAACATCAAAACAGACAGACAAAGTACCAGCAAAACAGCCATGTCTCCTCAGTCCTTGGCAGCTCAGGGGGCAGGTCTCAAAAGTCCAGGGCAATTCAAAGCGGCCACCAGCAATCTCTTAGTCTCTCTCTCTCCACGAGGTGCTGCTTCCAAAAAGAACTTCCGCCTCTCTCTAGTGTCTCTCCAAATCTACGTCACCAGCTCCTCCCAGTCAGGACTTTCTTTTCACATCAAAAAGTCCATCCCACAGGTGGGATTAACAAGCTCTGGGTTTTAATACAATCAATTTGAAAACCAAGCCCAATACAGGGGAATCTCCACATTCCATTACTATCACAATGTGCCCCTTACAAAATTTCAAAGGCTTTCTATAAATCTGTACACTGTGGCCCCAGAGGGCAGATCCAGAAGCAATGGTTAGAAACTTAGGCCTGTTGTAAGGAAAAACATCCTAACTATTAGAATGGTGCAAAAGGTGAATTCTGGGCTACCTCAAGAGGCAGTGGGCTCCCTTTCCTTAGACATCTTCAAACAGAGACTAAAGGGCCACTTCTAAAGTATGTTGGGTGGTGATTCCTTTTGGGTAGGAGTTAGACTAAATGACCATTGAAGTCCTTTACAATTCTCAAATTCCATGATTCTCTGGAGAAACTAATTTCATCTGAATAAAAATTATTAAGAAATTCAGTTAATTCATTATTAGATGCAATTTGTAAATGTCATAATATAGAGCGACATTTGGCTTCATTGAAGTTCTCTCCAGAAACTCAGATGACTGGACCATTGAACAAGACTAACAGAGTAAATGGGATCAGCGCTCTAAATTTACTACAAGGGAAAAAGCAACACCTTTACTTGAAATCTTTCCCCATTCCAATCCATCTTGTACACTGTCACCAAATTAATTTTCCTAAGCAATTGCTTTCATCATCTAAGTATTGTGCTCAAGAAAACTTCAAAATGTATATGCAAACATAGTCCTTCAATGCCCCTCACATTGCTAAGCAATGAGTCTTGTTTGGTACATGCCCCCATCTGCCAAGCCAAAAGAAAAGAAGTATCGTACAATCATGAACCCAATAGATCTTAATATCAGAAGTTATTTTAGGAGAAGATATGAAGTTTCCCCTTTCCCCCAAGCCTGGTTAACCCCCTGTCGTGTACCTACAGGTTCAAGTGTAAATATCATCCATAATCTAGTACCATTTAACTCTATTAGAATCCCTAATTTCCTTCAAAGCTCAGCTCCTACATCAGGCTTTTCCTGATCCCCACAGAGACTCCTCTCATCCTTAAAATTAGTTCATTTTTTTCATACATCTTATATATACTTATATGTGTACCTGTCATCTCTCTCCTACAGATTATAAGATCCATGATGGCAGAGGTTATTTCATTTGTTACTTGGTATTCACAACACAAAACATACGTCCTGTCACATAATAAGATGGTTAACAAATTCTTAACAAAATGGTTAAAAGATCGTACTGGTCTGAAACAGAAACCCTCTTTATGGTCAAACACATTTCTTTGTTGTCTCCTATACATTTACTGCTGGTTGCTGTCTTTAAATTGTTGATAATAAACAAACAAGCAAATGATTCCTTACTTCAAGGAACTAACATTTTAATGGAGGGGACAACATGCATACTAAAAAGTAGGTATACACAGAGTAGATGAAAGATCAACTTAGAGGGTACCAGGGAGTTGGAGGAAGATGGAGGAGAATCAAAATAGGAAAAAACTCACCTACATAAAGTGTCATTGAACTGAGTTTTGAAAGAAAGAATTCTAAGAGGCCAAGCTAAAGAGGAGAACATTCCTGGTAACAAGGAGAGAGGATGAGATTTCTCTTGCAAAAGCATGGAGATAGCAGACTGAACACACTTATATGAAGAATAGCGAGTAAGCCAATATAGAATGCACAGAGGGAGTAAATGCAAGACTAGAAAGATACAAAGGGTTCCAGTTTAGCAGAGCTTTAAATGATGGGGGGCGAAGAAAGAACAGATAGGGAGGGGAGGTGAAGCTCATATTTGATCCTAGAGGTAACAGGGAGCCACTGCAGTTTACTGAGTAAGGTAATCGTGATAACATGGTCAGACCTACCTTTAGCCATTCACCTGTATACTCTTTTGTTGGGCTCTGGTTGTTATCCAAGTTTTGTTCTTGTCTAGCTTAGTGAAGCTCTTGAACACAAGGACCATGTCTTGGTTTTTCTCTTCCTAATGGTGCTTAACAATACTTCATAACTTCTTATTGATTAATATGTCTCTCATATTATCTTGTCATATTTTCTTGGCAATGATATATGATTCTTATTGTTGCTTATGAACATTTTGCGCAAGTGTGAATAAGTACACACACTCAAAATGTTGCAAGTCTCTCTCTTTCTGGATGCCCAATAGATCTGCATTCAATGCACATTACTTTTGCAGACATTTATTGATGACATTGGGTGTCTTGCCCGTGGAGCAATTGCAACCTCGGCAGTGTCTCTGAGAGGGATGTAGTATTATTTATAGTTCCTTGGGGATTAACTGAAAAAGGAATGCTGAAGCCACAGAAGAAAAGTTTTCTCTTTTTTTTCAGCAAAGAAGTGAGAGGTAAGTGGCAGAGATATTTAAACTTGGCTAAATCTGGATGAAACTTTTACTGAAAAGCAACAAGCTTGAAGGATTATAACAACCCAGCACCATTAGTCACTCCCTCATCCCACTTCTCCATGTGAGTTCTTCCCTGGGGTGAGTGTGGAGAATAGCAAAGCTCTCCTTTGTTAGACATTCATCAGGAGTCACACAGGAAAATAGAGATGGAAAGAAACTGATGAAATGGATTTGCCAAGGCACTGCCCTGACCCTTTGTTCTGGCATTGATTATGTCTCCCCATAGGAGGTGTAAGAGTTCCCTATTCTCTCTAGATTCAATCTTTGTTCTGACAGTGATGGTACAATGATGGTTACAAGGTGGTAATATAAATCCCCTTGCAAAACTTCATCTATACTTTCTGCTTTCTTAAAAAGACATTACCCTGGATGTTCGTGACCCTTTGTTCTGTCATTAAGGATGTTTCCTTGATAAAGTGTGGATTGTTTGCCCAATTCTGGATCTTTTTTTCCTTATTTATACCACATTGATGATGATTAGATAACTAATTCATAGTCAGTTTACATAATTTTCTTTCTTTGTTACATTGTCATAGTATTTGTTTTGTTTTCTTGATTCTGTTTAGTTTACTCTTTATACGTTCACATTAACCTTTCCAGTAATATCCCATTACTTTAATGTACCAAAATGTGTTTGACCATTCCCAAATATGTGGATATCTACTTTGTTTCCTTTCCTTTGGTAATACAAAAAGAAGTTCTTCTGTATTTTGGAATGTGGTTTAACCCTTGCAGGTTTGCCTAGTTGGCCTTGGAAACAGGACAACAAAGCACTCTTCGCAACTAAGCCAAATGAATAGGTCTAACTGGGACATATTAGCAGGAAAGTGGTTCATTTATTGGCTTCTTTTGCCTTTAATACCACCTTCCCATCATCGTGTTAATATTCTATTCTCACCCTGAATGAAAGTAACAACTCCCTGATTCAGCTTTCAGCATTCAATTTAGCCAGTTTGGGGGTGGGGGGGGAGGGAAAGGGTTCTATTTAAAATGTGCATTTTTTAAATAGTGTTTTTTGTGTAATTATTCTGTTTTCAGTGAAGTTTTAGACATAAATGAAATACATCCCAGATGAAAAGGGAGCCTTAAAGAATCACCCAAAGCCAAGAATGTACTGATTAGTTTAAGAAAGGGCAGATTTGCATAAGCATTGGTCAGAATTTTAAATGTAATGTTAGCTTTTTTATAACAATTCAACTATTTTTCAAGAAAATTGATTCTAGATATTTACCTAGGCCCAATTCAAAATATAAGGTATTTTTTTACTCATTATATAGTAATGGAAAAGTGGGACAGCATTCAGGGAACGCCATAATCCATTCAATCCTAGCTCTTTTAAACCATAGAGTTACCGAATAAGGTAGCAAAGGTTGTCATTGAAAGTCCTCTTGCCAGCAATTGCTATAAATTCAAATATATCCTCAATTGATCTCAGGCTCTCCATAAAGAAGACCTAATAAAAAGTTCATCAAAGGATGCCCAAACCTCTCTCTCATGAGACTATCAGTTTCTTGCTGTGTATCATCATTTCATTTGAATTACAAGTATTACCTACCTCTTAAGTATATTAACAGGAACCTCTCATCAGGAGTATGCTCATCTTGTTTATAATTGATTCCCAAGATCAATTAGTTCTTGAAATGTCATTCCAAGGAGGTCTCTAACTTTCTAACAGGTTTTTCTTTCACCTTTAAATTAATGGTATACTTTTAGTCAGTGGGCCCCATCAAAAGCACTAAAGATAACACACAGGACAATTTTTGAATGCTAATTACCATCCATCAATCTTTTCTGCCTTCCAACCCTACCAGCAATAGTTAATGACCAACGCTTACTCCCTCTCCTGTTTGTGAGTTTGGTAGCTCCCATAAGTATATTCAGCCTGTCCTGTTTCTGAATTAAGTTAAGTATTATCCCCTCAGTGCCCCCAGCTAGAATAGCAAATAGTACTTGCTCAGCACAAGTGAAGTTGTTGGAAGAATTTGAAGTTGGTAACCTCAAACAATCTGAAGAGCTGAAAGTAACATTAAAGGAAGCCTTCTTTCCTTACTCTCGAAGTGGTGAAAATAAAAGTTCCCTGTACAGAATTCTCTGAATTGTATGTTTGGATGTCTTCTTTGTACTGCAGTACTTTTCCCCATATCCTAAATATTTGTGTCCTTCCCTTTCTCTTCCGTGTACTCTCCTTTAGAGCAAGGTCTAGATCCTATCTAGTTTTACATCCCCAACAGCTAAATAGTGTTTTGCCCATGGTAGGTAGGCACTTAACTGTTGGTTGAAGTGGATTGAAAGAACAGAGAAGATGAATGGATGTTCCATATAAACTAATACTCACAGAAAGACAAGTCAAAACAATTTAGGGAGTTAACTTCACACAGCAAATTGGCAATGATGATAAAAGAATGAGAAAATCAATTTTGGAAGGATTATAGAAACATTATTGGTAGATCTATGACTTAATCCTACCATTCTGGAAAACATTTGGAATTATGCAAAGAATAATACAATGTCTAAAGGCTTTGATCCCAAGATTCCACTGTTGTACATAGACCCTAAGCAGTATCAAAAACAAAACTAAAGTTCCTGTATATAACAAAAAAAAATATTTCTATTTTGCAGTAGCAAAAAACAACAGAACAGAGGAAAAAAAGGAGATGGCCATGAATTAGAAAATGGCTCAACAAATTGTGGTTCATGAATATAATGTAATATTACTATACTGTAAGAAATTATGAATACAGAATACATGAGGAGACTTATGAACTGATACAAAGTAAAGTAAACGGAATCAGGAAAACAATACATACAATAACTACAACAAAACAATTGCAATTGAATACTGTGAAATTACAACCACAAAGCTTGGTCCCATAAAAGAGATATGAAAAAGTATTTCCCCTGACTTCTTTACAGAAGTGGGGGAATGAGTGTGAAACACATCATATTTTAGATTTCTTTGACATTTTTATTAGATTTGTTAAACTTTTTTTCCTTTATTATCCTTTTTTATAAGATACAGCTATCTGTACAGGGAGTGAAGGAAGGATACGTTGGGAAATGTAGGTGATATGAAAACAAACATTTCAATAATTTTTTTTAAAAATAATATAGGATAAGAAATTGAAAGACTTAGGGTCCAGTTCCAAATCTGCCACTAACAGGATGGTTGACTTCACACAAGTCATTTCCTCTTTTTGAGCCTCAGTTTCCCTAACTATAAAATAATGAAATTGGAATTGGGTCATTAACTTCTTTTAAATGTTGCAAAAAAGGGAGACATATCATTATTTGACCTTCAGTAAGCTCTATGATTTTGTGTATTGTAGCAATTTTAAAAGTTAAACTGAAATACTTATTTGGCTCTTATCTATAGACATGAAGCAACTAAATGATACAGGGGACAGAGCAGGGGACTTAGAATCAGGAAGACCTGAGTTCAAATTTAGCCTCACACTTACTAACTTGGGCAAGTTATTTAACCTCATTTTTTCATCTATAAAATAGGGATCATAATAGTATCTACCTCCCAAGGTTAGAATGAGGATCTAATGAGATAATATTAATAAAGTGATTATCACAGTACCTGGTAAATAGTAGATGCTATATAAATCCAACTTATTATTATTATTATTATTAGATATCAAATCCATTTATTTAGGCAGATGACCCATTTATATCACATGAGTGAAGTTAGAGAGTCAGGTCAATATACTCTGTGTTGACAATCCATTAAATTAAGTTTCTGAAAACTATTTTTTTCTCCTTATTATTGCCAAGGTTTTCTTTCTTTCCCTTATATCACTCACATAATTGATCTAGCTCTCAATATCTCATGGTTTATATTGACTGAGCTTTAAGGAATATAAGATAAGGTAGCAGTATATGCAACAGGAACCCCAGGTAACCATATAATAAGATGTCAACAGTTCCTTAGAGATGCCATATAGCAGAGAGGAAATATTGCTGGACTTGGATTCAGGAGACACTTGGCTTTGTGTTCTACCTATTTCTATCATAATAATGATGATCATAAGAAAGTCATAAGAAAAACACTTAATCTCTCAGAGTCTCAGTTTCTTCATCTGTAAAATAGAAATAATAATAATATTGATTATACCATCCTCTTAGGGCTATGTTGCTCTGCTTTAAGACATAGTAACTCATGTGTTAACTATTATGAAGGCTATTATTATCTTATAGCATCCATATTTAAGTGCATTTAATATACATTACTTCTGAAATGAAAAAAAATTCTTTAAAAATAACTGCTGCTGCTGCATAATGCTTCTAATTAATCAAGCTTAATTCTACTTAGACTGATTATATGGAGCCATTGAGGTCCAAGAATGAAGATGTGGCAACAAAATATTGTTGCCTTATAATCCATCTACAGGATTAGAATGAACAATAGGAAATAATTGAGATGTCACAGCAATTACCTAGAAAAAATTTAGGCTTTATGGAGGGAGAGGTGGGGAGCAGGAGTGGGGCAGAATTACTACCAATGAGACCGGTTCAGAACAATGGCCTCAAGAGGAGCTGAGTTCCACCTCTTTGGAGGTCTTCAAGCTGGAGTTGGATAATCAAATATGTTGATTATGCTGTAGTATATTTTTCTTTCAGGTTTAGGTTGGCCACTGAATTTTATATATATATACATACATATGTATATATATTTAGATATATTTTAATATTATAAATATAAAATAAAATAAATGTATATTTATATATATATATAAAATTCAGTGGCCAACATATATATACACACGCATATACATACATAGTTATGTATATAGAATACTTATATGTATATATAGTTAAATATATTGTATAGTTATATATAGTTAGTTAGTTAGCCACTGAGATCTCATCTAACTAAAAATTCTATGGTTTTGTGACAGATTCCAAATCTCCTAATATCAGTGTTGGTTTTTGTTTTTGTTTTAAATTATACATTCATCTTTATGTAGTTATCACATATGCTTTCACTCCCAAAAGCTTTCAAGGAAACAGCTTTATTCAGGCAAAAGCAACATATGAGAGTTTTGGACTAGGTGGCACAAGAAAGAATGGGTATAAATTACTGGTTTTCTGAAGAAGCATAATTGAGCAACAAAATACATATCACTAGTGCATTGGTAATGCTATTTCCATTCATCTGATATCTTTTGAACACAGGATTTTTAGTAGTACAGATGCCCTTCTGTAAAGGTAAGGGAATTAGAAGATCTTCCCTGCCCCTAATGGACTTCACTTGGAGCCCAACAAGAGAAGCTTGCTTAGAGGAGGCTTGTTTTTCAGGAACACCCATGCCTTTTGCTACTTTGTAATTAGTCGGTGGGTCACACACAGTTGTAATGTTCTCTGATCCTGGAGAAGGCTACATATACCTCTGAGGTGAGATTTTGCTTTGGGGCCCATTTATGGGAAGAATTTTGTGATTTGGCCAGATGATACTCTGGGTAGCCATTGAATCCCCCAGCTTTGAAAACCCAGATGTTGGTGCTTCTCTCTCTGGTAACTAACACTGTATGTATGTAATGGTCAGACAGCTAGAAAGCCTGTCTGTTGCTCTGTTGAATTGTGTTATTTTCTCTGTCTGTATTTTTTGTCTGCTTGTTAATTCCTGTTTGTATTTTCTGAAGTTCAGGGTGCTGACTTTTTCCCCTGAACTAAGTGAATGATATGTGTGTGTATATGTGTGTGTGTGTGTGTGTGTGATTAAAGTAAGATTGTTAACTCCTTTTGAGTTGCTTTCCTTTGGAAAAGCAGATCAAAGAACCTGTTCCAACAGCCATCCTGGGTGTGCTAGGGTGCTGACACATCTTCTTATTGGTATTACAAAAAATGTGAATTATTATATACTTAACAAATAGACATTTGCTAAGCTGCAGAAGATAGTAGGCACGTCTTCCCATATCTAGGTTTTCTTGCATCTTTAAAGGCATCTGGAGTCCAAGGGCTTTTTGAACATAGACTTCCTGGTGAAGTGCTGTATGTTCCATTAGCTAGGACATAGCTAGGACATAGCCATTGGGATTGATTCTAACTGCCTTTAGTCTTCCACTGTAAGTTCAGAAGAATCTTGAATGAAACAATGTCCTTACTAGTGCTGTATTCCTCCTTCCTCCCATTTGCTTGACACTTTGATGCAGATTGATTTGTTTTTCAGTATTAAGCCCTATGTAAAAGGCTGAAGAAATTTCCGTAGCATAAATTTTGCATAGAAAGGAAATGATAGGCATGCCTATAGACAGCACAGTAAAAAGTACCTTTTAAAAAAAATGCTTTGGTTACGTAACAAGATAATATTACAATCAAGTGAACATTTCCAATTACATTCCTCAGCAAAATGACATCTCTTCTCCTTCAGTTTCAAATAATAGGTTTTTATACAAATGTTTAAGGGAAGAAATGTATAACTTAAATTTCTTGTATAGTTACCATGCTTGTACATTTCCATTTTTATCTTTACTGATCAAAGACTTGTAGAAGCTTCTTTAAATCATTCCTGTAACTAATTAAATATATATTCCAATTGGAGTTTTCTTCTTTATGCCAACCACTTCAATATGTGGGGGAAGTTTCTAACAGTAATAACATAAAATTACTCAAAACTATGTAATGACTCAGTATTTGAACCCCATGAATAAAATATGAGGTATATTTAAATTGTAGTAGGTTAATGAGGAAATTCAGTATGTCCTCACTGACAAACCTTTTTTAAGAAATCACATTACTGTTCACTTTTACCATTATTATTAAAGCTCATCTACTATCCTACTGAAAACCAGGGTACCTCCCTTAGAATTTTAAAAGCATCATTCACTTTTAGAGGATGCTAAATTCATAGGTTCTGCAGAACAGATTTATAGGAGAATAGCAATATGGAGTTATGTGAGTTAAACTAATTTTCTCTGTCAAATAGCCTTCTGAACTTGACCTCCCTTGTACCATTATGAATTGCTGAGCTCTCATCTTCTGGAACTGATGATGGAGCAGGTGTTTTTCTGCATTGTACAACATTCCACAGTTGGATGATTCAGTATGAATTGAAGATGGAGAAAGAAGACTGTTGAATGAGTAGTAGTCATGAAGTGTTGGTCATTGCCCATAGGACTTCCATTATCCTTGACATCAGAATAACGTGCAAGTGTTTTATCTTCAGTTTACAGTTACTTTGTAGAACTTTTACTTACATTTCAAAGTCACCTTAGAATTGATATAAATATGTATGTATTATGAAAGAAACACATACATAGTTTTTTTTAAAGAGAGACAGAATGGGTCTATAAATCTCTGAATTTAAATTTTCATCACTATCTAAAATTTTTATCAATAGCAAATATAAATATATACTGAAGTAACTTTATATTACTTTTCTAGGAATTTATTTTTAGTGTTTAATATGAAAGCTTTGCCTTCATGACACTAAATAGATGGATAAAATTTAAAAATTACATAAAATACAGATGTTTTCTCTGCATAATTTAAAATACTTGGATGCTTTTACAAACATTTCTATCCTTTAATTAGGAAGTTGGTTTAGTTTTCTCTTCAGATATTCATCATCAATATGTAACACCTCAGGGACAGCTAGGTGGCACAGTGAGTAAAGTGTCGGCTCTGGAGTTGGGAGGATCTGAGTTCGGTTCCAGCCTCAGACACCTAACACACACACACACACACACACACACACACACACACACACACACACACCAAAAAAAAAAACTAGCCATGTAACCTTGGGCAAGTTACTTAACCCCAATTGCCCTCCAAAAAGCAAAAAAAAATAATAATATGTAACACCTCAGAAATAAGTAGCCCAGTATAGTTCTCATTCCAGTTCCACCACAATCTTATTATGAGCCTGAGACAAATTGAACCTAATTTTCTTTCTCAGTAAAACTAGGTACTTAACTAGATGATCTCTAAGGTACATTCCAGTGCTAAGATCTCATGATTCTGTAATTATGTATACACACATATGTGTATATGCATGCATGTATGTTTATATGCACATACATATATAAACATTTTGTGTATTGTATGTGTTTATATATTGTAGCACCAACATGATAATTCACAGGACCTATTGTGGCTATGAATATGCCAGTGTAATTCTGAATGACAAAATGTAATAGACTTTCCACATGGAAGACAGAATCAAAACATTTATTCAAATACCAGAAAGTCAAATCCCAACACCAAAAAGCCAAATCCATCATAGCAGCAAAGAAATCTATAGACAATAAAAATGCAGGCACACCACCATCCCCAAGCCTTCCCCCACTAGGGTCTTCCCACAAATGAGCACAGCTAGCTGCCTGTTTCTTCTATCTCGCTCAACTCTAACCACTCTGTCTCACTTCCTTTCAACTGTGCTCCATCCCTTCCTGCTCCACCCATTTGGCAATCTCCTCCCACCACAGACTCATGTAACTCAGGTTTCTTTGTGACTCAAGCAGGTCACATGGGACTATTAATGGATGGGAAAGATCCAAACAAAAATACATTAACAATACAAATATACATATATGTGTATGAATATTTGTATGTATACATTATTGCAAGCACATGTGTTTTTGGTTTGCATATAAGCATACAGACATACATTTATGTATGCACATATATACATGTTTATATGCACATATGTCATTTGTAAATACTATAATTCCTCAAGGTGTTTATGTCAATATATTGCCAAATCTCTTTAGTTGCCATTGATTCTAGTTCTTCTGGTTTTCTGTGTTTACTGACCTCTCTAGATCTGTAGATTGTAGATTGACTCATACTTTCATCAAGAGTATTGTTGGGATTTTGTGTTGTGATCTGTTTGTGCATGACTCTAAATCCTGTTCCCTGCTCAGGTTCAATGTTAGTAGAAGTCACTGAACAATTAATAAATGAGGAGGTATATTTGCTCTTACAAAGCAACAATATACAACAAGGAAACTATGACAGTTTCTTTGGATATAGCTGCTCTCTTCTCCCATCCTTTACCCCAACCCCACTCTGTTTCCATTGAACATGTCAGTCATTCATAAGGACATGGTGATTTTCATGGTCTCAGGGACACAACAAGCCTGAGAGACACCACCTACTCAGGGCTGGGACCTTTTATGCATGCAAATTACAAAGCTAAATCAGGGAAACTGTGGCCAATCAGGTTGCCTGGAGGGAGGATGTTTTTTTAGGAAATCATTGGTCTTGTTAAATTGTCTTTTTTAAAGTTTCTTTCCTCTTATATTCTCTAAATCTTTACATTTTAATGAATGGATTTTGTTTTTAGATGAATAAAAATGTAAAACCTAAATTATATTCTGACTTTTGGGGAGAAATTTAAAATTAGACTGAAGTAACAAAATAAAATCATAATTTCATATATGTTTACCACCAATATTTGAAACATTTTAAAGCACAGTTGATGAAATCTTACTTGGAGCTACTGTACCTGAATGTCTTTGACTTACTACCTCAAAACTACAATTTTTACATTTAATTCAAGTAGTGGAATATAGTGGAATAAGCAATAGATTTATACTCAGAGGACATAGTATTTACTGTATCTTGTCTCTGCCTCTTGTAAGCTAAGTCAACTTAGCAAGCTTCTTCAACTTTTTAAGCCTCAGTTTCTTTATCTGTGAATTAAGGATAATAATACTTATACTATCAATCTACCTGTGTTGTTGTGGGGACTTTTATAATTTGAAAGATCTCTGAACAATATTTTCACGTTTTGTGAGTTGCCATGACCAAAAAAAACAAATGAGTGAATGGATAACTAAATAAATGACCCTTATTGTATGACAATATTGTAACAGTAAGCTTTGTGATACTTAGCTAAGGCAACTAGTCAGCACAGTTCATAGACCATTGGACCTGGAATCAGTAATTTGTTGTAGTTGAGTAATTTTTTCAGTTATTTCCAACTCTTTGTGAACCCATTTGGGGTTTTATTGGCAGAGATACTGGAGAAGTTTGTCATTTCCTTCTCCAGCTCATTTTACAGATAAGGAAACTGAGGCAAGCATACTTAAATGATTTGCCCTAGGTCACACAGCTAGTATATGTCTAGGACCAGATTTGAACTCAGGAAGGGGAGTCTTCCAGACCCAGCACTCCATCCACTGTGCCACCTAGCTGCCTGGAATCAAGAAGACCAAAGTTCAAATTTGGCCTCAGAAACTTAGTAACTGTGTGACCCTGGGCAAATAACATAACTTCTGTTTGCCTTGATGTCCTCAACTGTCAAGTTAGGATAAGAATAGCTTCCACCTCAAAGGCTTGTTGTGAAGATCAAATGAGATAATATGTGTGAAGCATTTAGCATACTGCCTGACTCATAGTAGGCACTTTTAAAAATGATTCCCACTCCCCCTGTGCTTAGAATTATGCTGGCTCTTAGGTGCCAGACATAAAGCCCTTCTCATTGGTAACATCCGCTAGAGATTATACTCCACTGTCATGATCTTTGAGGGCCCAGAATTGTGTCAAAATGACACACAAAAATAGAGTTTTAATTGAGGTATTAGGGAAGAAAGCACTTTATCAACTATAAAGGTGAGCTGTTTATTATGTCTGGTTCCTTGGATCTCAGGACAGTGATTGCCATCCTTTTTGGAAGTGGGACACTCACTTGGGAGGCAATAAAGCTCTCAGGATTGGTGGTTTAGAGATGTAAGGGACCTTCAGTGTCACCTATTGCAATCCCATTATGGTATCTGTGAAAAAAAAAAACAGGTCCAGAGAGAGAGAGAGAGAGAGAATCTTATTCGGGGTCATAGGGTACTAAGTGGAAGAGCTTGCCTTAGCTAAGGCAACTGGTCAGCACAGTTCATAGATCATTGGACCTGGAATCAGTAATTTGTTGTGGTTCAGTAATTTTTTACTGTCTTCAGACTCCAAATCTAGCCTTCTTTCCATAGCATCATTCTTTCTCCCCAGATAGAACATAAAGTCGGTAGTTAGAAATCGTGGATTCTATTTCTAGCAGATACCAGCTGAATGACACTAAACAAGTTCCTTAGGACCTCTCTGTGTCTTGTTTTCATCTGCAGAAGAACAATACCTATTCTCCCTACTTTACAGGGTTGTGATAAGCACGCAGAGAGACAGTGGATGTGAAATGACTTTCACCACCAGGTCTCAACTACATCTTTCTACCTCTCAAGTATTCCATTTAACCTTTCAAGCAATGAAGCCTATGAAACTCTTCTAAGGATAATGTTTTTCAATGCATAAAATAAAATTCCCAGGCTTATAAAAAAATTCTATTGAAAGAAGATTATCAGTATTTTTGAAAATCATGGACCTCAGGGGAAGAACCTTTGTTCCAAGGTTCTAAGTTTGAGACCACTGCTAATATGGAGAGTTCCTCGCTGAAAATTCCCTGTACCAAACAAACAAATAAGAAATACAGCCAAACAAAAGGTATTTTTACCTTTCATTTGATCATGGGACACCTCCTAGAAGTACTGCCATATAAACATTTATTCTTCAAACTGAAACAAAGCCAGCTGTGTTTTGTTTTCTAATTTAAAAAACTGGGACTAAGAAACACTTTTGTAGGCACATGAAAGCTGATGACCAGATGTTACAATACCCCCATGGCGAAAGGGCCCCAGATTTTGTGATTTGTATCAAGAAATATGACTACACATATCCTATCCTAGAAGCTTAACTGGATTTTTCCCCTCTTGTCATGAGGTTTCAGTGAAGTACATTATGTACTAAGAATATATTTCTTATTTTCTTTTAACAGATGGCTATACGACTGATGACATTGAATTTTACTGGCGTGGAGATGATAATGCAGTAACAGGAGTGACAAAGATAGAATTGCCACAGTTCTCTATTGTTGATTACAAACTGATTACCAAGAAGGTTGTTTTCTCCACAGGTTGGTACTAGGGAAGAGGGAAAAGGGAAAAAGGTATCTTCCACAAGGGTTAAGTGGGGGGTGGATAGATATAACTCTCTGGTGGAATCAGAGGAGAAAGAGTATAATAAGATGAATGAACTCTACAGATAACAAGAAATACTTAAAAATCATTTAAAACTAAAATTACAGTCCCTTCTGATGAATTATTTTACAAAAGTTCCACACTATTTTGAGTTTGATCTCTTTTTTCAATCAAAGTAGAACAAATAGAGAGTAATAAAACTGCCAAAAGTAAAAAATTCAGGAGGTTCTTCTGGGACAAGGTTGGTGGTAGAGTGGAGGTGGGAGAAATAGAACCTCAGCCTCAATATTTTGACCTACCACTGCTTTGAGTATAGGGATTAGATTCGACTTTGGGAGAGGTGCTATAGAACTATTTGAAGCATTGGAGGTCAAGTGATTCAAACACTGTTTTGGATCATCCCTCTACTTGGTGATAATTTTTTGATATGCTGAGCTGGTGGGAACTTTTAAAATCTATTAAGGACAAATCACCATGTCAGATAATAGATCAAACCAAGAAAGGCTGGCTGGTTAAAAGACCAATATGGTAGGGTTTGGTTTGGTTTGGTTTGGTTTATTCAGGTGTGTGTGTGTGTGTGTGTGTGTGTGTGTGTGTGTTTTAAGAGTACCTCAGTACCTCTTTAAATAGCCCCTGTTCTGCTTTACTGCCAGGAAGCTTTGTCAGACCATCCCTTGGTGCAAAGAAGAAAAGAAAATCAGCAACATTAGTATTTTTGGTGACTAATCTCATTTTATGTTTTATAAAATAAAAACATAAAAAAATTTATGTTTTCTTTACAAAGTCCAAGAAGGGTGCAGAAAAAGATTTTGAATGGTAACCTGTTCATTCAGTGACATACAATCAGTCCAGAGGAACATCTTTATACATGGGCCTGATCCCAATCCAAGGAAGTCTAATGGAAATGAGGTCTTCTATAAGCACCTAATCCTGTTAGCTGCCTTTTCTTTTCTGTTGGTGATGTTCCAACTCCGTTTTGTACCAGCAAGTTACTTGAAGCTTCAGCATGATACTGGAGAACAAAATCAAAATGGCAGCCAGATTGAAGAAAGGAATAAAGGAAATAAATCTCCACTCCCCGTCAGGATTCTGAACCTTTAGGAGTGGCCCTCATTGATGACTTCATCCCTCTATTTTCTCTTTCTACTTTAGTTCTCTCTGTTAGACCTAAGAAAGCAAAATAAAGTTGTTTTTTTTTTCTATTTTTTATCAGTTTGTCTTTGGAGCCATTTTAATGCACTGCCATGTTTGGGTAATACGCCTCAAATCCTATCACCACCATTACTCTTGCCTGGAATGAAGAAGACACAGGATGGGATTAGAAGACATTAGACAATATTTGGAGACAGAGATTTCTAAGAAACTTCGGTCAGATTAGATTGATTAGACAGATCCAAGCCACAAAGGTGGAGGTGGACAATGATGCAGAGCTTACATTACCATGCCAGCGAGTCTCTACTTTATTTTGTAGTAGTTAGAGGATGTGCAGAGGTTTTTGTATAGAGAAGTGATATCACTAGAGTAGTGAATTAAGGAAATTACCTGAGCTGGTGTGAGGGGGATGTACCTAGCAGGTAAAAGATTAGAGGCAGCAAGACCAGGTAAGAGTCTGTTCCAATACTAATAGCAAGATGAAATGAAGGCCAGAGCAAGGTGGAGAAAAAAACTGAGAAATATTACAGTGGTAGGATCAGAATACTTTGCAATTTATTGAACATCTGAGGAAGGGGAGAGAAAAATGTCAAAGATCATTTGAAGGGTTGGAGCCTGAATGACAGGGATGAATCATTTAGGTGATGCTATCAATGCCCATGAAATCAGGAAGACCTGAGTTCAGATCCATCCTCCTTACTAGCTGTGAGATGGACAAGTCACTTAACTTCTGCCTCACCTTTTTCAATTATAAAATGGGGATAATAATTGCACCTACCTACCAGGATTGTGGTGAGGATCAAATGAGATAACATTGGTAAAGCACTTAGCACACTGGCATGTAGGAGGCACTTAATAAATAATTATTCCTTTCTCATTCCCTTCCCATCTTCAAAAATCAGGCAGAATAACAAGTTTGGGAAAGCATACTAAACTTGCCATGTTGCAGGACCTGTAACTGGAGATATCCTCCAAATGACTGTAGGCAATAATGTAGAAGGACAGCACTGAGGAAAGGTTGTAGGATAGGAAGAAAAAATGAATATAGAGAGATGGGTGCTATTATAGGCTAATAACTGAATGGGAATGAATAAGATGAATAAGAGAGAGCCAATATAGAAAGAAAAGACAGTCCAGGATAGAATATTGGAGGAGACATCCATGTTCAAGTGGTCAGAGTGGGAAGAGGACCTAGCAAAGGAGTGGAAAAAAAGAATAATCAGAGAAGAATTGAAAAAAAAAACCAGCTCATTTTCAGGAAAACTGAGAAAATACGATTGTCTAGGAAGAAGGGGGAAGTCAGTAATGCCAAGAGCTTCAGAAGGGAACAGCAACAAAAAATTAAGTTCCTTTGGACTTAGGTCATTACTGACTTTGGAGAATGCTGTTTCCAAAGAGTGGTGGGAACAAATTCTGATTTCAAGGTGTTAAAGACATTTTACCTCCCAACATCCCTAGGAGACAGGTACAATTATTATGATTAGTTTTTGGCTAAGTAAACTAAGGTTCATAGAGATCGAGTACCTGCAGATAGGTGGTATTACAGATAGACCACAGAACCTGAAATCAGGAAGACCTGAGGACAAATCCAGCCTCTGACATTTAGTACCTTTGTGACCTTGGGCAAGTCATTTAATCTATTTGCCTCAGTTTCCTTCTTTGTAAAATGGAGATGATAATAGCATCTACTTCCCAGGGTTGTTGTGAGTATCAAATGGAATAATAATTTTAATGTGTTTAGCACAGTACTTAACACATAGTAAGTGATATATAAATGTTAGCTATTACATCCCCAAGGTCAGACTCCTCAAGTGAAGAGTCAGAAGTCAAAATTAGCTATCCCATAATTTCAAGTTCACTATGCCTAACCCACTTTTTCTTCATCAAAAATTCTAAATTTAGATCCTCTATTCACAGAAGGAGCATTTCTTGCCAAAGAGCAGTAAGTTGGTCTATAACCATATGTGGAGAAGAGATATGCAACCAGATAGTTGTATTTTAATGATAGCAGGCATTTCAAAGATATCAGATGATAGTCATGATTCCTAAACCTTCTCTTTCAGGCTCTTACCCCAGGCTGTCCCTCAGCTTCAAGCTTAAGAGAAACATTGGATACTTCATCTTGCAGACCTACATGCCCTCCATTCTGATTACAATTCTCTCATGGGTTTCCTTCTGGATTAACTATGATGCCTCAGCAGCACGAGTGGCTTTAGGTAGGCCATTTTCATGTAGCTTGGTGAATTTGCTTTGCCTTGAACTTATGATGTGAAACGAGGCCAGATCAGGACATGCTAAGAAGATTTGGCTGTTAGGCCTTGGGCAATCTGATTCAGCATTAAATCAATTAAGCACAAATTAAGACTCTTTCATGTCAGAATTAGTTAAGCGTATGGTTGTTGGTAATGAAATTAGTACAATCATTTTGATGTTATTATTGAAGAATACTTCATATGACATTATTCACATGATTATTCCATGGTACCTGTCTAACATATATCAGAATTCAAGTTATTGATTTCAAATCAACCTATTTTATGGGTAAGAAACTTAGAGATATAATAGTGCATATTTAATAACTTACAAAGTGCCAGAAGATCAAATTCTGTCTCTATACTATTTGTTTGGAGTTTAGATTACAGGAGACACAAAAATAGGCATACTATTAAAGCAAAGTTGTCATAGCTTATTCTATTCTCGAGAAAGTTCAAATTATTACATCAGAGGGAGGGAGGAGAAGAGGAAAGAGCCAGAAATGAATTATGCATCCTGGGGATTTTGGTAGTGGAAAAGGTGGTGTAGGAATGTTCCACTGTGCTCCTTAAAGAGCATCATTTACTATATAAAGAGCTCCTGAGATAAAAGAAAAAGGAAATGATACTTTTGTTCAAACCTCCTTGAGAGTAATCAGGCTTACAAACAGAATGTTCTTGGAGTGATTATCAGAGACAGACATAAAGATGGAGAAACCAATAATGTATTAGCATGTTTTATGATAAAATATTTCCATATATGATGATTCAGTTTAACTGATACTTAATGCCCAAATGCCCATTCTGTGTCCAGGGTTATGCCATAGGGGATATAAAGAAGAATCGTACACAGTCCCTCTCTTCATGGATCTGACATTCTAGAAAGAATAATAATAATAGCAAGTGATTCAAATGAGCATATTTAATGGAACTTTCTTGTTCTTTCAGGAATTACCACTGTACTCACAATGACAACCATCAATACTCATCTTCGAGAAACTCTCCCCAAAATTCCTTATGTGAAAGCCATTGACATGTATCTTATGGGGTGTTTTGTCTTTGTGTTCATGGCACTGCTGGAGTATGCACTGGTCAACTACATCTTCTTTGGTAGGGGACCTCAGCGCCAAAAGAAAGCAGCCGAAAAAGCTGCCAATGCCAACAATGAGAAGCTGCGCATGGATGTCAACAAGGTAAATGAGTCCATAACCTTATTGCAAATTCCCTCTCTAATTTCCCTATTATAGACATGGTATTAGTTGAAAGAGGGGAAAAAAGCATATCATAAGGTAGAATTTTAGAATGAGTTATCAACTAAAATAACATGATCCTTGGTCACTCTTGTCCATTATATTTTTCATGACTATTTGCATTTAATTTGTTGATTTTAGTATTAAAAGAATTGATAAATTTATAACTGATTGAACTAAGAGAGGAATCAAAAAAAATCCCAGAATTATCAGTCAAGCATTGGAGTACAGAAATATCCTTGGAGGGCATGCACACCATCTAAAGGAATTAATCTGCATCAGTCCCTCAAGGCTGGTTCTCAAATAGATATCTGTCCTATTCTTAACACTTTCCAGAGGAAGGGAGAGCCTATTTCCCTTGATCAGAATTTCAACAAAGCTATGCTTTTAATACTGATCCTACATCTGGTTCTAAATGGTTCATGATACAAAGCATATTAGTGCATATTCTAGCCTCATTTAAACTGTGCTCTACAATCTCTTGGAGCAGTGTTTTCTATCTTTCACATACCACAGCAAACAAAATCAGTGTTTATCTGTATTGCATAGATGATTTGATTGGTAGCTTTCACCCTAGTTGTTAGTCTAAAAAAGTAAATGAAACACATCTCAATATGTGTTTGCTATGAAATCTATACAAAAATTATTTCAAAGTTCACAAATTATATCTGAGGTCAGAACACCCAGGTCCATCATGATTAGCCAAAAGGTGATGGCCAAAAAGTACAGAGATTACAAGCACCTCTGATTGCTGTTTTTTATCTCATTCTGGAAGGAGGTTAGAGGCAGTTCACATCATTCTCCATGTAGGATTTTGTTGTTACTGTTAATTTTATCACTCTCATGAACAATGTCACTCCATTTCTTCTTAAGAAAATACCTTCTTGGGAGTAGACAAAATATAAGCAGTAATTTTCCAAGTTTCTTAGTTTCTAATAATCATCTAAGTAAGGGCTACTTAGGGGGCCATGGGCCCCCAGGAGGTTCATGGTTAACTTTCATAGAGTCCATGAAATTGGATGGGAAGACACTTATGTCTTTTTTTCATTAACAACTAATGGAAATTTAGCATTTCTTTCAATGATTAAAAACATTTTGAGAAGGATTCCCTAAGTAGTCCTCACCAGACTGCCAGAGAAGCCTCTCTCTCTCTCTCTTTCTCTCTCTGTCTCTCTGTCTTTCTCTCTGTCTCTCTCTCTGTCTCTCTGTCTCTCTCTGTCTCTCTCTCTCTCTCTGTCTCTCTCTCTCTCTCTCTCTCTCTGTCTCTCTCTCTCTCTCTCTCTCTCTCTCTCTCTCTCTCTCTCTCTCTCTCTCTCTCTCTCTCTCTCTCTCTCTCTCTTTCTTTCTTTCTTTCACACACACACGTGCACACACACACGGTTAAAAAACCCCTGATCTAAGTGTTTTTACTGCTTTGTTACATCCAGATTATGACATGACTTTGGATGAGGAGGGAAGAAATAATCTTCCATGTTATTTGAGTTCAAACCATATAATATTAGAACTGGAATGAATCTAAGACAGAATATTAGAACTGAAAGAGACCTTAGAGATCATTTATTTTAACCCTTCATTTTACAGATAAGGAAACTGATGCTTAAATATGAAATGACTTACTTAAAGTCACACAGCTCTGAATAGAGGGGAAAGGATTAGAAATTGAACCTCTAAAAAAGAAAATAATTACAAATAAATCATCATCATTTTTATTCAGTTGATTACTCATGAAAATTCCTTTCTGACTATAAAAACTGATAACGCTTAGTCAAGCAAGTATCACTTACTTAATCAGTTGAATTTATGCTGCTATTCAATGTGAAAAATATCTAAGTTTTCATCAGTCCCAGGCCCTTCAATAGCTTTATGAAATCTTTTTTGAGTGTCCTACTTCAATGAATGGGATGTTCTGCAAATAACATTTCTACACAGAACTCTGCTGATTCTTCCCAATTAGTCTAACATTTTCTTCTTGTGATGATTCTCATTTGCTCCTACTATTTTTTCCTAACTGTATTTCTTCTACCCTTATCTTTTTTACCTTTCAATTACTTCCAGATGATCAGATTTTCTTATACCTCCTCAATTTCTTTATTGTACTAATACCTAACTACATATGCACTCCTCTTTCTGTGTCCAATTCATTATATATATGGCTGCCCTTTTACTGTCCTGGCCCTTGCCTCTCTGAAAAGTCCCAATATATTTTCTATACAACTACTCTCTAATACTATAAAACTACATAATGAGTATAGTTTTGCACTTAAAGATTTACCAAGGCCTCTTCCATACGCTCCTTTTCACTTTGCTCTCTCATATTATGTGATATGCAACTGAGAACGATGGCCACTTGGGGCCCTGTCTTTATGTTGTGAGTTTGTGTCTTGTCTTTACTAGTACACTTGACCTATTTGTAACTTAAAGGCACTAAGAAGTACTGATTATACAATGAGATAAAGATATTGTATTAGGGAGAAACTAAGTAAATATCCCATTCTGGTACTTTGTGGTCTTTTATTCTAGTTTTGAAAGACCATTTGCATTTATTTATATCCAAGCTAACTTTGACCACCGATCCAATCTAGCAGTATCAGTGAACTTAATTAGCACGTTCTCTACTTTGTCTTCCAGATTTTTTATAAAGATATTAAACAAAATGGGACCCAATATCGATCTCTCTGGGACCCTACTGGAAACCTCTCCCCAACTAGACGGACTACCAATTACGATTACTCTCTGTATACGGTTAGATAGCCAGTTTTTGATCCATTTATTTGTATTTTTGTTGGAGCTAATTTGCATTAGCTGTTCCCTTAAGATAATGTATGGTGCTTTAGCAAATGTCTCATTGGCATCCAGATATATACTATCTGCTAAAATTTTTATAATGATCAAGTATAATGAAGAGACCCTAGAGGGGTTATGAGGGGTTGTTCATAATATAGCCTTGTTGATTACAGCTCAAGGCTTAGTTAACCAAATGGATCATATTGAGATTCCTTCTCATTACTTAAAAAAAAATGTATTTCAAAGATAAGTCTCATGGACATGGTTCCATTTTCATGTTTTCTTTTGTTAGAGGTTAGGGGTGGGGGGTTAGCTTTTCTTTTATGGGTGTTCTCAGTTTCTAATGGTAATGTGTCTTCTAGCCTGAAGTTATGTATTTATGTACAGGAAATGTTAAATTTGCATCAAGTCCTTGTCACTTCATTTTCATTTAGTTTTGACATTAATGCTACCATGGTAGATTCAGATCCATTGTAGTAACAGATGAAATGAAACAATTGAGTTTCTGACCTGTCAGATTTCTTGACTTCAGTGGATTTCCTATAGCCCCAAGAAAAGCCTGGGTTTTTTTGGCTGGGGTTTATAATATAGCCATGAAATCTTCATATAGTCTCAATTTTAGTTTATTTTTTCATATAATCTATAAATTTGCCTCTCCCTATATAATTATATTTTCTGATAAGACTTCCCCTACCATCTGTTTTGTACAATTGGCTGTTGCTGACACTTTTCCTATAAGGACTTGATGCTTGATGCTCTTTCATTATTGTGTCCTTCTAAATTTTTCATGTCTCTTTAAGTTTGTTCCATGTTAATATGTTACAAGATCACAGGCTTCATGATACCGTATTCACTGCCTTTGATGTTATATTTAGTACTGAGTTCTGCTCTGTGTTGGGGGTAATTTTAAAATGTTTCTTATGACAGTTGAAAGATGGGACTTCCAATTTATAGGTGCCATATTATGCATTTTATCAGCATTATTCAGTAGATACTTAAATTTGGAAAGATATTTCAAAGGATGTATTATGTGTTTTGTGGTCATTCATTCATTCAATAAGTATCTGTTGACCATCTGTATTAGCTCAAGGATACCTAATTCCCAGTGCTGGTGTTTTCAAACTTCAGCTTCTATTTTACATCAGTGAGGTATACTGAAGCCTCAAGGATCCTTCTTTGAGTCATTTAAATCTTATTCATCCACAATAGAATGCATATGAGAAAATGTTCAGATCCATGCTGAAAATAGTTGAAATGGATTGAAAGTATACAAAATAAAGGGTCAGACCCCTTTAAATGAGTTTTCTACTTTTAAGTTGACTGTTGATTCCACTTTTAAGTTCAGCAACTTTCTCTGATCATGAGGATATTGTATATAGAAAGTTTGTTTTTCTAGGTACTAACTGGTAGATTTGTTGACTTACAAGTGTTAATGTACTTAACATACTTGATGATTTGTATTTATTAGTACCTTAATCTTTTAATTTAATTTTGAGTTTTTAGACTTATTACATAATTTGACAGAATGTGGTCTAGAACTTAATAGAAAGTATGTTTGTCTACAATCAAGGTTCAGTGTCATCCTTTGAAATAAGAATGTGTATATCTTCTGCATTTAAATGCTTCTTTTACCACTGAAGATTTTCTAACTCTTTCGTTTCAGTTGTATGTAAGTGAACACATATGAATTACTTGTGTTCACTTTTGTTGCATACATAATTATGAGTATTCAAATTGCCTAGGTCTGCCTAGATACAAATCAGAGTGAAATGGGTTATAATTAAAGGTATATTACGTAGCCATGTAGCAACTTGGAAAATTTGCTTTTAAAAAATTAGATATAAAAATGTTATATTTCAACTACAAGTCTGCATGGGCCACACCCACATTTATCCTTTTTTCTTCTAACTCTCCTCATATTCAACTTTATATCATTAGACCAGAAAAAATCACTAATTTAGATTGATGATCATTTACTGAAATGAGCATGCTATCACATGCCTGTAATCCCTACTACTGGGAAAACTGAGGCTGGCAGATTGCTTGAGCTCGGGAGCTCAGGAATTGAACCAAACATGCGTATGCACTGAGTTCAGTATGGATATAGTCATATCCTAGAAGTAAGAGGGTCGCAGGATGCCTAAGGAGGGTCACACTAGAAACAGAACAGGTCAGAGTTCCCATGCCAAGCAGAGTGGGATTGGGCCCATAAGTAACTCCTATACTTTGAGCCTGGGCAAGATAGGGAGACCCAGATTTTAATAAATCATTTACTGAGCATACTCTTAACAGAAAGTGCTGTGCTAGATAAGTATATTGAGGTCTGTGACAGAAACAAAAATGAATAAGAAAAGGCCTCTACTCTCAAAATGTTTACAGGCTAGCAGGGGAAGTGTAGCAAATAATGATTATGTAAAGCATCCTTCAAGACTTCCTCTAATATGGATCCTCATGCAAGGGATAAAGCCATAAAGAAACTAGAAAAGATAGGCTAGCCGTGGAACTGAGGAAGGAGCTCTAGAATGAGAATGCAAAAATGACCTATGTTTTAGTCCTCACTCAGCCAGTATCTCACTGTGAGAATTTGTGGAACTCTCTGCTAGGTCAGTACTCTGGGACTCACTTACCTATTCTGCAAAATTAGAGAGTTAGACTAGATTAACTTGAAGATCCTTATCAGCTCTAAACATCCTAATATTCTATCATTTTATTTTACTCCCATTATCTAACTTTCAGGAGAAACAGCCTAGTGGATAGAATATTGATCCTGAAACCAGGAGAAAATGCATCCAAGGCTTAGCCCGCCACTTACTATGTGATCTCTGGCAGATAGTTTTTTTCTCTTCATGCTCTAGGTCACAGTGGGGTCAGACTGAGATAGAAATGGATCCCTGTGAGCAGAACATTGACTTAAAAAAAATTCTGTTTTATTGGATTTTCATTTATTTTCTTAAACATTCCCCAATTACAATTTAATCTCATTGGGCTGCACTCAGGAGTTTTGCACTGCCAGTTCTACCTCTCTGCTCTAGGATGCTTTTTAAGACTCCAAATTACTGAGAAGATGCCAGCCCTACGTGGTTAAGGAAAGTTTCTCATCCAGGGCATTTCCTATATACCAATGAAATAGCATGTCTTTTCCCTAACATTATATTTATAAATACTTATGTTCTTTATATTGATTTAATTTTAATATTGATGTTTCAAGATACTTTATAGTTTAAAGACCATAATTATCTAGTTATTTATGTTAGTGCTATATAACTTTTTATATTGATTTATCATTTTTTCAATATGCTTTCATATACATTACTTCTATATCCTCATAAAATCCTCTGATGTAAATAAGTGAGAAACTATTTCATTTTGTAGATGACTACTCTAAAGCACAGAGTGATCGATCCACAACCACATAATGAATCAGCGGTAGAGCAAGGACTGTTGAGCCCAACTTTCTTTAATCCTACTTCATTTATTTTTCCCCAACATTACATTAGTACTTTTGGAAGTTCTAGTGATGTGTAGTTAGTGAGTCAGATTTTCATTTTCCCTCTTGCTCAGTTAAGAAGGTATAGCCTCAAATTCACTCACTATTTTCCTTAAACCAGATTCTCCTGGGAGATATGCAAACATAAATATATACATACATATCGTATTTATATGTATACATGTGTATATATGTCCTCTAATGGGGTCAATTTAGAAGCCACAATGATTCTCTCACATTGGCTTTGTCTACCTGATCCTGTGGCCATAGATATAGGAGCCAGAGTTGGCACATGGGAAGTCATCACACTTTATATAGTATTATTTGCCATGTTATCCTCAGTACCAGGCAAAGTCATGTCTGAAAGTGGAAGGAAGGAAAGAGGGAGGGAGGTAGGGAGGGAGGGAAGGAGAGAAGGAAGGAAAAGAGAAAAAGAAATTTTAATGAGAAATGAGGGATAGGATCCCATAAATACTCAATCATGGAAGCCATGGCTTCTGGTGTTGAATTAGAAATAGATACTAAAATAAAAGTGAGTTATGTAGTACATGGTTCAAAGAGTTTGTTCTTGAGAAAAAGATTTGGCAAAGCTAATAAGCTGGATAAAGAATGCTACTGTGGCATGCATTTGCAGCAATGGGAATTGCATTAAATTTTTATCAACCATCACTCTATTAATATTAAATTATTTTATAAGACAAGTAAAGTGGCTAGGATGATCATTAGTTTCCCAAAGAAATTAGATCTCATTTTATAACCACTGACCGAGAGGAAGCCTGCAGTAGCTCCAGATGTTTATTTAATTGGAACAAGGGGTTTCTTGGGAGATATAACATAAATGGACCCTAAAATCGGGTCTTTTGCTGAATAAGCTTGCAGTTCCCCTCCCAGCAGATACCTGCAACTTTCTTTCACTGCAATAGCCACACTTAGTTCATTTTGAATCCCTCAAACATGCTTAGTGTCCTACTCTACTGCATTTTTTCTCTAGGGAAGTCCCTCATGATTCATACCCTTGTAAGGCCTAGGTTCCCTGTTGGATGCTACAGAACTCTGTATACTTGCTTTATGGGCTCCCAATTTGACATACCACTGGTCTATACTTTGTTGATCACATAGGACATTGTGCTATAAAGGCCAAAGTTATGGGTTTGATCCCTTTGTGGATCAGTCAAATTTGCTTTATTTATGATCGCTACAGTCTTCCACATTACCTGAGCTAGTTGGATGAAAAATCCTAAACCCAGGTCACAAGGAATCAAAAAAAAGGCTACAATTATTATCAAAATAATAATAATAATAATTCAGCAAATACGTATTGAGTACCTACTACATTTAAGTTTCAGGAGGAATTGCCAAGAAGGCACCTAAACACATGAAAAATTAAGTAACAGCATAAGTGATTTTTATAATCATTATATAAATATATATGTGGATATATGGATAATGGATAAAATAACCATTTAAGTGATTCAATAATGTAGTATATGAATAAGTTCCAAGTGAGAGGTAGAGGTAATAAGTTGTGTGAGATCTCTGACCTCAAGGAGCCAAAGTCTTGTTGGAAATGTAATTTGAAGAAAGGAACTTGATCTATGATTTTATTGGTAAAGGGAATTTGTGGATGATGAAGTTCCATCTACCAAAACAAGTCAGCACCATTGTACAACTTACAGTGTTTGAGAATTCATGTGAGCTCTGAATGGTTGTGATTTACCCAAAATCACACAGCTGGTATGTGCCATAGACTGAAGGCAAAGGCAACAGTTTGGAAACAGGAAGAACACTGAGAAAAAGGAGAAAGGGGAATTTATTTGATTTTGGTTTTGACAGCAGTGTGGATAAAATGATTGTATGGCATGGGAAGCATGATCAGTTCTGAGTCTGACTAGATATAGTAGATTATGGAAATCTGTGCTCCATTTCCATCATCCATCAGCATAGCCAACACCAGAACAGGTATTCCAAAATTGAGTGGATTAAATCCCAAAATACATGATCTCTCTGGGGATCTAGTGAACCAGAGAGCAAATTTTTAACGCAGATAGGGGTCATAAACGTGACTGGATGGGAATAATGTCTTTTGCCTTAAGCCCAGAATCACTATTCTCTGCACAATATATTTTATTTTGATAGTCCTCACAAGGACTTCAGCCTTTCCTACAACACACAAATCATGTTCATATAGCCTTGAAACAGGAAAATAACCCACCTTGTATCTCTGGAGTGAGCCAGAACAATATGAAATTGTCCATAGGCAATCTAGTCAGGCAGTATGACCAAGGAAAATGGCTAGGTTGAGAAAAAAACAATTGGAGGAGAAAATAAGAAGGTGTAGATATAGACTATGTCCTCCCCCTTGCTGCCCTGAGTGACTTCTTGGGTCAACAGCCAATCAGAAAATATGATATACCTGTTCTATATCCAGCCCTATGCTAGGCAATATGAACTATGTAACTAGGGCTAAGTCATAATCTCAGCCATCAAGGAGTTTAAAAACTAGTTATGGACTCAGGACAGTCTTTACAGAAATGATTCCTCGAATTTTTGCTCATGCTTTTCACTTTTCCTGAAAAATACTTCTATCTCTTATTGCTATACATCCTCAAGGAGCAATTCAAATCCCACCTCCTCTCTGAAGAAACCACTTTCCTGATCAGCAGAGGAGAAAGTGGTTTCTTTCATCTGATTTCAAAGTATTTTATATTTTTGTACACACCATTTTCTACTTTGATACTTAAATCAATCTTTTATCTCATTGATGTGACTACTTCCTCCCCCCGTACAGTTTGCCATCCAGCCATACCACATTCTACCATACCTTTTCATCCTTAGCAACTCTGGCCCATGTGTTCCTTAAAATCTTCAGCTGGATGGCTACTGAACATTCTCTTTGCTTTCTTATAGAACTCTTGACATTTTATAGATACAAGTAAAGAATGTAGGCTGACAACTAGTAATCTTTGTTGTTGTTCAGTCATGTCTGAATCTTTGTAAGGGTTTTCTTGGCAAATATACTGAAGTGGTTTGCCATTTACTTCTTTAGCTCATTTTTTAGATGAGGAAACTGAGGCAAACAGAATTAAGTGACTTGTCCATGGTCACACAGCTAGTAAGTGTCTGAGTCTGGATTTGAACTCAGGTTCTCCTGACCTAAAGGCTAGCATTCCATCCACTCTGCCACCTAGCTGCCCTTACCTTGCCCTTTCCTCTTTTGCTAGTCATACATCTCAAGAGATGATGTCCTTTATATGACTTCTACACAACTGCTCCTTGCTAATTCTTTAAAGTCTATTTTTTTCCCAACATATTTTCTTCATTGTTATTCGAGTAACATGCACTTTCTATCATTGGAAAAGCATTGTTCTGACAAAGAGGGGGAGAAGGGTAAAGAAAAGAAGGAGGAAGAGAGGGAGGAGGAAGGAAGAAGAAGAGGAGGAGGAGGAGGAGAAATGTTTGAGAGAGAAACGTGGAGTCAATATAAACTCAACAGCAACCCACCTTGTTTTCCTCATTGCATACACTTCTGAGGCCCATTAAGTATCTATCTGCAGGATCTGTCTCAGATATATGTGTTCTTTGATCACCTCTTCATCTGTGTAGGCCATTAATCTAACTCCATATCAGTCTAGTCAAAAGCCATTCTTAATCTGCTTTTATTTTCCTTGTGTAGATAGCCCAAACTTGTTTGAGTGATCATAGAACTCATTTAGGGGACTCTTCAAAGTATCTCTCCAAAAGTAGAGTATCTTTTTGGATTTGATTTAGTCTTCATACTGGAAATCCTCCATGATGTGGCAGACACCATGGACAAAACTGTTTTATGCTTTGTCTCATATTAGTGATCAGGGAGTCATTGAACAAAATTCATCTTTCAAAGGATCCTGTATTGTTTTAATATATTCATGGAAAATACTCTGTTGTAAGAAAACCTTTGTCAGCATTTTGCTGTACTGAATCAAATGCTTTTTAATGGTTATACAAAAGTGAGATTTTGCATTTTCTATATCTTTTAGGTAATTGTGTGACCATAAAATGTAGCCTTCCATACAATTCAGTTTGTAAAAGCTTACTCTTCCTTTCTCATACCCCATCAAAAATACCTTCAATCATGATGTAAATTTTTGTCATAAAAATTTTGTAAATTTGAGAGGTAGGCTTGTAGTTCAATCATTACTGATATTTTCTTCATTGATTTTTAAAATACTATTAAAGTCTCTGTAGAGCCTCCAATACCCCAAGAACTGGATATTTTCTGCCTCTTTTTGATATCTAGAAAATTAATCCTTTAATTCATTCAAAATTGTGTCACCTTCACGACATAATTATCTTATGTCTAAATTTTTTGGCGTTTTATTTTTCTATGTGCTTGTTATATATAGCTCCCCTTTAGATTGGCAGACCCTGAAGGATTGGAAATATGAGTTAGGGCAGGTCACTGATTTCACAGTCAGAAAACCTGAGTTATATTCCTAGTTCTAACATTTACACACCATATAATCTTTTCTGTCTCTAAGCTTCAAATTCCTCATATTTCAAATGGTGTTCAAAATACATATAATTTCTAATTAAGAGGAGGGGCATTGTGCTGTGTATAAAGGAAAGAAACATTCTAAATAGCCAGTGCTAAGTGCCTATCTTCATCTGCTTGTCCTGTCCTCTACTTCTGCCTGCCTCCATTTACGGTTATTTTTTACATCTCTGTCAGCCCAAAAAGAAACAAGTCTGATGGGATGATAATTAGCATCCAAGATTAAGATGACTTTATAACTCAAGAAAAGAGAGAGGTCTATGAGAATACCTGGTGGTCATCTACTTTGTGAGTTGATAAGCCTTTACCTTGCTTGACTCATCAATACCCCATGTTCTGGAAATTCCACTTATTTTCAATATTTGCTATCCTTCTAATCTCAGGGCCAAGAATATGAGTAACAGCTTGGCTCATGGCTGAAAACTGTGTGCCAACTTAAGCACCATCTTTTAGAGCATGGGAGTGGAGAAGGGTAGATGCTCCACTGGGCAAGGGTTCATGAGAGGATCAGTCACTAATTCTGTACTGGCTACACTCACTGGCTACATGAGCAATTCTACATTTGTTTTAAGGATGCTCAGTGGTTGGTGATTTCACAGTTCTGCTCTACAAATGTCCTGTACTGTGTGGTCTTAAAACTGTGACTAAGCATCAACTTTTAGCTATTTGGGCTGTAATAATAGTGGACTTGGGAGTCATTATGATTTTCATTAACTAATTTCTCTTTAGATTTGATAGCAGTCAGGAATCTTTAATGAAAGAATAAAAATACCCTAGGAAATACTCAGTGTTCTTCCTGGAAATGAGTTTTCTCACCAAACGAGAAGAGGCTTAAAGATTATCTATTAATTATTCATATTTTCCCCACAAAGAAATTGAGACCAGCTAGAGAATATGATTTGCCTAAAGCCACATAATTAGTTTCAGAGCCCACCCTAGATTCTGTGCCCTATGGCTACCATTCCAATGGTATTTCTACTGGCTCAACTGAAACATATTTCTCAATTTTCTTTTACTTTATTTCTATAGGAGATAGAGTAAGAAACTTATGAAATGTTTGTTACACAAGTTTTAAGCTAAGGTGGGATACTGAGTGAATGATTGGGTGAAAATTGCTCAAGAAGGTTGCAGAAAAAGGTACATATCTAATTGTCAATCAGTAAGCATTGATTCTGTGCTTGCCATGTACCAGACACTGTATGAGGTACTACAAATGAAAGGAAAATTTAGTGTTTGCTTTAAAGGAGCTTATAGGGAGGCAACAGGTAGTTAAATAGATTCTAGCTAGCTAGAGTCTTTTGTTGTTTTTTAGTCTTTTTTGGAGGTGGGGATGTTCTAAAACTGGGGAGATCAAAAAAGGCTTCATATAAAAGGTAGTGCTTGAGCTGAGTCTTAAAGGAAGCTAGGGATTCAGATAGACAAATATAAGGATGCAATATATTCCAGGCATAGGCGACAAATAAGGCAAAGACACAGAGGTGGAAAATTGAGTGCCATGTATGAGCTATAGCAACAAGGCCAGTTTAACTAGACCAAAATGTGTGTTAGGCATTGGCTACCTTAAAAATCCAAGTTTTCCCTTTGACTAACCTGAAAAGTAGTCATTCATGACAATGTAGTCTAGTGGAAATCACTACAGACTTAGTCTGAAGAATTCTAGGTCAAATTTTATCACTTTCTTACTTTGGATGTCATTCAATGTCCTCAAGATAAATAATAATAACAATCATAAATAATGTTAAAACTTAGTTTCCTTAACAATCAAGTGGTATAATTATACTTGTTCTACCAGCTAGCTGAGCAAATGTGAAGAGAAAATAATATGAAAGGTATAAAAGTACCTGGATAAAAGTTTAAAGCCCAAACAAATATAAAGTATAGGGTTTGGTGTAAAGTGGACCTACTGTCTGTAATTCTGACCCTTAGGACTCTAAGGGGGTGTCTGAATATTCTTGTCATCTTGATAGCCTTATTCTCTTGATCGTTGATGCTACTAAAAATGTATGAAAATGGTATGTTATGCCTCACTTCTGACCAATGTCCTTAAATTGAATTTCAACAGAAATGATTAAAGCCTGCTGTTTTCTATCATGGACACTTCCAATATTGCATATTTCTTTGAATTTCTGTAAGGAATGAGGTGAGAGAGGATGGAAGACAGAGTAAGAACTTTCCTACTTAGGTGGGCAAACTGGCAGAGGAGAGGAGAGAGCAGATGCACCACAGTCCTGTCAACTGACCTGATAGAGAAATTCACCTTATGTAGTAACCAAACTCTAGTCTTTTGAGACTCTTGAGTGATGCCAATTTCTCTTCAGAGCCATGTATGTATTTGCATGTATGGGTGTAATAGCTAAGTGACTATCCAATCTAAAAAGAAGTGTAGTCTAGAGGAACCAAGGACGAGCTGAGGAGGTAAAGGTTCAACAGTTTATTTGCTACATTAATTTTCTGTGTGATCTTGGAGAAATCAGTTGAGTTCTAGTTACTTCACTTGTGCCTACCAGTAAATGTAGGTATTATGATCTGCACAAAGGGGATATTGAGAGAAAAGAGGATTAGCAGGTATGTGTTTTTTATTTAAACCCAAGTGCTAAATCTAAATACAATGTGTTACTATTATAATGTGACCAGTTTAAATGAGTTGTTATATGCATTGTTATAGTGACAAGGAATTTGTAAAATATGGCTGAAAAGAGGTCATCTTCAATGTATAACTTCTAAAAATGATGATGATGATGATGATGTTATAGATAGATTCCAATTGAAGGTGGGATAATGTTATAAAATATTACTGAATATAATTCCCACATTTTATTTTAGTGATTAGTATTAACCTAGCTCATAGTATTATGGTAAAAGTGGCAAATACAATGAGGAAACTTGAATTTCAGTCCCAACTCTGTCACTAATCACTGTGTGATCTTGGCCAATTTACTGAGCCTCTCTGGGCCTTAGTTTATTCATCTTTAAAACAAGAGCTTCAGACTGAATTATGTTCCGTATGTTTTATTAGAGTTCTTATCAATCTAAAGTCCTACATTACTACACGGAATTAATTCTAGGTTCGTGCAAACTTCTTTGTGTTAGATGCTACCATATTGAAAAAGCAGGATACAATGATTCTAAAGCATTAGGTTTTGAGTGAAAGCATGTAGATTCAAATAATGGCCTCACAACATTCAACAAATCACTTACTATTTCTTGGTTTCAATTTCCTCTTCTAAATAAAAGAATTTGAGTAGATGATCTCTAAGCCCCGTCCCCCCAGATCATTTATTTATTTATTTATTGCTTTTTTGGAGGGCAATTGGGGTTAAGTAATTTGCCCAAGGTTACACAGCTAGTTATTTTGTGTGGGTGTTAAGTGTCTGAGGCTGGAACCAAACTTGGGTCCTCCTGACTCCAGGACCAGCGCTTTATTCACTTTGCCACCTAGCTGCCCTGCTCCCAGATCATTTATGACACAGAAATGTAGTACTTTTTCTGGAGTAACTATAAGACTGGGTCCTCAGCTTGTCTATTACATCTGTGGGTGGGGAGTGGTTCTAATGTTATAACTCACAAGCCCTCCACTGTTATGCTTTCCTTCATGATTATCCATTGTTATCAACTAGGCAAATTAAAATAATTTTTTAAATGGGGTATTTATTAAGCTGGTGTGACAGTACAATTGGTACAAAACATTCCTTCAAAAATCTGAAAACTTTCTCCTACCAGGATACTCAAAGTGCAGAGAAATGCAGGCTCATGCTTAGAGAGAACACATGTCAAAGATCCTTGTTACTGGAAATCCTTTTCTCCCCTTTGCAGCCTTCTCATGAGCTTCTCTTTCATGAGGGAATGCTCATGAAACATGGTGTAGCTTCTTTGGGGGCTTATTATAGAATCCTGAAGTTCCTTACCTCAAAATATCAAATTCATCCTTGGCTCTCAAAGCAGTCATTGAGTCATGTGTTCCAGAGATTCTGCTAAGGGTAAGATACCAATGAGAAACCCAAATCCTTTGATCCTCTGAAATTTACAAGGTCCTCCTCTGGTCAAAGGGAAAGAGAAAAAGACCTTGGCTAGCATCTAACTTGGGGACAGGGTTGTTTCCCCCACCTTCACCTACCAAATGTTTATTTCTCTTGGTCTTACCTGGAAGGCTTCAACTTTCATTTGCCAGATCCTTAAGTACTTAATTCCAAAGTAGCTAGCCAGTATATGCCCCACAGGATATGACAAGGTCCCTCAACTAGTCTGAAAATACTTATGTGGAGTCATTGAGCTCTAATGGCTTTCAAGAACTTCTTATTTTCCGCACTTAGTCTAATGCTTATGATTGATTGATGTCTGGGCTTTATTCAACACCACTATCAGTTCACAGCTCTGATTGTTCTCACCTGACAAAGACATTAGGGTGTAGCATCTTGCCACTTTCAGTTAGGTTTAGTAGTTGATTGATTGACTCAATAGCTCCCCACACAGAGAAACAAAGGATATTAAAACAGGGTAAGGAAGAGGGGAAAATTAGAGATCACGTAGTTAACTAGGCATAGATGGCATGCTTATCAGATGTCTACCATATAGAGAACATTAGATGACAGAATCAGGACCCAAGAAAATCTTGTGAAGCTAAAACAATAGATCATATCTAATAATATGGAATTTAATAAGCTGAAAAGCTCCATATTTTTGTTCAAGAAAAAAAGTCACATAAGTGTAAAATTTTTACTGAGAGGTTAAATGTGAACAAGGATACAAAGGTGGGGATAGCCGCAATATACTCTGCCCTGTCTCACCCTATGTGAGGTATTGTCTTTTTTTTCTGGGTGTCATATTTTAGGAAGGACATTGACAAACCAGAATGTATCCAGAGAAGGATGTCCGGGATTGTAAGGGGACGGGAGAATTTGACATATGAGAAACATTTGCAAGAATTATGGATATCTGTTCTAGAAAAGAGAACATGACAACTGTTTTCAAGTACCTGAAGCATTATTATACGGAAAAGATGTTAGAGTTGAACCCAGATGATAGAACTAGGAACAGTAAACAGAAATTACAACTTGATATAAAGAAAAAATATTCCTAACAGTCCGTGTTGCCCAAAATAGAGTAAACTCCCTCTGACTAGAATCCTTGAAGAAAAGGTTGGATAACACTAGCACTGCAGCTGTCACATAAGAGATATGTAGAAGGTGAAAATATATAATGGGCTAGATAAAGTGACATTCTTTCCCATTCAGATTTGGGGAACTTCCTTTAACATGCCCATCATGTCTCTCCAACTTCATGAAACAGAAATATACCTGTATTTTCAGTCTGGATTCCTTAGGTTGAATCTTGACTGAAACTACCTGTTTTACCTTATCTGTGTGCTCCAAATCTGTGATTAGTATAGGAAAATGATTGAACTATATGGTCCCAGAGGAAAATTCCAGGTCTAAATTCTCTCATCTTATGACTTATTCACAATACCCATGGTTCCCAATGAATTATCTTGGGACAGTTGTCCCACACAGAAGTCAGTTGTACCTGCACTGGGAGTCAGGAGATATAAATGTGAATCCTTTGTCACCCTGTTGTGCCCTTGAGCAAACCATTCAGTTTCTATATAAAACTCAAGGTTGAACTAAATAATCTCTAAAGTTTCTTGAAACCCAGTCAGTATGAATCAAAGAAATCTGTTGTGTGGGATGTAAAAATCACTCTTGTAATTCAGATATTTTATTGTTCTGGTATCAGCTATGAAAGGGATTTGACTGTTCCTTATATTTTCTATTGTCAATCCTTAGTCAATGAGCATATATTGTTTCCTTTGTGCCAGGCACTGTGCTACCTAACTACCATAGTTACTTAGTGAGATTTTTTCTTAATCTCAACAGTATATCAATGTCCTTAAAAAATGACATATCAGCATGTTTCAAAGCAAATTAATTTGTGTATGTGAGTTCGTGGTATGTGACAAAAACTAGTTCACTTTTTCCTGTTAGCTCTCATGTTCACACAGATACCAGATACCAGTGGTTTGTGTGTGTGTGTGTGTGTTTTGTTTTTTTTTAAAGTCCAAGATAAACCATTAAAGTAGATGTGAGAAGGATGGGCATGTTCCAGGGACCTCAGGGAACTGAGCAATCCCCTTTTCACTTTTCAAAAGGAGATTTGCTAGATGTTCACAAGAGTATCTTTGTGCAGAAGGTCCTACACATGTATGTCCTTAGCCTGTGAACAAAATGAACAATAGGCAGTGGTAGATACAAAATGGTATTAGGTTAGGAGAATACATGGGGAGCCAATTTAAGACTGTAAAAAAATAGACCTGGAGATTACCTTAACTACTCTGATATATATCCTCTAGAGAGAAGAGATTTTCAGATAGTGACACTAAGATGGGAAGAATTTTGGCATCTTCTTTTCCAATGTCACATTACCTTGTGGGAGCTAGGAATGAAACCTGGGGCTGTTGGCTCAAAGCCCAGAGTTGATCCTGCCAAGATCCTTTCAGAATCCAAACTCTTTCTGCCTCTAAGGATGCTACATTAGCACGCATATTAGATAGTCTATAAATATGAGAGCATTCTCTCAGACCACTGAGCAAAATTAATGTTCACATATGGCTTTTCAGGTCCAAAGTCTGGGCACAGGAGAAATGCAGAGGCATTCTAAGGTCCTAGCAATACTTATGATAATCTGGACTATGAGATCTTATTTGAGCCCAACATTTGATCTCCCTACATCTTGCCCAGGTCTGTAATGCAGAAATCATATCCACTTCTATACTCATCTTTCTGTATAAAAAAAAGATCACTGTGTAATCTTTCCCCTTTCTTAAATTACCTTATATTGTTTATCTGTGCACATGTTATATGTTCCAAGAGAATGTAAGTACCTTGATGGCAGGGACCATTTCATTGCTGTTTCTGTATCCTCAGCATTGGTGCTAAGTACCTATCACAAAGTAGATGAATAAAGGTTTGTTGAATTTGTTGAATAGAATAACCCTTCATTGGAGCTGTGATTTCATTATCTTGGGCATTCTCTGCTCTGGTGCAAATTTAATCCATCCAAATTTACTCATGAAACTCTTGTTGTAATGAAATTCTTGGACATAAAATTTCATATATTCCCCATTGGGCACTGTTGCAACTCATCAGAAGCCTTCCTCTATGTCTTTTAATGCTTCAGACCTAAGTGCAGTACACTGACCCACAAAACAGATGATAACAGGTTCCATTTAAACAGAGTTTCAGTGTTTACAAAATGTTTTAAATTCATTATGCCCATTGATCCTCACAACAACCCATTAAAGTAGGTAAGGCAGATAATATCAGTCCTGTTTTAAAGCTGAGGAAACAGAAGTTCAAACAGTAATTGCTTTGACCAGAGTCATAAAACTAGTAAGTGCCAGTGGTAGGGATATAACCCAGGTCATCAGATGGTAAATCCATTTCTCTTTCCACTATGCCATGCTTCCTCTCAGGTTTAGAATTAAACAATGGGTTCCCAATAGGCCAGTCACAATTTACCAATCATTGTTGAAGCCTCACCTGGTTCATCTATCTACCAAATTACAGACTTCTATTCCCTCCTTTCTACTGTGGCTCCCAGAGTGTGAGTGAAAAATTGACCAGAAGCTACCTAACTCTCTATTCATGAGTTTGAGGATAGAATGGGGTACTACTGAAATCATTTAATGGTAGCTTTCCAAGTCTCACTCTCTCTGGAAAAACATTCCATATTTCTTATATGGGGCAGAAAAAATAGATTAGAAAAGAATAAATATGAAAAGGTCTATTTGGAAAACTCCAGTGAGCCATCACCCATAATGAATTTATATGCCTGAACCTGCTAGAGAAAATATAAAATTCAAAAATCACTGTCTTATGTGGGATTTGAGTCAGTGAGTCTGCATTTATTTCTTTGTTTTTTGAGGATACAGAACGTGCCCCCAATTTTTAAAAAAGAACCAGCTTTTAAATAATATAAAAACGGTTTTGTCTGTTTATTTTGTCTTCAATCTAAGTTGAATCAGTTAGACTCTACCTTATTCAGGGGGCTTCCCGTGCAAAGAACTGGATTCAGAATTAAGAGATATGGGTACAAATCTTGACTCTGATACTTCATCTCCTGGAGACTATCTGTAAAATGGGGATAATAATACTTACACTGCCTTTTCATAGTAGTCTTGTGAGGAAACTTTTGTAAACCTTTAGAAAAAGTCATGGAAATATGTTATTATTATAGAAATACGAGTAATGTGTTTTTTTATTTAAAGTTGAGAAATTGGAGACAAAGCTAGCCTTTTCAAAAATTGTATTATTTGTATGTGTATACACATCTCATGAATGAGTTTACTTTATTTGTAAGAGAAACAATTATAAAATGGTCTCCTCCAAAAAAAAAATCTTAACTCACAAAAAAGTGTGTGTCAAGTCTGTCACAGATTTCATTCAAAGATAAAGGGATCTTGAGGGAACACATGGACAGAGAGGAATCAAATTCTAAGAGAAATTCATTGTATGAAATAAGAACAGATGGAATAGAAGGAACCTTAATTACAAACAATAACTGTTTGCTTGGCATCTCAGAGACTCTAGAATTCCCTGCCTGATATAAATCTTCCTGGAGTAAATCTTCCCTTTCTTTTATTCCTCTGTTTCTCAGTGCATTACACAAGTAATTGCAAGCTAGTTTAAAGAAAAGAGGCAGACCATATGCAACATGAAAATTTTTTTTAATATATCATAGAATGTTAGAACTATAAAGGAGTTTAAGAGATCATCCTAACCCTCTGACTTTAGAGAAGAGGAAACTGAGATTAATCTCCTAATCCAGTATGTTAGAATTAACATTGGAACTTTAAACAAGAAGAAAATAAGAACATTAGACTTGAAGTCAAAACACTTATGTTTTTATTCCAACTCTACTAATAACTATGTAACTGTGGACCGAGTATTTCACCTCTCTGGATCTCAGTTTTGTTCTCTGTGGAATGAAGATAATACGCAAACATAATTCAAAGATTTGCTATGAGGAAAGTGCCTTGTAAACTGTAAATTTATGTATAGGGAAATTATCAAAGGACTTGTAGCGAGGTTGCACAGTGGTTGGAGCAATGGAATTGGAGACTGGAAGACCTGAGTTCAAATTCTGACTCATATCCTTGGCAAGTCACTTAATGGCACTGGGCAAGTCACTTAATTCCTCTCAGCCTCACTTACCTCATCTGTAGAATGGAGAAAATAATTGCACCTACTTCAAAGGACTGTTTGGAAAAGCACTTTTAAAACTTTGAAATACTATAGAAATTCTAGTTGTTAACTACTACTACTGCCACCGCCACTGCTGCTGCTGCTGCTACTACTGCCACCACCACTACTACTACTACTACTGCCACTACTACTACTACTACCACCACTACTACTTGCCTTAGGTCTTTAGCTTGTTTAGTACCCGGATTTTTGTTAGAATTCACATGGAGTGTCATTTCCTCTAAAGCACTCAGCTACTTCTCGATTTAAGTTGTATTTTTTTTGAAAAGGAAATGTGGGAAGCCATCAGCAAATACATTAATAGGACCAGAGATAGTTTTTTTTTAAGAAAATGGCATCAACCAACTAGTCCACTCACATATATTAGATGTTTTTTCACTGCAAAACCCTGCATAAATTCTTACTTATCTGAAAATCATCTTGTTCTTTTTTTTACTTCTTCTACCTAGAGACAGAACTATATAGAAATAGATAGAAATTGCTGAGAATTGATTACAAGATGATATGAGGAAATGAGTGCTATCTAAAGGTGAAACATTTGTTTGGTAGGTCATATATTCTGCCTCACCAGAGGTTTCTAAGCAAAGTCTGGATAGCTATTTTCCAGGATTGTTATTAGAGGAGATTTTTGGAAAATCTCACTTAGGTTGGACTTGAATAGTCTTTGAGGTTATCTATCTATCTATCTATATATCTATATCTACATATACATATATAAGTATGTATATGTATATATGTGTGTGTATACACACACACACACACACAATTCTGTGCTTAATCTCAGGATGTTTCATATAAATACTTAAGAGGCAAAATAATGGAATTTTATTCACTGGCCCGCAAAACCCTATCCAGGGTCCTCTTCTCCTTTCCCTTCATGCTTTATCACTTGGTGATCTTATTAGTTGTAATGTGTTCCATTGTCATCTCTATACAAATTGTCCCCAGACCCAATATGAACTTCCCTCCTTCTGTCAGGCCTTGTCATCCTTCCAGTTCTCCAAGATGATGACATAGATGTCATACTTGAATCCTCACTCTCATTTACCCCACATACGCCACCTGTTGTCACATTTTGTTTCTTCCTTTACAGCATTCTTCATGTGTGTCTTCTCCTTTCCACTCACAGGAGTCTTAATTAAGGACCTCATTGACTGTCACCCATATTATCGAAATGGTCTTCTAATTAGTCTCCCTGTTCAAGTCTCTTCCCAGTCCAATTTTTCCTCCACTTGGCTGCCAAAGTGAATTCCTAAAGTGTAGGTCTGCCCATGTTATCCACCTACACAATAAATTTTAATAACCCCGTATTATTTTCAGGATCAAATACCTAAAGACCTCTGTTTGGCATTTAAATTTCTTCACAATCTGACCTTTTTCTACCTTTTCAGTCTTCTTATTACTCCCCTATGTTTACTCGACAGTCCAACTGTATTGGAAGACTACTTGCTGTTCCACAAACATAGCATTGCATCTCCTGTCTTTGTGCCTTTGAATCAGCTGTTCCCTATCCTGGAATCCTCTCTTTTCTCACCTCCATCTCTTAGTTTTGCTGACTGTCCTTTAAGTCTGAACTCACATTCCACCTCTCTCAGGAGGTCTTGCACTATCCCTCAGTTCTTAATGCCTCCCCATTTGAATATATCTTTCATCTACTTTACATATATACATAGATGTGTGCATTTGTGTACATATACACAATACATATGTGTATGTATGCATTGTGTGTATGTATGTGTATATACATATAAATGTGTGTATGCACATATATACACATGTATCAAATTAATTATGTGTTATCTCTGTTATTAGAATGTGAGTCCATTGATCCTAGGAACTGTTTATTGCTTTTGTATGTATCCCCAACATTTATCACTGTGCCTGACATAGTGTGTTTAATAAATGCTTATTGATTGTCTGACTGATTTACTAATATATCCCATAAGTAACAAATTTCCTAAATTATATTACATAAAACAGAAAATAAATTCAGCATATTTTACAAATGGCCTTGTTCAAATGATACTATTCTCCTGCTTCCAGGCACACAAAAATCTATAAGGTTTGATCATCATCTTCAAAATAAATCCTTTGAGGCCGTTGGATATCACAGGGGATAGAACACTGGGCCCAAAGTCAAGAAACACTAAGTTCAAATGTGACCTTAGATACTACTTGGGTAGCCCTCAGCAAGTCACTTAATATCTGTCTGCCTTAGTTTACTTATCAGTAAAATGAGGATTATAATGGCAGCTACTTCCTAGGGTTATTATAAGAGTCAAATGAGATAATAACTGTAAAGTACCTTCCACATGGCTATATAAATGTTAGCTATTAGCATCTGAACCCCATGCCCATTTCTCTACTTCTTTTCATTTTTTGGATGCTTTGGACTGAAAGATTTGGAAAAGTTACATACTGTTTGACTCACCTTGATTCCCCATTTCATTTTCTGTTGTATGAACTTTTGTTCACCTCCTGACATCTTGAGCTCGGGTTAGGCAGTTGTAGCATGTTTTCTTTTTTTCCTTTGGAATGAGCACTTTGGATATTCCCAGAGGATTGATAATTCATTATCATTGTCTTTCAAGTGTCATTTTGGTCTTGATGGCATTTCATGGCAGAGATCGGTGAATCAGTCAGATAAAGCAAAATCATTCACCCACTCATCACTCACACTAATTTGAAACTGGAAAGTTAAGAGTTTCCTGAATAAGTTCAGAAGTTCATATTGTCAACCTTTCTGGGAGGCTTAAGGTGATAATATAGCAATCGAAGTATTTCCAGGGCTTTTAAACATTGAATTGTCACTCAGAGCCTCATAGGAAAAGTAGCAATTTGAGCAGAAGTTCAAGAAAAGCCCTAGAAATAAATGGACATTTAAGAGATGTCACCAAATGAGGTGGTCTGCATACCAAAGGGAGATAGTTCGAGGTCAAGGATATCTTTACCGAACACTATGTGTAACTAAAGTTCAGCAAAGTAAGAGTCAAACTTGGAGATGAAGTTCTTGCTACTCAAATATTGTGTATAAATAGAGACCAAGCTTTGTTATACTAATAATTACAGTTTCTATAGGTATGAACCTTTTCAGCAAAGTAGGGTATTTCTCAAGGGATCAAATAATATGTAACTCACTTTTGCACATTGTAAAGTGCTACATAAATATAAGCTATAATTATTGTTGTTATTTTCATTGTTGTTATTATTTTCCACCAAACTTGTTTTTTCTCATCAGAAAAGGGGAGAGGTAAGGAGAAAATCCTGGACAGTTTAAATAATCCAAGTATGTTGTTAATGTAGTAGCAATTTCAGTGGCCAGGATCTGGAAAAAAAATATTTTATTTCAAGATCCATAGAAAAAATACTTCCAGTTCTTATGAGACAACTGACTGACTGTTGTAAACACTGTGCCAGTTCACACAGTACTATATGAAGTAATAGTAAGGATATTAGGAATCTTTAGAAAGGAAGCCAGCTTATTTTCTCAGATTTTTTAGAAACCATTTTTAAATTGATAAGCACAGGAAATCCACTCAAAGGATGATTGAATCTAGCAATAGGATGGGAAGAGAAGGGAAGTTATAGAAAAAAAAAGATTTTATTTGCATGTGGTTTGCCAACCTTAGAAACTTAGTCTACTCAGAACCCAGGCTTTATGTCAGGCAAGTTTGGGTTTTGGTTTTCCTTAGACCAAATCTGAACCTTGGAGAGCAGGTGTTCATTAGGACACCTAAAATCTGGGGCACTTCTCATGTGGTTTTATTCATGTGAATGATTTATTCACTTGAATTTCTGCTTTGTAACCAATTTAGTCATTTATACAATTCACTTGGTGAATGTAGTGGGCATCATAAACTGGAAAGCTGTATCACTAGAATGAAATCCTCATTCAGAGAAACTGTTGAGGATACAGGTTCTTGAGCATTTTTACAGACAATACGAGCAATTTCATATGGACACTTTATCAATCTAATCCATTCAAACCCAACTGGTTCTTTTAGACAGTTTGCTTACCAAAGACAAAACAACTGTAAAATGGCCAAGCAAGTGGTTGCTTGTGTTTCCAGTGCCTAAGTAAAACCCAGTGGAAAATATTGGATGCATTGGAAACCATCCATATAAACAATGTCAATAATTCTGGCCAAGGCAGATTTGGATTGAACTAATCCATGGGACAATTCCTAGCTAAATACCCAGTAAGCTGAGATGAAGCTCAAAGTACATCTTACTGACATAGCCTATATGAGGAAGCTGTCAAACTTCAACAAGATTTTCAACCTTTTTTCTACCACTCTATCCTTTTGAGGAGGCTACCTATATTTTATGCAACTTGAAATCCACTTTTGGTATAAAATTAAGCCTAAGCTTCCTTCCCTTCCCTCACCCCAATGCCCATAAATTTCTCCATGGCATGTTTGAATGTCTGATTTCTTCCCCACTGCTAGAAGAGCCCTCTCCATCTACTGACTTAAAGAAATTTAAAAGGCTTCTTCGTTCCTATCTGTGTCCATTCTCACCTCCAGGTTTTCATTTGTCATATGAAAATACAGTGTATCATACCTCCATTGGGATAATTTCATTGCCTTACCATAGGCACATGTAAATACTGTTCTAAAAACACATCAGATAAAATAACAGGGGTTATAAATGTCATGGATCTTCAAGGATCCTTAAGAGATGATCTGCTAAAGCCCAGTTTACATGTGAACTATGATCACACACATCCAATAAGTGACCAAAGAGAAATAAAACTGGCTCTGCCACCTTTGTATAGTATGGATTTTTTTTCACTTTTTAAAAATGTTTTTCAATTAAAAACATTTATCTTCTTTCTTTACCACCTGCCTCTCTGTGCAGAAAATTAAAATGAGGCCTTTATAACAAATATGCATAGGAAAACAAAACAAATTGCCACATTTAACCAGGTGCAAAAATGTGTTTCATTCTGCATCTTGGAAGTCCATCCCTTTTCTGTCAGGAGGTGAATAGCATTCTTCATCATTAGTCCTTTGGAATCATGGTTTGTCATTTTGTCGATCAGTATCCTTAAAGCTTTCACAGTTATTCAGTTATTTTGTGTTTCGTTTCCTTTAGGACACCACAGCAAAACCAAAATAGTTTCTTTTCTCTGTCTCTATAGTCAGACTGTTTTTGCCCTTGAAACCTGGAGGAAGCCATAAGATCCAGTTTAATAAGTAGGAACATGTCACCACCACCCCCTTTTAATCTAAACAATCATTTAAACTGGCTCTACTCTGGAAGTTAGTGTGGTATTTAACCCTTACTTTTTTTGGTCAGGCTTTATTCCCGTGATCAAATGATGCTGTTCAAAATGGAAGCATTCACATATATTCCATGAAGAAGATTAAAAAAATTAAAGGACACCCTCATTCTTTCTTATAAAATGTTGAGCCACTGAAAAATACCCCAGAATTTAAAGGGAATCCTCATCAATTAGGGAAGGACTGAACAAGTTGTGGTAAATGATTGTGATGGAATACTATTATGCTATAAGAAACAACAAGCAGGGTGGTTTAAGAAATACCTGCAAGACTTATATGAACTGATGCAAAGTGAAGTAAACAGAGCCAGGAGAACATTGTATACAGTGACAGCAATGTTGTGAGATCATTAACTGTGAATGGCTTAGCTTTTCTAAGCAATACAATGATAAAAAAAAATCCAAAGGAATTATGATGAAAAATACTTTCACTTGATACTTAATGGAATCTGAATGCGATCAAAGTATACTTTTTTTCCTTTCTTAGTTTTTTCTTATATTTACTTATTTTGGGGAGGGATCTTTATTCTCTTTTGTAACATGGCTAATATAAAAATGTTTTACATTAATTACATGTATAATGTATCTCAAAGTGCTTGCCTTCTCAAGGAGGGGAGAGTTCAGGCAAGGAGGGAATTTGGAACTTAAAAAAATATTTTTAAAAATGTTCATTGTTTTTAATTGTAATTGAAAATAAAATAAAAGCATTCTTTTAAAAATTACATTCAAGAAAAAAAAGAAAGAAAAGTGCCTTTAGAGTTTATAAATACACTGTTATGGAGAAAAGGTAGAGCTTATAAGGAGAAATTAGCTGGGGAAGAAGGAGCTGTACATCAGAGGTCAATATAGCTAATAGTGTGAATGCTATGGCTAGCTTCTCTGTGTATTTCAGTGTAAAAGTGGAATAGTCCTATGTGCCCTTCTTCCCAGTATATGCTTCATGATTCAGTATCATAGATATATACACATACATACATATACACAAATACACATATATGTATGTGTGCATGCATGTACAGTATGCATGTACATGCAGTATATATACACATACACACAAATACATGTATATAAATGTATGTATTGTATACATTTATACAATATTGAATCTCTGTGTAAAAATGATTTTCCTGGTTCAGATGTAGTCCAGAGTTGTCATATGAAGAGGTTTTACTGAATAGTCTCTGTGTATAGTGATAGAGTGCCCCCATCTACACACCTCTAACCTACCGTCTACTCAGCTGTCAAAATGATCTTCCTACAATGCAGATTTGACCATATCACACACACACACACACACACCTGTCACATCCAGGATCAAATATATAATCCTCTGACTTTCAAAGATCTGCATAACCTGCCCCACCACCACCTTTCTAGTCTTCTTGCACCTTACAACCTCTGCCTCCCTCTTCCCTACCACCCCATGTACACTGAGATGCAGTGACATTGGCCTCCTTGCTGTTCTTCAAACAAAGCACTCTACCTCCCAATGCTGGGCATTTTCATTGGCTTTTCCCCCGTGTTTGGGATGCTCTCCTTCCTCATTTCTGCCTCCTGGCTTCCCTGGTTGCCTTCAACAGCAAGCTTTTCCTGATTCCCGCATAGGTCCAGTGCCTTCCCTCTTCTGATGATTTTCACTTTATCCTGTGTATAGCTTGTTTACACATAATTGTTTGCATGCTTGCAATTGTTTTCCTATACCAGTTGTGCTTGCGTTAAAAATAGGAAACAATAACAGTAATATTAACATTACCAGCCAGGAGATCTGGGCTCTAGTCCTTGTTCTAATATTGATCTATATAGGGGAAGTGACCTGGGGAAAGAAAGTTCCCTTCTCAAGGCCTCATTTTCCTCAGATGCAAAATGAAGGTGTGGAAAACACTTAATAAATGTTTTGTTTACTGACTGACTTGAAGTCCAAAAAACTTGAGTTCAGATCCTGCCTCTGACACTACCATAGGCTGTCATTTTACCTCTCTGAGGCCTGGATTCTTCATTTGTAACATGGTGTTAGTAATAACTATTTCACCTACTTGACAGGGTCATTGTGAGGCTCAAATGAGATGGTGTGTATGAAGTTAGCATTAGCAGCATTAATAAACATAGCATATTGTTGGGATAAGGATCTTCCATTTATATGATACCAGCTTGTAAACCAATGCTAGCCCTTTATTTGATGCAGCTGGGGTGACCAAGATGACCAGTTGGTCTCTGAGGGTTGTCAATCTCTATATCCATTTCAGCTCCTCCACCAGAGTGACATGCTAATTTTTTCAGCATAGTTTTCCATGATATTCATACAAAATGGATTGGTTATATAATTATGACAGTGCTTAATTCTTGTAGGGCTTTAAGGTTTTCAAAATGAACAACCCAATGAGATAGGTAATGTTGAGTAGTATTATCTTCCTGGGGAAAGTGAGGCTCAGATTGGTCATACTGCTGGCAAGCATTTCATTTGTATTTGGCATTCTTACTCTCAGTTTAATTTTTTCCGCTATACCACAATATCTCTAAGTCCTGCATTTATAGAACCTAGGAATGCTAATGATAAAATTACTTCGGAAATCATTACTCCAATGCCTTCATTTTGCAGCTTAGGAAACTAAGCCTTGAGAAGGCAAGTGACTTTCCCCAGTTCATTGCCCCTTTATAGGTCAGCAATAGAACCAAGACCAAAACCCAAATCTTTTGACTGATATTGTTAGTATTGTTGCTGCTTTATTTTTTATGTAAGCACATTTGGTATAAGTTTACAGCAGTACTGCTTTCATTGGCAAAGACATTGGGAGAAATTTTCTGCTTACATGCTAATTGTGTAATAAACATGCCATCTCAATGGTCACCAAGGCATGCAAGAGACATTCAGCTAGAGTGAGCAAAACTCTATCCATACTAATAACTATATTTTATTTGAAAGACCTCCATTTCTCTATTTGCTCTTAATTACACTACATAATTACTTGGTTTTATACTTTAAAAAGGTTTTCTTTATTTTTAAAAAGTCTACAGAACAAGGTAGCAATGAGCTCTATTACTTTATTAGTTTTATCAAATGTAATTAGTCTCCACCAAAGTCCACTATCATGTGTCTCGTTATGAGATTTTGTGTTCATATGAAGATGATGCAGTAGAACACAAGCTTGAGCAGGACTTTCAGATTGGGGAAGTTCAAATGATCAGCCTGATGACATTGCAAGTCTGTCATTTAATTATCAACCTAGTCAGCCAGGCAATCATCACAATAAATTAGGAAGAGCACGGCTCTTGGAGGCAGAAGACTTTGTTCAGATCTTGCATCTGTCACTTATAGCCTGTATGACTTTGGGCAAGTCACTTTACCTGTTAGGGTACCAGTTTCCTTCAACCAAGGGGTTGAACTAGATGGCCTCTAAGGTCTCTTCTGTCTCTGGATCTATGATCTTAAGTAGCAAGATGCTCAGAAGAGAGAGCACATAGTGATGAACGGAGACCTACAGCTCCCAAGGAGCTTTCATCAATGTATAAAGAGCCCACACAATTTGAAGCCACATATCTTTCAAGTATCAAGTGGGAAGATATCTGTCTTGTCTTCCAGGTGGAATTTCTTGGTCTAGAATACTGAATTAATGTTAACTTATAGAGGTTATTTTCAAAATAATTCTTAGCTTTACCTTTGTGGTGCAATTTTATCAATCTACTTATCAACCTGAACTTAAGATATCATTACTGATCTATATAAGCAGCAATATATGGTTTTTGCCATATCCATTGGTTTTATACCAATCCAAGCAGCCTAGGGTATTACATCCTCCATGAGCCTATCATTTGCGTTGCCAGTTACCCATACATCTGTATAGGTCTGGGTCTATACTCCATCATCATGGACATTTTTCCATTATTATACAGTTGCAGTAACTTAGGTAGAAATAAATATATTCTGAATTTCCCCAATATTTATTATTGGAATATATTATGGGTATTTTTCTGCTATAATCATCACTGGACATCCCAAAAATGGAATTATTGGTCAAAGTACACAAATGTTTTCCTTTCTATCAGAAAATGTTTCGTTATAGGAAATTAGACAGAGTGACCAATGCCCTAAAGTAAATCAATCAAAGAGCAACCACACCTCTCAGTATTCTTTCCATTAAACCTGTTATGTCACTAAGAACCCTCAATTTCAAGAACCTTGTCATGCATTCTCATATTGATCCTCATAATGATCATTTAACCTTTTGACCCCCATTCCTATGGCTTAAGTTAAGATGGTACTTTGTCCTCTACCCATCTTGTCTTGGCTGTGAAAATGAACAAAATAACTTCTTAGGTATTAGTATTTGTGAATTTCTCTAATCATCTATCATCTGTTATCTCATCATGTTTCATATAATTTAATTTTTCAAGTATTTGGAATCCCACTTAAATTATAAACTTTAGGGTATGACTCCTCCTTTCTGTAACTTTTCAGTTCCTAGCACAACATCTCACCCATAGAAGGTATCGATATATAGATATTTATTTCCTAATTGCTTTTTCTGGTGCTTATTTTTTCCAGATGGACCCCCATGAAAATATCTTACTGAGCACCCTGGAAATAAAAAATGAAATGGCCACCTCTGAGGCAGTGATGGGACTGGGAGACCCAAGAAGCACCATGTTGGCCTATGATGCTTCAAGTATCCAATACCGGAAAGCTGGCTTGCCAAGACATAGTTTTGGCCGCAATGCCCTGGAGCGACACGTGGCACAGAAGAAGAGCCGACTACGGAGACGTGCCTCCCAGCTGAAAATCACCATCCCCGACTTGACTGATGTAAATGCCATAGATCGATGGTCGCGTATATTCTTTCCTGTTGTTTTTTCCTTCTTCAATATTGTCTATTGGCTTTATTATGTGAACTAAAAAGTAGCATCTCATGGGAACAAAAGACTGGATTTCTCTTCAAACTGGTTGTACAGCCAAAAGTGGGACTTGGAAAAAAATATTTTCAAGAAAAAAATGATTTTAAAACACCTTAGTTGCTGGCCTATTCTGTGGTTCATTTCATACTATTTGGATTGCTTCTGCTAAACACTTCTTTATGCTATAATCTATGTATTTTTTCCCATTTAAAATAGAAGTGTATTTGGTGGGTGATGGCCAAATTCAGTTCTGACATGCCATTTCCATTTTATATGCTTATAACTTACTCAACCTATACAAGTGGGAAAGTATTGGGGAAATAGTTTTAATGAGGTGTAGTAGCAATGTGAATCATTTCCTTGTACAATGGGCATGTCTAGCTGTTCCAGTTTGGTTTCTAAAGGAAGGAAATATGTCAAATTGATATTATATTTAGAGATCATTCACAGTTCACAGAGAATACTTTCAGCACAAGTTGAAAGTGGTACTAAAGATCATAATGTGATGTTAGAGTGATGATGATAATAGTGGTGGTGGTGATGATGATGATGATGATAGTGACAATGACAGGTCGCTATTTCCCAACACCTTGCAAAGGTTTTGGTTAGTTCACTGATGAAGGATTGGCATTTGACATGCAGTGCCACCCTTGCAAGTAATAAGGAAGTCAGTCAGGGAAGTCAGGGAAACCAAGGTTGCCTTCTCTAGCTCCATTAAATGTCGGCAAAATGCTACAGTTAGAACACCCAGTGCTAAGAAAAAAGAGACTGGTGGTGGTGGTTGCTGTTCTTTTAAGTGTAATCTTTGATGGAGGTGGAGCCGAACAGGTTGGACTTTTCATAGGAAAACTATTTTACAAGTGGCTACAGAAATTGTTTATACCCTGCCTTTTATGTAAAAGGAGGGGGTTAGTCTTCAAAGAATAGCAGGAAAACTAGAGAAAGCTTTTTTAAAGATATAAGAAAAAATTTAAAAGATTATAAGCAGGCAAGCATGTCTCACAGCTCTATACACCACCAGGGTACATATGAACAAAGTGTAGTGGCCAGTGGTGAACTAGGCAGGATTTGTATCCAACTGCATAAGCTGTAGGGCATTGTATCTACTGATACTTTGATGTGCAGTCTATTTGGAGGTCAGAAAAGAATGAGCAAGATTATGGGAATCAATAGTACCTGAGGTGTTTGACGAAGACTTTGGCTTGAGCCTTGTTTCTTGTATCATAGCATGCAAGTTGACAGAGCAAATTTCCCAACCCCAACCCCCCCCCCTCTCAGCCCATGCCAACCACTTTTGTGGAATTTCCCACAATATGTTTCCTGAATTGAATGGGGTGCCTAAATGAAGGTATACCTAAATGAAGGTATCATTCATTGCTTTAGCAAGTTGAAGTGTCCTCTCATATCTTTGTTACTTCTGAAATCTGATTGCTGCTTCTTTTGAAAAAATTAAAGCTTTATATTAGTAAATAAGTGTTGGAAGCTTCAGTAAATTGGTTTTTCTCTTACATCTAATGAAGTTTGCTTCCATATTTTTCACAGAAGTGGTAAAAGAATTAGATGTAGTTTTTGATTGTTTTTTAAGAAAGAATAGTCTCTTTTTTCACATGGAAATCTGTCCATTTAAGGAAAAATGGAGACTGGAAAAAAAGATAATAGCAGAATTTCTTGGCAGGCTCAATTGTAAGGGTGTCTCTTTAGAAAGTAACCACATTGTGTTGCTCTGGCTGAACCTCTAAATGAAGCCATTGTATTTGAAACATCGTTTGGAAATGGAAGGGCTGGTATTTGGTTCATCTTGGAGAAAACAAGATTGATTTTACAGAGCTTTGTTGAGAGAATAACTTCAAAAGTTTGGTTTTTCTCCTTTTTATTTCCAAAGGGGTACTATTTTTTTTAATGAAGCAGCATTTTGTTTGAGAATATAGACAGAAGTTGACATGAAAGGCTCTATGAGCCACGGTTCACCAGTAGACTGCATGAGCTAGCTCCTATCTGTCTTTTTATTCATGACTGATTTCTAACATTAGCTGGAAATGGTGCTTTATCACATAGACATCTTGTTCTGTATTTGAGACAATGGATTTTCTCTGTTAGCAGAAGGTGGCATACTATCATACCTGTCTTCTGAGTATATGGCTAGAGATTGGCCAGAGTTTGAGACATTTCTTTGGCAATGCCATTCTTGTATTTGTTGAGTCTCACTTTGGTGACAGTTCTATAGAAGAAATGGTCAGGTTCTTATGTATGAGTTCACAACAGATAGTATACTCAAGACAACCCCAAGGTTTCTTTTCCCCCAAAATGATTTCTTCTTAATCATCACCTAAATAGCCTTTCCTGCTTCTGCTACCAATTAAATATGTAATGGAGAGAGTATCCCAATACCTCAAATACACAAATGAAATAAACAGGCTGAATTCTGCCAGGATGGTTCTAGGGAAAAGCCAGAGTCTGAGTCTATAAGTAGGGCTGCTACCTGCCATTACCATAAAAGCCATAATAATTCTCAATATTGCAGTGTTATGGGTGCAATGAAATGTCTAGTGTGGAAGGAACTGAGGAGACAGACCTAGAACAAAGCAAACAAAAGTAAACTACTCTCTGCCAAATGGACTTTTGTATAGAGACATAGTTATTTCTGAAAAAAATGAAATAGTGTATTCCATTTATGCTCATAGTTCTCTGGGATGAAGACATTAGGAAAAGAAGTAATGAGGAGAAAAATGGAAAATATAGGGTTTCCCAAGGGAGTGAATCTTATGTTGGCTTCCAGCTACCACTCTCTTGGATCACATGAGAGCAATGACTCATCTTGTCCTTGACTGTTTGAATGGGATTTTATTCTCTGATCTGTCTAGGAAAAGAGTACCTGAGAGTGGTTTAATGCTGCACTTGAAGAAAAGAATCAGAATGAGACTGGATATTCTATTTTCTTATGATTAAGGTTGTGGACTTGTAAAAAATAATCTGTGCAAAGGCAATGCTGATATTATATGACTATTAGTAAACATATTTCCTTTTGAGTATAAAACAGCCAGACAGCCAGCAATTAAGGTGTTTTTCATCTTTATGAAATTCATGGACAAATTCTGACTCTAAAATGGCAAAGTTTTAACAAAATCTTGAATCTCAATCTGTAAATATCTCTTGTACATGACTGCTAGCAAATAAGAAATGCATTTTCAGAATTGAAAACCAGTGCAACATATTTCTGTGTTTGCATAAGGAATGTTACTTTTCTTTCTTCTTCACTCTAATAACTGGGAGAAAAAAAAACTCCAATGTCATTTAGGTGTTCTCTATTCTCTTTTCATTCTTCTAAAAATCAATCTAAAATGAAAAGTAGGTGAAAGATCTCTTTGAGAGATTTTACATTCTAGTTTAAAAGCTTAAGGAACACACCCACATGTGCACACACACACACATGCAAACACATACACACAAAAGCTGTCAGCTAAAAAAAAAGCACAATGCCTAGTGAAAGTGAAGGCGGATTTGTAACTAGGAAATGAACCAATTTATTTTAGGCCAGACCCACATTTTGATGAAAATCCAACAATATTAATTTTGAGTAATTGAGTTTCCAGTCCTTAAATAAACACAGAATTCAACCAAAAAGGAAACCAAACTTACAACATATCCACTTGTATATATATGTATATATAGGTCAGTATAAACATACATACATATATATGCATTTATATGTTGGACAGCAAAAGGAATAAGCTAATATGTTTTGTTTCTATCACTTAAACCACTATAAGAATATTTTTTACTTTGGGGAAAAATCAATATATTAAAATAACTATACAGGGTAACTGGGCATTTCTATATCAACCAATCAATGCATACAATTCTTACAAAACATTGCACAATTTGACATTATAATAGTACTGTACCTCAACATCTGAACATCTGAAATTAGATTAAATTCTGCTGCTTGCCTATTCTCTGTCTTTCTCTCTGTCTCTGTCTCTCTCTGTGTCTCTGTCTCTCTGTCTCTGTCTCTCTCTCTGTCTCTGTCTCTGT
>NW_027186372.1:21752835-21760335 GCF_028583685.1 Petaurus breviceps papuanus
TGTCTCTGTCTCTCTGTCTCTGTCTCTCTCTCTGTCTCTGTCTCTGTCTGTCTGTCTCTGTCTCTCTGTCTCTCTGTCTCTGTCTCTCTGTCTCTCTGTCTCTCTCTCTCTCTCTGTCTCTCTCTCTCTGTCTCTCTCTCTCTCTCTGTCTCTCTCTCTCTCTCTCTGTCTCTCTCTCTCTCTTTCTCTTTTTCCCTTTCTGTCTTAAAAAAATTGTCCACTAGCAATTAAAAAAAAAATTTGAACAAGCATCCTACGGAAACCAAGGGAAAGTTACGCTACCAAATCTTTCTAGGAAAACAAACTTATGGGTTGGCCAGGGTAAACTATTCTTAACAGTTGTGAGCATAACCATTTTGCTCTGTGTATATAGAAGTGTAATGTGTGCAATTATAAGTCCAGCTGAACATCTGTAAATATCATCAGATTTCTTAAACATTTTTAACTTCTAATTTGTACTTTATGGTAAGGCAAAAATGCTAATTCTCTCCTATGATTTAGGCAAACTGTGTCCTAAAACCCTGTAAATAATTAAGCTGTAAATGAGCAGTCAGTAGATTCAGTAATTGTTTAGTGATTTTCTTTTTTTTATTTTATTAAGTACTATAATTGCAGTGCCCAAACAGAGTAATTTAAACACCCTTTTTCATAGACAGTTCAAGATTACAGATAACAGAGTCTCAACTTATTTTTTATTTTTTTTAAGTCAGTGGGAATTGTTATAGTATTAGAAGTAATGCAACAATAGAATGAGTACAGCTGTGACAGGAAGCAGGAAGCAGTACAAATCAGTTAGCTAAATGGTCTTTCTTTTTTTTTTCCCAGAAGAGGTCAAAGAAGAGGTAAGATTGTAGCTAAGCACTAAGTTTTGAAAGAAAGTGAAAGTCATATTGATCTCACTACAGAGAAGAGTGCTTGTTCCAGAAATCTATAATAAAAATAAGTTCTGGTAGATTTTTTTTTAAGACTGACCTTCTATAGATCCTCAAAACCAAAGACTCCAGAATTGTGGGAAATAAAGGGAAAGCTATCCAGTCACTGCTTAACACCAAAGGCAAAGCTTTTTAAAATGCACTAGGAACTTTGTTTAAAAAGAATCAATGGCATAGTCATTCAGAAATTTTCCTTTTCTGCTTTGTCAAAAAACAAAATATTGCAAAAAAGGGAACAACATTGTGAAATATCTATCAGCTACATGGAGAAATAAATAGAATATCTCTCCAGATATATGCAACATCATAACAGGCATCTTTTTCTTTTTTTTCTGAAGTGTTTTAGGGAATGAGGAGAAAAAAATGAACTGATGGAAAACACTGCCTTGTTTTCACTTTTTAGTCATTCTCCTTGTCACATTTTCCTTCTCGGATTTGCTCCCAGTCTCTCTGTGTCACCAATGTTTGGGGGGCAATCGACCTACCCCATATGTCTGTATCTCTCCTGAGTTCCAAGTGCCCCTATTTCTCCTTAGTCAGTTCTGTATTTTGAGTTTATTCTCAACACAATGAGATGAATTCTAACAAAATTGCCTATGATTTAAATTTCTTGTTTTTTTTTCTTTGCATGGGTGTTTAAATGGTTCTGTTATTAATGTCTCTGCACAATTCTAATGTCTTTTTTTTAACTTAGTACTCTGCTTCACAATGTAGTCATGATCAGCCTTACTAATTACCTTGTAGCCTTTCTTATATGCACATAATGCACATTTTTCAACAGCTAGAAAATGCAAAATACTAGCAGTTATCATTGCATCAGATTTTCATGTTTTTCTCAAAGGAACTGCTAACCTCTGGGATAAGTGAGGTTGTAAAAGAAAATGATTGTTGTAAATGAGTAGAACATAAAAGATATTTTCTTGAATTTAAATTTATCGCAGCCAGTCTTAGCATGTAAATATATAATAATGTTGGCTAGTGTGTAATTCTTGAACTAAAAATATAAATAAAGAAATCTTAAAAGGATTTACATAGTGTTTCATTGTGTTAGAAAGGCTTTTTTTTTTTACATTGATTCTGTGTGAGATTTTGGAATGGTGATATCTAAAGCATTAATTGTTTGGTTACAGGAAGGGGAAAAAGGGAACAGAAGGGAAGGTGTAATCAGCATATATCACTCGAATTAGAGTAGTACAAATTCACCAAATGTTAGAATTGGAATGAACCTGGAAACCTTATCCACATACCCATTTTATAGATGGAGAGATTGAAACCCAGTGGGGGAAATAATGTATTTACCCAAGGTTACACAATGAGTTAATTACAATGCCAAGATTTAAACCTACATTTCTTGATTATCAGTACAGTTTTCTTATCATTATAGTAATACATATTAAAAAAACTCCACTAACTTTTTTAATAATTCATGTTTCTCCCAATTACATATAGAAAACAATTTTAACATTCATTTTTTTTTACAATTTTGAGTTCCAAATTCTCTCCTTTACTGTCTCCTCCCCCCCCGCCCCAAGATAGTAAACAATTTCATATGTTATACATATGCACTCATACAAAACATATTTCCATATTGGGCATATTATAAAAGAAAAAACAGACCCAAAAAACCCATGAAACAATAAAGAAAGTAAAAAATAGTGTGCTTTGAACTTCATCAGACTCCATTTGGAAGTGGACAGCATTTTTCGTCATGTGTCCTTTGGCATCCTCTTGGATCATCCTCTTGATTAGAGTACCTAAGTCATTCACAATTGTTCATCCTGCAATAGTGCTTTTCCTGTGTACATTGTTCTCCTGGTTATGCTCACTTTGTTTTGCATCAGCTCATCTAAGTCTTTCCAGGTTTTTTCAGTTGTCCTGCTAATCATTTATTATAGCATAGTAGTATTCCATTACAATCATATGCCACAACTTCTTGAGCCATTCCTTAATTGATGGACACCCCCTCAATTTCAATTTTTTGCCACCACAAAAAGAGCTGCTATAAATATTTTTTTTGTACAGATACACCCTTTTTGCTTTTTTTTTTAAATCTCTTTGGGATACAGACCTAGCAGTGGTATTGCTGGAGCAAAGAGCCTGCACAGCTTTATAGCCCTTTGGGAATAGTTCCAAATTACTCTCCACAACCCACGAACTTTTAAAAGTATCATTAAACTGAATCTTTTATATTTCAGTTTGAGAGAAAAGAATAATAAGATTCCCCAAGTGAGAGCTTTGCTTAATTCTTCTCTCTACTGGAGGATTATCATGGTCTTCAAAAAGCATTTAGTAAGAACTTGCAAGTAAGTAAACTTTCAAAAAAGGAAAATGTAGCATAGTATTGAGTATTATACAGAGTAAACTAAGAAAAAATGATAACAGCACTCTGGAAATGAATAGGTCAAAGTAGACAAAGATGAAATAGATACAGACAGGGAAACAAGAACCTACCATAGTAATAGGTATGTGGGTGGTACTACTAGAATTGTAGAATTGTGAAGCATAGACTATTAAAGCCAGAAGGGAGCTGAATGTTGGAGCTGAAAGGGATTTAGAATATAAAATAAGATTAATCAGGAATATTCTTTATAACAACCCCATAAGGTAAATTCTATAAGTATTTTCTCCATTTTATGAGTGAGAATACTGAGGTACAGAGAGGTTCAATGTCTTCCATAGTCTATCCACTAATACTATAGACAATGTAAAAGATTCAAATCCAGGTTTTTGGTAACAAATCAATGATCTTTTCACACTACTTAATTTGCTAAGGGATTTCTGAGGTCCCTTTCAGCTCTGTGTCATGACTCTGACATCAGGATATGGAATTTCAGAGCGAGTGGGGACCTTCCAACATAAAGGGTTAAACCTTCTATGAGAGAGAGCCAGAAACATAAAATGGTAAGTCCAGAGGAGCCTGGTTGTTCTCTGAATATAGAAGAATATAGAATTTTAGCAGAATCCAGGACTCTGCTAATGGGACCTAAGAAGAAAACATTAGAGCTAAGATGACAAAGAAATTGCAGGACTCAAAATCACTTAACCTCTTTAAGTACTTCATTTCCAGATCTATAAAATGATGGGATTGGACTATGTGATCTTTGAGGGTCTTCTTGCTTTAATGGTTTATGAGGTTATTTATCCCAAACCTCTTATTTTGCAGATTAGTAGCAAAACTCTGATCCTTAATTAGTAAACACTGGCCAAACAAGAAGACTTCTTCATCTCCCATTTGGTAAGTGCAGGCTTCATGGAGGATTGAAGTTACTTGAAAAAAGTTCACATTACTCTGGTGTAAGCCATATACGGTATTACAAAGAGATAAAGCTTTGCCCTTAACTGATCTAATACAGATATTTTAGAAATGTACAACCTAATTGAGTAAGTGCTCACTCATCCTCGAAAAGTATAAAAAGAATGAGCATCCATTAACACTGATTCTAGGAAGCCATCTCTATCCACGTGGCTGGCCCTAGGCTATGCAAGTTTAGACTGAAGTTGACAAAAGTAGCTTAAGTTCTTCCCAAATACACCAGTTTAAACTAATCACAGATATATTTGAATATATCAGCCATGAGTAGGTCAGCCAAAGCTAAGCCCAGAGGTTGGTGGTCAGGGATCAGGTTGGCTTTGGAGTCAGGAGCTGAAATCATGTATATTCATTTATTGCTTTAACACTGTCAATGTATGTGCCCCTCTTCCTCCTCTGAAGTATAGAGCCTGGTCTAAGGAGCTTCCATTAATTCTCCTTCATGAATTTTTGTTTGTTTGTTTCTGCCAAACTCAACATTCTGTACCTCCTTTACTTAAGAGTGCACTTGATTGCTATCTAAACTGCTCAGAATCCTGATCATCTTTCATTATTGCACTTGGATGCCACCTTCAAAATTATTCTTGGTTCCAAAAGTTATTACTTCCCTCCTCTCCTAAAATTAATTTGTATTTATTCATCTGTGTACATATCATATCCCTCTACTAGAAGGTAAGCTTCTTGTAATCACTTATCAGGGATTATTTTTATTTTTGGAGGGCTTTCATATCCACAATGCCTAAACCCTAAACAGGAGTGGGGAACCTGTGGCCTCAAGGCCTTAGGTGTGGCCTTTTGATTGGGTCCAGGTTTTATGGAGCAAATCCTTTAATAAGGGGATTTGTTCTGCAAAGTTTGGATTCAATCAAAGGACTGCACTTGAGGACCTAGAGGGTCACATGTAACCTTGAGGCCACAGGTTCCCTGCCTCTGCCTTAGCATAATGCCTTATACAAAGGGCATTTAATAAATATTCATTGAGATATACTGAATTGAATCTCCAAATGTTTTTCTAACAAATGTCCATGAAGAATAAACTGTTTTGTTTTGTTTTTCCCCAAAAACAGCTGTCCATTGAGGTTTGGTGAATAAAGATTCTTTATAAATTCTTAAGATGATTTTTTTTTCTTTCAGCAACTTGAATGAGATAAGCATGCATGGTCCTTCATTTGAAAGGTTTTAGGGACCTGGAATACATTTACATTTGTTCCCAGATGGCAATACAAGTAAGACCCTCTCCAGGGTCTTACCCTAACTCTGATTAACATTTTCATCTTAGATCCTCAGATGGAAGTCATCTCTCCCATAAGGATTCTAGGGATGACCCTGAGGGGTTGAAGTTTCTAGCAATCTTGCTTATGAAATGGAAAGCCATACAGTAGGCACTATAGAAATGCTATCATAATTATTCATTCATTTATTTATTATGAGCGCTCAGTGATGTGATTTCCATTGATTATAAACAAGTCTCAGTTAGCTTTTAGAAGTATTTATTTAATAAAATGGTATAAAAAGATTGTAAAATATTTCTCCCAAAAGCTTGAGATATGCTCTTCCACCCAGAGTCCTGGGGAAGAATGTATTTAAACTTAAAGATGATGGTAGTGAAGCATACTTGTAGGGAATATATGCACCCAAAGGGTGAATTAACTCCTGGTTACTGGAAGTCTTTCTTTTTAATTCATAGCTAGTATTCTTTTCTGATTCAAGGGATTATGCACCTTGAAGCTGTTCCCTCCCTTGGATAACTACCTTTATGCATCTATTTCTGCCTTTCTTTTCCTTCCACATGCCCTCCTGTGTCCTGGGTTGAATGTGGAGCATTCTATTAGGCCCTGATCTCCAAAAACGTGATCAGTGAAAGGGGAGGGGAAGTATGATGCCCTCAGGGAAGGGGCTGGGGCCAAACATGAGAGTGTGGGAATGATGAGACATGAGCCAGGTGGGAAGCTGTCTAGGTAGTTCATTCATTTATCTGAGGGTAAGGATTTATATATTAATAACAACAGTGATTACATCTGGTATTCTTCCTTCTAGTACTTTATTCCATTGTGTGCACATGTGATCACTTCTCAGTAATCATGCCCTGTTCCCTTGCCAACAAGGAAAGCTGGTGAGCCAATCACCCTGAGAAACAATAAGCCCTCACAAGGAGCAGGGTCTAGGGAGATCCTGACCCAGACTCTACCCATGACTGGACTGGCTCGGGACTGACCCTCTACAGAAGCGTAGAGGAGAGAGAGGGAGAAACACTCTCTGCCCTTCAAGGGTGGTTCCCTCTGAACAATTTTCCTCCAAGTGTAATCTTTAACTATAAAACTAAAATCAGGCCACTGGATTGGACCCCTCCCAGATCAACTTACTACTGAACCTATTACTCTTTTATACACAGGATTAATAGGCATGACTAATCCTCTCCACCAATCATATCATTATTGACTAGATGAAAGAGACTTACTCACTACTCATAAAAAGGTCACAGGGCAGAATCCTCTTGTTTATATTAAAAAAAATTGTTGATTGATGTATTAATTAATCTGGTGAGGAAACATCACTTTTACACTCTGTTTAAAGTTTTGTCTTATAGAGAAAAGTAGTCAAAAATAATTTTCCCTCAGTTTTATCATTTAATTTTCAGATGGATTTTTCAAAGTTGCTCAGCACACATGCTGGCAGTAAGAATAAAAAAAGGTAAAATAATATTGGTCTTCATGAAGAGAAGCATAGCTTGTAGGAATGAGGAAGTGGCAGTCTTTAGAAGTTCTACCCTACTCAGACCTGATAGGGAGTATCTTGTTCACTTCTGGGGACCATGGTGTAAGAAGGATATTGATTTAGCTAGAGAATGTCCCAAGGAGGGCAAGCAGGATGGTGAAGGTCCTTGAGTCAATATTGGTTCAAGGATGATCTCTTGAATGAACTATGACTATTTAGCCTGGAAAAGGGAAAACTCAAAGGAGATTAAATCTCTGTCTTCAAATATCTGAAGGACCATCCTGTGTAAAGGAGTTTTCACTGCTCCCAAAAGGGAAAAACTAGGAGGGAGAAGTGGAGGCTTCAAAGTCAAATAGTAAAATGATGATGATGATGATGATGATGATGATGATGATGATGATGATATGTACCCTTCATATAGCATTTTAACATTTGTAAAATACTTAACAAACACTATTTTATTCTATCCTCGCAATAACCCTAGGAGAATAGGTACTATAATTATCCCCATCTTACAGATGAGGCAGCTGAGATACAGTAATT
>NW_027186372.1:21765335-21789091 GCF_028583685.1 Petaurus breviceps papuanus
ACTCCAAGCTGTGATTCTCTTTGTCTATTAATTGAATATACTTTACCTAATGTCATCCCTAGTCATCTGCCACGTTCTGTATCTAAGGGTATAGAACCTATAAAAAAAAAAAGAGTATCATGATGGAACAGGAGAGAAAAAGGTTTGGAGAATGGGGTACTGGAGAGGGAGGGATGGAATCTAGAAGAGAGATTAAGTTGGAGAAACTGAGCAACCAAGAGACAACATATGTGCCTAGGAGGAGGAAGACTGGGGAAGGATGGTAGCAGCAAGAGGGAAAACAGTGCTACCACCCCACTTTGCCAACTGCACTATTTAATTCAACAAATATCTGATAATCATGTACCAGGCTATTTCAGACAATTAGCTAAGGATCATAGCAAGACAACACGCTGGAGTTATTCTCTCTCAACATCCACTGTCACTGGCACTAGCTGGTTGGGTACCCAGAAGGTAATGGCTACTTCTCCCAACTCCCCATTCTAGGGATAACCCAAACAGGTTGGGAGAGGGGGCTGTATTTATAGTGCTTGAACTTATAAGTCCCTACCACCATACTTCTCTCCCATAGATTATCTATAATATCAATTCATCATCTATACTTAGCTTTTTTGAAAGAGTAACTTAGTAACATAGTATAGTAGAAACCATTGAGTCACAATACCCCCTAAAAAAACTGGGGGCAAATTCTCCCACAAATAACTACAAAGTCCAGGGGAAAGTAGGCTCAAGCTTAGAGCACCTGGGCAAATGGGGTTATAGACCCTAGAAGTTCTTTTACTAGAAGACCTTTTCTCCCCTTTGAGGGGCCCTCGTGAGGTTCTCCATAGGTTTGGTGTGACTTCTGCTGCTATGCCTATAAAGTCATAAAGCTGGATTTCCTCTGTATATCTAGTTGGTCCTTGGTCAGCAAACAATGCCACCGATCACTACTGTTCCAGGGACAGTGCTAGGTTGCTGATGAGAAGTTCAAATCCTTTCACCAATTGAAGTTCAGTCATCCTCTTCTCAGAGGGTGGGGGAAGAGAGAAATATCCCCTCCCCCCATAATTTTTTTTTCTCTCAGGGGAGTAGCTGAGACTGCTGAGATTGCTGGCTAGATACTGGAATCCTGGAGTCTGAAAAGGTTCACAGTTCTACACAGAACCCAGAAGGAAGTGTTAACAGGATTTTACTGAGCCAGTCTCTAACCTGAGAATGATGAAACAGCAGGTCAGAGACAAAGTGCCAGCAATCAGGTAGCTGTTTAATTAATTAGTTTCATTACAAGGAACAGATTTGCAAATCAGGAATTCTCCAGATCAGAATTCCACCTTGCTGAAAGTGAAAAGAGATTATGTACATAAATCACAAAGGGAAGGGAGCAGGAAAGGGGGACTAGAATCATCCCCGGGTCAGAGTGGTTTCCCAAGACTAGAACAGCTTCTGCCATCTTTGAATTGCTCTTCTTAAGGTACATAAGCAATGATGCCAGTGATTGTGAGCATTGTCAAAGTGTGATCGGTCATTTCAACCTGACTCACAAACTACAAAAGGCAATTCTGAGAATCAAATATATTAGTATATTCATTACACATATCATATTGATCATTATGAAAATCATAATTCCACAGAAGTAACTGAGTTTCTTCAGTCAATTCACATATACTTCCCATGCATCTTCATTTCCATTTCATCCATGGCTGTCACGAACATCAAAAGCTCAGATTAATGTTGTTGATTCATTGCTTCAGTAGAATTGTTCCCACCTGTTTAAAGTAGTTTTTTTTTTTAATGGAATGGAATAATTGACTCAAGACAGATTTCTAGGTTTTGATTCAATAGAGAAGTCCTAATAATTCTTACATTACTATAATATATAGAGAGCTGCAGGCTCTAGTCTCACCCCCTCATTTTACAGATGAAGAAATCAAAGCCAAGTGAGGTTAAATGACTTACCCAAAGTCATAAGGTAATAAATGCCAGAGGTGGGGTTTGAGCCTAGATCTTCAGACTTCAGAACCACTACTTTCCCCACTGTAACTCTGTCTCTAAATTCTACTCTAAGGCCTGAACTACACCTTTTGAAGAAACATCAGGTTGAAGGCTATGATTTCCCACCATACCCTCCACAGAATATAGTATTCCTGGAATGCCTGTATTTTTTTGGTTCCTTGTGTGTCTATTAAAAAGAGGTAGTGAGAAAGATAATTCCAGAAGTGTTTGGATGGAGGGATAGGGTAGCTGTTTACAACTTAGAAGGGAAAGGGGTACAGTGTACTTGTTGGAATGTACTGAAATCTAAATGTGAACTTAGTCAAGAGAGGAAGGATTTCTTTCCTAGAGCACAGTAAAAGAAAGGGGAACAAAAACCCCAAGCAACTCTCATTTGAATAACAATTGCTCAATCATTCTGGGCCAAACAGCTGCCCCTCAGGACCCCAGCTATTTCTACCCATCTGGAACAAAAAGCAAGTACTATATGTCTGAGTTCCTTTTGGTAACCAGCCCAGCTGGGACAGGACAGGGTTCTGCCTTCCTCTTTCTAAATTGATCCCTTTACAATTTAGTTACACATAGGACTGACCTCTTCTTGAACTTATTTTGAGCATCAGAAATCTTAAAACAAACTGAATTTTTCACTTTCAACCATCTGGAAGAGGTACATAGTCTCAACCTGTTTCCCTTCCCACAAAATAAATTATTGCTTCTGACCATGCCAAGGAAGAAGGAGCAGATCCACAATTCTGTTCTTGGACAAATACTACATTGAACAATCAGTGACAACAGGCTTAAACACTTGGCAATGGGGGCTAGATTTATATTACTTTGGGATGCAAGGAAGAAAAATGGAACCCAAGTGTTCAATAAGAAGTTGAAAACCCAAGTCCAGGTTAAATAACATTTTCTGAGGAATGGGGCAGAGTTGAGACCCATCTCTTGGATGAAACATTTCCATCATCAAATTCAAAATAATTTTTAAAGAGGTAAAATATCCCCATGAGCACAGCTGATCCAATAGAAATATACTTCATCATATGATGTTACCACACTCCCAGGAATATGAGCTGTAAGATGTCAGAACTGATTTTTATGCATCTTAGGAAAAGTTATTTTTTTCTCTCTCCATTCTCTGCCAAGATTACTCACTAACCTCATGCCCTCATGCAGAAAATTAGCCTTAAATTACAACCCTTTGTAAGTGCAAGCAAAGTGGGATTTTTGTTGGTTTTTTTTTTTTGTTTTGTTTTGTTTTTTGGAGTTGAGTTTCACAGGCTCAGGCTAAATTGTAAATATCTGAAGGATTAATCTTCTTTGAACCCTGGTAATTCACAGTTGTGCTAAGTCAAGTAGGCTTCATGCCTTCTGGCTCTGAGCCAATCAAGGGCTAAGTCTTTGTTATATTTTCTGAGAGGATGGTATTTTGCTTTGGGGGTTGCTCATGAGAAGGATCTTTTGATTTCCTGATTAAGACTCCAAGTAGCCATTTGTTCAGAGCCCCTAACTGCTCAGACATCTGTGCTCCCTCTCTCCAGTTATGTATATAAAGTGTATAGTACTATTGCTGTCAGACAGCTGGAGCCCTGTCTGTTGGTCTTTGTGCTAATTTCTCTGCCTATATTTTCTCTGTATTTTATCCACCTTCAGGGTGCTGGCCTTTCCCCTGAACTACTGAATGTGATGAAAGTAAGATTGTTGACCCCTTTAAGATTGATTTTCTTCAGTAAAAAAGATTAAAGAACCTGTGCTAGCATGCCATACTGGGTGTGCTAGGGTGCTTGCTAATACACACTTTCACCCACTGAACCCCGCTTTCCTGTTTGGTGGCTGCCTCAGTGACCCAAGTATAAGCCTCAGGGAGAATTCATTTTACTCTTCAGACTTTTCCTCAACAAGTCTTCCAGTGCAGCACCCACCATTCCATTCTATCCTGGAGTCATAATCAAATAAATTCTACCGTTGTTCCTGGAAAGAATGCGTCAGTTTTCTTTCCTATTACTCTATTCACAATCCTGAAACTTTCCACACTAAATTCTCCTCTGCCCTTATTTTTCCATTTGTGTTGTCTCTTTTCTATTAGAATGTAAAGCCCCTGAAGATAGGGCCTATCATCTTTTTTGTATTAGTATCACCAAAGCTTAGCACAGTGCTTGGCAAATAGTACTATATTAAAAAAACAGTTTCCTTCCTTCCTTCATTCTTCCTTCATTCCTTTCTTTGTTCCTTCCTTCTTTCCTTCCTTCCTTCCTTCCTTATCTGTTTTTCACCTTCTGTATTATTTTTTTCTTACACAGAGATAATTGAGTGATGATAAGTGAAATTATATTTCAGAGTCTTAGGCTCTTAATGAACTTTAAATACTATGTGGTATTTGGACTATTTGCAATCAATCCTCAACATTCCTGCATTTAACTTTTGCGACATGAAGAATTCCATTATTTTATTAGCAACCCCATTTTCACTCTTGCATTAGCATCCTGTACATGTTCAGTAGAAAAAAAAGATGAGAGGTGCCATACACTTATATTTTACTAGGTGCTTCACTGACCTTGTTCACCTTACCATTAGAAAGAGCTCCTCATGTATTTGTTGTGTATTTTCATTGTTTGTCTTTAAAACTCAAGTTTTATGTTGCAATTATGCCCCCAAAGTAGTACAAGTCCTTAGGACCCTAAGTCCAACCATATAAAACCAGTGCTACAGCTTAGTGAGAAAACAAAGGTGTTAGATAAACTTCAAGACAGAATGTCTGCAGCTGCTGTCAACCATGAGCTTAGTGTTAGCAGTTCATTATATCCTCAGAAAGGAAAAACATATTTATGGTACTAAAGATTTCATGTGTTATGAAAAGTGAATATTGTCTGAAATAAAGGTTCTGTTTTTTTTAAGATGTTAGTACATAAGTTCACAGAATTGTAGAGAATTACTATAGAGAAAAAACTTTTTGCATATTACCAATTTTATTTTGTATATTTCATTTTATTTATTATTTCATGGTTACTATGTTAGGAAAAGTGCATATTGTCAGAATTAATGCTTTGTTATAAAGATTTTTATATAGAAAAGCATATTTTCAGTAATCCCTAGCAAAAGATTACAGTTTTTGATGGTTGTGGGAACATAGTCCCCTATTTCCCATAGTTTCAAAGTATCAACATTTGCATTTTTACTTTGGCAGTTTTCTAGAACGTTAGCCTCCCATTTTAGAATTGACTGTTTACTAGATTTAGAAACCTATCTGTGCTCTCATGAAATATAACGATCCAACTCAAAGACATAGTGGTTCCATGTGACTTACTTCCCTGATGGTTTGTTCACAGACATGGAAGGACAAAGGGAAGTTTTGGATTATGCGTAAAATTAAGGTAAGGAGCTAAGAGAATATTGTTTTGAGTGAGCTCCTCCACTCCACCTCAACCACACACAAAGATGGTCATACCCTTGATCTTGCTGTCACTCACAAATGCTCCACTTCCTTGTTCATGAATTCTGAAATTCCCTTATCTGACCATAATCTATTGTTATTCTACCTCTCCCTCTACCTTTTACCCCCAAACCCTCTTCTTCATTTACACCATAAACTCTAATTCCTGAACCCTTCGATTCTTTCCAAAGCCTGTCTGGAAAGTTACTAGCCATACTCCCTCCCTTTCCCATCACAGTTCCTTGGTAATGCAGTTCAACTTTTCACTGTCCTTTACTCCTGAGTCTCTTGCCCTCTTATTTTATTGCCATTCTTGCCCTGCCATGCCTCAGTCTTGAATCACTCCCTATGTACATGCTGCTGAACAAAGATAGAGAAAATCATGAAACATTATTAATTGGGTTCATTACAGTTTATATTATATAACCTCAACTAGTCCCCCACTGCTGAAAGGCAATCCTTTTAGATGTTTCTAATTAGTTCACTATCTTAAATACCACAGGAACTTTTCCAAACATTTTCATCCTTCCTCAAACCTCCCATGGCACCTCCTCCTCCAACCCTTTCAGCTGAGAACTTTGACTCATATTTTACTGAAAAAATTGAGGTCACTTACTAAGTGCTCCTTTTTTTGCCATTTTTCCTCATTTTTCCTTAGCCAGATTTATTTCAGACATAGTATTTTTCAAGAGATCTAGAATACATTCAGTTTGAGCCCTCCCTCCCTTGAGCAGACAAAATGTATAGCAATATGCCTCCCACAGAACTTCCATTTGATACTTCTATAATATTTCTCACCAAGTGCAGATGGTGAAACTCTAAAGTTAAGATCTTGGCATTAATTACATAGGAACATGGATGATGAAATCTGGTATGAACTAGAGAAACTTAGGAAGGTTAGTACTGAAGCTCTTTTAGTTTTCTGGTCATTGGCAGAGACCTCTGAACTTAACTAAACCATCATGAGGAAGAATGATTAGCACCAGTAACTACCTCTCGGCAACGGTCCCCAAGGCCACTGAATGTCCTTGTGTCCCTTCCACTCTGATCTTGCCCACCAGTTTATTATTGCTACATTAGGTCACTTTTTTTTTTAGTTTTCCAAATAAAAACCTGGCTGTTTCTCCAAACAGTGGGGAAGGACAGCTATAGAATAAAAATGTGCTGCATTTGCATTTGACAGTCTTTGAAAAGGTTCTTGGTGTACCATCCTTTCAAAAGTGTAATGCCAGGACTTCATATAGAACCATAGCATCAAAAGATGGCACAGTTGGAAGTTACTTTAGAGATTCTCTTGATTTTATGGATAAGAAATACAAAATATTCACCCAGTTACAGTAGACATAACACCTTCTACTGGCATTATTTAGTTTCTAGTCTTTTTCTTGCTTACAAAATCCCATTACAATGGACAAGTCAGTTCCTCTCCAAGGGTTTTAGAATGGATCATTTCTAAGATGCCCATTTATAGTTATAATATTTTTATGTTCCATATGCAAAGAAAAGTATGAAAGTCCCAAGGAGATCTGGGTTACTTAACCATGAATTTTTCAATCGTTATTTTAACTTTCTTGAACACAGATAGAGAAGACAAGTAGGGAACTCCTTTGCACATTTTTGGGACAAATACTAGGAATTAAACCTGAGACCTAAGCAAAAAAAAAATCAGCAAGTGAAATATATTTAATTATGTGGCAAACGCATGCGCGCGCGCACACACACACACAGTCTTGTAAAGTTTTGCTCCAATCATTTGGTGAGATCGAGTTCCATTTTCTTTTTATGTCTGCCTATATAGGAACTTTATACTTAATATGACTGACCAGGTCAATGACTCAGTCATTAAATTTGTTGATTTTTAAAGTGATTCATGATATCTACAATATATGAAGCATCTGCATTTACAGTTGTGCAGCTAATGTATTATAATTACAGATGTAATCAAAAAGTAAAGTTTGATTTTTTGCTAAATGACAGCTTTAATCACTTCTCACTGAGGCATGACTCCAATTAGAAGGATCTTCAGAAAATCATGCCTAATAGCATCATTTATTAGAATACCAAATGAGCTCCTTCCTCTACCCACCCCCCTTCAAATGTCCTCTTCTCTGAATATTCTTTCCTTAATAAGATGTGACTTTCCCTGTGGTATGGGATAAGGCTAAATTATGATACCTATAACTCAAGAAACTAATCATACACATGAGTAATCATTAATAACTCAACAATTTTCTTCTTGGATGTCTTAGAAACAGCCAGCCCACCACTGTAAAAATGAAGTCTATACTTGAGAGACAGAGGCCTCCTCAGACAGAACATAGCATAGGACGTAGCCTCAGGAAAACTTGGGTCCATATCCTGCCTCAGACACATAGTAGCTATGTGACCCTGAACGAGCCATATAGCTTCTTTGTTCCATAGTTGACTTATCTGAGAAGTGTTGGAATTAGACTCAGTTGCCTGTAAGGCTATTTTTAGCCTTAAATCCATGATCCTATAATCCTTTCAGATTTGACAAGGATCCCTTGTCTGATGCACACAAGAATTATCTCTGAAGAAGAAGACCAGAAAATATCCCATTGCCCTTTCAAAACAAAATGGTCACTCTACATGATCATTACAAAAATCTGTCAGGTTTGTTCCTAGAAATGTACAAAGGAATTCTGATAGGCTCACAAATGCCTGATTTAGTCTCATGTAACTTCTAAGGTAAACAACTTTACCAAGATGTTCAGGGTTGACATTTTGAAATATGATTCTGGTCTTAATCAGAGAATAGAATTTCCCCCTCCCCCCCACTACCTATTGAGATACCTACGAGAGTTATACTGGTGGGGGGTGAGGGTGGCATTAGAGGCATGAACTTTCTCCAGTTTATCAAGGTCCAGGGAAGAGAATAATGGAATCTGAAAATTATAGAGTTGAAAAGACCCTAAGTGACCCTTTGGTCCTAACCTTGAAAATGAAGCTAAGGTAATCAAATATTCTGCTTCTAAAGAAGGAAGGAAGGAGGGAAGGAAGGAAGGAAGGAAGGAAGGAAGGAAGGAAGGAAGGAAGGAGGGAAGGAAGGAGGGAAGGAAGGAAGGGAATGAAAAAGCAAAAATAATTTATTATAAGAATTAAAAAGTACATCATATCAGGAGAGTCTTGAAATTGTTTAGTTTGAAGAAGAGATAATAACCAAGAAGTGGTTTAATCATTTTCTTTGTATATAAAGGCGTTTATCAGTAAGAGAGTGTTGACCAATTATCTGCTTTTGTAACAGAAGATTTAAAAGTAGGAAATATATTTAGAATAAAGCAAGGGTGAATTGAGTTAGCTATAAGGAAGAACTTCTGCTTGCTAAGATTATCAATGTTGTATTAGGCTACAAGGGAAATATAAAATTTTAATTTCTTTAAAATGAAAAATCAATTTACTGTGTTTTTTAGGTATTCCAATGTTCCTTGTTGCATTTCTGGGCGGCCCAGCAGAGCAAGACTAATCCCTTTTCATATGACAACTCTTCAGATAGTTGAAGACTCTAACCAAAAAAAAGTGCTAATTTCACTTTAAATTAATAGTGTGGGAAGCAAGGACTGTCATTCTGGTATCCTAGTCAACCTGTGTTTACAGAACAGCAAGCTGTTGAACAGATTGGGATTTCTCTGGGTGTGTTTGTTTTTTGTAATGTTTGCATAGAAAGGAGTCCTGAGATAGATCAGCAAAATAACCCTGAATGTCAATGCTGGTGGAGGTGAAGTTACTGCAAACCATATATTTCCAATGTAGCTGTTGAGCAAACAAGATGAGGCAACATCCTAGAGGTATTGTCACCATCAACCTGAATTTTACAACAAGAATAGACATTGGATCTACTGGAATGAAAACCCTAGGATGCATGGTGCCCGAGAGGAAATAGATGTAGGATTTTGGTCATTCTTATCTAAGGAAGGTGTAACTTCATGGGACCATAGAATTTAGAGGTGGATTGGACCTGGAAATCATCCCATCCAATTCCCTTACTTAATAGATGAGTAAAATAAGGCCCAGAGAAGTTGAAAGACTTACCCAAGATCACCTCTCTAGCTAGTCCTCCTCAGACCCGGGAGCCATGTGCATAAGGCTCCTGTCTCTCCAAGGGTCATTAAGATCCCTGAGACTTTAAACATGGAGTTTATTCTTAAGACAGCCCTCAAGATTTCCACAGTCTAGGAAATATGCCTTCTCCATCTAGAAGCTTGAGTTTTCAGATATCATAGGAGATATTGCCTATAACTTCAATTTGTTTTAGATCTTTGTGCGTCTGCTAGTACCTCTCCTGGAACTCAATTCTCCAGGACTGCTTCCAGCTATTTATATATCTTACACCAGCATAGTCTCTCTCCAAGGGATTCAGGTCTCTGATCTATACTCAGAGAAAGAAAAACTAAGGGACAGGATTTTGATATCTGGAAACTCTTTTTATAAAGCCACATTGTAATGGGAATGCAAATTTGGAAGATCTTCCCTGCCCCTAGGCTAAAATGCACCTGAAGCCTGGGGTGGGAGGCTTGTTTTTCAGTAGATACTTTTTGATTGGCCAGTGGGTCAATAAGGTTGTTACATTCTCTGAGCCAGGAGAAGACTATATAAGCCCTGATGTGTACCTTTGTTTTGGGACTCACCTTGAGAAGTGTTCTGTGATTTGATCTGAGTTCTGGGAAGCCATTGTTGAGAGTCCCCCGGCTTTGAAAATCCCAGAATGTGGAAACCCAGATGTTGACTGGGTATGGATGTAATGGTTGGACAGTTTGGAAATCTGTCTACTTGATGTTTCTGTCTTGATAATTATGCCTGTATACTTTGAGGTTCGGGGTGCTGACCTTTTCTCCTGAACAAGGTAAACGATATATGTCTGACTGATTAAAGTAAGCTTGTTAACCCATTTTGAGTTGCTTTCCTTTAACAAAGCAGATCCAAGAACCTGTGTGAGCAGGCACCCTGGGGACACTGGGGTGCTTGCTGCTACACACATGGACAAGAACACATGTAGCATACCATGTGCCCTTTGCCCCTAATCCACCATTAACAACTCATGGGGTGGGAGTGAAAGATGTGGATGAGACTACATGACAATTACTATGTGCTTCTATGCCAAGGCTACCATTAGCAGCTCTTGGGAAGAAGCATGATTCCTCAAATTTATTATTTCTTCAAGATTTCTAGAGAAGAAAGATAAAAGGGGGGGAAATGATGCGGGGAAAGGGTCTGCTGGCTCCTTTTTATAAGCTAGCCCAAAGACTTGACTCCTCCCAAAATAGTCCATCACATGAAAGTGGGATGCAACCAATTCTCCTTGAGGTAGCTCCCATCAATAAAATATCCTCTAGAAGGAATCCAAAGGGGTGGCATAAAACCGAACTATTCACTTTGGGAGCAGTCGCAGTCATGACTATACCTTTGGTCTTTCCAACAAGAAGCGGGTGGGAATATCCTCATCCTCCATAGGGAGATACTTTGAAAAGTCTTAAACAAAGGTTTACAGCCCTGTACACTCATCAAATTGATTATGAAGCTCCTTTGATCAACTACCAAACATCTCTTAGCAGTTGCATGCCTCTACTTCCTTCTCTGCCTGCTCTATGTTTTTTTTTTATCCCAGTCATCAAGGATCAATATAGTCAACAATCAATGTAATCAATAAATATTTATTAAGTGCCTACTATACCAGGGACTGCATTAGGTACTTTAACTCAAAGATAAATAATTAGACAGGCCCTGCCCCCAAAGAGTTTATATGCTATCGTGGGTAGAGAAAAAATTATATACGGGTGTTTTCTATGCACACACAAATACAGATATGTTTAGAAAGTAAAGACAAGGAATCTTGGGGTAGGAAAGCAGAGTGAAGTATTAGCAACTGGAAAAATTAGGAAGGCTGTTAGGCAGAGTGTGTCACTTGAGTTAAGAAAACAAGATTCCAAGAGAGGAAGATGAGGAAAGAATGCACTTTAGGCATGAGGAATGGCCCAAGCATAATTATAGAGTTAGAGGATGGAATGTCCTCTGAGGAGCAGGAAGAAGGTTAGCACCAAAAGGCATCATACATGAAGGGAGAATTGTATTATTACACAGGTTGGAAAAGTAGGTTGGAGCCAGGTTGTACAGGGTTTCAAAGGCCAGACAGAGTGTTCTGTTTAGAGGTAATACAGAGTCATGATCCTACTCAATCAGGCAGTCACATAGTCTCACTGATACTCCAGTTACTTCCCTTTGGGAAGTTTTTTAAAAAGGGATTGAAGAGACTTTAACAAGCCTTATACTTGCCTAGCATTCACACTTCTTCCATATATATATATATACTCATGTAATCCTTCCATTGCTCAATATTAAAAGAAAGAAAATGCTTTCATTTCCATTAGCACATACAAGCAGTCAGATATATGAACAAGAACCAAAGAAAGACAGCTTCACCAGTGGTAGCAAAGCATTGGAAATTGATGGGATGTCCACCAGTTGGGTAATGACTGAACAAGTTGTTATATATGATGATGATGGAATGATGAGCAGAATACACACAGAAATACCTGGAAAGACTTAACATGAACTGATGCAAAATGAAATGAGCAGAAGCAGAACACTGTAAACAATAACAGCAATGTTATATGATGATAAACCATGAATGACTTAGCTATTGTCAGCAATACAATGCTCCAAGACAATTCTGAAGAATTTATGATAAAAAATACTATCCATCTCCAGAGAAAAAAACTTATAGCATCAGAATGCAGATCAAAATATACTTTTCCTTTACTTTTCTTGTGTTTTTGTCTGTTTTCCTTCATAACATGTCTAACATGAAAATACGTTTTGCATGACTAGACATGTATAACGTATATCAACTTGTTTGCCTTCTCAATGAAGAGGGGGAAAGGTAAAGTGGGAGCAAGAGAATTTGGAAATTATTTTTTTAATGTTAAAAAGTGTTTCATAAATAATTGTGGAAAATAAAATATTAAATTTTTAAAAAGAAAAAAATATATAACAACTTATTGAAGGGACAGACAGAATCAAGAGAATTAAGCAAAATGTTACCCAAAAATGGTGAATGATTGCACATGCAACTTCTTGTTCTTTTATTTTTTTAAAGACTCTTGTGCATCAACTGTAGCAAGTATTTTTGATTATCAGTTTTCCTATTAGTTGATGTTGTCTTAATGTGCATAAGATTATAACGATGTATATTCCATAGAATCATAGATCTAGCTTCCCTTCTGGCTCCATACTATGCCTTCATTGCTCGACCATCACATTCACCTCCTTCCCCCAAATAACCCAAACTCGGACCCTTAATCCTTCAGATTTGAGAAGCTGGCTTTGGAATTAACTTGCCAGGGGGTCCAGGCCTCCATGTCTGCTACCCTCCATGCCTACTGCATACCACTATCTTTTGACATTTCCTCTTTATGAGTTTTATTCTCCCACTAGAATGTTATCTCCTCAAGCAGAGGGATTGTTGATTGCCTATACAGCTAAGTCCTAATAAGTGTGAATAATGAATCCCCATAAAGTGGTTGCATTATTTGAATTTATAGTCATATTTAGTAAAAAATCAAATATATAGAATCTTTCCAGGGGATTCATTATTCACACTAATGGGGACCTGGCTGTCTATATATATATCCATAACACTACCTGGCACATAGGAAGCATTTAATAAATATTCTATCTATACATATAGCCAGCTATCTAGATATGGAAGGAGACTCAGAGGCTACCTTGTGCAACCTCCTCATTTTAGAATTGAAGAAACTTCGGTGGAGATAGCTAAATGACCTGCCCAAAGTCATACAAGTTGTAAGCATCAATAATGGGATTTGAATTCTAAATCCTGCACTCTATCCACTATAGCACATCTTCAACACCTTCACTCCAATTCAGTTTCACACAAGGTCGTCTCCTTGATCTCACCATCATCTATATATGTTCCATTTTCATGATCAAGAACCATGGAATTCATCTTCCTGACCTCATAACTCTTTATTTTTCCTTCAATCAACTGCAAACTTATTCTTTATTCTTATCATGACTTGGTTCAGAAAGGATAGAGAAAGGGACTGATTTTTTGGCACTAAGCCCATCTTAGTCTGCAGATTAATGACAGAAGAATTAGCTTCCAGATCCCCTAGATAACCTAAAGGATCAAATAGGACTGAAAAAGGGAGAAATCTCAAAAAAAAAAAAAACTTTCCCCAAGGTAACTACCTGGACACCTTTTAACCTTTTTCTTAATTTAGAGTTCAAATCCCATCTTTGATTCATAAGCTACAGTGTGACCATTACTCGGAGTTCTGATATCTCTCACACACACCTATACCAACTGCATGTTGCCATCCTCATTCTCAGCACAGAAAAATCAAAGACTCTAATCCATGGTGAATGCACTTAATTCAGAAATGCCTTTTATGTGATTCACCTGAACTTACATAGGGTTGATATGGGAACCAGGTTCACAGAAAGGACGTGAGGCAAAAGAAAAAAAAAAGTTTCCAATTAACAGATGACTTGTGTTGATTTGTTCATCTCTAGGCTAGAGGGAACATTCATTTACTGTCTCTTTTGTAGTAGATATAAGCTCATGGGACCATCCTGAGGATGAAGACTCTGACCTCTTCATCTCATCCAAGCATCTGTGGGACTGACAGAGGCTGGAGTTGGAGGAGGGTCCAAGGAATCTGCATTGTTGTGGTTGTTATTCAGTTGTATCTGACTCTTCATGACCCCATGGACGATGGTATAGCAGGCCCTTTTATCTTCCACAATCTCCCAAAGTCTATACAGATTAACATTCGTTGCTTTCATGTAGGTTTTCATAGAACTGATCAACTTTGGCGTCTTCAGCATCAGTGGTTGGAGCATAGACTTATATTACTGTGATGTTAACAGTTTTTCTTGGATTCAAACAGACATCATTCTGTCATTTTTGAGATTCTACCTGAGTACTGCTTTTCTCACACTTTTAATGACTATGAAAGGTATTCTATTTTTTTCTAAGGAATTCTTGCCCACAGTAGTATATATGGTGTTCACTTGAATTAAATTCACCCATTCTTATCCATTTAAGTTCATTGACACCCAAAATGTTGATATTTAATTTTTCCTTTACCTGTTTGACCACAACCAGCTTTCCTCGGTTCATAGATCTTACCTTCCAGGTTCCTATGCAATATTAATAATTATAGCACCAGATTTTCCTTTTGTCATCACACACATTTGCAGCTGGGCTCCCTTTCACCTTTGGCCCAGCTGCTTCATTAGTACTAGAACTACTTGTAATATTCCTCCAGTATTCCCCAGTAGCATGTTGGACACTTTCCAACCCAAGAGGTTCATCTTCTGGTGTCACATCTTTTGTCATTTTGCTACTGTCCGTGGGGTTTTCTTAGCAAAGATACAGTTTGCCTTTTCCTTCTCCAGTGGATCACCTTTTGTCAGAACTCTCTGCTATGACCTGTCTGCCTTTGGTAACTCTGCACAGCATGGTTAGAGTTTCATTAACCCATGCAAGCCCCTCTTCCACAACAAGGCAGTGGTCCAGGGGGGAATCCATGTATAAGAGTATTGTAATACTGTCTCGACACTTACCAGCTGTGAAATAAGAATGATCACTGCATTTACCTGTGTTGTCATGAGGATCGAATGAGGTAACATATATAATATGCTCTTAAAACTTATGGTGATTTTAAAATGCCATTATTATTATTACTATCAATATTAGTAATAATTCATGAGCTTCATTGTAATAAAAGAAATGAATGAAAACTACCTCTTTTTTTACTCTTAACTAAAGAAAGACAGGTATGATTATATCTATATATGTACCACAAATTGCTATTTATGCAGCATGTAGAATTTTAAGCTTGTATAGGAGTATATATTACAAATCTTCAATACATTTTGTCTTAGGAAACACTCTAAACTCTTTTTCTGTAATTAGATACAATACAGTATAATGGGGAGAACAAAGAAACTAACATTGTCTTACAAGTCAGAAGATTTGGGTTCAAATATTACCATTATCATTTCTCTGTATGACCTTGAATAAGTTATTTTTCCCTCATCTATATAATGAGAGAATTAAAGTAGGTCAGGTGTCCTTAACCTTTTTTTTTTAATCATGGACCACTTTAGAAGTCTAGTGGAGCCTATGGACTCCTCTGAATAATATTTTTAAATCCATAAAGTAAAATATAATTAAAACCAACTCAATTATATTGAAATAGATATATGTATAGAGTTGTAGATATATAGTTATGTGAATGTAATATATGCATATATGTTTATACACACATATAACTATATTTACAAATACACAGTTAATAAGTCTACAGACCCCGAGTTAAGAACACTTGGACTCAGCTCTACAGCCTGAAAGCCAGTCTGATTTCTTTACTGTTGCAAACATTAACCATTCTGTGCATTATGCAGTCCAGGTGTCCCACAAACTAGGTCTTCGGAAAGTATTTAGCATACTGGAGCTGACAGCAGGTACCTGTCAGTGTGACATATGATAAGCCTCTCTCCACTTTAACATTTTAATGCAGAGAGTATTTGGGTGAGATTAGTTAATTACAAACCCACCAGCAGTGCATGTACTTTCATAGCACTCCTTGTCCTGTTGACTCTTTATGACCCCATTTTGGGTTTTCTTGCAAAGATACTAGAGTGATTTTCCATTTCCTTCCCCAGCTCATTTCACAGGTGGGAAAACTGAGACAAACAGGGTTAAGTGACTTGTCCAGGATCACACAGCTAGTAAGTGTCTAAGACCACATTTGAATTTAGGTGTTGCAGACTCAAAAGTCAGGCATTCTATTCACTGGACCACCTCGCTGCCCTAGGCAAAGAAAGAACTATCTGGGAACTCCTCCAACCAATCCTGAGGTGAGGAGTTAATGAGGGACTGAATGAACCTTTTGTTCTACACCAGACCTAGAGCTAAAAGTTCTTGCTTACAAGGAGTGTCCAGTCTAATAGAATAGCAAGGGAAAATACATGAAAGATAAAATATATGAAAAGACAAAAAATTTAGTAGTCCACATTTTAAAAATATCATAGTACAAGTGAAAAAATACAGAGCATAATTGAAAGGAAGCAGCATAACATAATGACAATTGTGCTGGACTTTCTCTCCTAAGCTCTGATGTCATACATCATGATATACAGGCCTAGGTGCTCCCAGCTCTGATGTCATAAGGATACATAGATTGTGAGTCAAATGCTTCAGTAGACCCTCGGGGAGGGTTCTCCTTAGTCTTCCCTGCTGGGAATCCAGCCCAGGTGCTATACTGACTTATGTAGTAAATGTAGACAATTTACAATTACAATTTCTCTAAATGTATTGAATGATGCTATCTTCATCTATTAAATAGACACAATCAGATTTGTACTATCTACTTTCATAGAAATGTTAGGAAAGTGTCTTGTGTACGTAATTGTTAGGAAGACCTGTGTTCAAATCCTGACAAGGAATAGCTGTGACCCTGAAAAAATCATTTAAATTCTCTCAGCCTCAGTTTTCTTCTGTAACATTAGATTAATGATAGCACTTACACAAGGTTTTCATGAGGATCAAATGAATTAATATGGGTGAGAAACTTTACAAAACTATAGGTTAGCTATTATTAGTTACTGTACAGATGACCTTGACATTCCCAAAGGTTATGCCATATAGATAAACTTTGGGTTACAAGACTAATGATGAGGTTTTCTCTTTCCTCACAACCATCAAAAACTTTAGCCACCAAGTAAATTAGCCAAGAATTTATATATTTTTTAATTACAACATTCATGAAGACCCTAAGACATAAAGAGTTTGCAATCTGCAGTGGGGGAAGAAACACTCATTCCCTTGTGCAATCATAAATCTTTGAAATATTACATTATCATCATCATCATCTTAATAACAACAATCTCAAACAATGAACCCATCCATCAGAATTTAATAAGATTCTGTTAGGTTCTAAGCACCATTCTAGGCACTGGTGATATAAAGGCACATGTAAAATAGTCCCTGCCCTCATGGTGTTTAAGGTACCAGATATGCATACATGCATGCATACAATATTGTTAGTCACAGCTTGGATTTCTTTCTTTGAGAACTGCCTTTTCATATGCTTTGACTATCTATTGAGGAGTAGCTTTACTTTTTGGCTTGTTTTTAAAGACTGCAGCTCCCTATCTGACCCAGACTGGATGTACAGGGCCTACTCCTGCTTCCCCATCTGGTGAGGCCCCCACTCCTCAGGCCTCCGTTTATTGATGTCAGACAGTGCAGACGCTCAATCAACTTAGCCCAATGCAGGTCAAAACTCCTGAGCTCAAGGGATGCACCAGCTTCAGTATCTCAAATAGCTGGAATTACAAGTTTGATGCCATGTTGTAATTCTTTTAAATCTGAAGCAGTTTGTTTTTCTTTATCTACCTTTTATGTCCAAATTTTACCCAAAATTTGCTGCCAATATGTATTCCTAGTTAACTGTTTCCCTTCTAATTTTAACTACATTAATTATATTTATGCAAAACATTTTCAATTGTTAAGTAATAAAAACTGTCCACTTTATCTTCTGTGATCCTCTGAAATTCCCGTTTGGTTATGAACTTTTATCTATAGTTTGGTTAGATACATACTTGTTCCTGTAACTCACTTATACTTCGACCCTTTATATCTAAGTCATATATTCACTTGAAATCTATCTTGATATATGGTATGAGGTATTGGTCTAAACATAATTTCTACTTGACTACTTCCCACTTTTCCCAGCAGATTTTGATGAATAGTGGTTCTTACTTTACCCTGGGTTCTTTCAAGTTTATCAAACATTTGGCTTTTTTATGTTTTGTACCTAATCTGTTCCACTCACCAGCCTCTCTGTTTTTAACCAGTACAAAATTGTTTTGGTAATCACTGCTTTGTGGTATAGTTTATATTCTGGTACTGCTAGAGCACATTCCCTCACCTTTTCTTTTTCCTTATTTCCATTGAGATTCTTCATCAATTTTCTACCTCCAGACCAAGGGCACTGGAGGCCATAAAAATTCTTTTTAAATATTCAGATAAAATTTAAATTATTATTCTGAAAAGGAATTCATAGACCTCTTCAGACTTCCAAAAGGGCCTAACACACACACACATACACACATACACACACAAGAATCCATGCTCCAAATAATTTTGTTACTATTCTTTCTATATTTGTAATGAAATCCTTCTACAGTTTTATTGATATGGCACTGAATAAATAAGTTAATTTAGGTGGTATTGTAATTTTTATTATATTGCCTTGGCCTAGCCACAAGGAATTTAGACAGTCTTTCAAAAGTCTTAGTGCAGCCTTGAGCTGTTAAAGGTATTAAATCGGTAACAAGATTTTTAAGACAACTTTTATTTCTCCAGTTATTTATTTTTGTAAAGAATTCTCTGCAGTTCTCTTCATATAGCTCCTGTACATGCCTTAGTTGGTGGGCTCACAAAAATTTTATAGATACTATATATTTTAAATGGAATTTTTTTAAAGGTGTGGTTTCCTTTAAGTCTCATCTAAAATTCTACCTTTTACAAGAATTCTTTCCCAATTCCCCTTAATGCTAGTGCCTTCTCTTTAAAATCATCTCCAGTTCATCCCATATATATTTTGGTTTGTTCAAAGTTTTTGGATATTTTGGTCCCACTAGACCATGAGCTCCTTGAGGCTAGAGAGTGTCTATTATCTCTCCTTATATTCCCAGCAATTGGCACCATTCCTGGCACAGGGCAGGTATTTAATAAGTGCTTGTTGACTTAACTTGACTCGATTCAAATCTCTTGACCTATCGGATTCCCCTCTGCCATTTTGGGAGTAATTGCTTGAAAGACCTAGGTTGTCTTGCTTCCTCTCATTTTGCTATATTCATCAGTCTCGATTGTTTAATTTTGTCTTTGTACCCCTAGAACTTAACATGTTTCTGGTATATAGCAGCTGTCTGTTGGAATGAAATTAAGGGAAATATCCAATAAAAACAAAACCCACCAGCACTTCCTATTTCTGTAATACTCAACAGTTAGAAAATCACTTTCTTCACAATAACCTTGTTAATCAAACATTATAGATATTTTGATCCCATTTTATTGATGAGGAAATGGAGGCTCAGACAGGTAAAGTGGTTTGCCTAAAGACACATAGATAATAAGCTGCAGAGACAGAAATTTAGCCTTAATTCTGGCTCCAAATCCAATGCCCTTTCTTCTATACGCTGTTGCTTGAAGATGACGGTGATGATGGTGATGATGATGCTGATTGACATGAAATTCTATGCCTTGTTCTATGCTGGATATTTTGGGGAATGTAGTCAATCAATGACACATATTTATGAAGTACCTATTATACATCAAGTACAATACTAGGAACAGAGAACACAAATACAAAAAAATGAAATAGCTCCTTCTCTAATAGAACTTATATTCTATTGGAGGATACAAGAGGTACATATAAAATATATATGTATATATACAGAATAAATACAAAATAAATTTCAGTAGTCAAATAATACAAAAAGATATGTAGGGCATGGTCCGTGCTTATAGTTTTACTATAGATAGATAGATATGGATAATTAATCTATAGATATAGAAACATAGAGACAGAAATAAAGGAGATTGTAATAATCATAAACTTTATGTTGTTTGATGATTTAGTTCTAATGATAGGACTCCAAAATGATATCACTTCAGCTAAGTGGTCGTAATAATTGCTAACATTTATATGGTACTTACTATGTGTCAAGTACTATGTTAAGAACATTGAAAATATTACCTTATTTAATTTTGACAACAACCCTGGGAGGAAGGTGCTATTATTATCTTCATTTTACAGTTAAGGAAACTAAGGCAGCTAGAGATAAGTGATTTGTCCAAGGTCACACAGCTAATAAATGTCTGAGGTCAGATTTGAATTTGGGTTTTCTTGATTCCAGGCCCCAAGCTTTATCCATTCTGCCACCTACTGCTATAAAAGCCTATAGACAAAATACAGTTTGTGTTTTTCTACTGCACTAATCTGTTAACTCTTTGACAGAAATGTTCACAAATATTTATTGGATGAAACTCTTGACCAGCTGCAGCCTCTTGAGTCATTCTGCTGCCTAATATAGCTAACAGATCCTCTGGCAATTTGTGGTCTAGATAAAGAAACTCTTCTTACCTGAACTTCAACCAAGCTTGGTATCATTAAATGACTATGAGAACTTTTCCACCATATCTGGGTCTGATTAGGAATGTCCCCTCCCATATCTGACACAGATTTACCTGTTCTCAACCAAGTCCATTTTTAGGGTGTATAATTCCACCACCAGGACCCAAAGATTGAGTGTCTTTCTTTCCTCACACCTCTCCTGACCCCAGGTCTTTGCTTTAACCTGAGCTGTAAGGTCAGAGAAGAAAGAGACAGAGAGAAAGAGGGACAGGAAGAGAGATAGTTTCCCAAAGTAATGACTCCTGCTCCAGTCAGGGTTTCTGAGATAACCCTGAGGGGTTGGGATTTTTTTATTGTCTTTCTTCAGCTCCTATTTGGTCTGTTCCACAATATCAATCAGATAGTGAAACTCTTAGCTTTATAAAGGATATTTGCTGAGAAGGTATGGTAAGGAGAAGTTATACAACATCCCATAAACTGAGAGGGTACATCTCCTCTGCACACATATCATCCTTGGGGAGAGGAAGTACAAGCTTAAAACACAAAGGTTGGGCACATATGTGCGGAACTCATGGGGACCAACAGATATCTCATGACTCTTGGCTATGGGAGTCCTCTTCTCCTTTCAGGGAGTCGTCACCAAATTAGGCAAAAAGTCAGTGATGAACAAATAATTCCATTATTTGGGTTAGCAAGGTCTTTTATGATGAGGTATTTCAGCTGAAACAGGAGTAGCTAGGTGGTGCAGTGGATAGAATACCAGGCCAGGAGTCAGGAAGACTCATCTTTCAGAGTTCAAATCTTGCCTCAGACACTTACTAGCTGGTGCCCCTGGGCGAGTCATTTAATTATGTTTTCTTCAGTTTCTTCATCTGTAAAATGAGCTGGAGAAGGAAATGATAAACCACTTTAGTGTCTTTGCCAAGAAAACCCCAAATGGGGTCACAAGTCACTGAAAACAATTAAGAACAATTTCAGCTAATGAACCAATCCACTGCTGGTCCAAGTCAAGCAAATTTCTTCGCTGTTGTGTTTACTGCTGCTGTTACTGATTCTGGTTGCCAGTACAAGGTTCCTCTGAACACTTCTCTCTCAGGATATTCATTCACCTAAAATCAGGAAAGAATAAACATGAAAGAAACAGAAACAGCATGTCTGAGGATACATAGAAAATAGGTGGGAGACAGGGAGCTAGCCACCCAGCAGCTCACAATAAGTCCTCATTCAAAAGCTGCCAAAGAAGAAAAGGCAGAAGATCATATGTGTGAATCCTGTCAATGTATGCTCAGTTCCAGTTCAGCAACTCAAAAGTCACTAGTCCTTTTGGCTTCTCTGCCAAACAGTTAACTTTCATGATCACAAAGAACTAATGCATTATTCAGAAACAGGTTCACCAACACTCTATGGATGGGAACCAGGAAAGAAATGCCAGTACATGTTATGTACAACCCGCCAAGAAGGGCTGTTGTAAATATGGCATCCTTCAAGGACTTGACTCTCTTGATTATCTAAGCATATGCATATACACATATATGATATATACATATATATTTGTATATATAATACACACATATATATACACACACCACACACATATGTATATGTTTTGTGCATGGGTTTGTATATACAAAAATAACCTCTCCATTTTCTTAACTCCTACTATAATATATATATACTATAGGTGTGGATATATAGTGATATACCACACACACACATATATAACTATAATATATGTGTACATTATATAGTATGGCTATACATTGTATATTACAGTACATGTGGACATAAATATAGATGTGCACATATATACATATATTTTAATAATTATAATACCTGTATATAGTACATACAATATATTATAGTAATGCATATATATATCTATGTGTACATATACACTTACAATATATGTACAGTATAGTAGTGAATATATAGGTTATAGCATATGTATATATTGTTTTATAGTACACATATGCGTGTGTATATATTTACACATGCATATACACACCTATAACGTAAATATGCATTATAATAGTAGTTCAGAAAAGGAAGAGGTCATTGTTGAAGAAGCAAGATTTCCTAGAGGACATGTGACTTAAATGGGACTTTGAAGGACGGGATATAATCAGAGTCAGAGACTATTACCCAGGCAGTGTTGAATTCCTTTGCGAAAAATATACTGTTCTCTCCCAAATAGCTGCTCCAGGTATAAAGCCCTGGATGCAAATTATAGACTTTAATAAATAGTTAATACCTTGATTGGGGCACAATAAGGAACTCCCAACTAATCAGAAAAGGTGAGCCATGTGAAATAATTTTCTGGGTTTTTATTGTTAGTTTGTTTCTCCCTCAGCTACCATAAGTTCATTGTCTTCTGGGATGAACAGTAAGGAATCACCATCCACATAGATGAGGGATTTATGATAGGATCATAGATTTAGAGCCAGAAACAGTCTTAGAGAAGATGTTATTCAGCCCTCACACTTTACACATTAAGAAATTCAGTCTCAGGGTGGCCAGGTAGCACAGCGTGTAAGAGCACCGGCTCCAGTGTTGGGATGACCTGGGAATCGAATCCGGGCTCATACACTTAGCACCCACCCAGAAACACCTGGTCATGTAACCTTGAGCAAGTTACTTAACCCTGATTGCTTTAAAAAAAAATTCAGTCTCCCACAGAAGAAATAATTTATCTAATTTCAAATAAATAATAAGTAGCAGGGTGAGAATTTGAACCTAGATTCTTTGATTCTGAACCAAGTTCATCTTTCCTGTATCACTCTTTTCTTCTCTAACTCTGCCCAGGAGAGATTTGATCCAATATGTAGATTCTCAGTTTAGGATGACAAATCTTGTGTTTTTCTGATGAGATTGTTGTATTCATGACACAGGGACAGGCAGAAGGTGGGATAAGGCTTAGGAGACAATTTCTGAAAAAAAATGTAGCTGTTAAAAATGTACGATATTGTTTTAGCAGGTTTGTTTTCAAGGAAAGTATGAAAAATAGAGGTTAGAAGGGGTCTGGTGCACATGTAATAGAAAAGTATTGGTTGTCATGGTGAATAAAGCTTTAATGTAAGCAGAACATGTTTCATTTGATTTTAACTGGTATCCAAATGTCCATGAAAGTCTTTTCTCATTTGGAGAAGAATATAAGTAAGCTA
>NW_027186372.1:21789491-21790821 GCF_028583685.1 Petaurus breviceps papuanus
TGCCCAGGAGAGATTTGATCCAATATGTAGATTCTCAGTTTAGGATGACAAATCTTGTGTTTTTCTGATGAGATTGTTGTATTCATGACACAGGGACAGGCAGAAGGTGGGATAAGGCTTAGGAGACAATTTCTGAAAAAAAAAAATGTAGCTGTTAAAAATGTACGATATTGTTTTAGCAGGTTTGTTTTCAAGGAAAGTATGAAAAATAGAGGTTAGAAGGGGTCTGGTGCACATGTAATAGAAAAGTATTGGTTGTCATGGTGAATAAAGCTTTAATGTAAGCAGAACATGTTTCATTTGATTTTAACTGGTATCCAAATGTCCATGAAAGTCTTTTCTCATTTGGAGAAGAATATAAGTAAGCTATGAAAAATTGATTTCTTCGACAGCAATACATTTGGTAAGTATAGTGTAAATACCTGCAAGCAAGAAGGAAAATGCATTTAGCTTTTTTTCAAAAATTATTTTAGGTTTCATTTAGGTAAGAGAAAAAAACTGACTTGAACAATCCAAAGGAAAATTTTCCCCAGTTTACTCTTACAGTATGTTCTTCACTGAAAATCTAAGCCTCCTTCTCTTGCAGGTTGACTTGCTACTGGGTTCACAGGGTTGCAGTATCCATGGTGTTTTTTTTATGAAATGTTTGCTTGCTCAGACACTGTTGAAGAATACATATAAAGAGAAGTTAGCAATCTCTAGGTGTCCCTAAGAAGATAAAGTCAGGGGGCGGCCAGGTAGCACAGTGAGTAAGAGCACTGGCCCCAGTGTCAGGATGACCTGGGGATCGAATCTGGGCTCAGACACTTAGCACCTACCCAGAAACACCTGGCCATGTAACCTTGAGCAAATTGCTTATCCCCAATTGCTTAGGGGCAGCCAGGTGGCTCAGCGAGTAAGAGCACCGGCCCCAGTGTTGGGATTAACTGGGGATCAAATCCGGGCTCTGATACTTAGCACCACACCCAGCAATAACTGGCCGTGTAACCTTGAGCAAGTTACTTAACCCCCATTGCTAGAAGAAGAAGAAGAAGAAGAAGAAGAAGAAGAAGAAGAAGAAGAAGAAGAAGAAGAAGAAGAAGGAGAAGAAGAAGAAGAAGAAGATAAAGCCATTCTTGCATATTCCCTCAATCTGAGTTTAGTCCTGACACCCAGGGATACAAGGATCAAGACTTCTGCTAAAAATGAAATGACTTCTGCCTCCTGAGGGGTGAAGGGTGGATGTAGCATAAATAGGATCTCCAGGCAAAGGATCACTTTGGGAAAGGGATTCACTCAAATTCAGAGAAAGAAAGAAAGAAAGAAAGAAAGAAAGAAAGAAAGAAAGAAA
>NW_027186372.1:21790921-21814073 GCF_028583685.1 Petaurus breviceps papuanus
AAAATAGATGTGCTCAATGGTAACTGAGAAAGAGGATAGATAGGACAAAATGGTCACAAGTCATACTAGACAGAATAGTTGTTGAGTCTGAATCAATGTGGATAACAAGAGAAATGCCAAGGTTCTTAAGAGTTCCAAACAAGGGAGATAATTAAGGTGGAGGTAGATTGGAATTCCAGGTCCAATCACTGAAAAGATGGTTGTGGCAAACATCTAGAAAAAGGAGTGATGATCATAAAGAGCCAGAATGGCTTGATCAAGAACAAGTCATGCCAGATTCACCACACACTTACTCCCCTTTTTTATAAGATTACTAAATTAATAGATGGGAGAAATACTGTAGATTTTAACAGAACTTTTGATAAAATATCCCATACTCTTTTTAAGAAGATGGAGAGACACAAATTAGATGATAATACAACCATGGTTTCAGAATTGTTTGAATGGCCACTCAAAGAATAGTTGTTAATGGTTTTTTGCAAATGTGGCAGGAAGTTTCTAATTCAGTGTCCCAGGAATTGTGCTTGATTCTGTGCTTTTTAACAGTTTCATCAATGACTTGCATAATATAGATTGATCTCCATATGCGAAGATCAGACAAATTTACAAGGTTTAATTCAATAGGGAATGAAAGGGTTAGGATCCAAAATGACCTTAAGAACTAAAGCATTAGGTGAAATCTAATAAGGTTAAATTCAGTAAAGGTAAGTATAAAATCTTGAATTCTAGTACAAAGATCAACTTTGCAGGTATAATATGGGGAGACATAAATAGATACCAGTGGTTAAAAAAACATTCAACTTAAGTCAAGAATATGATGTGGCAGACAAAAAAATCTTGGGAGATTCAGAAGGGCAGAGCTTCCAGGAATAAAAGGGTTATTGTCTTGCTATCCTCTTGCCCTTTTCACCTGGAACATTGGATTCAACTCTGTGTACCATGGGCCCAAAAAGCTGGAGAGTGTCTAGAGAACGACGGCCACAATGGTGAATGGTATTGAGTTCGTTTCATTTGGGGACTGGTTGAAAGGACTGGATGTATGTGTTTTATCTGGCCCCAAAGAGGGAAACCAGAAGAAAAATGTAAAAGTTGTAAAGAGACAAATTTTGTTTTATCAGGAAGATGTCTTAACAGTTAGAGCAATTGGTTAGTCTCCAACAAAAATCTTCTTCCTATAATTTATCATGGCATGGAGCAACCCTTGGTTCTCAAGAGTGAACACAGCAGAGCACAAGCTCTGGCAAAAGAACTGATAAGGAAAAGTATGTGTAGAATGTTTTTTACATATGTACATATGCATATCATATATATATATATATTTTACATGCATACATATTTGTGTCTAATGTTGGCCATTGTTAGGGCAGAGGCAGGGAAAGGAAAAAGAGAAAATTACAAAATAACTTTATTATATATTTAAAAGGAATAGCAAATTGTACACAAGAGATTTGCAGTTTCATGTACGATCATCTTTATTTTTTTCTATTCTATGTTATGGAAATGTTTGTTTTATTTCTTCAGAATAAAGTAAATATTTTTTTAAAAAGAAGGGGAAAAAAAGAAACTCTCATCACCAAAAGTTGAGCTATTGGGTGATGATTTGGTTTTTGATTGTTATTCTTTTGGGCCATAGTAACCCATGAAAATCACCCTCCAAGACACGAAGAGATTGTAATCTGTGTCAATGGAGAGAATATCCATATCAACAAAATCATGGGAACTTGAAGCATTAAAGTATAATTCTGGTATCAGTTTGTTATGGCAAGGATTGGAAGAAGATGAGGTAAGAGTCAGGAATGACCTCTAGAAAGCTAATGAATTAATCCAGATTTGGGGTGATGTTGGCCTGGATTAACATGATGACAACTGGAATAGAAAGAGAACAATTTCTTTTTTAGCTAAATGAATCAGTTCTGCAAATTACCTGAGAAGAAGAAAGACGTGTCCATACTTCTCTCCCTTTTTTCCACATACATTCTTGATCTAGCTCTTTGTCTTTCTCTTGACTCCAGACTTTTTTCTTCAGGCTAAATGCCATGTGGAGTTCTATGACCTAGTTAATGTAGAACATAACCCAGCCTGCCTGGATGAGGAAATTAAGGACCAGAGAGATTAAATAACTCACCAAGGTCACACAGCTAGTAATTAGCAAAGGTCGATTCTGAATCCAAGGGTTCTGACTCTAGATTCAGTGTTTTTTACACTCTGAATTTTCTTCTTAAACTATCACTTGCTATTCTTGAGGGATATTCAATTCCTTTGTCATCTAAATTTTTATTAATATCCCATTCAGGTTTACCCTCTCTTTTGTAAATCACCTTAACAATAATTCTGTTGTACATTCAGAACTATACTTCAACCTGCAAGGAAACTAAGAAAACACCACCACCAGTGAGAAAGTGATAACTGTATATAGGCAAGACTAACACATATGAAATAAATACAGAATAACACAAAATGAAATAAGTTAAGCACTAATGTATGGTTCAGTCTATAAATTCAGTTCAGAGAAGAAGACAATGCCCCTGGTTAACTAGAAAAAGCAGCGTAGAGGGACAGTTTGGCAGAATGGTCAGGATGTGGGATGTTGAACCAGGGAGAGTTAAGGATAAAATCCACTGCTGAGCCTTCCTAATGCTGTGACTCTGGACAAATCATTTTATTTTCCTTGACTCCACTTTTATCACAGGTATAATCACAGGTTTTATCACAGGTAAAAGTGGAATAGATGAAATCTAAAGTCTTTTCCAAATCTATATTTATAATATTATGATTTTTTTTCAATTTCACTCAAACTTCCTCAGCTTCATATTCATCTGTCAAATGGGCATAAAAATAACTGAACTCTATACCTATTAATTTTGGTTTTCTGGAGCGGGTAAAGCAAGGCAATTGAGGTTAATTTACTTACCCAAGGTCACACAGCTAGTTAAGTGTCAAGTGTCTGAGGTCAAATTTGAACTCGGGTCCTCCTGACTCCAGGGCTGGTGCACTGCATCACTGCACCACCTAGCTGCCCCATCCCTAATAATTTTGTAGTGAAACTCTTTTTAAAAAGATGTAACAAATGTAAAAAAAAAAAACAAAACATTAAAATAACAATGACTTTAAATAGTCTTGAAAAAAAACCCACCAAGTATTGTGATTTAAAATAAATAAACAAAAAGAAGTCCCAATGTGAATTCAGAAGATCTGGATTCAGGTCTCATCACACCCATGTGACCTCAGCCAAATTGTGTTTGTGTAACTTTTCTATACTTTATAGCCCTTCAACTATAAAATAAGGATAAAAATACTCATCCTGCCTCAAGGTGTTATAGGCATGAGATCTCAAGCTGGCAGAAACATTAGAAGTCATCTAGTTCCAACCTCCTATTAGTTGGGAAGATAATGAGCAGAGAGGCAGCATTTGAATCCAGAGCCTCAAAATCCGCTGGGTTTTTTCCTGTATCACAGGTTTCCCAAGGTTGTTATGAGGAAAGTGCTTTTGTATACTGGTTCTACTGTTATCAATGTGAACTGTAATCCTTATACTCATTCTCAACATCATCCAATCAATATTTATTAAACACCTATGATGTACCCGAAACTGTGCTAAGCACTGGAGATACGATTAATATAAAAGACAGCCCCTCACAATCTCAAGGAGGAGGCAGGAAAGTGGGGATGGGGAGTGTGCGAGGGGAGGGAGCTGGGACACCAGGATATATCTTATTCCGTGGAGTTGACAGGCAGCGCAGCAGAAGCAGAGGGGAGGAATCTGAGAGACCCGTTTCTTCCTTCTATAAAGGAAGTCTCTGGAAGGAGTTTAGGGCTCCCCCCTCCAGCCCTACAAATAGCAGGAAATGGAGGCTGAGGGAGGCAAAGTCAATCAAGGCTTGGGTTAGCAGCCTGGTGGTGGGTTTAGAAGTGATGAGCTCATTCTGGAAGGGGCATCTCATTGTACGGAGTCGAAACCAGACAAGGCAGCAGATGCACCATCATCCATATGGTCCGGTAAGATCTTGCAGAATGTGAAGTTGTGGCAGAATACGGAGAGGCAAAGGGGAGCATTCCAGATTCCATGACCAAAGCAAAGAGGCAGGTATGAGTTGGGGAAGTTATAAAGGTTTTTAACCTGACTTGATTTGAGGCATCTATAGAAAAATCAATTTTTTCTTTATCCTGTACACTTTGGCTTACTCATTACTGTCTTCTCCAGAGGATCTAAACTATTTAATAACCCCCATATAATGCTTTCTTTTTTTGCTTTGTAGACACGGGAAAGGGAAACTGAGTATAACCCCCCCTCAGATCTTCCATCAGGTGTTTTGAAAAGCTTCAGCAGGTGGAGTGAGCTTGGGCTGGTTGGGCCCTGCTGCTGGGCCAGGGCCATGTCTTCCCAGAAACTAACTAGGGAGAGGTGAAATTCTAAGGGCTGAATCTGAGAACCACACATTTTAAAAACAGTCTGCTTTTGCTGAAGTTGTTAATTACTTTGCATAGTAGCAGTAATTTCATTGCTAATGTGACTTCTTCAAAGTTGGCACATGGATAGAACTTGGTGAAAGTGTTATCAAATCACAGAAACTGGAATTAAGCTGAGACCTGACTCCATAAAAGCAGTCATAAAATCACACAGTGACAGATGTGGAGATGGGAGGTTCCCATAGGAGATCACATCATTCATCATCCTCATTTCAAAGATAAGGAAACAGGTCAAGAGAAAAAAGTAACTTGTCCAAGTCACACAGGTTATTCATGTCAACCAAGACTAAGATCCAGGGATCCTAATTCTGAGTCCATTACTTCCTTCATTGTGCTGGAGAAGCAACACTTAGGACAATCAAACAGGAATGTTCCAACTCTGAAAGTTTCATTGTACAAATCGTGGCCATTCTATGGAGGCAATTTGTTTCCCAAGATTATTTTATTCTTAAATGAGTATGTGTAGTGGATAGATGCCACTGAGAAACTTGGGTTTGATTCTTGACCTTCCAATGAACCATCTGTGCAATCTTTCACAAATGACTTCACTTCTCTGATTGTCAGTTTTGGCCTCCTCCTTGTGCCCGGTATATGACATTTGGTCTTCCCCACTCTGTACCTGGGCTTTCCCTTATGCCTTCAAATGTTCTGCTCCTCACGTCTGGCTCTTGGGATCCTTAGCTCCGTTCAAAACTTAGTTCAAATGCCATCTTTCCATAAAGTCTTTCCTAATAATCCCTTCAACTTTTTAATGCTTCTCCTATTTCCCAAAGAGTGACTTTGAATTTATTTGGTATACATTTCAGATAGATAGATAGACAGACAGACAGACAGATAGATGATAGATAGACAGATGATAAATAGATATAGATATACACATACATACATATATACATACACACGTGTATGAGAGAGAGAGACAGAGACAGAGAGAGGTGATATAGTAGATTGAAAGCTGGTTTCAGACTCAGTAAGACTTCATTCCAAGTTCTACTTCTGATGCGTCCTGAATGTGGGGTGCTGGACAAGTCAGTTAACCTCTCTACACCAAAAGCCACTTTTTAAGACTCTAAGTCCTGGCTGACAAAGAGAAATTCTAAGTGTAATGCTATAGATCCATGTAAGAGACTTACTGGGCTGCTCAGAGACATTATTCAGGAGATGGAATGGGAAGCAGATACTCAGTGGAGAGAAAGATTTCAGAACAATAGATAGACATTCATGAGAAGCCGGAACTATCAAATCCCTGAACTTGCTGGCAATTCTGGAGATGGCTAAGAATGGACTTCTCTGGGTAAGATTGTTGTCTCTCTCCTGGTTTGATCTAAGCTCTTAATTTGGTCCTAGCCGAAAAGTTCCTTTGTTCTTGTGTGTTCTTTGGTACATTCTAATCTGTATGATTTCCTGGTTTTCTGTCTTATTTGCTGCTTTACGTGGATACTTGGATTTACTTCATATTTTCTATGTGTGATGGTCTTTTGTATAAGCAGAATTTGATTCAAAGGAACCAAGCTTGTCCAGAGTGTACAAAAATCTATTTCCCCTTAAGAACAGATGAGACAAGTAGCTCTTATTTGGAAACTATCATCCCTTAGACTACCAATATTTGAGGGGAGCAAATTATATAAATATATCCCAAACCCTTTTCAGAGACTCGAGAGAAGAGCACCAGCCTTGACAGTGTTCTCGAAGCCTTATTGTTACCCCACAGCTAATGTACTGCTAGTGCAGGCACGACACTTGACCCTTGTCTCCACAGACAACTCCTATGGACACATGTATTATATCAGCTTTGGTAGAGGGAGCTTCACCATTGAGAGTCCGTATACTAGCGAAATCATAGTCCTGGCCACTAAAAAAGAAAATTACTTATCTGTGTTTATGCTGTTTCCCACTTCTCCCCCCAAGAATGTAAGTTTCTCTTGGGCAGACAATATTTTCATTGTTGCCTTTGTAACTACAGTTTATAGGTTGGTGAATGGTAGAATGCACTTAAAATGTTTATTGAGTTGAATTCAATTGAAAGTGTTAGATTAGAAGCTCTCTAAAGTCTCTTCTATCTCTAAGACACTTCTGGGGGAATATGAATGACTTTTGTCTAGTTTTTAAACTAGGGTCTGAAGAGTAAAAGACAGTGACTATGGCCATGAAAGCTCTATTCACATATTTGAAGAGCTATCATATGGAAAGGGTTAGATTTGTTCTGATTGGTACCTGAAAGAAGAGTTTGAGATAAACACTGGCTTGATAAAAGAAGGGAAAATAACTTCCGGTCAATTTGAACTATCCAAAAGAGGAAGGAACTGCTGTGAAAGGTAAAAAATTCCCCTGATTTTTTTTTGGGGGGGGGCATCCAGCAGACATCATGGTCACTTTCCAGGCACGCTATGGAAGGCCTCCATATTCAGATTTGAGTTGAGAAAATGATCTTTAGAGTCTCTTCCAATTCTGAAATTCTTTATTTCTGTATGTGAGAGAGGTGTGATGGCACCGTTTAATAGTAGTAGTAATAATGGTAGCAGTGGTGGTGGTTGTGGCAGTGACAATTTTAGTAGCAGCAGCATCAGTAGTAGTGTTGGTGGTGGTGGTAATAATAAAGACAGTAGTAGTAATGGCAGTGATACTAGTAGTAGCAGTGGTAGTAGTAGAAGTAGTTGTAGTAGCAGTAGTAAATACTACCTAACATTTATATAGCTCTTTAGAATTTTTAAAAGTACTTCAAATATTATCTACAACATTAGTAATAAGTAGAGGGACTCTTAATCTAGGGTTATCGTCCCCTGAGAGTTTTACAGATAGTTTTCAGGGGGCCTGTGAACTTTGATAGGGATGTTTTTTTTTTAATATACTTGGTTTCCTTTGTAATCCTATGAACCTTATTGTATATAAAAACATTCTTCTGAGGTGTAAACTTCACCAGACTGCCAAAGAGGCCCATTAAACAAACAATAGAAGAGGTTAAGACCCCCTGCCTAATTAGGAAGATTTCCAAAGGCTTGAAAATCTCACTGAATATTAATTGTTTCCCTGAATGTCTTCATATCAAGGGATCACATGGGATCTTTTGCTTTTGGGATCTGTGTTTTTGTTGCAAATAATCTCTGAAATCAAGTACTGTTATAATTTGACATATCACAAAATTCTTGTTTGGAGAAGTTGAGGGCCTTGCACAAAGTCTCACTGTGAGCAAGGAATCCCACAAAACAATAATGGGAAAGCTGGATTTAGTCATTATCCCTCGTGTTGGCCACTGTTCTTGATTCTCAGGGGGGCCCTAATGAAGCACAGAGAATAAACAGGATGAAACTCAACTCCCACGGAATGCAATTCTACCCTCTTTTTGCCAGTGTCTTATCAGTTTGGGTCAGAAATAGCTCCTACTTGGGAACTTTAGCAATAAGCAAGGAAATTAGAATAAAATCATTTGTAGGCTAGAATTCAAAATATACTCTGAAGTGGCAATTATCAAAGCATTCATTCTGCTGCCAAATAAAAATGGAAAAACAGAACAATGGAACAGAATAAAGATTTTGGAAATAGAATCAACTGTATACAAGTTCAAGTGGGGTAGAATTCTGATGAACATGCTTCTCCTTTAAGGCACCTTCCCTTAATCTTGATCATTTATTGACCTCATCTTGCCTTCTAGATGACCGAGGTAGCAGTTTAGAATGTCCTTCTTAACTCTTCCTTTACTGGGCCCCACCTCCCTCCTATGTTCAAAATCCCCAGGGCCTCCCTCTCAACTATAATCAGATAAACTAAATCCTCCACACTGAGTTCTTAACCCTCCCAGGGAGCATAAAGCCTTAATCCAGTTAAAGTGACCATGGATATAGAAAGCTCCTGATAGTTACTCCAGTTGCGGACTTTCTGGTACATTGGCAGGATGATAGAAGAAATATTTGTGGGGTAGATGGGTTTCTCGGTCCCCTACTCTCCCCTTTCCCTTCCCCTACAAAGAATACAACACTTTTTAAAAAACTATTTTAGGAAGGAATTTTTTGGAGTATCATTGAGTTGAATCAGTGATTTAATTCAATCCAATCCTATCTGGAAGGGACATATCTGGAAGAGATCATTTACACAATACTTTGACTTAGATTCAGAAAATTTTAGAGCTGAAAAGGATCTCAGAAATCATCCATACAAAGCACTCATTTTTAAGACTTCAAAAAGGTAATACTTTATAATCTTAATTTCACGAATGATGCACACAAAATTTAGAATCATAGGGACATGGAATTCTTGTTCTTGGAGGTAGCTTAGAAATTATCTGGGAAGCCGGTTCCGGCAGTTGGGGTAGCGGCTTGCGGCTCCCGCCTCTCAGCTCCCAAGGCGGGGCTGCAGTCTCTGTCTCCCTCTCGTGAGCGCGGCCAAGCCGCCATGAAGATCACGCGGCAGAAGCACGCGAGGAAGCACCGGGGCTTCTTCCGCTGCTACTTCGGTGTCCGGGAGCCGTACCAGCTGCTGCTAGACGGCCACGTTCTGTCAGGCGCCGCTGCGGGGCCGCATCCAGCTGCGCGAGCAGCTGCCCCATCCACCTCATGGGGCAGACGCAGCTCTGCACCACCAGATGTGAGTTAAAGGAATTAGAATCTTTGGGGATGGAATTAGATGGTGCAAAACTAATTGCACAAAGATCTCAGGTTCGAAGTTGTTCCCATTTCAAAGATGCAGTCAGCGGCGCTGAATGTCTATTATCCATGACTGAAGATGGAAATCCTCACCATTTTTTTGTTGCAACACAGGACCAGAATTTATCTCTTGAAGTAAGGAAAAAACCTGGAGGTCCTCTCTCGTTTATCATTCAGAACACTTGTTTTGGACAAACCTTCTCCCAAAACAATTTCCTTTGTCAAAGCAAAAGAAGCAGGGCCTCTTGTCTCTGTTCCCCAGAAACAGAGCATCAAGAAACTCAAAGAACAAGGTCTAGTGAAAACCCCTGAACAGAAAAAGAAGAGGAAACGAAAAGGTGTGAGTGGTCCCAATCCTCTTAGCTGTCTGAAGAAAAAGAAGGTGCAAGATTCAAACCAGTCTTCTCCCCCTGAAAAGAAAAGAATTCGGAACAGAAATAGAACGAAAGCAGTTTCTGTGCCACCAGTGAAAGAGTGAAGAAGTACAATGCGACTCTATGGACTAATTGAATTGAAAAGTTTTTAGAGACTGACTAAATTCTTCATTTCTAAAGCAAAATAAATAAAGTTATGATTTGTGTCAGTGTGACTGATGAAATTTTAAAGACATCTCCATAAATTTGCATGGACCTGTTGTTTATTACCTGAAAAATAAAATAAAAGAATGAAGAAGAATTGAATGCAAAAAAAAAAAATTATCTGATCTAGACCCTTTTATACAGATGAGACAATTGAGGCTCAGAGAAATGAAGAATGGCTTGCCCAAGGTCCCACACTGAGTAGCAGACCTGGCACTCCTGTTTCATGTCCATAACTTTTTCCATTTTAACACACTGTTTCTCACTATACAATTTAGTGAAAGCATTAAGATCCTGAAAGGGAGCTAAGAATTGTAGGAAGGAATCAAAAGAAATGATAAAGACAATTTCTTTGTTGCTTCACAGTTTGGACTGTGGCTACTCCTGGTAAGGTTAAGTGAACTGAATACAGATATCCATGTGTGATTTCAAATATACTTTACCTTTACTGTCAGTGCCATGGATTAGCCATCTTTCCTGCTAATTATCCCTCTACTAGATCAGGACAACAGACCCTCTAAAGTCTTTCCCTTCCCTTGCATCATCATCATCATCATTATACTATTGGAGTGATCCCTGGTGAAGAGCTAACCTAACTGGAGATTGGAGGGTGAGAACCACAACTACAATTTACTCCTCTATGATCATCCAGGTTCCATGATCCCACTCTGCCTTTACCAACAGGCAGGACCATAGATTCATCATCATGGCATCCACCCTCCCAGGATGCTTTTAAACTACTCTTAACACCCACTTCTCCATTTGATTACCAAAGACTGGTAATCAAATCAACATTATCATCACTACTATAACAGGTAAGACAAAATAATGCCTTATAGCTCTACTCTGAATCCCCGTAATTCTGTTATAGACAGGCTATGCTGAAGCTCCTTTCCCTAGCTATGACTATATGCCCCTCCAACCATGTCAGCACCGTCCTTTCCTATCCAACTCTACCTTACCCTTCTATGTTCCTTCTAAAATTTCCATTTTATCATTAACAAGTGGCTGTTTTCATCTTATTTCTTCACCTTGAGAATTACTTTGTACATATCATGTATCCAGTTTTCAATGTATATGTTAATTCTACCAGCTGACTAAAAGCTCCATGAGGGCAGGTATTATTTCATTTTGTCTTTGTATCCCTAGCTTTTCACAAAACATGTATTTCAAAGCAGATAGTAAATATTTGGTGATTTGAATCAAACTGATACCCACTTGCTTATAGTTCAAGTGTAATGAAAGTGTCTGATAGCAGCATACACAAGAGAGTATATTCAGTGAGTGTAAGTAATAATCCTCTACATTTGTATAGTATTTTCCAGTTTATAAGGTATTTTCATATATACTTATTGGTTGATTGATGCTATAGACATGTAATTTACTTTTCATGTAGTACCTCTGAGTCATGTAAAAGCTACTTTTGCAACTTGTTTGCCCTTCATTCTGAAAGAGGATCATGACGTCAGGAAGGTGATTCCATAACTTGCAAGTGGATTGGATTTAAGTGAGGGAGGGCTGCACAAAGTCACCAGCCTCACTTTCTCTTCCAGAGTCATCTGGGTCCAGTGGCAAGATATAGATCAGCACTTTAGAAACTAATATGCAAATAAGTGCATATCTAAATTGAGAAATTGATGCTCTTTCTTACTCATTCCTATTAGCTTGACCCAAACATTCAGGTCAACATCTAAATCAATGAATTTCAGAGTGGGAGCCATGGCTTGAGCTTAAGGGATGTGTGATAAGTTGTTTAAAGAGGGTCACATCCAACTCTCCCCATGATAGACAATCATGGGATTGTCTCTAACACAACCATACCACATGTTTCACTGATTAAAGCTCAACACCACATCCTCCCCTCTATTCTGTCCCCTCCTACCAGCAGCCTCTCTTATTCTATGCATTATCTACTCAAGGCAGTTATAAAAAGTACCCTCCCAAGCAACCACAGTTACTATCCACAAAAAATTCACACATGCACACACACACACACACACACACACACACACACACTGTTCCCCGCACTCTCACACACAAATCACTTCATAAGAGGTGCATTGAAACTCTCATTACAATATTTTTTTTCCTCAAAACCTATACCACTTCCAAACCTACCTATTTCCTTTGAAGGCACCACTCTGTTGCCCCATTTGGAGTGGTTTTCCATTTCCTTCTCCAAATCATTTTTGCAGATGAGGAAACTAAGACAAACAGGGTAAAGTGACTTGCCCAGGGTCACATAGCTAGTGAGTGAGGCCAAATTTAAACTCAGGTCTTCTTTATTCGTCACCTGGTGCTCTATCCACTGTACCACCTACCTTCCCCTTAGATATTCACTATAGACAGTGCAAAATCAAGCAAAAGTCTCTAATATCAACTTAGCACACACACACACACACAAATCACTATACACATACTTCATTGTGGCTCTGCTTGATGGATGCTATCATAAATGGATTCCATATTTATATTTGAATATTTGCATTATGCTTTTGTGTGGGTGAGGTGAAAGGGACATGAAGAAAGCCAGTTTGCCTTGACTATGAAATGCAAGGATGAGTGTAATATATAAAAATGCTGATAGTTTGGGGTGAGTAGGTGAAAGATTTCAAATATCAAATGGAAGAGTTTATATTTGATCCAAAGAATTAAGAGGGAGACATTGGAGTTTATTGGGTAAAGGACCAACCTGGCCACACCTGCACTTTAGGAAAATTCACTTTGGCAGGTGTCTAGAGAGTAGATTGGAGTTGGGGTGGGGGGAACTCAAAGTAGAGAGAACAGTTAGGAGGTTGTTGCAATGAACTAGATGAGGAGTCTTTAAAATCTGACCTTTCTTGAGACCGTTTTTAGGGACTGTGAGATCAAAACTACTTTCAAAATAATACTAAGGCATTATTTGCCATTAAAAGGTTCCTCCCTTTTTCAGTTGCATATCTGTGTGATGCTGAATCTTCTTCATGTACTCCAATCAAAATAACATATAGGAACAGATTTTATTCGAGGCAGATATAAGATTCTGTCTTCTGTTAAGCTCCAAGATTGGGGAACCTGCAACCTCAAGGTCACATGTGGCCCTCTAGGTCCTCAAGTGTAGCCTTTATTAAATTCAGTCAAAAGGCTACACTTGAGGACCTAGAGGGCCACATGTGGCCTTGAAGTCACAGATTCCCTACCCCTGAAAAGAGGTTTGCAAAAATATATAAAACAATACCACTCTTCTCACCATTTTTTATTTCAAAAAATATATTTTTTCATAAAAATGTTATGTTAGCAGGTAATATATTATTTATATTATTGTCATCCTAAAATGAATTAAATATTTTAAAATTTTATCAGGTTTAATTCTAATATGGCAAATATCAACATATAATCAATAAAAGTGAAAGATTTTGGGGGTCCTCAATGATTTTTAAGACTATAAAAGGGAACTCAAGGCCAAAAGTTTTAGAGCCATTCATCTAGAAGGTAAGTGATAAAGGCTTAAACTAGGATAGTTGCTATGTGAGTGGAAAGAAATGGATGGAGCCCAAAGATGTTTTAGGAAAAGAAAAGATAAGATCAGGTGACTGCTTCGTTTTTGGGGGTACATGAAAGTGAGGAGTTGAGGATGGCTATAAGGTTGACCCACTGGATGACTGGAAGAACAGTGTAGTAATTGACCTCAGGAAGACTTGAGTTCAAAATGTTTCTGAGACTCTTATTCACTGTGTAACCCGAGGGAAATCACTTAACCTCTCTCTCCTTCAATTTTCCCATCTATAAAATGGGGATAATAATTGTATCTGCCTCCCGAGGCTATTGTGGAAATTTGATATAAATTTTGTAAAGTGTTTTACAAACCTTAAAGCATTATATGAATGCTAGCTGCTGGTGGAGTTATTATTGTTAATATCATCATCATCATCACCATCATCATCATCATCACCATCATCACCATCATCATCATCACCATCATCATCATCATCATCATCATCATCATCATCATCATTAATATCATCATCATTATCTCCATTGTAACTGTCCAGAGGTACTGATTCCCAATTCCCCAGTACAAGAGGGAAGTTGAAAACTTGAACAGCAGTGGGAGAGACCAAGGTGAGGCCACTGATAATGGGTAAAGGATGGTGTGTTTGTGTAGCAGAAAAACTTGGGCTGGCTAGGTGGCACAGTGAATAGAACACCAGCCCAGGAGTCAGGAGAACTTGAGTTCAAATCCGGCCTCAGACACTTACATACCAGCCGTGTGACCTTGGGCAAGTCACTTAACCCCAGTTGCCCTGCCCTCTCCCAAAAGCAAAAAAAAAAAAAAAAGAAAAAAAGAAAAACTCAACAATTGGCTATTGTGCCGAGAATATAATGTGATATCCTTCAATCATTTGATGATATATTCTTTGAGATCACTCTATTAATACCATCCATCATTGGACAAGGACTATGTGATCCATAATGGCCCCCTTATCTCTAAAATCCTTTATCACTCTGATGATTCCAAAGGAAATAGTGGTACAGGAGAAAGGTCTTAGGATTTGGAGTCTGAGGAGTTGTTAGAATGCCAGCTATGCATTTTATTGCCTGTTTCTTTGGCTTACTCACTTAATATCTAATTGCCTCAGTTTCCTCACCTGTAAAATGAGGGGATTGGATTTTATTAATGACTTCTAAGATTTCTTCCAGCTCTAAGTCTATGCTCCCCTTTTCTCTGATCAGGAAAAACTTCCTAGTTCTTTTTTTTTTTAATCAGTTGGGGTTAAGTAACTTCCTCAAGGTTATACAGCCAGTTATTTTTTGTGTGGGTGTTAAGTATCTGAGGCCAGAACCGATCCCAGGTCTCCCGACTCGGGGCCGGCACTCTTACTCACTGCGCTACCTGACCACCCCTTAAAACTTCCTAGTTCTTAAATTTTACTATATCAGCATAAAATTTTATTAGTTATCTACCTGGCATACTACAATCTACAGTAATTTTTTTAGGCTAAAATGGCTACCTAGTGGAAATGTGCAAGCTCATTTAGGAACATGATTGACTTGTGTCTCTTAAGCTTCAGGGATATAATTCAATACAGAACGTTTCTAACATCCTTACTGGATTCTCACCATTAGTTATGTGGGTCTGTGCCTCTTCCTCCTCATATTACATTGATAAATATCTCTCACAGGAGGGTGAAGGAAAATTGGTTCTGTGTAAGAAAACTGTGGATTAAAGTAAATTGGGTTAAAAAAAACCCTCAGATAATGCTTAAATGTATTATTTAAATGATACAACTGAGATTTCAATGTAGTAAGTAAATAGTAATATAGCCTATTGGGTAAATTATCTTTGTAATTAATATATATTTAAAATTTTCAATGAGCTAATCAGTAATTATAGTCTATCAACAAATTGGTGTTTTAATATGTGCATTTAAAGAAGTAAATTATATGCTGTAAAATGCCTAAATATTTATTTACTGTATTTTTATGATTTGAATAAGTTTAAGATGGTATTTTCCTAAATAGTTAAATATGATCTTAAGTTCTTTTTTCTCCTTTTTTTTATTACTTTATGAGTTCTGAGCTATTTCCTTTCCTCCCAACCTCAAATTAGAGAAAGTCATCATTTGATATTGATATATAAGTGGAGGCTTACAATATATATTTTCATATGTCAGTTCTTTCTCTGGAGGCAGACATCATTTTCTGTCGTAAGTCCCTCGTAGTCGATTTGAATGATCATATTATCCAGAGTAGATTCATCATTAAGTTATTCTTTGAACAACATTGCTGTTACTATACACGATATTCTGTTTCTGCTCATTTCACTCTGCATTATTTCATGCAAGTCTTTCTGTGCTTTTCTAAAACCAACTTGTTCATCGTGTCATATAGCATAGTAGTACTTCATCACAATTATATACCACAACTTATTCAGCCATTCCCCAATTGATGGGAATCCCCTCAATTTACAATTCTTTTCTACCACAAAGAGCACTGCTATAAATATTTTAAAACATTTAGGTCATTTTCCTTTTATACTGATCACCTTGGGAAACAGACCTAATAGTGATATTGCTGGGTCAAAGGGTATATACAGTTTAATAACACTTTGGGCATAATTCCAGATATTTTTCAAAATGGTAGGATCGTTTTACAATTCCACCAATTAGTTTCTCAATTCTTCCACATCCCCTCTAGCATTTGTCATTTTCCCTTTCAATCATTTTGTTCAATCTGATAGATGGAAGATGGTACCTCAGAGTTGTTTTAGTTTGCATTTCTCTAATCAATAATGATATAGAGCATTTTATATGAGTATATATAGTTTTAATTTCTTCTTCCAAAAACTGCCTGTCCATATCCTTTGAACATTTATCAACTGGGAAATGGCTCATTCTTATAAATTTGACTCTATTCTCTATACATTACAGAGATGAGACCTTTATCTGAGAAACTAGTTATAGTTTTCCTCCCAATTTTCTGCTTTCCTTTTAATCTTGGAAGCTCTCTTTCTTTTTTTCGTATTTTTCTTTTTTGCTTTTGGAGAGGTGAATGCAGGGCAATTGGGGTTAAATGACTTGTCCAAGGTCACACAGCTAGAAAGTGTTAAGTGTCTGAGGCCAGATTCGAACTCAGGTTCTCCTGACTCCAGGGCCAGTGTTCTATTACACTGTGTCACCTAGCTGCCCCGTGGAAGCTCTCTTTCAATAAAGACTTTTTTTTTTCTTTTTTAGGGACAGTGGCAGTAAAATTGGCAGCACCATACAGTAGAAAGGTTGAGGGACTGAGAATTCAGATATGCCCTGAAAGGACCCTAAAGTTACTAAATTGGAAGTTAAGCTTTTGCTGAATCGTTCTCATATCTGTTACAAGTTTTCTGGTACTATGCTGCTGTTGCCAACATCTGACAGAGCATAACTAGAAAAAACACAGAGGACAAAATGCTTGGAGGGAGGGAACACATACCAGTCATTCTTTTCATTCCCTTCAGGCTAATAGAAAAGGCACACAGATGCAATCAAAAGGGTGACACCAAAGTTACTGAGAAAATCATAGCTACACCTTCGCACAGTTCAAATACAGCTGACTGTAATGACAAGCAAATGAATACTTAGCACCTTGTTTCAGTTATTTAATTATTTAGCACTTTGTTTAGGTTCAAGTGTCTTTGAGCCTTGCCCACGATTATATGAAGTCTTTGTTAAGAAACAAAACCTGTGAATTCCATGGTGGGAAGGACTTTCCAAAGACAGGAAAAGGAAGGATGGAAGAGATGGAAGGAACAGGGAGAAGCTAATGACAGATAAAAAGCTCAAGCACAGCTGGGACTGAGCAGAGCTGAGGAGAAAACTTGGAGGGGGGGGATGGCACTCTATTCTGTCTGTGTTGATTTGTGTTTGTCATACTTTGTATTTCTCAGATGTTTCTGGGTCTATGTTGATTTCTCAGAAGTTGTTTGTGGGTCTGTGTTGATTTCACAGGCAGATATGTGCATGAATGTTATTTTTGGCTGAGTTAAGGTTTGTCTTCCCAGAAACAGAAATGTCAAAGGACTTGACACTGTGAGCTTCAATATGGAACTGGAACTAGATGAGGAACTGGACAGGGAACTGGATGAGAAGCTGAGAGTTGTCAACCTGTGAATCCAGGTGACAGTTGGGTGAACTGAGGCAAAAGCTGGGACCATGGAAGAGGAACCATGGAATCTGGGAGCCAGCCTTGAGCCAAGAAGACAAGACCTCTCCTTGAGTACTTAGTGCTGACTGACTAAATCTTGATTTACCATAACTTGGAGAGCTTTGTACTTTGTAACTTGTACCCCTTAAGGATGATTGAGTTAAGGAAGATTGGAAGCTAGTCTCCAATTAAGAAGAAAGAAGACTTTCTGACTGACTAGATTAAGGCAATGTGATCTCAGAGTGGGAAATCTTTGTACTTTGTGTCCCTCAAGGAGGATTTCTCTTTAAGAATGATTGAGTTAAGGACTTACTGAATGACATCTTTTGTTTAAAACTATGTGGCCACTGTAGTGATAAGTTGTTAGGTTGTATTGTGAATGCTGTACTTTGGTTTCTATGAATGTTTTGCTTTAGTTTACTGCTGAATAGAGAGTTCACTATACTATGTGATCAGAACACTAAAGCTATTCACATCAGCAGTCCTCTGGGAAGCTGCTTGTACTTGGCTTTACACCAACCTAGGTCTATCCTTTCCTCTCTCCTCCCAAGGCATTGCTCAGCAACAAAAAAGAGCCCTGAGCTATAAGCTGATGTTAAGAGACCAGTAAATACTTCCATTCTTTAAGTGGTCTGACTGAATAGAGTGATGGTGCAGGCAGAAATGCCACTGTATTCACCCTCAACATAACTTCAGTTGCTCTCTTTCTGGTTTTACAGATCAGAACACATTGTCTCCTATGATAACAATGTGTCCATTTAAAAATTCTTGGACAATTTATCTATAATTAGGAATATGTCATTAAAATAGGCAGGTGCCTATGTGGTGTAGTTTTCAGGAAACCCCAAAAAGTCCCTCTACCCCCAGAACATATGATACCATGAATCTGTTCTTTTCATAAGCCATGTTTTGAAGTCTACTATTTCATTAGAAGTTTATTTTTGTCCCCATAGCATTATATTGAAATTTTCTGGGTAAGATATTCTTGATTGTAAGTCTATTTCCTTTTCCTTCTGGAATATTTATCTTCCAAGCTCTCTGCACCTTTATGTGACAGCTATAAAATCTTCTGTAATTTTAGCTGTGACTTTTTGGTACTTGAATTAATTCTTTCTGATGGCTGATGGCATTTTATCTTTGACCTGAAAGTGCTGGATCTGGACTGTAATTTCATTAGAAATATTAATTTTTAGGTTTGTTTCAAGAGGTGACCAGTGAATTCTTTCAATTTCCACTTTGTGTTCTGATTCTAAGTAATCTGAAGTTTTGTTGAAAATATATTATCTAGACTCTTTTATTTTGCTCTTGGTTTTCAGGTGGTTCAATGATGCTTTAATTAACTTTCCTTGACTTGTTCTCTAGGTCGTTTGTTTTTTCTTGGAGATACCCTCTTGTATTTTCTTCTTTTTTTTAGCCTTTTGACTCTGTTTTAATATTTTCATCATCTCATGGAGTCACTGGCTTATATTAGATAGATTTTAATTTTCAAAGGATTTACTGCTTGGGGCAAGTTTTTTTTTTATCTCTTGTTCCAAAGTATTAATTCCTTTTTCCAGTCTTTTCTTCTTTAGTCCTTACTTATTTTCCATTTTTCCCTCTAGCACTCTCCTTTTATTTTAAAAAATACTCTTTTTTCTTGTTTTATCTTTTTCAAGATATTCTAATTGAAATTGTGCCTGAGCTATGTTTTTTCTTTAAGGTTTGCATTTAGTTGCTTTGAAGTCATTTTCTTCTTTTGGGTTTATGTCTTGAGTATTCTCATCACTATAATAGCTTTTGATAGGGGGAGCCTTTTTTCTGTACTTATTCTTCCATACTGTTTTCTTACTTCAGCTTTTATGTTAGGGTTGATCTCTGTACACTCCTTGAGAGAATGTCTTAGCTGACCTTCTGGCCTCCTGTGTTCTTCTCCTGCTTTCTTGAGAGCATTGAATTATATTATTCTAGGATCTCAAGGACAGCTCAGTATAGGGACCTGTAAGTGTTTAGTTTTCCCAAAGTGTTATGACTGAGGGCAAAGTCTGATCAATGCCCTCTTGTTCTGAGCTCTACTGGTTCCTGATCAGAGTTTGGGACTGAGAAACATATCTGTCAGCTTGTTCCTGTTTGGAGTTCTAGTAGATTGTTGATTGAACCATTGAACCAATCTAGTAGATTGAACCATTCTCAGCCAGCTGGAAAGCCCTATGCTTCAAAGGGACAGAATCTCAGACTCCCTTTTGGTCTGCAATTCCTGCCCTAGTTATTCCACCACAGGCTTCAGATTAGTCGGAGGCTGGAACTCAAACATGCTCTTCTCCTGGGGTCCAAACACTGCTACAGCTTTCTTCTCAATTTTCTCCTTGCTCAATACACAGTCTAGGGCCTGTGACAAGTCCTTACCTTGGAATATTACCCCTAGGTGGAGTTTCCCTCCTCATTATACCCTGGACCTAGGGCCTGGTACTGAGTAGGGAGAAAAAACATGACAGTTGCCACTTGTTCTTCCACTTCGCATAAGGTCAACCTCCTCTGTGTGGGTTTGGGACCTTTTCTTGCCCTCGTGCATAGTCTCTTCCTATGCTAGGATAGTCCTTTGTGGCCATTACTGATTAGAACAGATTGTCAATGTCCACAGATTTCTCTGTCTTCCTGCCTTTGCTGACCTGGAATAGGAAAATGACTCACGTGATTTTTTTTTCTTGGATTTCTGCCTGAAGTGTTTTTAGATCTGTGTGGAAGAACTGGGGGGGAGTGAGGGGCAAAACTCAGTTGTATTTCTTTCTGCTTCTCTTTGCTAAAGGTTATATATTAACATAGAAAAAGTCATCATGTTGCTTGGTATTACTCAATGATTTTGTCCCTGCTCTTTTGAAATGCTACGACAATAGGAAAAGCTGATACCTAGAAGGTACTTCTGCCACTATGACTGGCAAGATCCAGGAAGGTTAAAGATGTTGACCAGAGAGAGAGTGAACAATAAAGACAGACATGAATTTGATTTAAGCAAAAATTGGCTTTTTATTTTAGTCCTCCTGATTTTAAAAAAAGTTCACATTTCAAATAAAATACATCTGATTTCCCAACAGTAATATATTGGGCAGCCATCCTATCTTGTTCTAGTTACATATTAATAACCTTAATATGTCAACCATGCTTGACTTAACCCTTAATTGCAGTAATTTTGAGTTTCAAAAGCTAGGAGGGATGTTGCTTTTTTATGGATGACAATGAGTGATCAACCTCCTGATGAAGATATTTGATTCTACCTTATTTGGAGAGTGTAACAGATTATATGATAATCCATTATCTGGGTACTGAAGAGGAGCTATTAGCTGTCTCCACTGAAGAAAAATTAAGATTCTCTTTCAAGTGTTCATTTTTCAGCAGTAAGCTGTCAGATTGATAAATGCTCACATACGATGTTGTTCTTCATATTTCTGATTAGTGATAATGAGGCCACATGAATACCTTCATGCTCATTTCTAAGCACTCTGGAATATCTGTCCTATTAAATGCTTTCAGGAGGCACAGCACTACCAGATCTATAAAATAAAAGAGTTATGGTTCAAAACAACTTCAGCTTACATGATATATAATACTTTCAGGTTACAAAGCACCTTCACATGCAATAGCTCATTTGGGTGTCAGTCTAATCTTGTAAAGTACACAATAATAGTGTGATTTTCCTTTATGTGTAGATAAAGAAACAATTTCAGAGAGGTAAAATTACTTGACCAAGGCCACATAGTAAATTCCAGAACATGGGACCAAAACTCAGACCTTCTAATTCCTAGTCCAGTGCTCTTTCCAAAATACTACATCGACTTTCTCTGATATTGATTACTTGATTAAAATGAAAGTGTTGTTGGGATTAGGTACCTAGAAGAACCAATCTCCATTTTCCAGAATAAGGGATAATGATCAGACCAAATCATAGAATGTTAGAGTTAGAAAAGAAGACAATCTAGTACAAATTCTCCAAGTCCCTTATTTTGTGAATAAGGAAACTGGGGTGCAGAGAAGGTGAAGTAACTTACCAAAAGTCATCAAACACCATCACTCACCAGAGGTAGAACACAGACTAGAATCAAGTCTCCTGAGCTTTAAACTCAGTATTCTCTTAATTACACCTTGCTGAGTCTTGAAAATGAACTTGAGAATTCACTCTCTGTCCCTTATTCCATTTTCAAGTTTTTGTCATTTGACCATAAGCAATCAACTTAAGAATTCCAATTACCCATAGGTTTGCAAAGATAATACAATATGCTAAATGTTTTGAGGGTTGTTTTTTTTTCAGATATGTCAGCCAGTTTGGTAAAGTAGAAAGAGCGCTAGTTCTGGAGTAGGAGGACCTGGGTTCAAGATCTGCCTTTGGGTGAGGCAGTTAGGTGCCTTTAGTGGATAGATTCTTGAACTTGGAGTCAGGAAGACCAGAAATCCTCCGCCAGATATTTACTAGCTATATGACCCTGGGAAAGTCACTTAAATCTTTTTCAGGCTTAATTAAATCTGTAAAATGGGGGGGGGGGTGATAATAATAGCTCCAATCTCATAGAATTATTTTAAAGACCAGATAAGATGATATATGTAAAACAGTTTATAAACCTTCAAGTGCTATGTGACTGTCTGTTGTTATCATTTAGTAAGCAAAGAAGCCTTTTCTCAAACTTTTGCTTCACAACTTAGCTTATGTTCTCATCTCATTATATAGTCATACTTGTGGCATTAAAAAAAAAGTCCAAACATTTCATTAGAATTTATAGATTTCCTCCTCACTGATCACTGAATTCCAAAAAAGGAAGAAACCTGAGGGAAAAGATTTCAGAACTTGAAATTCCCCAAATATTTCACCCATAGCAAAATCAATCTTTCAGATAATTTCCCTTTTCACTTGACCTAAATTGGCCATTTGAAGGCTTTTCTCATTTCTCCTTGTGTTAATGATCAAAACTTTCCTACTCCCTCTGCTTTAGTGCAGGGCACCACCTATGTGTCCACTCTAAATACAAAACTTAATACTGTTTAACTTTCATGATTCAGTTTGGCCCTTGAAGCTATTAAGAAAATTTACTTCTCTGCCTTAATTACAGGTATAATGGGTCTATGACTATGAAATATCACACTTATTGACATACAAGATCCAAATACTACTTAGTTTTGCTGAACTTTGTTTTTTTCCTTTTCCTTTTTTTAATCTCAATTACTGGGGAAGACCCATAGAGAAGAAGATGGATATGTTTAAAAATTCATGAAATATGAAAACCAAAGATAGCAATTAAAAAGATATTGATTTTAACATAAAAATCATGGATATCAGTATTTTTCTTTTAATACAGGATGCATCCAAATGTGATAGTAATGGAATGTGGAGATTCCCCTGTATTGGGCTTGGTTTTCAAATTGATTGTATTAAAACCCAGAGCTTGTTAATCCCACCTGTGGGATGGACTTTTTGATGTGAAAAGAAAGTCCTGACTGGGAGGAGCTGGTGACGTAGATTTGGAGAGACACTAGAGAGAGGCGGAAGATCTTTTTTGGAAGCAGCACCTCGTGGAGAGAGAGAGACTAAGAGAATTGCTGGTGGCCGCTTTGAATTGCCCTGGACTTTTGAGACCTGCCCCCTGAGCTGCCAAGGACTGAGGAGACATGGCTGTTTTGCTGGTACTTTGTCTGTCTGTTTTGATGTTATTTTGCCAGATTTGTCCACTGGTGAAAGACTGTCCTGTTGAAGAAGTCCCGGAACCTGGCATTTGGTTAAGAAGGCCTGAGACTGTCCTGCAGACAGAGAGTGAATACTGTCCACTGGTGAGGGACAGTACTGTTGTTGCAGGG
>NW_027186372.1:21814083-21849328 GCF_028583685.1 Petaurus breviceps papuanus
GGACAGTACTGTTGTTGCAGGGGTCTGGAGACTGTCCGGCAGACAGAATGAATACTGTCCACTGGTGAAGGACAGTACTGTTGTTGCAAGGGTCTGGGAGCCTTTCTGTTGGTTCAGAAGCCCTGAAGAAGGATTTTCTTGTTGTATGTTTACAGAAATCCTGGGAGAGGGCTTTGCTAATGTGTTCAGGGGTTCTAGGACTGTTCTACAGACAGAGGATAAATTCATGAAGGGACTGGCAATGTATCTTATGGCCTTGCTAAGCCTTGTCTCCCCAGGAACTAAGATTGCTGAGAACTTGCCTCGTGTCAAGATGAAGAAAAGACCTCCATTTGGGTATTAAGTGCTGTGTTTAAACTTGATGTAACTCTGGGGTAAATTCAATTATGATCCAGGGGTGGGGAACTTTTGACCTTTTTGTGTTCTATGGTTGAGCAAATGAATGTATTTTACTTATGTTTGGAAACTAATCTCCATTTGAGAAGAGGGGCTTTGTGGTGGACTTAATTAAGGTATAGCCTAGGGGTGGAGAAGTATTTAGAACAGAGACTTTGTAATTGATTGAATGATTGGAAGATCCTGGGGTGGGGTAGTACTTGGAGATTATTTAATCATACTTAGTAAATACTGTATTTTGAATGATGTCATGTTTTGATCTTCTCTGTTCTGGGTTTGTTACTGAATAAAATAGAGAGCACCTATGCTGGTATTTTGAACCTGGGAAGTTGCCTTCTTTTGGTATTACATTACACCATAAGAAAAATAAACAAGATAATATAGAATTGAATATATTAGAAAAATAAATTTAAACTGACCCTTGTTAACTTTTACATGGGCATTTTAAGAATGTATGTACAAGGGGGCAGGTAGGTGGTGCAGTGAATAAAGCACCAGCCCTGGAGTCAGGAGGACTCGAGTTCAAATCTGGCCTCAGACACTTAACACTTACTAGCTGTGTGACCTTGGGCAAGTCACTTAACCCCCAATTGCCCTGCATTCTCCCCCTCCAGAAAAAAAATGCTAAAAGGCAAAAACAATTAAATAATAATTATATCCCTTACAGGTGATAATACAATATTAATGCAGAGTGAAGATATGAGTTACACCTAACTAATTTATAGAACTAGATAATTTCATTGGGAAGAACAGAAGTTCTAGGATTTCAAGGAAAACAATGTAAAAACTGTGAAAGAAGGGAGCAGAGCATTAATAGACCCCAAATTATATTGTAAAGGCAGTAGTTATCTAATTTATTTGGTGATGAGCTTTTAAAAAAGCAGAAAAGTAGATTAATAATAAAAAACTCGATGAGCTAGAAACCAAAGCAATAAAAAAATGCGACAGTTTTTATAAGCCCAAGAACATTTCTTACTGATAGAAAGATTCCCTTTTTGGACAATAAATTCTGGAAAACAGTGATGGGACAAATTATACTTTAAATTTTTATACACTTCCATAATACATTTCAAATGGACATGTAAGTATAATTACAGACCTATACTTTAGAAAGGAAAAGGAACAGAAGGAAAGTTAGTGGGGAAAATAGGGAAGCCAGAGGTTAAGTGATTTTCATGAGTCACAGCTACTAAGTACCTGGGACCCATTTTAAACTCTAATCTTCCTGACTTTTGGCCCAACATTATACTACATTACCTACCAATATCAGAGAAATCAATTTGGCAGGTATGTGGAGGAAAGATTGGAGTGGGAATAGACTTGAAGCAGAGATATTAATGAGAAGGGTATTGCAATAACAAGCCAAGGAAGGATGAAAGTCTGAATTAAGGCAGTGACTATATGATTAGAGAGAAAGAAAAGGATTTGAGATTGCTATGGGACAATATTTGGCAAGTGATCGAACATGTGAGGTGAATTAGAAAGAAGAATCGAGAATGCCAATATGGTTCTGAACCTCTGTCACTTTAAGGATGGCGGTGTCCTAAATGTAAAGTAAGATGCTTAGAAGAAAAGGGTTTGGAGGAAACATAATGAATTTTGGGGGGAACAAAATAGATAATGTTGATAACATACAATTAAAAAGTTTTCACATGAGCTATATCAATCAAGATTGAACAATAATAGAATGAGAAAATAATCTTTGCTTCAAATATTATCAATGAAAGTTTGATATCCAAGTTATATAGAGAACAGACACATATATGTAATTTGAAGACCCATTCCCTGATAGGGAAATATCTTTTTTTAGGTGAATTTTATTTTATTTTTTTGTAAATTTGTTTTTCAAAAGCTTTAACTTCTGATTTACATCATTCATTTCCACCAGATTTCGAGTTACAAATTTTCTCCCCGTTTTTCCCCTACCCACCGCCCCAAAATATCAGTCCCACAGGATATCACCTTCTCCAATCTGCTCTCTCCCATATTTTCTCCCATACCCCTTTAGACTTTTCCAGTGGATCTCTATGCCCCAGTGCCTGTATATCTTATTTCCCAATTACATGTAAAATAGTATTAATAATAGTATATATATATATGTGTGTGTGTGTGTGTGTGTGTGTGTGTGTGTATGTATATATATGAGTATTTTATTGTAAAACTTTGAATTCCGTATTCATTCCCTTCCACCCTTATCTCCCACCCTTACTGGGAAGATAAGCAGTTCAATATAGGTTGTACACGTGTGGCTAATGCAAAACAATAACATAGTCAATATATTGTAAAAGGCTGACTATATTTTCCTCCGTCCTATTCCACCTCCCACTTGTTCTATTCTCTACTTTGATCCTGCCCCTTTTCAAAAGTGGGTGCTCCCAACTTCCCTCCCCACCAGCCTTCCCTCCCTTTCATCACCCCCCCTCTCATCCCCTTCCCCCCTACTCTCCTGGAGGGTGAGATACCCTATTTAGTGTGTATTTTGTTCCCTCCTCAAGCCAAATTCAATGGGAATAAGGTTGATTCATTCCCTTTTGCCATCCTATTCTTCCCCTCTATTGGAACCATTTTCCCTTGCCTCTTCTATATGAGATAGTTTACCCCCATTCTGTCTCTCCCCATCTCCTCACATTATATTCCTCTCTCACCTCTTAATTTCACCTTTTAAGTATCATCCCTTCCTGTTAAATTGGTCCTGTGCCCTCTATCTATGTATACCTGTAAACATATATACACACATTCACATATGTATTCATATGCCCATATACCCTCATATATAGACATATATATATATATGTATATATTTCATTCCTTTCAACTACTGAGAAAAGTTTCATAAGTTACAATATTGTTTTTCCATGTAGGAATGTTGATAGTTCAACTTTGATAAGTTCCTTATCATTTCTTTTCCCTGTTTACCTTCTCATGCATCTCTTGCTGCTTCTATCTGAATGTCAAATTTTCTATTCAACTCTGGTTTTTTCAGCAAGAATGCTTGAAAGTCCTCTATTCCACTGAATAACCATATTTTCCCCTGAAATATGATACTCAGTTTTGCTGGGTAGATAACTCTTTGTTTTAATCCCAGCTCCTTGGACCTCCGAAATATCATATTCCAAACCCTTCGATCCCTCAGTGTAGAAGCTGCCAGATCCTGGGTTATCCTGATCGTGTTTCCACAATATTCAAATTGTTTCTTCCTGGCTGCTTGTAATATTCTCTCCTTAATCTGGGAATTCCAGAACCTCGCTATAATATTCCTAGGAGTTTTCTTTTTGGGATCTTTTTCAGGAGGTGATTGGTGGATTCTTTTAACCTTTATTTTGCCCTCTGGTTCTAAAACATCAGGGCTGTTTTCTTTGAGTACTTCCTGGAGGATGATTTCTAGGTTCTTACTTTGATCATGGCTTTCAGGTATTCCAATAATTTTTAAATGATCTCTCCTGGATCTATTTTCCAGGTCAGTGGTTTTTCCCATGAGATATTTCACATTGCCTTCTATTCTTTCACTTGTTTGGATCTGTTTAACAGCATCTTGATTTCTCATAAAGTCATTAGCTTCCATTTGCTCCAATCTAATTCTGAAGCAATGATTCTCCTCATTGAGCTTTTGAGATTCTTTTTCCATCTGGCAAATTTGGCTTTTTAAAGCATTCTTCTCCTCATTGCCTTTTTGAGCCTCTTTTGCCATTTGAGTTAGTCTATTTTTTAAGGTGATATTTTCCTCATTCAGGCTGTTGACTCTTATTTCGTAATTTTCTTGCATTGTTCTCATTTCTCTTACCAATTTTTCCTCCATTTCTCTTATCTGCTACTTAACGTCATCTATGGCCTGTAACCAGCTTGTATTTTCCTTAGAAGCTTTTGGTGCAGGAGTTCTGACTTCACTGTCTTCCTCCTGTTCCATGCTTTGCTCCTTTTTGTCCCCAAAATAGGAGTGTAATGTTGGAATCTTCTGTCTGCTTTGTTTCCTTTGCCTGGTCATGTCGCCCCTCAGTCACTTGACCCCTGAAATTTTTGCCACAGTAGGACTCTGCCACCAGACATGGGAGCTTTCGTCCTAAACGCTGGGGTTTTCTTAGCTGCTGGAGGTATTAGATGGGTGCCCTCTCTGAGGTCTCCACATGCTCTGGCAGGCTGGACACACACCCCATGACCTCCACCCTAGACTGCAATCCACATCCAAGAAGGTTAAAGCTAGAGTAATTACCCCTCAGACTGGTGCTTGGTCCCCCTACTCTCTGCAGGCCAGGAGCTGAAGCTGCCACCTGGCGCTGGCTGGCTTATGCCAGGGTCTCAGAGGCTTCTAGCCCCAGGGCCAAAAGCCACACACTCACACTTTCCTGGGTCCCAAGGTCCAGACTGCCCTGACCTCTCACTTTGTCCTTCGCATCTACGTGTTGACAAATCTGGAAAGGGCAACAGCTGCTGCTGATCTGGGGTCCCTCCAGCCAGTGGCTGGTGAGGCCCACCCTGGGGCTAAAGCCTTGTGTCTGCATAGGGCTGGGCTTGGCTCCCAGAGCACTGTGCTGGCTGATTCCTGCTGGCCTGCCGGGCTGTCCTCAGTGGGAGGTTAACTTCTCTGTGTTATTTTGTGGGTTCTACAGCTCCAAAGTTTGTTTAGAGGCCCCTTTTACATGGATTGGGGAAGGTGGAAGCTGGAGCCCAGCAGAGGGCCTGCTTCTACTCTGCCATCTTGACTCCACCCCACATCTCCCAATAGGTAAATATCTTAAAAATGTGAGAAAAAAATATTTCCAAAGAAAATTTGTAAATTATAAATGACCCTTCAAAAACATTCTCCAAAGTAATCATAGTAAGAAAAAATAAATTGAAACATTTTAATGTTTTATCTAATTTTTTGAAAATTAGCTAAGATGAGGGGTGGCTAGGTGGTGAAGTGAATAGAGCACCTGACCTGAAGTCAGAAGAACCTGAGTTCAAATCCAGCCTCAGACACTTAACACACTTATTAGCTGTGTGACCTTGGGCAAGTCACTTATCCCTAATTGCCCTGCCTTCCTCCCTCCAAAAAGCAAAAAATAAATAAAAATTAGCTAAGATGATAAAAAACAGGAAAAGTCAATTCTGGAGGGCCAATGGGAAGAAAGATAGAGTAATATATTGTTGGTGGAGCTGTGGAATGGTGCAGTCATTGAAGATAGCAGTCCAGAATTATGTAAGCATAGAGAAGAAGATCTCTATAACATTTATTGACGTCACTAATGATCAAACTTCCCACGGAAATCAAAGGCAAAAGGAAAGATCTGATACATACCAAAATATTCACAGCAATACACTTTACCATAGGAAAGGAAAAGGAAACAATGTGGATAGTCAATTAATGAGGAATGTCTAAAAAAAACCAATGTATACAAATGTAATGGAATATTGTTGTGCAGTAAGATATGATGAATATGAAGAATTCAGAGAAACATGGGAAGATTTATATGAATTAGGATATTAAGAAATAAGCATAAAGAAAAGATTAATATGGACAAAGGCTATAGACATGTAATTGGAATATTCATTGAAAGGAAACTAAATCAAGATTAAATGAAAAACTAAAGATAGTCCTGCAGAAGAGATATAGAAACATATATTCATATGACATGAGTATAGGGCAGACTATTGTGTACATTCTAAGATATGGTCATTGTATCAATGTGCTTTTGTTTAATTGTTTTTCTTTGTCACAAGTGAGTTTTGATGTGGAGAGAATAAATGGGAGAGATATCCCCCCATATAAAAATGGAATATTAAAATGAAAGGTAGAAATAAAATGCATTTTTTTAATTAAAGGTCATCCTTCATTTCTCCAAACAATCAATACATTAGGAAAAGTGAAATGTGAATTAAAGTGATTTTTTAAAAAGAAATACTATAAATAAATACACCTATGGGCTTAGGAATAGAAAGTTCTTGTCAGTTAAGAGGGAGTTCTGGGAGAGGAAAAAAGAAGAGGAAGAGAGCATATTTGTAAGGAGAAGATGGCTACCAATTCAGGCTTCAAATCCTTTTTAATATTGGCAAAGTGTGACCTTCCTGCTTCAAAAGAAAGCAAAGTCCCTTGCACATCAAATATTACTTTGATACCTGATGTTTTGGAGCAGCAGGTTCATACTGCTTAAATTCCCTTTGAAATCTTGCACTGACTGTGAATTTCAAGTTTTAAAAGTGCTTTGCCTAAATGCATTTGCTTGCTTCCAGGACTGGGAATCTTAGAAACATCCTGGAAGCTGTCATAAGCATCAAAGTCTCTCCCCACAATAACCAGGCTCTCTCCATCTCTGCCACCAGGAAGTATTAGCCACTCTGACTTCCATCTACTAGTCTTCTCTTAGAAAGAAAGGAGACAGGTCCTGGACACAAACTCAAGCCTACAAAAGAAAAATCAGATTTAATCAAAAGAGAAAAATAAGGAAATTACAATAAGTTTCAGCCATAGTAATCAATAGTTTTAAACCATATAAAATAACTAGACAGTATGAAAAATATGAGAGCATACCTACCGAAACAAAGGAACTATACAAATATAAACACAAAATACCTTTAAAACCAACAAAATTAGATCTAAATAAACAAAGTAATATTTATTGTACATGGGTAGGTAAAACTAATATAATAAAAAATGACCGTTTTACATAAGATGTTATCTAACTTAAGAGAAACAGATGACAAGTGGAAATAAATATAATACAGAATTATGTATATGCGTTCAAATGTTTATGGATGCCCATACATACACATATACACTCAAACAGATATTCATAAGACCTTTTATGGATATCTATGTCTACACATATATGTAAGTGTGTGTTTGTGGTGGGGTGTGGTTGTGGGTATGTATTCTAGTTTAATTGTAGCCTTCTTGGGATCAGGGGAGAAATGGAAAAATAAAGTAGAAAGTACACAGCAGAGAACAAAAGAAAACAAACAAGGAAGCAAAGAAAAGATGGACAGCTTTGAAAAGAATGTGTAGTATTGATTATATAGGTTTTCTTGAAATGGAAATGTATTTCTTTATATTGAATCTTCTCTTATGTTCTGCTGTATGCATGGCAATGTTTTGGTTTTTCTTTTCTTGTCTTTGTGTTTAAGTTTAAAATAAATTTTAAAAATAAAAAATAAACTTTTTCATTCTCCTCCCTTTGTCAAGGAGTGTTTGTAATAGAGGAGGGGATTCTATTTTCTCAGTAAACCAATTCACTAGTTTTTCAGAGTGCTGATAGGATTTTATGACCCTGCTTAAGCAGATGGTCTCAAGAAACTTGACAAGTTTGCAAATGAGGAAATTATTACAAGTTCTTTCTCTTTGTTTACCTTTTCTACAAAGTAAGTATTTATTATTCTTCCCTTTTAAGATATACCCAGTTAGAGGTGGCTAGGTGGTGTAGTGAATAGAGCACCAGCCCTGGAGTCAGGAGGACCTGAGTTCAAATGAGACTTCAGATGCTTGACACACATACTAGCCATGTGACTTTGGGCAACTCACTTAACCCCAGTTGCCCCTCAAAAAGCAAACAAAAAGAAACAAACAAAAAAGGGGGGCAGCTAGGTGGTGCAGTGAATAGAGCACTGGCCCTGAAGTTAGGAGGACCTGAGTTCAAATCCAGCCTCATACACTTAACACAATACTAGCCATGTGACCTTGGGCAAGTCACTTAACCCCAATTGCCCTACTTTCCCCCATCCAAAAAATAAGCAAAAAATAAACTAAAGTAAAATATACCCAGTTAAATTCTTCATGGGTTTTAATTTTATGACAATAGCTTCTAACAATTAACAATTGTTAATTAACAATATCTGAATTAAAAGGATTTGATTCTCCATTGATAAATCTTATCTTTCCCTAAGAAACATCTTTTAAATAATGGTTTCTCAGAATTTACAGTATAAAAAATTTAGAAACACAATAATAACATCCACAGTATCATGAATTTAAAATATAAAACAGGACTTATTATTAGTCAAATGACATTAATTTAGTCAAATGCATTTCCAAAGTATCTTACATAGAAAATCATTCTCTATCACAAGAGATTTAAAAACATGCAATTCTTATGGTACTCTCACAAAACACATTTCATTAAAAATCCAACCTGCCAAAAGCTAACAGATACATTGGCCAAGTCTGGGTGAAGTTGGCTGTTACTACATGTCCCTTTACATGAGAAACCAAGGTGACAGGTAATGGCAATAAGTTCTGACTAGATATCCTAAAGGGAAGATATAACTTAATGTGAATAGAATCACATAAGACTAATGAATCTCACATTAAAATGAGTAGGAAATACAAATAGGTTTTGCAGATTTAAATTCACAACTCTTATTGCAAGGTCAACTCAAAATATGCTGGGCTAAATAAATATCATAAGCTGTTGTTGTTAAAATAATATTTACTGTTCTAGGTAGAAGGCTGGTGTAATGGGAATGTAAATTTTTAAGATCTTCCCTGCCCCTAGGCTAAAGTGTACCTGGAGCCAGGGGTGGGAGGCTTGTTTTTCAGTAGATACTTTTTGATTGGCCAGTGGGTCCAGAAGGTTGTTACATTCTCTGAGCCAGGAGAAGGCTATATAAGCCCTGATGTGTAGCTTTGTTTTGGGGCTCACTTTGAGAAGTGTTCTGTGATTTGATCTGTATTCTGGGAAGCTGCTGTTGAGAGCCCCCCCTCGGCTTTGAAAAACTCAGATGTTGAAACCCAGATGTTGATTTGGTATGGATGTAATGGTTGGACAGTTAGGAAACTGTCTACTTGATCTGTTTCTCTGTCTTGATAATTCTCTCTGTGTATTCTGAAGTTTGGGGTGCTGACCTTTTCCCCCTGAACTAGGTAAATGATACATATGTTTGACTGATTAAAGTAAGCTTGTTAACCCATTTTGATGGGTTTATCAAAGCAGATCCAAGAACCTGTGTTGGCAGACACCCTGGGGACGATGGGGTGCTTGCTGCTACAGCTGGTAAGGTGTTATGATTTTTGGCATAGACAAAAGACTCTCAAAAGTCTGTTCTCACTCAGACAGGGTACAATCTTACCCACTTCCTCAACCAAAATCCTGGAGAATTTATGTTATGCCAAAGTATAGAGCCCAGGGAAAACAAAGAGATCCCATGCAATGATTCCTAATTTGTACAATAAAAGAAAACACTTTAGGTATAAAATAATAGTCATGGTTAAATCATAGTACATAATTATCTCAAATGGAGCACTGAGAATTAAGTAATCATAATAGTCAACATTTACATATTACTAAGCACTGGCCATGTTTCACAAACAACTGTTTCCTACAAACCACCCTGATCTTATCTAACTTCATTTGTAACAGGGGGGAAAAACATAAGATGTGTTCATTTATTCTCCTCTAAGATAATTGGTTCCATATAAAGCCAAGCACAAGCAACTTTCCAGAGGATTGCTGCTGTGAATAGCTTTTAAGGATCTGATTACACAGTATAGTGAACTCTGTATTTATTCAGTAACAAACTAAGACAAAACATTCACAGAAATCAAAGTACAGCATTCAGAATGTTATAGCATAGCAACTTATCACTAAAATAGCCACATAGTTTTTCATCAAAGTGGTAACATATTTTTGAGCAAAAAATTTAACATTCATTTAGTAAGTCCTTAATTCAATCACTCTTAAGGAAGCAAGCCTCCTTAATTGACAGAAAGTACAAAGGTCAAAATCCTCCACCCCTAGATCACATTGTCTTAATCTCTTCAATCAAAAAGTCTTCTTTCTTCTTGATTGGAGGTTAGTTTCCAATCATCTTTAATTAGTAAGTCCTTAACTCAATCACCTAAATGTAAAGGTCAAAGCTCTCCACCCCCAGTCAATCATGATCTCAGTTTGCATTAAATACCCTAGGAGGAGAGGTCTTTTCATCTTGATTTGAGGCACTTCCATGGTTCCCCTTCCATGGTCCCAGCTCCTGCCTGCTCCTTGTTGTCCAGCTCCTGTTTCATACAGAAGCTCACAGTGTCTAGCCAACCTCAAGTCCTTCACAGTTTCTGTACCTGGGAAGACAAAGCTTAACAAAGTTGCTATAACATTCATTCACATTGCCGGCATTCTCATCAATTCACTTTCTGCCTGTGAAATCAACATAGAACCAACAACAAGGTCTGAGGAATCAACACAAATCATCAGTGTAGTCCCTGGACCTCTAAAAACATCAGCAAGACCCTCCTCAAGGATTTTTGTAAATGTACAACAAGAAAACCCTCTTTCAGAGCTTCTGAACCAGCAGCAAGGTCCCAGGGCTTCTGTAACACCAGCACTGTCCTCTATTAGCAGACGAATCTGACAAAGTAATATCAAAACAAACAGACAAAATACCAGCACCACAGTCATGCTTCCTCCCAGTTCTCCTCTCTACTCATCTTTCAGAAGTTCTCAATTTGGTTCTCAAAAGAAGTTCTCAGGATCCTTGCAGTTCTTTCTCTCTCAGCAATTCTCGTTCCCAGCAGTTCACCCTCTCCCTCTCCCTCTCCCTCTCCCTCTCTCTCTCTCTCACAGTAACTGTTCTGCCTCCACAATCCTTGCTCCCAAAAGTTCTTCCCATTCTCAACTTAGGCTTTTTCTTATATATGGTAATAGCTCTTCCCTGTTCTGCCCCTTCCTGTTATGTCAGCAAGTCCATCCCACTGTGGACTTCCCAAGTTCTTGGTCTTAATACGTGACACAATCATTAACTTGGAACAAGGAGCTAAGTACCTGTTTGATTGCAAATACAAGGGGCAGGGATGATCTTCAAATTCCCATTCCATTCCATTGAAAGTCTTTTCCTTAAAACAAAAGATGTTTCTGATTTTAACCTTACTAATTAATAGATTTATATCTTTGTCCCACAAATTTCTTCATATTTGTTCATTCATATTCATTTTCATGTCATTCTGAGATATTTCAAGTACACTTGTATATTTACTAGTAAGTAGATGGCAAGTTTAGGAACCTGTATCTCATTATCTTAATACAATTTAAACAACTTCTCCCCACAAATTAGAAGGTTTATTCTGTAGTTTTTAATGTTAAAAGATCTACCTAGTATACTAAGATAAAGCTTTTATAATAAAAATAATATCATTAGCTACTATATTTCTAAATAAAGTTTTCAAACACTTTCATATAATTATTTTAACAATTGAATCTATAATCCAAAAGAATACAGATTAAAAGAGAATTTACTTCTCTAACAATGTATTTTTTTTCATTTTTGATATATTTTATTTTCCCCAATTATATGTTAAAACGATTTTTAACATTTTTTTAAAGTTTTGAGTTCCAAATTCTGTCTTTCCACCCTCTCCCCCCTTCCTGAGATGTTAAAAAATAAGAGTCATGTAAAACATTTCCATGTTAGTCATTTTGTAAAAGATTAAAATAAAAGGGAAAGAATAAAAGAAAGTGAAAAATAGCATGCTTCAGTCTGTGTTTAAACAATATTAGTTTTTTTTTTCTAATTTCTCTTTTTGTCTTGGATCATTGTATTGATGAGAAGGGCTAAGTCAATCACAGTTGATCATCACACAATGTTGCAGTTACTGTGTACAAGGTTTTCCTGGTGCTGCTCACTTCAATTTGCATCAGTTCATATAAATCCTTCCAGGTTTTTCTTAAATCTGCCTCCTCATTGCTTTCAACATAACAATAGTTCATCACAATTATATACCACAGCTTGGCTGACCATTCCCCAATTGATGGACATCCTTTTGATTTCCAATTCCTAGCCACCACAATAAGAGCTGCTATAAATATTTTTGTATGAATTCGTTCTTTCCCTTTTTTATATCTTTAGGATATAGACCTAGCAGTGATATTGCTAAATCAAAGGGTATGCACAGTTTTATAGCTCTTTGGGAAAAGTTCCAAATTGCTCTCTAAAATGGTTGGATCAGTTCATAGCTGTACCAACAGTGCATCAGTGTCCCTTGTTTTCCCACATTCTCTCAACATCCACCATTTTCTTTTTTGTCATATTAGTCAATCTGATAGGTGTGGGGTGGTGCCTCAGAGACATTTTAATTTTCATCTCTCTGGTCAGTAGTGATTTAGAGCATTTTTTAAAATATAACTATAGATAGCATTGATTTCTTTATTTGAAAACTGCCTTTTCATATCTTTTGACCATTTATCAATTGGAGAATGACTTATATTTTATAAATTTGATTATGTTTTCTATATATTTATGAAATGAGCTTTTATCAGAGATACTTGTTGCAAAATTTTTCCCAGTTTTCTTCTTTCCTTATATTTTTGGTTGTATTTGTTTTGCTTGGGAAAAAACTTTATAATTTCCTATAATCAAAATTGTCTATTTTATTTTCTGTAATGCTCTCTTTATTTTTCTTGGTCCTAAATTCTTCCCTTATTCATAAACTGACAAACTATTCTATCCTCTCCTAATTTCCTTATTATATTACCCTTTATGTATGAGTTATGTACCCATTTTGACCTGATCTTGGTATATGGAATGAGATATTGGTCTTTACTTAATTTCTGCCATACTGTTTTCCAGTTTTCCTAGCAGTTTTTGTCAAATAGTGAGGTTTTTTTCTAACAATATTTCTAATATAATGAATTATCAGGTTTATATTAGACACTTTATAATCATCATATCATTTGGTTCTCTCAGCACTCTAGAAGTAGGCATTGTTTTTATCCACTTTACAGATTAGTAAACAGTGATAAAATAACTTGTCTTAAGATCAAAAATTTCCTTAGACTGGAGTGTAACTGGTTTTCCTGGTCTATGAATTTCCCCAACATTTTGTCTAATCCTAAGAGAGAAACACAAAAACGTGGAACTCCACCCCCTGAATGTCTTTTCAGATCAATAATGGGATTTAAATTAATTTGCTCTATATTTTATTTATCCCCTTATCTAGCTAGGAGAACAAACGAGGGATTTCTTTTTTTATTTATTTACTATTTGTTTACAACATTCAGTTCCACAAGTTTTTGAGTTCCAAATATTCTTTCCCTCCTTCCCCCCATGGCAGCACACAATCCTATATAGGTTCTACATATACCTTCACATTAAACATTAGTCAAGTTCTAAAGAAGAATTAGAACCAATGGAATGAACAACAAGAAAGAAGAAACAAAAGAAAAGAAAAATGAGAGAGAGCAAGTAGTTTGCTTCAATCTGTATGCAGACTCTGTAGTTCTTTTTCTCTGGATGTGGACATCCCTTTCCATCATGAGTCTTTTGGAGTTGTCATATAACCTTGCATTGCTGAGAGGAACCCAGTCTATCAAAGGTAGTCATCATAGCCACAATGTATCTGTAGTTGTGTACAATGTTCTCCTGATTCTGCTCCCCTCACTCAGCATCAGTGTATATAATTCTCTCCAAGTTATTATGAAGTCAGTCTACTCCTCATTTCTTACAGCACAATAGTATTTCATTACATTCATATACCACAAGTTGTTTAACCATTCTTCAATTGATGGGACTCCCCTTGAATTTCAATTCTTTGCCACCACAGAAAGAGCTGCCATAAATATTTTTGTACAAGTGGGTCCTTTTCCCATTTGTATGATCTCTTTGGAATACAGACCTAGAAGTGGTATTGCTGGGTCAAAGGGTATACACATTTTTATAGCCTTTTGGGCATCGTTCCAAATTGCTCTCTAGAATGGTTGAATCAGTTCACAACACCAACAATGCATTAGTGTTCCAATTTTCCCACATCTTCTCCAGCATTTCCTGTTTTGTCATCTTAGCCAATCTGATAGGTGAAATGTGGTACCTCAGAGTTGTTTTGATTTGCATTTCTCTGATCAATAGTGATTTAGAAAATTTTTCATATGATTATAGATATCTTTAATTACTTCCTCTGAAAACTGCCTATTCATATCCTTTGACCATTTATCAAATGGGGAATGACTTGTATTCTTATGAATTTGACTCACCTCTGTATGTTTTAGATTTGAGACCTTTATCAGAGACACTGGTTGTAAAAATCCTTTCCCAATTATCTGCTTCCTTCCTAATCTTGGTTATACTGAGAAAGTATATTCCTGATTTTCACAATTAGTATTTGTCAGCATCCTCCCCTGGAAACCACCTTGTGTTTATTCTTTACATATTTTGTACTTATTGTATACATGTTATTTCCCTTTCATATAATGTAACCACCTTGAGGGGCAGGAATTCTTTCATTTTGGTCTCTGCATCTTCAACATCTAGCAGAGTTTATGGTTCATATTGGGATTATAGCCATAGAGCTTGAAGGGACATACCCAGTTTCTACTCTTATTTTTCAGATGAGGAAACTGAAATGTAGACATTAATTGACTTGTTCAAGGTCATACAGGTAATAAGTGAAAGAGGCAGGATTTGAACCCAGGTCTGCTCACTCTAAATCCTGTATTCTTTCCACAATCATATGCTGTCTTTTGTTGACTTGAATGAAATTGCATTTAAAAACCTAAGTCTTAGGGTTTTGTGGACAATTATTTAATGAGTTTATGCTTTGTAATCCTGTGCCATGTCCTACCTCCCACATCACCATAACTCTCCTCTATTACATGTCCCTTCTTTTGGAGATTTATGCTTTAGAATATGATTTCCTGATTGAATCTAAATTATATGCAGAGCAGAATTATAATTCTTTCCATATCAAAGTTTTCACATAATCCAAGAAGATTTAGCTGATCTCTGGTATACAAGTTGGCCAATAGAACTGACTATGCTGAATTAAAGTGTTTCACTTTCTAAAGAACCTTAGGTCCCAAATGAATAGAAATCAATATTTTCATCCTAATCAATATGAATCTCTGCTACCAAACAGAGGTTACTCTTAGAAAAGCTCTGATGAAGTTAGTCTGTCTTAATCATTTTATCACCCTTCATTAAAGGCTTCCTCTGTGCCTTTCTTTGGTTTCTCCTAATGCTGTTTCATTTATTTCTCTCAGTAACCTTCCTTCTTTTTTCTTTTTCTTTTTCCACTCTGGCCCACATTAACTCCAGTTCTCCTTGACTGTTTATGTAATCGCTCTTTTATGTGCCAGTGGTGGTAGGTAATAGGTTAAAAGTTTGGTCCCACAGTTTTCTTATCTCTAAAATGGTGATAATCTATTTAATTCACTGGAACATTATAAGCAACAAATAAGATCATTTCTATGAAACATGTTTTTTAAAGAATTACACATTGCAAAAAAGTAAATACATTTCCTTTTCACTAATTAGAAAGCCCTTATGACCAACTTTCTTGCTTTATGGATGTCTTCATTTGCTGTCTCTGATCATTGAAGATATTCTCTATTTCTTTGCTGGCTGTACACAGATATAAACTTTATTTTTAAAATGATTATTACTACTGGGAGTGTATGGGGTGTTCAGGCAGGAGTAGTACCATTGGTGTGAGGGGTTGCCAATCCCTTTTCAGGAATGCTCATTCTCCTTTGGTGTCCACCTGTCACCCATCTCTCATTTGTGACTCCAAGAAGCTGTAGCATGCATAGTAGCCACACCTCAATAAAAGCACATCAGCAGATGGGCTAAGCCAAGTTGAGCGAAACCAAGAGGCTTCAAATTCTTGGTGAGTTAGGAGGGAGTCTACTCCAAGCAAGTGAAGACTTCCCCCATCAGAATGGGTGGATGAGAACAATTTCTTCCAGGGATCATGAAGGTGGATGAAGCAGGCTTTGGAAAGCTCTTAGAGGTTGGTCAGATATCAAAAATGCCAAAGTCATTCACTGCACCTGGGCCATCTCTGGTCATCTTGACTTTTGTCTTGCCTCTTGACTTTTCTGACTCTGAATGATAGACTGAGGCTAAGAAATTTGTGCAACTCTGCTTCACTTCAATTCATGCACAAGTCGAGGAATTACCTATGATGTCATGGGTTCTCTTTGACAAAAAAAAAACACTCCCATTTTACCCTCTCTGGGAGCTTCTTCTGAAATGGCATTAAAGGGGATCATAAATAAGTATTTGTAAAGGAGGGGCTCCCCCTTCTATTAGTTGATCTAGCTGTAGGATATAGTCACAGATGATGAGGATTTGATGTGTTAATAAGCTGTTATACCTATTATTTCCTTACAAAGTACAAACACCTTTATTCAATTGAATCATAGGGAACAAGGTCACTGGCTGGTCTAAAACAATTGACCACATCCTAACAGGGGTTAAATTGCCCTAGAGACAGTCAGGTGAAGTCAAAGAGCCAACAGTAAGGATAGACCTCAGCTGTCTACCTCTTGGGTAGAGTAGAGAGAGGATTTTCTTCTCCACTACCACCAACCTTGCCCAGAAGGAGACACTTTGGTAGTTGGAGAGTCAGTCTGAGAGTACTTGAAGCATAGTTCAGAGAGCAGAAATATATTCTCCAGAAATTTAAAGATATAGGGGTGCAGTCACTTGAGACAAGAAGTAGCTTTAAAGGAGCATAATCACTGATAGCAGAAAAGAAAATGGGTTCTGGATTCAAGAAAGGGCTAGCCTGACAATTCAGTCAAGCTGCAGAGAGGAAGAGATCTTGGGATCTCAGCTAAATAACTCACCTAGTAGAGATACTGTGCCCCAATAAGAAGCTTGGGAAAACTCTACAGGACATAGAGGATTTGGAAGCCCTGAAGCTCCAGAGTTGTATACTTACTGTGCTTCCTCAGTACATTTATTCCCTCCATTTCTATTTCACTACCAGTGTGCTGTTTGCCTATTCTTTCCATGGATGCTATGTGGATTGGTAGAAGAGTGAGTCTTAGCTACTGCATTTACTATGTCATCTATGTAAAGAGGTGTCCAGATTGGTGAGTGTGTCTTATGATCTACTCTATCCAGATTGCCCCAGGTATTCTTCATACTCTTGTCTCAGCCAACTTCAATTTGCTGATGGAAGAGACATGCTAATCACCATCCCTGAGACTTTCAAAACAAAAACATCCTTCCCTGGCCACCATTTACCTTTTTGTCTTGTCTCCCCCTGTTAATGTAAGCTCCTTGAGCGCAAGAATTGGTCCATGTTTTTGTATTTGTGTCACCAGTACAGTGGTCAGCACATAGTAAATACTTATTAAATATTTTTTTCTTTTATTGATAAAGTTGTTATAGGTAACAATTCTAATTACTACTCACATTTATTATAATTACAACTTAAGGAAGTATTTATTGAATTTGTTGTATATCTAGACATTTTCCTCACAATAAGTAAGTAATCTATCAACAAGCATTTATTAAACACTATGATATAGCAGACACTTTTCTAAGGGTCAGGGATACAAGGGAAGAAAAAGTCCCTTCCCTCAAGGATATCACATTCTAATGGGAGAGGCCATATATAAAATTATTTTGTGCAGGATAGCTACAGAGTAGATGTAAGGGAACCTTAGAGAAGATAGAGCTAGCACCTGGGGGAACCAGTAAAGTCATGAAGATGGGAGTTTATCTAATGCATTTTTGGTGAAATTGTGAATTGATTCAACCATTCTGGAGAACAATTTGGAATTATTGATTTCCTCTCAACACCAGCATCAGAATGTTTTTCTATTGGATGGACAGTGGGATACAAGTATTAGGTTAAATTGGTGATGCAAGGTGTTTTGGGAATTTTGGCTAAATTGATTTTATCCTTTCACCAAAGGACACATATTTTCAGCACCAAGAAGCATACCCTGACCACCCAGGCCATGCTTGTGCTGGTCCAAAGATCCTGAAAGTTCAGCCATCAGTACATGCATCACAAATTACTCTGGAAATTGTTATTATTTTCATCAGTGTCTTTGTCTTTATGGTTCTTCTGTTTTGTTTTTTCTGTGTTTTTTTTCTGTTAGAAGATAGCCTAACTATAAAATAGCCTAACTAAGGTCACATTACCAGCAGTTTGGCTACTAGATGATGAATTCTTTGACATGGTAACCCTTGGAACAAATAAAGATATGACATAGACTTTAAATCCTTGCATCCCTGTTCTATTTTTATAGCAGCAGTGGTAGAGTGGAAGAGGAAACAGTGATGTGAAGAACCATCTAGTTTTTAGATCATTTTATAAACATCAATTTAATTGTTGGTTCTCTAAATGATATATATTTTTCTTCAGTGAAAAATTATTTTCCGGGCGGCCAGGCAGCACAGCTAGTAAGAGCACTGGCTCCAGTGTCGGGATGACCTGGGGATTGAATCCCGGGCTCAGACACTTAGCACATACCCAGAAACACCTGGCCGTGTAACCTTGAGCAAGTTACTTAACCCCAATTGTTTAGGGGCTGCCAGGTGGTTCAGCGAGTAAGAACACCAGCTCCAGTGTCGGGATGACCTGGGGATCAAATCTGGGCTCAGATACTCAGCACCACACCCAGAAATAACTGGCTGTGTAACCTTGAGCAAGTTACTTAACCCCGATTGCTTAAAAAAAAAAGAAAAATTATTTTCCATCTTTCTTAAGGAAGTCATCCATATTCCTACACATAGTGTTAAATATATTAATTTTTTTAAAAACAAGGTAGGAGCAGTTGAATAGATGAGTGATTCCCAGGTTCTATTAAGAGAGAGAAGGAGAAGCATTTCTGGAGTGAGTGTCACTGCATACTGAAAAACAGGAAAAATTATTGTCATCATGTTCTGGGCCAATGCTTATAATGAACAAAGGCAAAGAAATACTAAAGAAGGTAGTTATAGTTTATGACACCAACTTCTTTTATGAACAATGCGAAAGCTGAGAAACCCTATAAAGAACTTAATATGATAACCCCAAACCAAGTGAAGATATATCTTGAAACCCTAAAATTTCAATACAAAGTAGGCATAAAGAAATATGACATATAAACACATGTTGGACAATATGGTTCAGGATTAAGAAATCAAAGATTTCATCAGCTTTATGTTACTTACAAACCCTCACACCTGAATACTGTGAATATTCTCTTCAACATGAGGCAAAAGTGACACTGTATATGGTAAGCATCAAAGAGCATTTAAAAAAAATTTTTTTTGCTTTTTGGAGGGCAGTTGGGGTTAAGTGACTTGCCCAAGGTCACATGGATAGTTTGTGTGTATGTGTGTGTGTAAGTGCTGAGTCCGGATTTGAACTCAGATATTCCTGACTCCAGGGCCAGTGCTTTACTCATTGCGCCACCTAGGCACCCCACATTTAAAATGTTTAAAGAAGAAAAAACTTTTTTTTTGCCTTTTTTTTGGAGGGCAATTGGGGTTAAGTGACTTGCCCAAGGTCACACGGCTAGTTTTTGTGTTGTATCTGAGGCTGGATTTGAACTCAGATCCTCTTGATTACAGGGCCGGTGCTCTTTTCACTGTGCTACCTAGCCACCCCAAGAAAAAACATCTTAACATATAGAAAATAACTACTTGTAAATCCTTTCATAATTTCAGAATCAGTTGACATGATGCCAACTAATATCAGGTAATTGGAGATAAAGTCAAAATTAAAAACACATTAAGAGAAAATGTGAAAATGCAATTATAATGATTCCAACCCAACCAATTTAAATAAGATTTTGACTTTGCAAAACGAGAAGTGTAGAAAAGTATAGACACTCTAATTATTGTCATTACTTAGAAAACTGCCTAACCAATATGAAAAACTCTCAAAATGGCACACACAAAAACAGATTCAGGCACTGATTCCTGTGCTAAGTGGAGAGACCCAGAATAATACCAGTCAATAATATGAGTTCATTTGAACTAGTATTATGGAAGAGAAGACAGATGATAACAAGCGCTGTTGCTGCACATAATAATGAAAACCAGTGTAGTTGGAAGCAAGTTTGCAGAGTTTGATGTGAAACCGAACTAAGCCAAACAATCCTGAGAGAATTTATAAGTGAAAGCAGAAGGAAGACAACAAATTCATGTACAGCAATGATACAGCTTTACTAGCATTTCTAGCATATTCTCTTCTAACCACTGATGACTGGGGATCTAGAACAAGGAGTCTAATTCCTCAGTACCCAATATACCATATGAGTAAATTAAAATGGTACTGGAAAAAATGGAAAATAAAGCTGGAAAGACTTTCTGTACCAGGATACATGGGTACAGAAATAATACATGGTAGAAATAACAAAATTTTTAAGAAAATAGGGGATTCTTTTCCAACATAGAGTGGAAAACTCTAAAAAAAATAAAAAAGATTGGGGGTGGCTAGGTGATGCAGTGAATACAGCACTGGCCCTGGAGTCAGGAGGATCTTAGTTCAAATTAGGCCTCAGATACTTAACACTTACTAGCCATGTGACCTTGGGCAAGTCACTTAACCCCAATTGCCCAGCATTCCTCCCTCCAAAAAAAAAAAAAGAAAAAGGTCACTGATGGAATTTTTAAAATGTTATTAAGAGTATGGACTCCTCAATGGATTGCAAGTTCTAGCAGGTTCCACTGTACTATAAGGTTTTGAATATGCTCCCCAAGACAGACTGTGTCTGCTGCTAAGTTTTAAAAATCTCTGCACTTTGGTTGACCATAAATTAATGAAGGTCTTTGGTCTTGGCAACACGTAAAATAAAGAAAATTGCTAAATTATTTTTAATCTAATGAGATGCCCTTCCACTTCTGGACTGACCATATCAGAGTGTTGGGAGGGGGGAAGGGAGCATTAGAACTCCTACAGTTCTGAGATGGCCCATAAACATTAATTTCATTCTTAGTACTCTAAATCTGAGATTCTTATCCAGTGATGAACAAATCAACATAATAGTGGAGGAACTGAAATATAGTAATATTTTCATTCTTACTCTAAGCGAAACTAGAAAATATTGAAGTTGAAACTTAATGGAAGAAGGATCACTCATATTCTTCATGGAGAAGCAAAGGAATCGGCATTCAGTCTTAATATGTATGCAAAGACAACAAGAAATATAGGGTAGTTAGTTACCTCAGTTATCAGTGGTCTTGATCAGCACATGTAAAAGGATCTCTATAGAAATGACTTATGCAACACCATCTCCTAAAAAAGAGAAGTTAGACATTCTATAAGGAATCTGATTAGAATGCCCTAATAAAATAAACACATTCTTTAATACTAGATCGCTTCAATACAAAGGTGGGAATAGGTGAAGATGAACCAATTACAATAAAATTTGCCTCATGATCAAGACAAAAAAATGAAAAATAAACATTCTGCTCTCATGCTTAAATATCATGACTATATTCCTCATGAAGAAAATCAGGAGGTACTAGATATGTTAAATATCATATAGTATCACAAAAAATTAAATTGAATTTTTAAATGGGCTATATAACTGTGACCTAGATTACAACTGAATTGGGGAAAAGGGTAGAACATTCTACACGAGTCAGGAGAGCTTGATATGGAACTTTGCTTTAGAAATGAGGTAAGAAGAATGATGTCCTCTCTTCCTCTGCCTCTCCCTGTCACAGTGAAAATTACTGAATTTTTTGCCTTTGAAGAGCTTCCGAGATAGATTTTCCAGATGACCTCCGGGTCATAAGAGACCATTAGTCAGGAAAGCCCAAACAGCAGAGAGAAAAACTAAAGTATGAATTTTTCTTCCTATATTTGTCTCCTCCATCACCACCCACTCCATCCCTGATACAAAATGTCTTGTCCCATGGGGCGGAGACTCATCCTTGCATTACCCAGACACTACTAATTTACTAGTCCTAAATCTAATTAACCTTTAAGAACTAAATTAAAGGAAAGATTCCTATCTGTCCATGCAGAGTTAAGTTCTGGGGTAATCTGATGTGGAATGTCCACCTCAGTTCAGCAGGTAATTGCCAGTCCTCCAAACTGAGGGTAGAGACTTGGTCCAATTGACTGAAGTTCACAGCATTTAAATAATGCATTTACATTCAGCTGGAGCAAGGTAGAATGTGAATGATTCTGGCTTCATCTCAAGATAAAGATGATGCTTGTTTCCTCCCGTTGGCGTTGTGCTCACAGAGTGAAGAAAGACACATGTGCTTGGGTTGAGTGATATGTAAGGAGGTGAAAGAAACCTGGCTTTTTACCCGTAGGCCTTGGGAAACACATGTCCCAGCAGATGCCACTTCAGTTACACCCAGGGAACATGCCACTCTAGGTCTCTAATCCAGAAAAGAGAAGTAAAAAAACAGGGTTTGATAGGTTGTGATGGTAGATCAGTTGAAAGAATGATGAATTAGGAGTCAGAAAGCTTGGGCTTAGCTCCTGACTGTCATTTGTTACCTGTGTATGAAGTTCAACAAAGTATGTCTCCTGTCTGGACTTCAATTTCTGCCTCAACTAGGTGGTGGAGTAGATAGAGCATTGGGCTTGGTGGAATCAGGAATCCTCATCTTCCTGATTTTAAATTCAGCCTCTGATACTTACTAGCTGTGCATTCCTGGGCAAGGCACTTAATTAGCCCTGTTGGTCTTAATTTCCTCAACTGTAAAATGAGGTGGAGAAGGGAATGGTAAAGCATTCCAATATGTTTGCCAAGAAAAACCCCAATGGGGCCAAGAAGAGTTGGACATGACTGAACAACATCCATAATTGTGGAGATTAATATGAGGTATTTGGGGTGAGGTTTGGGGAGAGGTCAGTATACTACATAATCTCTAAAGTCCTTTCTAGCTCTGAATCTATATTCTTAATAACAAACATAAACTAATATCTTGCTTATTATAGGAAATTAGCTTTGGAGGTAAAAGGGACCTTAGAAATAATGCATTCAATCAATCGAGAAGCATTTACTATGTGTCCTCTGGGTGCCAGTTCCTGAACTGGGTGCTTCAAATAGAAGTATAAAGAATGAAATAATCACTACTTGCTAGGAGTTTTTATTCTAAAGGCAGAGACAATGAGTTCACATAAAAACAATAACTACATAAATATGAAACAAATAAACAGAAAGTACTTGAATACCTGGTAGTTTGGGAAGGAGATCACTAATTGTTGGGATAATTAATAAAGGCTTCTTGCTAGAGATGACACTCAAGGTGTGTTTGAAAGTAAAAGAGAGACTCCATGAGGTGGAGGTATGGAAGGAGGGCATTCTAGAAATGGGGAAAGGCCAGTATAGTCTACTTTTCTCATTTTATACATACACTATACATACATTTTACACACATACACTAGGGCCCAAGAGATCAGTTGATTTGTCCAAGGTCCCAGTCATAGCAAATAACTGAGCCAGAATTTTGCTCTGAATCCAGTGGTATTTCCATTAAACCACACTGCCGCCAAAGTACTTTAATCCAAAACAAACAAGAAATGAAAATTGGTTATTTCTATGGTACACTGCAACTCCTTGCAGATGACTCCTGGAGGGCAAAGAATTCTAAAACCACAAAAAGAAACAGTGAGAAAGGTTGGATGAGAGCCGAGAGTACTGACACTCAGTGAGCTACTCCAAGACCCCAGTGTGGCTTTTATTTTTCTTTCAACTCATGCCACTTCACTTTGGACTTTCTCTTTCTTGCAGTCTTGACAGGAGATGAAGAAAAGTGGGTCATTCCTTCCTTTGTCCTGGGCTTTTGATGAAGAGAAACCTTTTCTTTGATTTATTTGAGGCACGGATAAAAGGACTCCAAGCTTCCCACTCAAACCTCTGGGAATCTGCTTTCAAAGCTGAGCTAGTGGGAACTGTGTGCAGCAATGTTCTTACAAGGGACCTCCAAACCTCAGTTTCTTTTGGACCAGTTTGGGATCTTAGTTTGCATTTATAAGCCCACAGGGCTTGGGCAGTGCCTAAAACGATGATACCTTGGAACCCAAAGTCACAGAGATTTTATTGCCATTTATTCTGAGACCTGGGTTTCAGAATCCTCAGACAGAAACTTTACCTATAAAGAGTAGAAAGATTGCTATACTATAGAATGAACACTTTCTAACTTGGAAAAGAAAGGGTGAATAGAGTCATTTCACTGCACCTCCAAAACAGGCCTTCGAGTACTCAGCAACTTGGAATCGCTGGTAGTTTTACTATTTAACACTTCTTTGTCTTGAGTTTACAATTTCAGAGCTGCTAAGGACCTCAGAGATTATCTAATTCAATTTTTGTCAGAATAAATAATCCTCCTGCCTAGTCCAACATGTACCTGACTAAGAATCCTCCTGTTTAGTATTTCCAAAATATTTTTTTTAAAGCAATTGGGGTTAAGTAACTTGCTCAAGGTTACACGGCCAGTCATTTTTTTGTGTGGGTGCCAAGTATCTGAGGCCAGAACTGATCCTGGGTCTCCCAATGCCAGGGCCCGACGTCGATCTTACTCACTGCTTCACCTGGCCGCCCCATATAAGTTATTCTTTTTTTTTTTTTGAGGGCAATTGGGGTTAAGTAACTTGCCCAAGGTCACAGAGCTAGTTTGTCACACGGCTAGATTTGTGTGTGTGTTTGTGTTAAGTGTTAAGGCCGGATTCGAACTCAGATCCTTCTGACTCCAGGGCCGGTGCTCTACTCACTGTGCCACTTAGCAGCCCCCGGAAAATATTTCTAATATGACAGGACCTAGTTGGGCCCATAAAATCTAAGAGACTCCTTAAACCTTACGTCTTTGAGTAAGAGCAACTGCTACTTTCTTGCAACTTTCAGAACCAAAAATTGACATTTAGCATTCTCAAACTGTCTGCCAGGCTGAGCTATCCAGTTACTAGCATGTAAGTGTCCTAAATAGGCCATGTCCCAAAGCTCCTGATCACTGAGTTGGCCCATTTTCTTTTCTTTTTTTGTTTTGTTTTGTTTTTGCAGGGGGAAGGCAGGGCAATTGGTGTTAAGTGACTTGTCCAAGGTCACATGGCTAGTAAGTGTTAAGTATCTAGGCCAGATTTGAACTCAGGTCCTCCTGACTCCAGGGCTGGTGCTCTATTCACTCTGTAACCTAGCCACCCTAAGTCTGCCCATTTTCAAAGCCCACCAACGTTTCTTCTTGTCAAAATTTCTCTAGTCCATTATATTGAAGGGTCTCAGACCACAAACAGCCAGTGAGGCTTCCCAACAGTTTTACCTCTAGTCCCTATTCTCACAAAAATAAACATCATCAAAGGGTGGTTGTGTCACAGCTGACTCATGGTGACCCATTGCTAGCTGAAGGCACAAACTGAAGGTGTTTCCTGAGGCAACCTTTCTATATTAGAATCAGATGAATGGCTGCACCACTGCTTTGCACTCATTCCCAATACTCTGATTCTTTGATTCACCAGAGAATCAATCTGCCTCAGAACACAGGTAAATATTGAATAGAGGTGCTAGAACTTGACAGCTTCTCCATTTTGGGATGATGTGTCCCTGAATTATTCTGCCTGAAGTGAAGTCATAACCATTGTCGTTCAGACGTTTTCAGTCATGTCCAACTTATCGTGACCCCATTTGGGATTTTCTTGGCAGATACTGGAATGGTTTGCCATTTCTTCTCCAGCTCATTTTACAGATGAGGAAAGTGAGGCAAATAAGATGATTCTTCCTGACTCCAGGCCCAGCACTCTATCCATTGCACCACCTAGCAGCAACCCATAGCTTTAACTAAATGGCTAATGGGGTCTTGTTCCTGGCCAATTCATCTGGTCTGTACTTGAAGAACTCTAGTAAAAGGAACCCTGCTCCTTCTTGAGGCAACCCATTCTATTTTTAAATAGCTACAATCATTCAAAGAGGCATCTCTTTAAAAGAGACAGTAGACCTGCTCAACTGGCCCCAGAGGTCAGAACAATGGTCAATGACTAAAAATTGCAATGAAATGGACTAGGATCCCTTGGAAAACAATAGTCTTCCTATCACCAGAATGCTTCAAGGAAAGATTATATTAATTACTTTCTAGGTATATCCTTATACTCACATACCATTTTACTATATGGTGAGAAAGGATACATTCATGGAAACTGAGGCAAAGTAAAGCAAACAAAACCAGAAAAGCAATATAGTTAATGCCTACAATTAGATATCTGAAAAGAATAACAGCAGCAAAACAATTGAAACAGAGTGCTACCAACTTATAATGATAAAGTTTGGAGTCCAAAAAAGATGAAAAGGAACCTCACCCTGTCTCTTTGAAGAGTGGCAGACTATTGATGCATAGAAGATCAGACTTCCTACACATAGGTTAATTTTACTGAACTTTTTTTCTTCTTTTATGAGGAATTGGTTTCTTAAAAGAGCAGAAATACTTTGGAAAATGTAGGTGATGTAAAAAAGAAAGAAACAATAAAAATGTATTTCAATAATTCTGTTTCTAGATAAAATGTAGAAAGATATGTATACCAAATATTTAGTACATTTTATAGTAGCAAAGGAATGGGGAAAAAAGCAGATACTTATTAATTGGATAATGTTTAAAAAATAAGATCCCCAAATGTAATGGATTGTTACTGTGCTACGATCAATAAATAACATGATATAGAAAATCATGGGAAGAAATATAAACTGATGCAAAGTGAAAACAATACACATCATATAAATGGAAATAACAAGAGAAAGAAAGAAAAAATAAAGAAATTTAAGGTCTTTGTAATTAGAATGATCAAACAGCCCACAAAGAGGAGAGAAAATGTGCTTCCCTCCCTTCTTGCCTTTCCAAATTTCAAAACCATGTCTTTGTATCTGTCTCCTACAGGAACTTCCGTCATCAGTGGGGAAATGTCTCACCTTGGAATATCCAGCTACCTTTCTGACCCTCTCACTCTGGAGCATCCCCACCACCACTACCACCAGACAGGTGCCCTTCTCCCATTAGTAAATTGCTTCTGGGGACTCCTTTTTGTGGAGTAGCCCAGGCCAGACAGTTTCCATTCCTCTCTGAGCTCTGCTCCTAAATTTCTAGACTTTCAAACCATGCTCTGATACTGTTCATTTTCATCCCTCCTGCCCCTACTTCCACTTTTCACTTTCTTTTGTGAATGATTTTCCCCCTTTAGAATGTAGGCTCCTTGAGTTTAGTGACTGTCTTCCTTTTCGTTTGCATTTTCATCGCCAGGACTTGGTACGGTGCCTAGCACACAGTAAGCCTGTAATGTTTCTTTTATTGCTTCCTGCTTTGCAGAGATGGGGGATGGGGAGAGGCATTGAGAGTATAATATTGTGTGAAATCTCAGATGTAGTTGTTGCATTGTTTAGTTTTGATAAACTAATTTTCCACTCTCCATTTTTTTTCTTACTAGAGAAGGTCGCCTGGATAGAGAGAAAGAAAAAGGTAGGTTTAAAAATAAAGGTGGGTGTAAACAGAACAGATAGTGTGTGACACAAATTAGGTATATACTATCATCTTATACCATATACAGATAAACACCAAATGACTTAGACATAAAGGGTGACATCATTAAAAAAAACAAATAAGGAAGAAATCACCTGCCAGATCTATAGATAAGGGAAAGAGTTAATGATCAAAAGAAAGAGAGAGATGATCACAAAAGATAAAATTGATAATTTTGATTACATAAAATTAAAAAGCTTTTACTCAAACAAAACCAATGCAGCTAAAATTATAGGAGTAGGTAGGTAAATGGAAAATATCAATCCAGCCTATAATAAAAGTCTTGTTTCCAAGTTATATAGAGAATTGATTAAATTATAGAAAATAAGTACCATTCTCCCCATTTACTAAATGGTCAAAAGATATGAATGGGAAGTTTTTAGAGGAATAAATCCAAACTATCAATAACTGTATAAAAATACTCTAAATCAGCAACAACTAGAGAAATGCATGTTAAAACGATTCAGGCTTTCACTTCATATTCCTAAGATAGGCAAAATAAAAAAAAAACAATTACAAATATTAAGTTATTATACTGTATATATGCTCTGATGCAGAAATGTAACTAATAGGTCTATACTCCAAAGAGATCAAAGAAAGAGGAAAAGAACACATTTGTATAAAATTATTAATAATAGAGTTTTATTGTAGCAAAGAATTAGAAATTGAGGGGATGCCCATCAACTGAGAAATGACCAACACATGATTGAATATTAGTGCTGTAAGAGATGATAAAATAGATGATTTTAGAGAAACTTGGGAAGGTTTATATGAACTGATGCGGATATTCTTCTACCTTTCCATTTTACTAAAAGTGTTTCAGTCTAAGAACACATAGTATAATAGGAAAAGCCCTGGATTTGGTATGAAGGGACCTGGGTTTGAATCCTAGACCTGCTACTTCTTGTGAGATTATGGAAGTCAACTAGCCTTTCTAAGGTTCAATATACTTATCTTGCACTAGATGATTCCTGAAGTTACCTCCAGTCCTGAATCCTACCAAACCATTTTTAGCACAATTCTATATGTAAGCAACTAAGACATTTTCAAAAATAAAAAAGCACAAAGGTTCAATCTATTGTTTAAGTGTTTTGCTCTACTTTAAACATTCTTCTTTCCCCATCCTTCTCCCCATTCCTCCAAGCTCATTTTTTGTTGAATAAATGAATGAATAAATTAAAAGGCATTTGTAGAATTCTTCCTATATGCCAAATATGGTGTTAAGCAGTGAAGTTACAAATATAAAAGGAGGTCAGCCCTTGTTTTCAGGGAGCTCACATTCACATTAGGGGACGCAACACATAAAAGTGGTTTTACCCTACAGAGATGGAAGAGCCTGTGGGACTCAGGATACAGCAGCAAAGCAGATAATAATGTCCTCATTCAGTGTCTTTTCTCATTGTCACATGAGAAAACATATGTAAAATACTTTGGAAACCCAGCTATACTTGTGATTTCCATCAAAAATCCCATATGTTTCTAACGTTGAACCATTAAGTGTGCCAAGGACTTTAGCGATGAGACCTACCTACTTATCCTTCAAGGGTCAGCTAAAATGTAACCTCCTGCAGGGATCTTTCCCTGATCTACCCAGTCAATAGTGAGATTTCTCTCCTTTGATTCTCTTATAAACATGTATATTTCTGATCTCCTTGTCTCAAGTTTCTCTCCATTCTGATAAATCTTTCATGAAGCAGCTAAAGATGTTTTTTCCTAAAGCACAGATCTGATCTTGTTACCCTGATGCTCAAAAAATAAACTTGTTATTCCTTGTTACATCCAGGACAAAATGTGAAATCTTCTCTCCATAAAGTGGCCTATTCTTACATTTGCGGTCTTCTTAGCTCCTCCACACATTATGTGACCTCACTACACTTGCCTAATTGATGCTCCTCACACATAACACTTCATGCCTTTACAGTAGCTATTCCCCCCCCCACCTTCCCAGTATGCACTCCCTCCTCAGTTCCCCTGTCAGTTTCCTTGCATTTCTTCAAGACTCAGCTCAAATCTGACCTTGCATAGGAGCCCTTTCTGCTCTCCCCTCCTGTGCCTTCCCTCTGAAATGATCTTCCATTTATGTAAACTCTATCTATGGCAAGGGTCCTCAGGGCATGGAGTTCAGGCATCCCCTACCAAGTGAGAGGGGGTGGACTCCTCTGATTGACTGCCTGAATCTTTTCAGTGACTCCTATCTGCTCCATTCAGCATGGACACCATGAACTGAACCTGGGAGAGGGGAAGGACTGTCTTTTAGGTTATTTCCATCATGTGTTATTTGTTATCAGTATCCCTGACCAGAGGTGATCCTGACCAGACCATCTTAGTTATGGTGACCTTGGAACTAGGATTGCAGGTAGGAAAGTGTAACTAAACAGACCTGCAGGGAAACCCTGAGAATACAGAGTGCTGGGGGCTTGAACCTGAGAACCAAGGATTTTGCCTTGGATCTGGGACTCTGCTCTATGAGAACTGACCTAAACTAATGAACCTTATCTCCTTCCCCTCTTCAGGGACTGAGGTGCTACAAAGTGGGAGGGGGATAATAATTACCATATGTTGGAGAGAGTATGTCAGTATATTTATGATTGTACCATTTGGAAGTAAATATTCCTTTGTAAAAAGCTCCACAGTTTTACAACTTATGTAACTTGTACTTATATAGTTATTTGTATGCTCACTACTAGGGACAGCTAGGTGGGTGGTGCAGTGGCTAGAGTCAGGCCTGGATTCAGGAAAATCTGAGTTCAAATCTGACCTCAGACACTTACTAGCTGTGTGACCCTGGGTAAGTCATATAACCCTGTTTGCCTCACTTTCTTCATCTGCAAAATGAACTGAAAAAGGAAATGGCAAACCAGTCCAGTGTTTTTGCCAAGAAAATCCCAAACAGTAACATGAAAAGTTGAACATGACTGTACCACAATATACTCACTCCTCCCATTAGAATATGAGCTTCTTGAGGGCTAAAACTATGTTTTTGCCTTTCTTTGTGCCCTCACCAATTAGTACAGTGAGTTAATGCTTGGCTCATGTCAAGCACTCAGTAAATACTTATTGACTGACTGAAGTCAGTATTTTTGTCTATTAGTAACTTATGTACATGTCTTATCTCTCTTCTTCCTTTAGTATAAGATCCATGAAGTGAAGAACTGATTGTTATTCATCTGTGCATTTGCCAAAGAACCTAGCAGAGAAGTCTTAGTACTATTTAGCAGATAGTCAATAAATAATTTTTAGATCATAAGTCAAATTTATATCGTAACATACCTGAAAAGCAATTTCAGTCCGACAACCCCTTTATTTAAATAAGCTTAGAAGCACACATTTTTGCATTTGAGGAAATGGAGGTTTACAAAAAGTCTCAGTCTAGTCACCACCTCTGTGACATAGATCATAAATGTATCATTATCCCTACAATGACTCACCTATAGTTCCATAACTACCAAATGGTCGAACTGATACTAGTACTGGAAGCCAGATCTTCTAACTACGAGTCACATGTTCTAATCACTAAACCACCTCTTGGCTCTTGGCTAGAGAAGAACTCACTCTGGACAAATTTTTAAAGCTCAAGATTTATGTGAGGGTACTTAATATTAAGCAATATTTGCATAACTATCAATTCTCTCTATAAAGAGTTCCTCTGTTCCATCTGACAGTCTGTTCTAGTCTTTAATTATTTAAGTATAGAATTATAAAGGTTTGGAATTGGAAGAGGAACTACTTGGCAAGGGAGTTGCCAAGGAAACTCTTGGCAGGTAGAGATTGGTTTAAGAGATCTCTGAAGTTCTTTCCAGCTCTGAGATCCTGTAACTCTAAGTGAGAGAAAATAATTGTGTTAAATTAGCTTTGTTCTATGAGCTTGGCCAAATCTTCCATCCCCACTGAAAATATTTTAGGTTTCTTGGTATTTATGAAATCACCAGCTCTAGCATGTTTTTTTTTTTTTTGAAGCAATTGGGGTTAAGTAACTTGCTCAAGGTTACAGGGCCAGTTATTTTTTGTGTGTGGGTGTTTAAGTATCTGAGGCTGGAACTGATCTCAAGTCTCCCGACGCTGGAGCCAGCGCTCCTACTCACTGCGCCACCTGCCTGCCCCTCTCTAGCATGTTTTTTAAAACTCCAAAAAGACTTTGGAGTGGTCATGTGCTCACAGATAGAGCCTTATTTATGCTAGAACATTTTTTAAAAATCACATTATTACCCCTTATTCTTTTGAACTGCTTATGGAATGCAGCCGAGCATAAAATGTCCCACAGAAGCATTTAAAATAATTTTAAACAAAAATATGAGTACACTTCATTCAGGTCAAAGAATGCCAAGCAAAACAATAACTAATTTAGAAATAGAAAACATTAAGGGGACAATATGAGCAAATTCAAGATCTGCTTTATAATTGAAAAACATTTTGTTTCAAATTTGGGCTGAGAGATATTAGCAGCTCTCTTGGAACAAAACAAAAGGCATATTTTCTGACTCAATGACAGTTAAAAAAAAATCATAGTACCTTTACAGCATATTCTATATGCAATTTGTCTAAACCAGGGGTGAGGAACCTGCAGCCTTGGTCTAAACAGTGGGTGTCAATAAGGGCAAATTACAATGCCAACCAATAAATCTTCATTATTAGACCTGGAGAATATACAAAATTCAATTCCTTTTCAATTTCACTTTCCTAAGGGGATGAGAATGGTGACTAGGCCTGTGATTTCTTTGGTCTAAGGAATTTCCAGGTGAGTAAACTCTGTCTAACAATGCATATTGGAACCTTGTCTGAGACCTAGAGTCTTCAAGAATTTCCTAGAGCATTGAGAAGCTAAGTGACTTGCCCAGGGCCCAGTCACATAGCACTGTTATGTCGGAGGTGAGACTTGAACTGACATCTTCCAAACTTCTATGTTAGCTTTATTTTTTACACTATATTACCTCTCCACTTCAACAAACATTTATTAAATAGCTACTCCATGTAAGGCAGTGTGGTTCAGTAGAAACAAGACTGAAGAAAACGACTCAGTCCCTGTTCTCAAAAAGCTCACCATCTAGTAGGAAAATGAGGCTGTGACATAACTCATTATAGTACAAGTAGGAAAATGAATTTACTTGGTAGAAAATAAGGTGGGATAACTAGGGAAAAGTCATGTAATGTAATACCTTGAAAGCAAAACAGACATGGTAGAAAAGGGGGAGGGGAATGTCATAATGAAACACTAAAGAAGATATAGAAAGAATAGTCTGGAAAGGGGTGGGGGGGGATAGAAGCAGGGACAGCAGGCACAAATCCATTGGCAAAGTCTTACCATGGAAGAGGGTTTAAATGTTAGAGAAATGACAGTCTTTTTCTTTGAGAAGATCTTAGAAATTACAGACTGGTTGGTTGGCATTCATCAGATTAAGGCAGAGATTTAAGTCCATGTCCTCTGCCTAAAATTTGAGGACTCTCTCTATTGTCTTTGTTTCTTATTTCTAAGATATTGGCAAATAAAGAGAGGGAGATGTACTTTGATGAGCAAGTCATGAAAAGACAAGGTCAAGAATCACATAAAATGAGATGGTCTAGAAGGGTAACACTCTGCATCAGGGTAGTGAGTACCCGTGCCATTGAGGTCACATACCTATCTAAATAAGTTTCCCCTTCCAAAATTAGTCAGGAATTTTTAGTCCTGAGGGGAATATCATTAATGATATCTTCATGTCCTGCTCGAGTAATATAATTGTGGACTTTTAGAACTGGAAAGAACCTTAGTGAACATTGATAAGTCATATTTTAAAGTTTGCAAAACACATTGCATACATTAATTCCTCAGAGCCTTGCAACAGCCCAGGGTGATAGGTACTATAGTTATTCCATCTCTGATAATATATAAATTCATATTATTATAATTAACATAACATGCTGCCTCTTCTCTCTGTCTTACTAAATTTTTTTGGAGGGGTGAGGTGAGGCAATCAGGGTTAAGTGACTTGCCCAAGGTCACACAGTTACTAAGTGCCAAGTGTCTAAGGCCAGGTTTGAGCTCAGGTCCTCCTCAGTCTAGGGCCAGTGCTTTATCCACTGTGCCCTCCTTACTCAACTTAAAGATGAGAAAACTGGAAGGGGAGAGGGAAGGGTGGAAACATTTACATAATACCTACAATGTGCTAGACACTATATTAAGTGCTTCGCAAATTCTATCTAGTTTGATCCTCATAACAACCCTGTGAGGTACATGCCATTATTATCCTCATTTTACAGTTGTAGAAACTGAGGCAAAAAGAAGTTAAGTGACTTGCCAAGGGTCATACAGCAGTCTGAGGTTAGATTTGAATTCTTATTATAGTCCCAACTCTGTATTTAATGTACTACCTAGCTGTCTCAACTGAGGCTTAGCAATTTTTTTTGTTTAAAATGATATGTCCAAGTTCACACACTAAGTCAGAATGATCCTTCTGTCCTTGGAGAGTAAATGATTTTCTTTGCTTTTTTGAATAGTACCAAGAAACCTACTTATCTTTCCATATATTTCATTTTAAGTTCTCATACCCTAAGACTCCTAAAATTTATAAGAATCTGAATGTTATTCACTACTAACAAAAGTTCAAGACAATCATTCCATGGAATCTAGTAAAGAAGATGATCTATGATCTATGATCTGCTTCTTATGGATACTAGAAGATAAGAGGTCATTCAAAGAAATTCAACATGTATGGTAAGCATTTACTTTATTCAATATGTATGGTAAGCATTTACTTTATTCAACATGTATGGTAAGCATTTACTTTATTCAACATGTATGGTAAGCATTTACTTTATTCAACATGTATGGTAAGCATTTACTTTATTCAACATGTATGGTAAGCATTTACTTTATTCAACATGTATGGTAAGCAAGTACTGTGCCCAACAGTGGATATAAAATATGTCATTCAAACAGTTCAGGATCTCAAGGAGCTAGCAAGCTACTAGGGAAGCATTAGGAGAGAGTAATTATCCATGATTTAAATGTCTCTTCTGGAATACAGATTTCCCCTTTGTATTTCTTTCCATCTCCTTGCATTGAAAGAAGGAGAAGAAGTAGGAGAAACAGGTGCAGGTGCTATATAAATGAATTTAGAGTCAGTTGAAGTGGGTTTAAGTCTCTGTTCTGCTACTTACCCAAAGTCACTTTCTCTTTCTGAGTCTCAGTTTCTTCATCAATAAAATGAGGTGGAGGAGAGAACTAGATCACTGCCAGGTCTGTGTCCCGCTTTTTATTGTTGGAGGGGGAGGGCACTTATCCTGTTGGAGCTATAAATGCTGCCTCTGTCAAAAGAGTTCAAGAATAAGGGCAGCCAGGTGGTGTAGTGAAAAGATCACTGGCCCTGTAGTCAGGAGGGCCTGAGTTCAAATCTGGTCTCAGACACTTGATACTTACTAGCTGTGTGTCTTTGGGTAAGTCACAACTCCAATTGCATTACCTTGCCCCCTAAAAAAAGAGTCCAAAAATAGCTCAATAATAGAGTATAAACTGTGCAGAGGACCAGGAGTAGATGGAGTGTTTGTGGGCAAGCATGAGATTGAACATGGATAGATCTATGTCAATACCTCCAATACAATGCTTGTGCCCAACATAGAATGATGTGGGCTAAGAAGAGGGTAGATTAAGAACAGGTTGAATGATCCAACCCAAAACAGTTGTCCTTGTTAGATACATGTCATCTGAGAGAGTTATCCATAGTGAAGGGTATAAAAG
>NW_027186372.1:21849338-21856502 GCF_028583685.1 Petaurus breviceps papuanus
AGATACATGTCATCTGAGAGAGTTATCCATAGTGAAGGGTATAAAAGATCTGTCCTTGGTCCTGTACTCCTCTCTATTTTTATCAGTGACTTGTATGAAAGCATAGAAATCATGCTGATCAAATTTAAAGATGACTCAAAGCTACGAGGGGGTGGCTAACACAATTGGAGGATCCAAACCGATCTTGACAGGTTAAGAAGATGGGTTGAATCTAATTAGATTTTTTAAAAGTTCAGGATGGGGAGGTGTGACTACCATTTCATCTGGATTCCATTTCATGTGAAAATGATCTGAGGACTAGACTACAATCTTAATAAGTCAACAGTGTGATGTAGCAGAAAAAAAGGCTACAATTCTGCAGGGTAAATTGAGAGAAATTACGAACAGAAGAAAGAAGATAGTATAGTCTTACTCTGCCCTGGTCAGGTCATATATGGAGTACCATACTCAACTCTGGGCACTCCATTTTAGGAATGACATTGACACAATTGGAGTGTATCCAGGTGCAGACAATTAGAACTGTGAGGAGGAAAGAGAACATTTATATGAAGATCATTTGAAGGAACTAGAAATATTTAGGCTAGAGAAGAGAAATATTTTGTGTAACATGATATCTGTCTTCAGGTATCCAAGAGTTATAATTAAATGAAATGCATAGAGTATATTGTAAACCTTAAACAACTATATGAATGGAAATAATCATTATTATAACTACCCCACAATAATTACCTCCTCAAAGAATAACCCATTCTCCATGCTAGATATGTGTGTATGTATATGTGTGTGTGAAAGTAGGAGAATACCAGTGCCTTGAAAGCACTATGCTGGCTATGAAGGTCTGTCAGGAACCTTAAAACATTAAAACATTGATATCTTTTCATTCCATGAATTGGGCTAGCATGGTAATCAGCATTGCGCACCTGTATGTGAAAGTCAAAGAAATAGAGGCGATGACATTGGATTGTTGGCTGGCTCCACCTGAAGCCATCTGCTGACCAACTTTCTATGGAGGATAGGAAAGTAAATAGTGGCCCTTTGTTTTCTTTTATAACAAGAAGCAAGACAGAAAGGAACAAAACAGAAATACCCATGCCATACCTGCTAGAAATGCTTCAGTGCAATCGATGCTGATTGCTAAAGCAGACAAAACACAAGCACACCTGAAATAGTTGGAAAAGAATACTTTCATGATATACCAGTACCGTAGCATAACTGAACTATAGGTCAGTGTCAGCAGTTCTAGGCAAAGGCTCATACTGCTTTTTGCCAATAGTACCAGAGCTCCAAATCACACAGCATCATATCGCTGATGAGGTTACAGTGGAAATAAAGCTGGAGTTGTACTTAGGATGTTGTCAGGGAACTTACAGAGGAGGACCTTACATCTTAATCCTTTTATTCCACCTCCAAAAGCAGTAATTTTACCCACTTATGCAACACACCACAGAATATTAAATATAAAAGAATAATAGTGGGATAGTGAATTGCCCTTGAGATGTTTCTATTAGAACTTCCTCAAAAAGATGAGAACTTTCAAATCTTCATCCTCATCTTCATCATCATCACCATCCCTATAGCACTTTAAGGTTTGCAAAGCCCTTTATGCATGTGATCTCATTTGATCCTCACAAGTAGTTGCTTATATTAATCCCCATTTTATAAATGAAGAAATGAAGCCAAAGTGAGGTTAAATGATTTTGTGCAGAGATGCACACCTACTAAATATCTAAAGGGAAATTTGAACTCTGATCTTCCTAAATCCAAGCCTGAAACTCTGTTCCCTGTATCACCTATCAGCATGATAACATTCACATAATACTTTAGTACTTTATTATTACATACTTATCTCATTTGAGTTTCACAACTTCATTATGTTCTTAGATTCCTCTATCTTGTTTTATCTTTGTACTTCAAGTGCCTAGCACAATGCTTTGTATAGAATAGATGTTTAACAAATATTTGTTGTTAATTCCCTCCAAAATTGTTTGACACTTCCATACCTGATTATATATTTTCCCACTAGAATATAAACTCCTTCAAGGCAGGGGCTATTTCATTCTTATCTTTTGTATGCACATAAAATTAGGAGCTTAATAAATATTGCTTGAATGGATGAATGAAACTGAATAAAAAGTAATAGGCTGAAAATTTATAGCATCATAGATACAGATTTGTAAAGGACCTTAGAGGTCATTGAGTCCAAACCTCTCTTTTTTTTTTTACAAGTAAGGAAACTGAGACCAAAAGAGAGTAAGTGCTTTGTCTAGAGCCTTGCAGCTAGGAAATATATGAGGCAGAATTAGAACTCAGGTCTTCCTAACTTTTAAGTCTCTCACTCTACCCACAATGCCATCTACAGGACAAGTCAAAAGAGGAGAGAATAAGAATGGACTAACAAACTGGCTAGATGGCATAGATGTGGTAACAGATGACCAAGACTACAGCAATCAACAATCTTCAGTGAGAATCATAAATGTTAAACTCCATTCTAATCAGGAATACCTCTAGTGTAAACCCTTTTACATCTCCACAGTTTAACTTGAAAACCAGAAGAATTGGGAACAAATGCCCAAAGCAAGGATAGGGAACTTGTGGCCTCAGGGCTATTGTGTAGGATTTTAGGTCTTGCATATGCCCCTTTGACTGAGTCCAAGTTTACAGAACAAATCCTTTTATTAAGGGGATTTGTTTTGTGAAGTTTGCATTCAGTCAATGGCTGCACTTGAGGAACTAGAGGACCATGTGTTGCTTCAGGCCACAGGTTCCCCTCCACTGGTCCAGAGGATTTTGAGAGCTAGGAACAAAATATTTTTATTGATCCCTCTTTAAGTTTTGGGGACAATTCATCTGTTTAGAATTGATCAAATGGGCATCAAGGATGAGAAACAAAATTGGTGACCTCAAAAAGATCAACCGCATTATCTTTTCCTTAAGAACAATCTAAGTAACTGATAACAAAAGATTGATTTTTTTATATCTCCCCCATAATTATATTCAATTATATCGTCTATCACAGGAAAAGTGGCCACAATTCTGGAATTTCTTTTAAATTTATAATCAACCAAATCCATCTTGCTGGCATGCCTGAAAACTATCCTTTTATCTTAATGTGGAGATGAACTTTATGAACCTTAGTTATATAAAAGAAAAACAAGCAGATGCACTTTTGTTCAAGCTCCAGGGAGTGATGGATGTTGGACTGAGTTTTGCACTTTGATAGACAGAAATAGGTGGGCTAGAGAGAAAAGTGAGGCTAGAAATCTGAAGACGTGGGTTCTGGCCCAAGCTAATTAGTCCTTGACTTCTAATTACCTTCCTAAGTTTCATTTCCCTAATTAGTAACAGGAGGGGCATTGGATCCAGTGATTTCTAAATTCCTGTCAAACTTGCATGGCTATTTCTTCCTCTCAAGGAGTATTCCAACCTCCCCACAGAGTTGCTCTGAACTCTTGGTCCCCATTTAGGCAAATAAAGCAGCTTTGTTTGATGAGGGACAGAGACAAGAGGAAGGCAAAATTAATTAATGATAATGATAACATTAAAGTTTGCAAAGTATTTCACATAAATGATCTCACTGAATCCTCCTCACAGTTCGGTGATGTCGGTTCCATTATCTTCATGTTAGAGATACAAAAATTGCGGCCGATTTTAAGTAACTTGACCACAGTTATCCAGCTAGTAATTGTCTAAGTCAGGATTCAAATGCTTCCTCACTCTCAGGCTGGCGCTCTATGGACTATACAACATAATTTGCTCCCCTTGTTTCTTTTTGTAATAAAATGAGAATTATTAGTTCTAATAAGGGGCAGTTCTTTGACACTTATAGAAAGGGGTTTGGAGCTGCCATTGATCTATTTTGCTATTGCCATCTGGAAAGGAAAATGGCTTAACCTTTGAATCTGTTTGACTGATGGTTCTCTCAGGCAAAAGAAATTGAATTTTGATTTATAGGATAAGCAGTAAATTTGCTGGTGGGGAAATATGTGTGTGTGGTGTGTGTTGTGCTGTGTGTAATGTTTGAAACTTGAATTTAATTGGAATTAAGCCTTTGAGGATATGTCATTTATTCTATGTGTGGCTTCCTTTTAGTTTAATATCTCCTTCACTTAAAATATAGAAAAACAGAGACTGGAGGGATGCAGTGACAGATTGGTTCATGCAATTTATTCAGATAATAATGAGGGACAATAATGCAAACTGTTGATTTTTTTCCCTCTGGTTCCTGCAGCCCAGATGTTTTGAATAGGCTCCAGTGATTTCCTCCTCTGCCTAGGGTTAAAATTTAATCTTCTTAGCCTAACAATTAAGGCTTCCTATAATCTGTTTCAAATCCACATTTCTAACTTTATTTTTCATCATTGCTCAACATAAACCCTTGCTTCCCTCCAGGCTGGTCTCTTCATTGGCCCTCAAATGCTTCATGCTCATCCTTGTCCCATGCCTTCACTTCTTTCACTCACTTTGCCTACATAGATTGCAACTACCACCTCTCTACCATGACCATCACAATTTGTCAACATCTCTCTTAGAGTTCCCAGAGTTGAACACAGCATTCCAGGTTGTGGTCTGACGCACTCGCTACTTAATAACTGAAAATTCACTGGATGTGCTTCACCAAAAGGCAATTCCCTTTGGGACAGGTAGCACTTTAAGTCATTATCAGTCATAAACACTTGTCCTTATGGGTGTGCAAATCCATCATAGAGCTAAAGATAAATAAGAGATCTGGGATTCCTGAACTCAGAAGTTAAATGTTGAGTACTTGCTAGGGGGTAGAGAGGTAGTGACTTCTGTTGTGCCTCATACCCTGTCATCTTGGGATACTGCTACAAGGCTGGCACTAGAGTTCAACCTCACTTAGAAATTTGGCTATTTACTATGGACCTGAGGACCACGTCTCTTTCTCCGTTAACTGTTGACAAGTTAGCTATTATGAATAATCTGTGTGACCAGGGGTAGGTTAGAGTGAATCCAGAGATTATAGCCCTCCCTATAGTAAAATTGGAAAGGCCCTAATAAGCTCCCACCAAAGTTTTGCTGTTAATACCTAAAATTCATCCTGAAGCAGTGAAACCAGATTTGGAATCAGAGTATCCAGATTCAAATCCTAAATCTCCCACTCATACTACCTATGGGGCTTTGGTGAAGTCACTTAATTTCTTTGGTCCTCAATTTTCTCATCTGTAAAATGAGTTTAGCCAAATGATTGCTAACTTCACTCCCAACTCTAAATCTGTGACCCTCCCCTTCAAGAATACCTCCTCATTCAAATCATGCTCTCCCTGGAAGGAGTAATATTTAGTTACCAGACATGGCTCTGAAAGGTCAGAAAACTGTAATGTACCTGGTTTGGAGTAAAGGATTACTACCACCTAGCCTGTCTTCTTCAAGCAGTGCACAGACACAGGTTCCCAATGGCAAGATTGTCATCAAGATATACTGACTTTATTCAATTAATGTTTCCTATAATACAAAGTATTATAAGATTTAAGTGTATTATTAAAATCATGGCAATATGCACAAGGAACGTTTTATTTCAAAGTAAACTAATATAACTAAATAAATAACCAAATAACTAAAAGTGCAATAAGTCAAAATTTATTTTACTGTGCATAAATACATAATAATACAATAATACAATGCATGAAATGTTATATAAATCTTTTTTAAAGCAGTCATCTCTGAATCAATACGTTGTGAAAGACAAAACAGCCATGTTCTACTATGACAAAGTTAGAAGTCTGCACATCCATTCTTTGGTCTATTTCATGTCCATAAAATTTTGTTTTTCTTGTTCATTTTTTCAGTTGTATCTGACTCTTCATGATCCTTGTTCATGGAATTTCCTGGCAAAGATACTGGAATGGTTTGCCACGTGCAATCCACTGTATAAACAGTGGATTAAGGCAAACAGAAGTTAACTGACTTGCCCAAGGTCACATCTGAGACCAGATTTTGAATTCAGGTCTTTCTGACTCCAGGCCCCACACTCCATCCATTGAGCCATCTGGTTACCTCCATAAAGAGAACTAGACTTTCATTGTTGGTGGTGGCAGAGAATTCCTTACAAAGAACTGGCAAACCATTTTTGTTGTTGTTTATTCAGTCATTTCTGGCTCTTTGTAACCTTATTTAGGTTTTCTTGGCAAGGATACTGGACTGGTTTGCCATTTCCTTCTACAGCTCATTTTACACATTAGAAAACTTGAGACAAACAAGGTTAAGTGACTTGCCCAAGATTGCATAGGCCATAAATGAATGAGGCTAGATTTGAATTCAGATCATTATGACTTCCTGCACTCAATCCATAGTACCACCTACCTGTTCTCCATAATATAGACATATATGCTTTTTTCTCTTTCATATGTGTGTATACATATATATGTGTGTGTGTTTGTGTGTATGTATACACACATATCCACACACAAACATATATACATATACACGTACAACTACACACATATATTTATATACATATATGTACACATATTCACATACATAAGATAGGACACATATGTAAAATTCTTTCCTTTAAAAAATTATTTCAAACCACCTCACCAGAAACTGAAAAAAAAAATGCATCAAATAAATAGATAACAAACTTACTTCAAAGGAAAGGAATTATAGGTTTGATATGTCATTGTGGTGTGACCATAGTTATCTGGGCATCTTTGGGAGCTCTTCTTTCTGAAATCAGAGCAGCTAGTACTCTCTTGATTTGCCTCAATGACAAATTTTATCTTTCAAAAGATAGATAAATCAAAGGAAAAACTTCTATTTTAGACTTAATTCTCACCAACAAGGAAAAATTGATTACTGGAATAGAAATGATAGGAACTTTGGGAATAAGTGATTTCTCCTTAGAATCTGTGAGAGAAAAAATAGATATCCAAGTACACCATAATATGTACCTTAGATTCAGGGAAGGAAGATTTCACTGGGTCTAGAGAAAGCACAAGTAACTACATGAACTATGTGAACAATAGTTCTATGGGTAAGTCATTCCAAGAAAGATTGACATTTTGAAGGCTCAAATAGAAACAGTTCCAAAGAGGAGAAAGGTAGAGAGTTGTATTAAAAGGTAAATCTATATTCGTGTTTAACCACCTAGATTAAAAGAGAGAGAGAGAGAGAGAGAGAGAGAGAGAGAGAGAGAGAGAGAGA
>NW_027186372.1:21856512-22039140 GCF_028583685.1 Petaurus breviceps papuanus
AGAGAGAGAGAGAGAGAGAGAGAGAGAGAGAGAGAGAGAGAGAGAGAGAGAGAGAGAGAGGGGAGAATGGAAGCACCCACAGGTAATAGAGGAGGAATACAAAAGCATGATTTACTTTCAAAAGAATTTCAGGTGTGCTAGCTCTCAGAATGACCTGATGCTAGTGAGAAAAGCTAAGGAGAGCAAAAAGGTGTTTTTTAAACTATATTGAGGAAAGGAGGAGGAACAAAGAAAATGTGGATTGCTTCTCAGAGCTCTTGAATTCTTATTTTGTTTCTTTCTGCTTTCCCTAGCAAATAGAATGATCTTTGAACTAGAAAAGACATGAATATGAAACTAAATCTAAGTGAGCTTAGGAAGATGGTAAGAAAATATCAAGCTATCCTTGATGAATTCAAGTCACTAGATGCCCACAAACTACCAGAAGGTACTGGAAGAACTGAAAGATTTAATTGCTAAACCATCATCACTAACACTTAAAGAGTAGTAAACAAGAGAGCTATGGCAAAATAGCAGAAGAGCAGGAGTTATTCCGATATTAAAAAACAAAAGTGGATGGAGTCTATGAACTATACTCCAGTGAGATTGGCTTTGAGTTTTAGTAAAATTCTAGAGTATACTACTACAGGAATGTTCTCACATATCTGCTAATGGAAGCAGTGGTCCCAGAATCAACATGGCTTCATAAGCAACTGGTCATATCAGGTTCCCCTCAATTCCTTTTTTTTTGTCTTTTTTTTTCTTTTGTTCAATCCATTTATTTGTCATATAGGCGTGAAAAGTTATTTCAAATAACAGATGTTGGAGAGGATGTGGGGAAACAGGCACATTAATGGTGGACCTGGGAATTGGTTCAGCCATTTTGGAAGGTGATTTGAAATTACACCCCCGAAGTTACCAAACTATACATATTCCTTGACTCAATTCCTTTTTTGGGGGCAAGGTCATTAAACTTATCAATCAGGGACATTCTATAGATATAATCTGCCTAAATTTTATCAAAATATTTACAAAGTCAAGCAAATCATGTGGACAAGATGGAATGATATGGTCTAGACAGCAGTATTATTAGGTAGAACTAAAATCAGTTGGTTCATTGGACCTAAAGAGTAGTCATTTATGGTTGAGTGTTAGCTTAGAAGGAGGTCACTATCAGAGTGTTCTGGGCATCTATGCTGGGTGCTTAGTTATTTAGCATTTTTATCAGTGATTTGAATATAGATATAGATGACTTGATCAAATTTGCAAAAAAAAAACAAAGCTGGGAAGACTATCCTGACACACTGGATAACAGAGTCAATTACCAAAAAAATGAATAAATCTTAATAGATGAAGGGTTAATGAAATATTAAAGATCTTCCCTGTAAATTTTAGGCCTACATGACTAACTATGTTGTCCTTTCTTCTTGGAACAGGGGCCGAATTCCCAGGACTAAAAGATCAGATTATACCTGGCTGATTTCTCTTCCTGGAGGGGTTAGCCACCCTTCTAGGAATATATAGTATCTATCTTGTTTTCTTTTGACACATATGTTTTGCCACATCGATCATAGAAATTTTACTCCTTTGAACTGTGACCCAGTCCACAGCCACAACACATTGGGTCTTGTGCTGAGTCAGTCAGATACTAAGTTACATATGGCTCCTGCGCCCAGCCAATCAGGTGCAAAGTCAACTACGGCCCTGGCACTGAGCTTTGAAACTGGATATAATCTGGAAAAATTGATATTTTTCTTTGGGATCTCACTAGTGGATAGGACACTCTGCCTGAGGTGTTTCCAGCCAGAATTCTGGGAGCTGAAATCAAGGGGTCCCCCAGCATGTGGACCCAGATGTCAGTGCTTCCCTGGTTTAGTGAGGTATGTAAATATTTCTATTATTCTGTTAAGCTTCATCTTTGTATTTCTCTATTTCTTTAATACTCCATTATATTGTTCTTGTGTGTAGAATAAATGTTATGCTGATTCTAATTTGGTGTGAAGAATAGGTATTATACTGTGCAAACTGATTTTAAAAAATAGTTAAAGCAGCTGCATGTATCTCCTTAACGATACAACAGGCTAGAATGTTGGGTAATAAACAATAAGATGACATTTAACAGGGATAAATGTCAAGTCTTACACTTGGGTTCTAAAAATCACTTTCACAATTAAATTATTAAAAGGCATGGCTAGATAGCAGCCATTCATCTGAAGAAGAATAACTTATTTTAGTGGGCTGCAAGATGAATATGACACAACAATGTGATTCAACAGCCTAAGTATTTAAAGCAATCATGAGCTTCATTGAGAAAGCATAATGTTCAGTATGAGGGAAATGACTGTGTCACTGCAATCTGTCATGGTCAGACTGTATCTGGGTTACAGTATTTGATTCCAAGTGCAGAAATTTAGGAGCAATATTAGTAAGGTGGAGAGTATCTAGAGGATGGCAACTAGGATGGCAAAGAGGCTTGAAGTCATTTCCCAAGAGGATCACTGGGAATAACTTGGAATGTTTTAGTTCACAGAAGAGAAGATTGATGAGGGACATAGTAGTTGTGTTTTAAGTATTTGGCAGGCTGTGGAAAAGGAATTAGATTTGTTCTGCTGGTCCCCAGAGAACAGAACCAAGAACAATGGACTGAAGTTGCAGAGAAGAACATTGAGGTTTGATAGAAAGAAAAATTACCTAACAATTAAAGTTTTCCAAAAGCTGAATGGGTTCCTTCAGGAGGAAGGTAGTTCTGGCTCCCTAGAGGTCTTCAAGCAGAGGTGACTAGATAGATAGACAAACAGAGATAGATAGATAGATAGATAGATAGATAGATAGATAGATAGATAGATAGATAGATAGATAGATAGACAGACAGACAGACAGACAGACAGACAGCCATTATTAATCACTTACGTGCCAGGCACTGTGCTAAGAGCTAAGAACAGACATACAAGCAAGCAAAAAAGTTCCTGCTCTCAAGGAACTTACATTCTAATAAGAGAACAAATCATAAAAGTGGGAGTTAGAAAGAGGGGGATGAGGAGTAAGGGGACTATCAGGGAAGTAAGGAATTATCGTGGAAGAGGTACAGAGGTCTTGTTCTGGATACAATAAGGTGAAAGATTTGAACCCTGTAGGCAGAATCAAATTTTATAGCTGAGAAGGTGCAGCATAGGTGGGCATTATGTCCCAAGAATAGGTGGCATAGTTTGAGATATGTTATAAAGGGAGTTAGACTACACAGCTTCTGAATCCCTTTCTGACTCTGATATTCCATGAAGTACATCAGGAAAGTTTCCACAGAAAAGGATGAGAGATTTTGTAGAACAGATAACTTATTGCTGGAATTATTGGGAATAATTTTCATGAGGTAAGTAACCCTTAAGCTAGGCCTTGAAAGAATAATGCCTAATAAATATTTTGCTAAATTTCAATAACCTAAAGCTCCTTCAGGATCCTGCATGATTCCCGTGTAAAAGGGAAAATATTCTCTCCTTACCCAAGAACTTCATTGTTCTTGTTGTTTTTTATGTCGAGTTGTGTCTGACTCTTTGTGGCCCCATTTGGGGTTTTCTTGACAAAAATGCTGGAGTGATTTGCCATTTCCTTCTTCAGTGCTCTAGGAAACTTTCAAAGACTGAAAGTTGCAAAGAAGGTGCCAACCTGCATTGATAAAGGCAGTTTCCTCACCTGGAAGTTCCCTATAATAATGAAATTACAGATCCAGTTCCTACCCATATTCCTCATGTGGCACTTATTCTGAGTCTTGAAGGAAGCCTGGAGTTTTAAGAGACAGAAATTATGAGGGCATGCATTCTAGGTAAAGAGGACAGTCTAACCAAAGGCACTGAAGTAAAAGGAGTCTGATCTATGACCAAGGAATGAGTTAAAGAGGAAGATCAAGTAAAAGCTGGAGCAAAGGCCCCAGGGTGCTGAGTCCTTCCCCTTTCCCCTTCACACAGGCTGAGCATTGTTTTTGTTAGGTGGTTTATTACCCACCAGGCCTCAAAAAGCATCTTTGACAAAATGCAGTTAGAAGCAGCCTGAAGGAGTAGAGAGGTTGCTGTCTGAATAGTTCAGTTGCAGAGTATTTATCACGTCGAGAACATTAAACTAATCTGTCCCATTAGAGAAAGAGCATCACGGCAGCCTAAAGGAAACTTTCATGAAGCTTTTTAATTTGATACCGAAAGCAAGGATAAAAAAGCAAAAGCAAAAATTTAGATTAGACAAAAAAAAAGACCCCTGATAAAAAGTCTGTTTCTCCGTGTCCTCCTTTAAATAACAGTGATTCCTACCCAAAATGTCACCATGGACCGTCCAGGTAATTTTCACATGCTAGATTCTATTGGTACAACAAAAAGTCATTTCACCTTCAATAGTAGTTAGTGATATTTCAGTAGAGTGTTTTATTTCTTTATCTTTCTTCCATGCACTTAACACAGGCCACTGAACATAGAAACTGCTTAATGAATGTCTGAAGAAAGAAAAAAAATGAGAAAGAAAGGCAAGCAGGCAGGGAGGGAAGGAGAAAGTAGGGTGGAGACAAAGGAAGAAGGCCAACAGGCATCAATTGTAGTTAAGGGCTTAAAGGAATATCAGAGTCAAGTGAGAGAAATGACTCTAATAGATTCTAGAAGTGTTCAGGTATTGCAGAGTTACCTACTTTCCCAAAGCGGGTATAATAGATTCCCATAATTCCAAGCAGAGTGACCTTAAGCAAAGGAGAGATAAGGTCAACTTGCACATTTGCATATGTGTGCATACAGACATGTATACCTGTACACACTCACATGAATGTATATGTGTATTTATACAATGGTATAAATCTATGTGTATATGTATATATACATATATACACATGCATACACACTTGACCATCATGTTACCCTACCCTCACCACTGGATTGTCATGATGCCAGAAACTTATAACATTTTTGAAAGAAACATCAAACTTATCTGGGAGAGTCAGCATTTTAGCCATTATCAGCCACTGACTTCTTAGCTTCCATTTTTTATGAAAATAATCTGAGCACAGAACTTAATCTTCAGGAGTATGAGATAGTAATAGAATGTTTTGATTGTGTAAGTGAGGGAAGGAGTTGGGGGAGAATTCCCTAAAACAACTAATATAGCACCAATGCCACTTAATATTTGTACAACTTCTTTGTCATCAAAAGTGCCTTCAAATGCATTATCTCAAGTGATCCTCATGACAGCCCTCAAAGATACATGAGTCAGTTAATCATTCTCTCTATTCAACAGAAGAAACTGATGTGTCAGAGTTCCAGTGACTTGCCTAAGGCCACCTAATAACTTATGGGCAAAGATCTGAATAGAATGCAAATCTACAGACTCTCAACTCAATGTTTTCAAAAGGAGCAAATTTGCTTAGGTCCCATCTACGGATGTGGTAAAGTCCAATGTGTATTGACCTTTTCAGAGAGAAATTAAAAAAAAAAAAGTTATGGTACTGCTTTTGATGGCATCTACTAATTGATTCTTTAAATCTAAACCAGTTGCTAACATTCCCTGTGTCAATGAATCCACAGAGACACAATAAAAATAGTTAATTTACTTGTTTAATGATCCAATCTAGATTACCACCACCTAGATGACTGTGAAAAGGCAAAGGCCCTCCATGTTGTTAGACTCACAAAAGCTCAGAATGCGTGGGGGACCTCAGATGCCATCCAGTCCAATTTACCACTAAATGCACCAGGCCCTTCTATTAGCATCTCTGACAGATTGTCTGTCTACATCTAGACTCTACACCTGACAGGTGGTCATCCTACCCACTGTCTCTGGGGTGCTTACATTCATGCCTTCCTCATCTTCACCTCTTACAATGCCTACTTTCCTTCAAAGACTCAGAAGTGTAACCTCCTATGTGAAGCCAATTAAAACCCTTTCTTTCAACCCAAATTACATATGCATATATACAATCATACATATCTACATACATGTATACACTCATACATATATATGTGTGTATATAACACACATACATAAAATTTGCTTATCTGTGAATATTTTTCCCTCAGTAGAATATAAACTCCTTGAGGGTAGGTATTATTTTGTTTTTATCTTTGTGGCTTTCACAAAATCGTACTCTGAGTGGTACAACTCGGTGGCACAGTGGGGAGCACCAGTCCTAGAATCAGGAAGACACAGCTGTGTTCAAATCCGATTTCAGAAACTTTCTGACTGTGTGACCCTGGGCAAATCACTTTAACCTCTGTATGCCTCAGTTTCCTCATATGTAAAATGGGGATAATAATAGCACCTGCCATGCAGGCTTGTTGTGAGAATCAAATAAGATAACTGCAAAATGATTAGCATAACACCTGGCACACAGTAAGAGCTTCGTAAATGTGAGCTATTATTACTATTATTATTACGGTGTGGTGGTAAGCCTAGATTCACAGCTCAGGATCTCAATGCCTCTTTCCTCGATTACTGAAATGGCCTTGTAACTGGTCTCCCTGCCTTGTCTCTTGTCCTCCTTGTCCATTTCACACAATACTGCCAAAGCAATTTTCCTTACATGTAAGCTGACCGTGTTACTTCTCTACTCAATCAACCTCTATGACTCCTGATTATCTGTACAATAAAATATAAACTCTTCAGCCTCTAAAGCTCTGTGTAACCTGACCCCAACCTATCTTTCCATACTCCTTGGATATTTTTCCCCCTCCAACATTCTGCCATCCAGCCAATCTGGCCTTTTTTCCTTTCTTCATACACTGGCTACCTTGCCCATCTGGAAGGCATTCCATCTTTGCCTCTGCCTCATATAATTCTCTCCTATCCAGACTCATTTCAAGTACCACCTTCTATACCAACCCTCCTGAATCTGCTATACAACTGCTAATACTCTTCCCCCAAACTACCTTTCAGTTAATTATTTTGTATTTATTTGTGCTTGCTGTTTATTTATTATAGAAAGGCATAAAATACCACCTTAAAGTTATCTTTGATCCATACATTAAAATAATTTAAGAGTCTTTGAAAGACATAATGATACATACAAACCTATTCAAATATGCTCTGATCACAAACCTCAGGCAAGAAATAAAACAGGGACATGTATGTTCATTAAAGGAATTCATTATTGTGAGAGGGGACAACCAATGATCAAATAGAAGTGAGTCTGTTTTATAGCAAAGTCCTCCAGATACTCCTGTTTATCAGTAACATTTATAGTTTGCATCAAGCCTCCCTGAAAAGATCCATAAACTTGAAGAGTTGTGCCTGACCCTCCACACAAAATGGTCTTCAAGAGATGCGCCATGGTCAGCAGCTACATTCCCCATAGCGTGAAAATAACACAGTAAGTAACCTTGTGTTTACTTGGTGTACTGTAATGCCAAGCAAAGGCAACTTCCCAAGGTTCAAAATGCCAGCATAGATGCTCTCCATTTTATTCAGTGACAAATTAAGAACAGAGAAGATCAAAATATGACATCATTAAAAATACAGCATTTACTAAGTGTGATTCAATAATCTCCAAGTACTACCCCACCCCAGAACCTTAAATTCATTCAATCAATTACAAAGTCCCTGTTCTAAATACTACTCCACCCCTAGGCTGTACCTTCATTCAGTCCATCACAAAGTCCCTCTTCTCAAATGGAGATTAGTTTCCAATCATAAGTACATTCATTTGTTCAATCATAGAACAGAAAAGGTCAAAAGTTCCCCACCCCTGGATCACAATTGAATCTACCCCAGAGTTACAACAAGTTTAAGCACAGCACTTAAAACCCAAATGGAGATCTTTTCTTCATCTTGACACAAGGCAAGTTCTCAGCAATCTTTGTTCCTGGGGAGACAAGGCTTAGCAAGGCCACAAGATACATTGCCAGTCTCTTCATTAATTCATCCTCTATCTGCAGAACAGTCCTAGGACCCCTGAAAACATTAGCAAAACCCCCTCCCAGGATTTCTGTAAACATACACAAGAAAATCCTTCTTCAGGGCTTCTCAACCAACAGAAAGGTTCCCAGACCCCTGCAACAACAGCACTGCCCTTCACCAGTGGACAACATTCACTCTCTGTCTGCAGGACAGTCTCAGGAGCTCTTAACCAACAGCCAGGTTCCAGACCTTCTGCAACAACAGGACTGTCTTTCACCAGTGGACAAATCTGGCAAAACAACATCAAAACAGACAGACAAAGTAGCAAAACAGCCATGTCTCCTCAGTCCTTGGCAGCTCCGCGGGCAGGTCTCAAAAGTCCAGGGCAATTCAAAGTGGCCCTCAGCAACCCTCTCAGTCTCTCTCTGCCTCCAAAAAGGGTGCTGCTTCCAAAAAGTTCTTCTGCCTCTCTCTTGTATCTCTCCAAATCTATGTCACCAGCTCCTCCCAGTTCAGCCCTCTCTTTTCACTACAACGAGTCCATCCCACAAGTGGGATTAACAAGCTCTGGGTTTTAACACAATCAAACCAAAAACCAAGCCAATACAGGGGAATCTTTAAATGCCATTACCATTACACTTGATTCCTCTTTAATTAGCGGTATCAAGGATATACTTTTTTTTTCCCTTACAAAATTCTAAACTTAATAAATGAGTATCCCCACAAACAATGCAGCAGAGAATTGCACATGACACTAGGATATATTTCCACAGACGGCTGACCTCATTAAGGGTGAAGGAGCGCAGCCTTTGCTCCATTATGTGCCAGTTCATTTCCTCAAGGTACTTGTCTCCTAGTCCTACGTAGACCTCTCTGTTAACGTAGCATATGCAGACAGAGATCATTTGTTTTAATTGTCCCATCTCCATACTTTTACACTTTGTTTGGTGAGTTCTCTCTGCTCCCCAAATCTTGATTTCTATTCTGGGCTTCTCAGAATTTTAATTGATGAGGAGATGGGTACAGTGGCTGCTATTATTCAGGTGTTTTCAGTCATGTCTGATATTTTGTGACTCCATTTTGGGCTTTCTTGACAAAGATACTGGAATGCTTTTCAATTTTCTTCTCCATTTTTCAGATGAAGAAACTGAGGCAGTAAGGGTTTTTTTTTAAATAGTAAAATTTTTTATAATAAAAGTAACTTGCCCAGGGTCACAATAAGTGTCTGAGGACAGATTTGAACTCAGGAAAATTAGTCTTTCTGACTCCAGGCCCATCACTGTCCACTGTGCCACCTAGCTGTAGTGGAAGTTACACTAACTTTGGAGTCAAAGGACTCCATATTTGATGAACATCAAATACTAGTTCTGTTATTTTGTTAACTTTGTCATCATCAGCACATCATGAAATGTCTCTAGCCTAGTTTCTGCATCTTTAAAATGAGGGAGTTAGAAGAATGACCCCAAGATTCCTTTCAGCTCTAAATCTTGGAGACTAGGCAATATCTCTGCATCCATACGCTTCATGATCTTGATTTTAAGGGGCTTTTGTTGTTTGTTGGGATTTTTAAAAATTGGTTATGGCCTTGTTTAAGAGGTGGTCCCAGCCTACCCCTTCATGGTCTTTCCATAGTCCTCCTTGGCCCCTCTGACAAAGTCCATTAATATTGCCAAACAAGCCTCAGTTTATAGCCATATTTTAGCAGATGATATACACATTTATTTCTATGGATAGGTAAGGTGGTACTATCTCCCAAATGGGTAATTACTTTTGTCATTGTTATCAGATGCACATTTCAGCAGCAGCAGCAGCAAGTTTTCCCAATGTAAAGAAATGAATGAAGATGCATTTATCCAGTGCACAATATGAGGAAGGCACTGTTTATAGGATAGAATGTAATGTTTATACAAACAAATGTGGACTGGAATACTAAATGGTACTTCCTGAGGAATGGTGATCCTACCTATGTAACCATACATAAGTCACATAGCCTGTCTGGGTTTTATTTCCTCATCTATAAAATAAAGAGATTGTAATAAATGATCTCTAAGGTCCCTTTCATCTTTAAACCTATGATATCTGCTCTATAACCTGGTAACTTTCCATGAATTGAGGCTCAAACATTTACCTTTCAGGACATCTTAGTATGGCTTCCTGATGCCTAAATCAATGCTAAATCTGCTCTTTCTGAATCTTCTTTGTTCCTTGTCAAATAACCAAGCCCGCTGTCCCTTTGTGATGCAGGAATACATTTTTATGCCTTTGGAGACAGAACTGGAGAACTTTCTGACAGCTCCTGTGCATGGCAGTCATTCAAATAATTAATTCTCAATTACCTGAAGGTATATGAATACCTTTTCCCTTTGGAAAGGATGGAACTGAAGTGGGTATTTATGCAAATGCAGGGTCTAAAGAAGCTTCCAAGGTTTCTGATAATACTTGGTAACTATCCCAGGTTTTTTGTTTTAGTTTGTTTTGTTTTTTAACAGAGCTTTCATAGTCCCTTCATTCGGAGTTTCAGTTACAGAAACATGATCTCCCACATATTTCCAAGTTAAAAGCACAGCCAGTCTCCCAACCCACCCAAGGAGTATCTCTTATTTCTTATAGTTTCTGTCACCAATGACTTCAAGCTTTAGTTAAAGGGGGAGGGGATGGACAAACAAGGATCTTGCCTTGAGTTTTGCAAGGGAAGCAACCTTTTGGGTCAGATTTCTCTTTTTTAATCCTGAAGTTAAATGCAATTCTCACTTTATGAGAAAGGATTGGAGATAAGATTGAAGTAAAGATCCTTTGACTCTTCAATCACACATCTCTAAGATAGAGACAGTCTAGATTCTGCTGTGTTGTGGGAGGGAGAGGAAGACAGAGACAGAGAAAAATAGAGAATCAGGAAGATTCCTTTACCCAAAGTTCAAACACTATGTAAGTTACCCCAGGGAAAATCTCTTAACCTTCCAGATCCTCAGTTTCCTTATCTGTACTAGATAATCTTCATGGTCACTCCCAGACCCAAATTTGTGATTCCTAGAATGCCAGTCTTTAAAGAACCTGAAAACTTACTTTGCTCTCCCTTCTACCCACTTCCCATGCACATATATACTGAAACAGAGCAGTCAGTGGTCTACTCCAAAACTTTGTTTCTTGCTTCAAACAAAGGCCTTAAAATTGCATGACTTCCAGACCAATCACGGACAAGTTTGATCACCTAAAGTTGAACTATTTTGGTGACTATGATATGCCCTGAAATAAGGTTGTCATTGAGAATAAGCAGCCAAATATATTTTGTAAGATAAAAAAAAAAAGGGAGGGGGAGGTTCATGGACTCTTCCACACTAAGAAGGTAATATCTTACTCAGCAATATTTTAAATAATATTTTAAGTCTTCAAAATTATCCAGAAACAGTCATTCTACTAGCTAGTAAAATATTTTATGCAAACATAGATCCCCAGAACCAGCCTTTTCCTTTTTATCCAACCTTTGTCCTTATTGATGAATATGCATTCTCCACTCTAGTCAAGGTAGCATCCCTAAGGCAATATTGATTCTTACTTTTATTCCTTATTTTGTTTCACCACATTTGCTTCACCTCTCTGCCTCTACTCTTGTTTTCTCATCCAAGTCCTATTTATTTTCCAAAGTTCAGCTAAATCCATTCCCATAAAACTTCCCCAACTACTTTAGTCAGCATGGCATGCTGGAAAGGCCACAGGATTTAAATTCCAAAGACCTGGGTTTGAATTTTGTCTTTGTTACTTTTACTACCTGTGTGTAAAGCCAAACATGAGCAGCTTTTCAGAGGACTGCTGCTGTGAACAGCTTCAAGGTTCTGATTACACAGTATATTGAACTCTCCATTTATTCAGTAACAAACTAAGACAAAACATTCACAGAACATCAAAATACAGCATTCACCATGTTATGGCATATGAACTTATCACTAAAATAGCCACATAGTTTTCAACAAAGTGGTTACATAGTTTTCAACAATATACACACTAGTAGTGGCAAATACCCTGGTATAACCAGCATGGCTGCTAGCACAGGTTCTTAGATTTGCTTTACTAGGAAAGGGGTCAAAATTCTTTTTTTAATCACATTCACTAGTTCAGGGGAAAAGTCAGCAAACTAAACTTCATAGAAAATACAAGCAGAGAAATAAAGACTAGACAGGGCTTCTGTCTGAGAAACTAGCACATATCAACAGACAGATCCAACTGTCGAACCAAGGCAATACATACATAGTTACCAGAGAGAGAAGCACCAACATGTGGGTTTTTCAAAGTGGGTGTATTGAGGGGGGGGGGCATCCTAAACAGATACACAGAGTCTCAACTGGCCAAATTACAGGAACATGCTTCCAATGAGTGAGCCCCAATGTAAAACCTCATCTCAGAGTGCGTGTGTGTATGTATGTATGTATATATATGTGTGTGTGTATATATATACATATATATACATATATATGTATACCCTTCTTCAGAGCCAGAAGGCATCACAACCTTCCTACTCAGTTCCTAATTAGAAATTAGCAAAAGGTCTGAAAGCCTTCCCACAAGCATACCTCCCCTAAGCACACTTCCCTTAATGAGCTCCACCTGAGGCCTATAATGGGCTGTGAAGATCTTAAATCCCATTTACAACAAAGTAAATGCAAAGCTTCTTAAAACCAACTCAGAGTTGCTGAAAAATTAACAGTGGTCCCAGAGAATAGATGATGAAACGCATCTCCCTCCTCATGGCATATGGTCCATGTTTTTAGACATGGTCATTTGGTTGTTTTTGCTTAATTATTTTTTCACAAAAGAGGGTTCATACTGGACAAGAGGATATGCATTTCAAGAAATGTCAGTGACACAAAACCAAGAATATCAATAAAATGTATTTTAAGAAAATTGAAGGATTGAACTGGAAAAACGTCTGAGGCCCCTTCCAGATTTATGATTCAGTCCACTTTGATTTCTACCTTCAAATTTTGCCTCCTAATGACATTTTTAGGGTATATCCTTCAATCTAGCACTTAATTCTATACTTGCTCATATTCCCTGGTGCTTTCATGGGTAGGACTCATATCTGCCTAATAAAATTTTCTGAAAGACTAGGACAAAGTCTTCTTTTGTAGAACCTGCAGAGTCTAGCGTAATTGGGACACGAATTTCAGAAGTTTTCAGAATGTTTCACATGTCGATTCTTCCCTGTGAGAGCATTATCTGATTCATATCACATTACAGGAGAAAGGACAGAAAAATTGACAAAAGAAATTGATGTTTTCAAAGTGTTTCCTTAATTTTTAAAATTCATTTTAAAAGCTGCCTTTAGAAAACAATTGAGCTAAAATCTTTTTGAGAACACAAACAGCTTTATGTAGATCTAAGAGCTAAATTGAGACTACCATCTATGATGGAGACCAATCTGCCTAGTCATCCAGGTTTGACTATAGAGAAATTAATTCAATACATTGGTTCTTAATTTTTTTTATTCTATAAGATGATGACTTTGGGCTAAATAATATCATAAGATCATAGGATTGGGGGATGGAAGTGGCATTAGAGATCATATCATTAGCTTTATTTTACAGAGAGGCATAATGCTGTTTGGGAAAATGTCTTAGACTTGGATTCTGGAGACCTGAGTTGGAGGCATGGGGCAACGTGGAACACTGGGCATATCTTTTAGCCTCTCGGAGCCTAAGTTTCTCTATCTGTAAAATGCTGACAGTAACACCTCACTACCTACCTCTAGGGGTTATTGTGAAGAGAGTTCTTTGTAAACCTGAAAGCACTATAGAAAGATAAGCTCGCCTATGATCCCACGGCCCATGAGGAATAGAATGGGAGGTTTCATTTGGCTCCCTGCTTCAGGAAGCATATACAAAGAACCAGAAAAACTGAACTAAAATGAACTCTATTAGACAAATACATGCAGATGTGTGTGTGTGTGTGCATGTGTATGTGTGTACAGATATATATATATATAGATATAGATATAGATGTATGTAACCCTACTGCAGCTTCATGCCATCTGTCATCATTCACAGCCAAGTATGGAGAGAGCTAATAGTAAGCTAATTATAATATAATATAATAGTAAGCTAATAAACAAGTGCCTTACACAGTTTCTTCTGCTTATCTTCAACTTCCTTATCTTTCCTCTATTTCAGATGTCAACTTGCCTCAGAATCCAGCTCAGTCGATTCAGAGAAACCTTGAGCTTTGGAATAATTTTATAGCATTGCCATAGCAACATAATATGATTGCCCAGATACTGGGAATATCAGAGTGTAAAGTAATGAATAAGCATTGTATGTCTGGATGGAAAATTTTGTCATGAACACAAAAAACAGTGTGAAGAACCATGTACAGGAGAGAGGGAGACTGAAAGTGAATCTGAAAAGATTGGATCTTTTCTTTTAATATGAAAAAGCCTGATGATTTTTCAGTAATAAAGGACAAGTCTTAAAAAACACTTGAGAAAAGTGGATATTTAACTGTAGTAACTAGAAGGCACCAAAAATAGTGTGGATTTGAAAGATGGTAGTTGAAAATGAAACTGAGAGGTGGCTTGGAGAAAGATTGATGGTAATCTATCAATGATCTAAATACATCTTTCTCTCCTCTCCCAAATCACCCTGAGTGCTTTACTGACCATGGGATCACTAACTCCACAATTTTGTCTTTACCAATTCAAAACTTTTGGTGAACATGTATATATATAGAGCCTTAAACATCCCTAGAAAATAATAATGATAGGTAGAACTTATCATTTTAAGGTTTACAAAAGTCTTTACAACTCTCATCTCATTTTATTCTCATAGCAACCCGAGGAGAAGTGCTATTTTATGACTATTTCACAGATAAGGAAACTGAGGTAGATAGAGGTTAAGTGATTTGTCCAGGGTCACATAGCTAATGAGTATCTGAGGTAAAATTCTAACCCAGGTCTTCCTTGCTGTCAGATCTAACACTTTATTCACCATGCCACCTAGCTACCTAAATTGATATCTCAGCACTTAGATACTCTGGGTCTCAGTTTTATTTTCTGTAAATATTGCAGAGGAACTAGACATGATTTTCTCAGTATGGATATTCCTGCCTATGATATAGATAGCAACTTATTTTGGACTCTCTCTTCTGTGAGGCTCTCTTGCATGCCTTCTCACAAATTCACCATTTGAGGAAGACTAAAACCTTCCTCAAGTTTCCCTATTCCCTACTTTAGTCGGAATGCATCTGGGATACTATGTTCATCTCTGGTTACCACATGCTAAGAATCTTGATAAGCTAGAAACCTAGCAAACCATCAGACTTTCCTGTATGTCCATGATTACTCATACATACTTTGGTTAGTGAATTTGGCATCATATCTCTCACAACTTGATAATCTGATTACTCTATTGAGACAGCATAAGAATGCCTTCATTCATCTGAATTGCATAGTTAATAATATATAGATGTATGTATGTGCATATGTTAATGTATATATGTGTGTACATGCATATGTGTGTATGTGTATATATATACATACATACATACATATATATATATTTCTGCTTAATAGACTCTTCTTTTCTTCTGAAAAATCTCTGATGTACAAGGTAGCCCCAAATCCCAAATAAATAAGGCTAATTCACTGAATTCCTTCTGATATTACCTATCAGTTCTAACCTTTTCTTCTTCAGTCTTCAATATACATCCATTCCTTGGACCATTGTTATTTCCTTCCCATATATCTCTGCTTCACATAATCATTGTTAGCTACTAAATGAACTCATCCCCTTAATAATGGAAGAATTTTAAGAATCTAACTTCCTTTTGCTCCTTTTTTATGGTAGTAAGTCTTGATGCTGAACTTAGATCTTCCATACTCTGACATCTTTTTACAATCTTCTTCCCCTTCCCTGAAAAAAAAAAAAAAAACAAAAACAACAGCAACACTAAGCACTGCCCTTTTTTACATTTGCAACTTCTTAAGATTAAATAGCTGAAGGGACTGGACCTTTTCTGGCTCCACACCAAGAATGAGACACTTTGCCTTAGTTCTGGGAATTTGTGATTAATTTGAGGTTGAATTTTCCTTCTTAAAATGAAACATTTTGCATTGATCACAGACAGCAGGAGAAGGATAATTGAGTGACTCATTTTGCCATGATTCCAAAGAAGTTAGTAAGTGGAAACTTTTGTCTATGGACCATTGTTTACCTAATGACTTTCAATAAACTCAATATAGTCTTTCTCCCCTTGGGTTTCCTGAAATAAGAATTAAGTCAACTTTTTCCTAGACCTTCAAGAATAGTCTTTTCTGGGGGGGGGGGGGGGGGGTGAGTGAGAAGGGGGATGTAAAGTAGTAAAATTAAAAATCAAGGGGCGGCCAGGTAGCACAGTGAGTGGGAGCACCAGCCCCAGAGTCGGGATGACCTGGGATTGAATCCGGGCTCAGACACTTAGCACCCACCCAGAAACACCTGGCTGTGTAACCTTGAGCAAGTTACTTAACCCCAATTGCTTAAAAAAAATAAATTAAATTTTAAAAATTAAAAATCAAAGCAGAATAGAAGACAAGGGACTTGGGTTCTAGCTCTGTTCAAACTCATTAGCTTTGTTGTGTTATTGTTGTTTAGTTATTTTCAGTCATGTTTCTTTGTGATCCCATTTAGAGTTTTCTTGGAAAAGATACTGAAGCAGTTTGCCATTTCCTTCTTCAGCCTATTTTACAGATGAGGAAACTGAGGTCACCAGGGTCAAGTGACTTGACCAGGGTCAAACAGTTAGTAAGTGTCTGAGGTCATATTTGAACTCAGGTCTTCCTGACACTACTCCTAGAACTCTATCCCCTGGACCACCTACCTACTCTTATTAGCTGGATGACCTTTAAAGAAGTTTGCTAGCCTCTCTGGGCCTCAGATGACTAATCTGCAAAACTGGGATTATGATAATAATTTCCTGAAGGTTAGGTGTGTATCAATTTGGATAATCCGTAAATCACAGAATCCTGGAATTTTCAAGTTAGAAAGGATCTCAGAAGTCTTGTAGTCTAACTTATACCCAAAAGGCTTCCCTATAATATCATACCAGGTAAATGATCATCTAACCTCTATTTGAAGACTTCTGGTTGGGATGACTTGGCTACTTTCTGAAATATTCCAATCCACTTTGAGATAACTCTAAATGTTCAAAAGTTTTTGTTTCTGTTTTCCCCAGATATTAAATCCAAATGTGCCTTTTTTGTAAATTTGGACACCATTGCATAGGTGCCAAATAGAACAAATTAAATAAATTTTCTATACAACAGCACATTTGAACAGGACAGTACCAATACTTGAACATATTCATCAAGTTCCCACTCACACATGCCAAGTCTTCTCTTCTTGAATCTAAAAAAAATTTTCCAATGTCACCAACCAAAATCTTCCTACGACTGAGATTCAAGGCCCTTCACATCTTTCTTGCTTGTCTGTTCTCCCACTTAGAAGTGTCCTTGAAGTCCCTTCCAGCTCTGAAACATATGATTCTATGAGTTTGAACAATTGACATTATCAGAAGTTATTTTTCTGCTTAACAATCAGTCAAAAATGTAACTGCATGAATAATTTCTAGCAAGGTTTGCTTAAAATGCTGAAGCTCTTCCAAACTCCAACTCATCTGTGCTTCTGTGTACTCAATTTAGAGATATAACCAGTCTCTATGTGTGTAGAGCTCTGCTCCCACGGGCTGCCATATGGAGCAGGCATGTTTCTCCTTGACGATGACCAGCCACAAATCCCACACTTGCCTCAAGGTCCTCTGACAGTCTGGCCACCTATCAGTCCAACTGTATTTGGGATGACCTTGGGTACATTTGCTATGGGAAAAGGGAAATCCTAGATGATAACTACTAGGAATGTGCAATCCTTTTAAAATCACAAGAACAAGAGCCGTCTCTATTCCTTCCCAAGAGTAACTGCTGTGAAGTGGGACTACCCTTTTGGCTCCCAGTTCTCCCTCCTTTGCACCCCTCCCTGTAGACTGTTTACTTAATGGTTAGAGTCCTCTAGAAACTCTTTTTGCCCTAAGTAAAAATCACGTTAGTTATCATTCTGCCTTGGTTCCTGAAGAGAAGAGCAGACCTTACTCCTGACGGACATGCAAACCAAAGGTGCATTGAAACTACTCCCTAACTGCATCATTGTACATTTCTCTCTTCTGCCTCTGCCTGGTAACAGGCTAAATAACAATTTATATTCATTTATTCCTCGACTTTTCCAGCTATTTAAATTGCTATCTTCAAAATGCAGACTTGAAATAGCTAGTTTTTCTTGGAACTAGGCCTCAGTGCTGTGAGAGATCTGGAGCAAGGGGGAAGAGGTCCTCATGTTTATAGCTGCTGCCCACTAGGAGCCTCTTACCTGTCAAATTGAACTGGGCCACAGATATCCAGGAAAGAGTGAAAATAGCCATTTGAACTAGGGAGGATAAATGCAAACAATGTAAATAAGATTAATCAGCACTGTCTCTAGGAAACCTGTGTTGGTTGCCTGAGAGCAAAGTCATGTGCGGTTGTTTCTAATAATACTTCATTAATCAAAGGGATAGTTCTTACTGCATAATGAGGCAAAGAAGGTAGTGGGATATTAGCATAGTATGGTACTTTCTTCTTGGTGGGGTTGAGGGAACAAATACCCTGGTTTTATGGTACCACAACACTGCCACCTGTCTTCTTTATCGTGGAATGTTAGGGTAAAGAATGGATTCATTAAATCTAAACATGGAGCTCTGCTCCAAAGCTTTCCTCTGGAGTCCTACAAAATCAATATGCATCACTCACATTTAAATAGTGCTCTGTAGTTTTCAAAGGTCTTTGCTAGCCAAAAATCCCCAAAAGGAGCAGGTAAGGAAGGTCATGCATATTAGTCTCTCTCTGAGGAATACCAGCACATTCTAAAGATTAGAGAAATTTCAATGGCATGGAGAAAAGTGATTCTCAAATGGGAAAGCAGAAATGAGTCTTGGGTAGAAGAAGATCAGATGTTAATCCAAAGGCCAAGCTGGGTTCATTATCTGAGTGATTACAAGATGTCCCTAAATCTAATGAATTGCCAAATCTTACCGGTTCTGCCTCTGTGACATTTCTTGTATCTCTGTCTTTCTACCTACTCACAAAGCCACCACTCTACTTCAGGCCCACATTTTTTCTAGGTATTTGTAATAGCTTCTTAACTGATCACTCTTCTTCTAGCTTCTCCTCTCTCTAATTTATCCTCCACATGGTTATCAAAATAATCTTCCCAAAGCACAAGTCTAACCATGTTCTTCACCTACTCAAAAAATTGCAGTAACTCTATAGGATCAAATGCAAACTCTTCCTTTTGTCATTAAAGCTCTTCAAGGTAAAACTTCATTTAACATTTGCCAAACTTACTTTGCATTACTCTTTTATACATTCTCCATTTTAGCCAAAATGGATTACCTGCTCTTTCCTGAACTTCACATTTCTTTTCCCACATCTGTTATGTTGTAAAGGCTGCCCTATGCCTAGAATATGCTCCTTCCAAGTCACCTCCTCTTTTTAAAAAATTTAATATATTTATTTACTTTTAGTTTACAATATTCAGTTCCACAAACCTTTGAGTTCCAAATTTTCTCCCCCTCCCTCATCTCTCCCCTCCCCACCATGCCAAGCCACCTCCTCTTAAAAGCTTTAAATCTTTTAAGACTCATCTCAAGAGGCACTTTCAAAGGAACTTTCTTGATTCCCTCCTTCTTCTTAGATCTCTCTCCCTTCTCAAATGATCTTAGATGTACTTATAGTATACCTCATCATTTGAGTAGCATATAAGCTCCTTAAGGGTATGTTATTGTTATTCATTCATTTCAGTTGTGTCTGACTCTTCATGGCCCCATTTGGGGTTTTCTTGGCAAAGATATTGGAGTGCTTTGCCATTTCCTTCTCCAGCTCATTTTACAGTTGAGGAAACTGAGGCAAACAGAGTTAAGTGACTTGCCCAGGCTCACAGAGCTAATATGTGTTTGAGGCCAGATTTGAATTCAGGAAGATAAATCTTGCTGACCCCAATCCCAGAACTCTATCCACTGTGCCACCTAGCTGCTGGCCCCTTAAGGGTGGGAGCTGTCTTTTAATTTTCCCTCTTTGGACCCAGTGCTTCAAACATACGCATTTTATTTGAGCTGCAAATATCCAAATGCTATGATAATGGCAATTGTAGTATTTTAAATTTGGAATGGACCTTTAGAATGCCTAGTCTGTCCTCTATGCAATTTGAGAGAATAGGTACCATTAAAACAACAAAAATTTAGTGGACAAAGTCTAGAATGTACCACAGAGACTTAAAGGAAAGGAAATACCACTGTACTCTAGAATAGGAATATATTGTGAATCAGAAATTATTGGAGAAGAACTTTAAAATGACCTATTTTGTACGTGGAATGCTACTTTTTCATCTCTTCTTTAGCCATGACTAAAGATTTCACTAGATAAGTAATGGTTTCCACCTCTCTCATACTAATTCCATAAATCATAGGGATATGTTGTGGAAGAACAACAGAAAGAAGAAATGTCTGCTAATTCAATTTTAAAAATTGTTTATTAATGCAAAGGAAAAGTAATAACAGAAGTACAAGGTAGTAGCAGCAGTAGGTAACTGGGGTTGTTTGTTGTTACTTTCCTGCGGAAGGCAAACACTTGGAATGGTACATTGATGAGCACTTGTTTGGAGTTTGAAGACCTGGGTTTAATTCCCTGCCCTGCAATTTACTACCTCTCTAAGCCTGGACAAATTATATGACCTCTCTAGACATGTCTCCTATAAAAGAAAGGGAATGGACTACATGATCTCAAGGTCCCTTCAGTCTTTAAATCTATGACTTATGATTATACCTTTATAAAAAACCCACTTTCCTTTCTCAAATTACTCCCCATCACCACCAGCCATGCCTATTGTTTAATGGCTACAGTGAATTAAATCCCAACACATTAAAAATAATCTTAATCGAGGGAGTCAGGAATGATTAAATAGTCTAACTAATTTGTTCTGTGATCCTCTGGCATTATCGTAAGTTAAGAATAAGTCAGATGATTAACAGAAACATTTGTTCATTAAAAGGTTTATGTTCCCCATTTTCTTTTCTTCCAAGTGAAATCGGCAAGCATTTATTAAGCCCCTCGTCTGTTTTGTTCCAAGACCTGAGAAGAGAAAACAAATGAAAGTAAAGGGTTGGGAGTGGGGGCAAAAACAGACAACATGTAATCAACTAGGTAGAAACAAGATATTTATGAAATTATTTGAAAATGAAAGATGAATGAAAAGAAATGAAAATGAAAGAAAATGAAAGACAGTTAGGGAGGACTGGGAAAGGCTTCTTGCAAAAGGTGGAATTTTAACTGAGATGTGACTGAAGCCAGGAAGTAGAGATAAGGAGAGAGAGCATTCTGAGCATGGAAGGGTAGCCAATGAAACTCAGAGAATCAGAGGACTGAATGTTGAGAAAAGAGTCCAGTGTGGGGGCGGCCAGGTAGCACAGCAAGTAAGAGCACTGGCTCCAGTGTTGAGAAGACCTGGAGATCGAATCCCCGGCTCGGACACTTAGCAGCCACCCAGAAACACCTAGCCGTGTAACCTTGAGCAAGTTACTTAACCCCCAATTGCTTAGGGGCGGCCAGGTGGCTCAGCGAGTAAGAGCACCGGCTCCAGTGTTGGGACGACCTGGAGATCGAATCCCGGGCTCGGACACTCAGCACCACACCCAGAAATAACTGGCCGTGTAACCTTGAGCAAGTCACTTAACCCCTTTAAAAAAAAAAAAAGAGTCCAGTGTGACTGGATCATGGAGAGGATTAAGGTGTAAGAAGACTAAAAAGGTGGGAAGGGACCAGGTTGTAAAGGGCTGTAGGAGCCAAGGAATATTAAATTTGATCCTAGAGGTAAAAGGGATGTACTAGAGTTTTTTTTCATGGAATAGGGAAAGAGAGAGGAGACCTGAGCTCTAGGGAGATCAATTTGACATTGGAGTTGAGGAATGACTGTGGTGGCAGTGTCATAGGAGAAGAAGGAGCATTGGACAGCTGTTGTGAAAGTAGAATCAACAGGACTTGTCAAAAGATTGGATGTGGGAGGGTAAGAGAGAGTGAGGAACCAAAGATGATAGCTAGGTTGTGAGCTTGGATTACTGGGACGACGGTGGTGCCTTCAACACTAATAGGGAAGTTAGGAAGAGGGAAGTACTGGAGTGAGGGGAGGAGATAATGAGTTTTGTTTTGGTCATATTAAGTTTAAAATGTCTACAGACATTCAGTTCTGACGTCTAAGAAGCAGTTGGAGATAGAGGACTGGAGATCAGGAAAGAGTTTAGGGCTTTATAAATACAAGAATCACGTGTATGGAGATGATAATTTAATTGATGTGAGCTAATGAGATCATCTAATAAAAAAGAACAGAGGGAGAAGAGAAGAGGACCCAGGAAAGAGCCCTATGGGACACCACCATGGTTAGTGGGCACAACCTCATGGAAGATACAACAAAGAATTATTTGTGTGATTGTTAGGAAGAGAACCAAGAGGGAGCAATGTCATAACAACCTAGAGAGAAGAGAACATCAGGGAAGAGAGTAGGATCATCAGTGTCACAGGCTGCAGAGAAATCAGAAGAATGAGGTTTGAAAAAAAAGGTAATTACAGCTGGCAATTAAGAGATCATTGGTAACTTTGGAGAGATCAGTTTTAGTTGAATTATGAGGTCAAAAGGCAGACTGCATAATTCAGAAGAGGATGAGAAGAAAGGAAAAGCACTGATTGTAGACAATGTTCTCAAGGAGTTTGACCATGAAACACTATGTCTTCTACCTTTCCTTTTTCTGTCCCATAAAGAGTTACTCAACAGCCTACATGAGTTTTTGTTCAAGTTCCATTCCTCCATAGAGCTGCATGGTTTTCTAAGGATTAAAAACTTAGTGATTGTATCTCCTGTTTGGACACAATATGCAAGACATAGATAATTGGGGTCTGGTATAAGCATTAAGAGGAAGAGTTACATTATTACCTCATAAATGGAGGATACCTCACTTTATATCTGGTGAGAAAACAAAAAAAAAAAAACCAACAAAGGTGCCATTCAAGAAATCTACATGGATCTAATCTCCAATCAATGACAGGATGTTGCTACTATAACCATTAAAACCAAATCCGAGTCCCAAAGGATCCAGATCAGTTAATTTCAGGACTAAGTAATGCATATGACCATTTGCCTTTCATGTCCACTTAACTTCACTAGTTTCCCTTCCATATGTTGACTATCTTCTGTTTAATAGAAGTAATAGCTAACATTTATATACAGCTATCAGGTTTACAAAATGATTTCCATATATTATCTCATTTGATCATCATAACAACCTTGTGAGGTAGATATTATTATCCCCATTTTACAGATAAGGAAACTGAAGCTTAAAGAGATCAAGTGACTTGCTCAGGGTCACATGGATAATAAATGTCTGAAGCACAATTGGCATTGGTCTTTCTGACTGCAGGTACCAAACTCTCTCCTCTCTGCTACCTGGTTCCCTTGGCATTTGAAACTCTTTGTAACCTCGTCTCACTTTACCTTTCTGATATATTATTTTACTTTCCACCCTCCAAAGTCCAAACATACCTTCTTGCTGTTTTTCACACAGAACATTCCACCCTTTGCCTCCATGCATTTACACTATCCTCCATGCATGGAATATGCTTTGTCCTCGTCTCTGCTTTTTGAAGGCCATGGTGGCCACAATATTGCCATTATCCAGTTACCTGACATCTGCTGTGAGCTGAAGGGGCTCTGGTCTTCTCAAGGAGTCTAGACACAAAAATAAAGAGAGATACAGGAAGAGAGCTAATGGGGATGAATAAGTGGCTGTAAAGGACTTTATACTTCCATTAGTACCACATCAAATTTATTAAATGAGAGAAGAGACTCGGAGAAGATTCTTGTCCAAGACTTTTGTTTGACTTGAGACAGAGGTAGAGCCAGAATTAGATCCCCTTCCTCTTTCCACAATTACATCAACAATCACTTTTAGTGCACAGGAGATTGAACCATTCATTTGTACCTTCCTCACATTCTAACCAGTTTCAGCTCTTCAGATTCTCCCAGGATTTCAGCTATCTCTATGCTTCAGGACAATCCAGTCAAAGCAACCATGTTGTCCCACTTATGGTAGACAGTAGACACAACTGTACAACTAAAGGAAGGAGAGAAGGGAAAGATGAAGGAAAGAGAGATGGAGGGAGATGGGGGAAGGGAGGGAGGGAGGAAGGGAGGAAGGGAGGAAGGAAGGGAGGAAGAGAGGAAGCAAGGAAGGTAAGGAGGGAGGAAGGAAGGAAGGAAGGAAGGAAGGAAGGAAGGAAGGAAGGAAGGAAGGAAGGAAGGAAGGAAGGAATTTACTAGGTACCTGCTATGCACCAGTTGCTAAATGCTTGACAAATATTACCTCATTTGATCTTCACAACAACCTGGGGAGATAGGTCCTAGGCAGGAGGGTATATTAAAGCCAAACTGAAGTGGCTTGGGTGGTGTGCCCTGGCATGGCACCCAGCAAGCAGCCTTTTGCCCCTTTTATACACAACCAAATGAAAAGCAGTTTGAGAAGGTTCTCTCTCACTCTGATTCCATGTTGCTCTAAAGTGGTTAACAGAGATGTTCATGACTAATATGCCAGTTCCTTGTGCATTAGCCTCACATGGCTTTTCTTGCCAGTTGCTCCTCTTCTATAACTGGCTCAAGATGATCTTGCCCCTGCTTGAAGCAAACTGTGTAAATTGGTTCTATAGAGAGCTGGCAAAAGCAGAGCAATATGAAGTTGCTGCCAGAAGCTCCAATAGGTATTGGGATTGAAGGGGGGGGGGAGGGGAGGAGAGGAGATTCAGGCTATTTTGTGTTCACTAGCTGAGTACAGAGCCATGTGAACCACTGAGCTTTCCCATAAACATTGCTATGGCAACTGACAGGTAATTATCTGTTTTTCACAAAGGAAAAAAAAAAAGGTGTTTCAGTTGGAACATTCTCCCTGCAGCAGCTTGTCTATTTCACAAAGAAGGAAAATCAATGTGTGTACTGTCCATAACAGTATTTTTAAGAAAATCTTCCCACTCTGAACCCTTTGGGAAATAGGGAAATATTTTTATAAGGATCATTATGGGAAAGGGTCATGGAAAACAACATCATCCAGAACTTCCCCTTAAGCTTAGTCATCAAACTTCTGTTCATGCATTCCCTAAAGCTAATGCAGGGTTTAGAGTTCAGCTTTAAATACTGTGGCTCTCAGAAAGAGGGGCCCTGTTTTAAAGGATGGACATGAAGACATTAGCCTGAAGGCTGCCCCAAATTGACATGCAAACATTTAAAGGGACCAAGTCCACTTTGTCTCTCACAACTCCAGTTTGCAATGACCGATTATGATCCTTTCTTGGCTTTCTTGCTTCTTGCTACCAATTTATGAGTGTTCTGGGAATAGAAAGGATACAAATAGCCTATTTTTGTAATAAGAAGAAAAACGGATTCATCACAAGAGCCCTAAATCTTATTATATATTTTATCTACATGATTTCAGGACACATTTATATAAAATAGCTTTCCACTCACGTTTAATTACATTCCAATTAATAATAATCGCTAGCATTTATATAGTACTTACTTAAATGCCAGGAACTGTGCTAAGTGTTTTCCAATTATTGTCTGATTTGATCCACACAACAATGTTGAGAGGTAGGTGTTATTAATGCAGCTTAGGGGTGCTGACAGGGTTTAGGGTTGCTGGAACCCCCAAAAGTCAGGGTACAGTGCAGCATCGCCTGGAATGAATTAATGCACTCAAAGCATTTTCCAGTCAAGTGGCAGTTTATTGTGACACCAATAGAAGCTGGCAAAGTTCCTTAGGAAACTTGCAAAGCTAATAATGAGGATGGTACTAAAGCTTATATGCAAAAAAGGCAATGAAAAGAATGCCAAGCAGGCTAATTAGGTGATGGGGGGGGGGGGGGGGAATTAGGAAGTGGTCAGGATACGCAAATAGTCCACATGCTAGGCTGCTACAATGTATGGGTAAATTCAGGTAATCAACAGAGATAACTTTATTGAGGGGACAAGATAGAAGGGTTTCCAGAGCATGGTCCTTAGGGCCAGCACCCCTGTGTCTGTACTGGTATCAAACGAATTACAGGGTCAGATCTGTGTGTGTGTCTACAACAGGGAAAGATTTTCTCATTGGTGTGGTGGGAGTGGAGGAGGGGGGAAGACTGGGTTACTTCCAGAGACATGGTCTTAGCCTTTTGGGGTCCAGGTCTCACCACTTCATCACTATTATTATCCTTATTTTACAGATAAGGGAACAGAGGCAAAAAAAGTATTGTCACTTGTCTAAGGTCACATGAATAGTAAGTGTCTGAGGCTAGATTTGAATTTAGGTCTTTCTGACTCCAGGCCTGTCACTCAATCTACTATACCACCTAGTTGCCCTATTTCTGACTACACAGGTAGCAGTCAGGAGAATAACATTTATAACAAAGGCCAACATTATTCAGCTTTTATGTTGCTCAGTCACTGAGTTGTGTCCAACTCTTTGTGCACCATGGACCGTACTATCCATGGGGTTTTCTTGGCAAAGGTATTGGAGTGGGTTTGCCATTTACTTTTCCATTTATTCAGTTTTAGAGGCCTTTAATATTTTGGGGAAGCAACAAAGCCTTTCTGAATACATATCATGATGGTTATTACTGCCCTTAAATTTCTTGATGCACAATTTTATTTTGAAAAATACTCTAGACTCATGATGGAAAATGCTAACCACATCCAGAGAAAGAACTATGGAGTCTGAATGCAGATTGAATTATATTATTTTCATTTTTTTTCTTTCTTGTGGTTTTCCTTTTTGTTCTGATTCTTCTTTCACAACATGACTGATGTAGAAACATATTTAATATGATTATACATGTATAACCTAACAACAACAACTCTGAGAGACCACCTCATACTTATCAGATTGGCTAATGTGACAGAAAAGGAAAATGATAAATGGTGAAGATGTGGGGAAATGAGGATACTAATGCATTGTTGGTGGAGTTGTGAACTGACCCAACCATTCTGGAGAGCAATTTGGAACTATGCCCAAAAGCCAATCAAACTGTGCATGTACTTATTTTAACTTTTTTTTTGGGAGGGGGGAAGGCAGGGCAATTGGGGTTAAGTGACTTGTCCAAGGTCACACATCTAGTAAGTATGTCAAGTATCTGAGGTCAGATTTGAACTCACATCCTCCTGACTCCAGAGCTGGTACTCTATTCACTGCACCACCCCTGTGCATGCCCTTTGAGCCAGTAATACCATTACTAGGTCTGTATCCCAAAGGAGTCATAAAAACAGGTGAAATTACTTACGTGTATAAAAATATTTATAGCAGTTCTTTTTGTGGTGGCAAAAATTTGGAAATCAAGGGGATGCCCATCAACTGCAGAATGGTTAAACAAGTTATGGTATATGAATAGAATAGAATACTATTGTGCTATAAATAATGGTGAGCAAGTAGATTTCAGAAAAACCTGGAAAGACTTACCTGAACTGATGCTAAATGAAGTGAACAGAACCAAGACAACATTGCACACAGTAATAGTGACATTGTGCGTTGACCAACTTTGATAGACTTAGTTCTCCTCAGCAATACGGTGATGCAAGACAATTTCAAGACTCATGAAAAATGCTATACATATTCAAAGAAAGAACTTATGGAGTTTGAATGAGGATCAAAGCATCCTATTTTCACTTTGTTTTTTTTTCATTTTTTTCCTTTTGTTTATGTGTCTTCCTTCACAACATGACTAATGTGGAAATAAGTTTTACTTGATTGCACATGTATAACCCCTATCATATTGCTTGCCATCTTGGGATGGAGGGAAGGAATGAAGGGAGGGGAAAAAATTAGAAATCAAAATTCTATAAATATGGATGATGAAAATTGTTTTTCCATGTAATTGGAAAAAAATACTATTTACATTTTTTTAAAGTAAAATACTCTTAAACGTTTGCCATGCTTTCTGCACTGCCACACTCAAAAAAGCCCAGAAGCTAATGTTGGTGAGGCTGAGCTTTAACTGGTTAAATATTTATTAAATAATAATGCATCTCATAGATCTAATGAGAATAAAGAACATTTTTCAGAAACTTCACTAATGTACATCTCAGCAAGAGCTGTCATGTTCCATGATCACTTCTCACTGGGAAGCAAGAGTCTGGTTTCACAGCAAGGAGAAAACTACAGAAGTCAACTTGTTGTAAGAGTCAGGAAAGCTGGTTCTATAAATTTTTGAATGGAAGGAAGCCACAATTAGAAATCTGGATTGAAACCAGTGTTTGGTTTTAATCACAATCCTACATAAATCAAGTAAATGGGACACACAGAGATATAAATGGGACTAAACCTGTATCTAGGTCAGGGCTGGTACAGGGGAAAGTGTGAAAAATGTGGAATGAGAAGACCTGGACTCAAATTTCACTTTTGCCATTTGCTAACTGTGAGACTTTGAGCAATTCAGTGAACCCCCTTGGGCTGTAGTTTCCTCCCATCTAGAATTAGAGGGTTGATATTCATCATCTCTAAATTTCTTCCAGCTTTAAGTATAGGAGCTCATGATCCCATGAACAAGGCCACTTAGGCACCCATCTGAACTCTTCAGCTCTTGGCAAATTTAAGTAATCAAAGATTGTGGTGAATGCCTATCAATTTCCCTTAGCAAACCTCTCCTCAAGGCTCAACAGAGTTTAAGCTGTTCAGCATTCTCAATTGCGACACTTAATTCAACTTTCCCCAAGCAATTAATCAAATAATATTTATTAAGCTCTTACTATATGCCAGTCACTATGCTAAGTAGTAGGGATAGCACAAGAGACAAAAGACAGTCCCTGCCCTCCAAGAGATTATAATCTAACGGGGAAGACAATATGCACTACAGGTAAAGCAAGCTGTATTTGGGATAAAGAGGAAATAATTAACAGAGGGGAAAGTCTTCCTGTAAAAGATGAGATTTTAGTTAGGACTTTAAGGAAGCCACAAAAATCAGTAGCACATTAGTCCCTGGGCATATTTCCGCCCTAATCTCCTCTGTTGAAATACATTTTTGTCCACATTCCTCAACCGTGTTCTGTATCCCAAAGTGAGGGCTAACTAATCTGATAATACTGAGTTTAGTGGACTTCTCTTCCCAGGTAACACATTTACATTTCAGCAAGTGCTCTCTTGAGATTCAATGACTTAATAAATAATTCCAAAGGTGAGAATTATGAACAATATCATAGACCTATTATATAATATTTTTAGGACAAAGGCCCTTTCCACAACCTTTAAATCCAACCTTGTAGGTAGTTATGCACTCTGTCACCACTTAGAATGAGCCAGCCTTGTCATATCCACAATGTCATAAATCTGTGTGATGGCTCCCATACTCCCAAACTTAATTCTAATGTTTTTTCTTTTCTTGGCTTCAAAAATCTTTTCATGTCCTAGAAGTGAATTGATAAACTTCAAAATTATGTGAAAAAGAAAACTCTTCCAATGGTGGGGAATGTATATAGGGGATTGCATGAATTGTAGAGTTCATGGGACATTTTGCTGCTTGGTAGTATTTATGGAAATTAAAAGAACTGAAACCATAGAACAGTGTGAGATGTAATAGAAGGAAAATGAAACTAATAATAAGACTAGTGTTCAAATTCTGACCCAAACCCTAGCCCTTACTAAATGGTATTGGATAGGTCCTTTAAGCCCTGAGCCTGTTTTATTGCAAAATGAGGGGAATTATACCTGTCCTGCTGATCTCACAGGGATGTTATACAGATCAAGGAGAGAATATGTGAAGGTACTTCGAAAACTGGAAAACATCATCAATCTAAGATAATTTTATTTTGCATATAGTTTTATTTTGTAACCCCACTTCTGCAGGCTGGTTTCTTCAACATCAAATGAATATTTTCTGGCATTATAACCCCTTAAATATCTATTTCATCATAAATTTCCAGGTAAATACTCCCAGTATATTTTCACTTCATAATAAAAACATCTTTTCTTGAAAATTAATTAAACCGCCAATTGTGGACTGAGATTCTTTAATTAGGTACAGATTCAATAGTGAATAAAACAAATCCTCTCCTATGTGGGCCACAAAACTTAACCTGTAGGTCAAATGGAAAGCTGTTCTCTTATATTCTATGCCCTTTCTCTGATGTTAATCAGACAGAAACCAAACCTTAGCCACAGTATTAGTTCTGCCTCAGTGTGCAGGAACAGTGACAATAAATAGCATTCTGGGAGAGTTCTTCTACACATGTTTTGTCTCCAATGATTTCACTCAGGGCAATGCATTACATGCTATTTCTCGACTCACTGAGGTATCCAGGCACTATCACCTTGGGGCTTGATTATAGAGAGTACTGAAGCAAGTTCAGTCATTCCACACAGGTTGAAGGAATGTCTTCCATGTGCTTAGTATTGTTGTACACTTCTCTCCATTTCCTATGTACTCTCCAACTCCTGGCTTCTTACCTTGAACTCTGGACTGGGCTGATATCTGAACTTGTTGGAACATCTTCTTGAACTTTAGGCTCCCCTCAGGTCAAGCAAAACTTTGCTTATTTTCTTTGTCACTCTTAGCCTTCTTGAACTTCTGTTTTACAATTTAATTCAATGTGCATTCAAATAAAACTGACTTTGTACAGAGCACAATGCTGAAAGCCATCTACCCTTAAGGAGATAAAAATCCACCTCTTTCACTTGGCATTTGGCAGTGCCCTGCATTCTTTGGGTTCTAATTACCTTGAATTGGCCTATATTTGCACATGCCCTAAGACTGATTAATATTGAGGAGGGTATGTTATCCATGGCCCGTACTCTTAAAGCAATTACAAAATCAAAGCTAAATAATGTGACAAAATAAAGAGCATTACAGTTCCAATCAAGCAGTCAATGCTTATCATACTCAATATCATATTAGAAGAGGGGGTGGAAATAAAAATGAGAAGGTGTAGTGTTCAACTAAGGTAACTCCAACTTGATTCATTTAAATAGGTTATTGATCCTGAGAAATGAGAAGTAGATAAAAGAACAGATATTGGGGCAAGTAGGTGGTGCAGTGAATAGAGCACTGGCCCTGGAGTCAGGAGTTCAAATTCGGCCTCAGACACTTAACACAAAACTAGCCATGTGACCTTGGGCAAGTCATGTAAGCCCAATTACCCTACCTTGCCCCCTCCAAAAAGCAAAAATTTAAAAATTTAAAAAATTTTTTAAAAAGAACAGATATTAACTGAGACTACTCTAGCAGAATTTCCTAAATTGGCTTAACCAATATAAAGCAATAATAAGTAGAAATGAACCTGAGAACCAGCAGAATCAGCTTGATCTTCTCAAATAGAAGAGAGAAATAGTAATACAAGGCATCACCAGGCATAAAAACATATGTGTAAGCTTTTATGAAGAATGATGGTGGAAGATTATGAGATTTATGACTTTGTAAAACTATGAAGAGACAAATAAATTTAAAGAAAGTTTAACAAGAGACCCCATGAGAAAAAAAAAAACATATTGAGAACATTTAAATGTGAATTTAGAAGACAAATAGATAGATGGAAAATGGAAATGGAATATTTTTAAATGGTGTCCAATAAACTTTTCTTAATCAACTGCATTAGAGTACCCCCATTTAGACTACAACATCACAGTCCCCAAATTACTGCATGAGGAGGCAGAGAAGTAATGGCACTAAAACATTCAGGGACAGCAGTGCCTGAACCAGACAGAGTTAATACTCAGAAGCTCCATACTGAAGATACGTTTTTGAAAGATATTGAAGATATTGATTTGCAAGGCATCAAGAAAAGGGAATGGTATCAAAGATGTGGAAATAATCTTGTAACCTTTTACACATTTTAAGTAAACAGAAAATATCAATAAAAATTTACCCACAATTTCCATTCTCTAAAAAATTTTTTTGAAACATTTATACATTAATCAAGGTCATCATTGTGGATACCTTCTGCATGTTTTATATATCTTAGTATGTGTACATATCATCTGCCCTGTTAGGATGTAAGTTCCTTGGAAGCAGAGACAGTCTCACTTTTGTCTATGTATCCCCAATGCCTAGCACAGAACCTCACTCAAAGTGGATGCTTACTAAATGCTTGTTGTTTGATTGTTTGAATGAAAATGATTATTTAGTGCTATAAGATCTTTAAGTAAGAAATCACTTCGAATTGAGGAATCAGGGAAGGTTCCAGGGAGGATTTGAACTGGACTTTGAAGGATGAACTAGAAGCAGAAATGGGGGTTAGAGATTGTCCAGATGTAGGAAATATCATAAACAATAGCAAAAACAAAAACAAATAAGAAACAAAACGCAACCCAGAAACAAAAACAAAATAACCAACTGTGGAAGTTGTTCAGAGGATGACCAGCTGGTTAGTAACTTGAGGTATTGTTAAAAATAAAATTGGAAGTACATTATACAAGGCTTTAAACGCCAGATAAAAGAAATTTTTCTTTATCACTTTTGCCCCTTAGAAAAAGGGGTGTATACTAAAAAGGACATTGGGTTTTGAAGTCAGTAGATCTAGGTTCAAGTCCTAACTCTTATACTTGCTTACTTGCTGACTATGTGAACATGGGTGAGGCAATTAACTTCTAAGAACACCAGTTTCCTCATTTATAAACACACTCACTGTGTGTTCCATGGGGTTGCTGTAAAGACAGCAATTTGTAAACTTAAAATATGTATTTAAATGTACTGTTTTTGTTGTCACATATTCATTCATATATTACAGAAATAATATATTATTCATAATAATATTTATTATTATGCCAAGAGAAGAGCCATCTAAAGTTTTTGAGCAGCAGTAGGAATAAGAGTAATAATGGACATATAAGGCAAAAGAATAGAAGAATTATTTTAAATATAAAGTTACAAGTTTGGCTCTACAATCAAAAGAACTAGGTTCACATACGCCATCCCTTAACATTTTCTATTTGCATGGCTCTAGTCAACTTAACTTTCCTAGACCTCAGTTTCCCTTGCTGTAAAATGAAGGTGCTAGACTATAGGACCTCTGAGGGCCCTTCTATCTCTTTATGCCATGAGCTTATTATCCTAAGTTTGCCTGAATTTCAGTAAATGCTTCCAGCACCAAATTTCAACAAAACGCCTTTGAGGTATGTTGGCACCATTTTATAGGAATAACCAGGTCAACATAGAAAAACCACCAGACTCTTCTCCATCCTGGGAAGTTTACGCAGAAATGTCCCAGCCTCAGAAATGCCCTAGTTTATCATAATTTTTGTTCGGTTATTTCAATTGTTATTGACGTTTTGTGACCTCTTTGGGGGTTTTCTTGGCAAAGATACTGGAGTGGTTTGACATTTCCTTCTCCAGCTCATTTTACAGTTCAGGAAACTGAGGCAAACAGGGTTAAGTTACTTGACCAGGGTCACACAGATAATAAGTGTGTGAGACTAGATATGAAAAGTCCCAGCACTCTATTCACTAAGCCATCATAAAGATGCTCCAATAAGTTACAATACTTTCCCTGTTCAATGACTAGGTTACTGTATGTTTCCTATAGGTTTCAATGAATACTCAACTCATGTACATTATGCCTTGGGATGGGCAATGAACAACCAGTCAAAATGAAGGTAGATGTATGTGTGGAGAGTCAGTTATAGGCACATAAGAGAAGGTAGCTAGAGAGGGCACACAAATGTGTGTGTGGCTCCAAAATAGCCTTTCATTAGGGAACATAGTAATCTTTAACTTGTCACTGACCTCTTTATTTAGGGCTGTTTTTGATTCTCAATCAAAGGTTGACTACACTTGATAAGTGCCAGACATTATGCTAGCAGCAAGGTGACAATGATAGAGCTGTGAGCCCTGAAGTCAGAAAGATCCAAGTTCAAATCCTTACAGACACTTAGTGCTGTTCCTGGCACCCACCAGTTCCTTGATAAATATCTATTTCCTTTGTGGGATATACAAAGACAGAAATGAAAGTTTCTGCCTTCACAGACATTACATGCTAAATACGGCCACTGATACGATTATTTGGGATCTCTCTAAACTTATTCTGTAGCATTTATGTTTTGTGAACTAAATTTACATTAATTAAATTAAATTGGCTCTAGGAATCATTGGAAATTTGTGGAAGTTTGTGGAATCTTGCCAAACTATTGCTGGAGTTCAGTGCTCTAGAGGCAGCCACAGAAAAGCAAACATACAAATAAAAAATATAAGCTAAACATAAAGCAGACAGGAAAGATGAAGGAGACATCTTCCCCTATCCAATTCTAACCGAAACACTGACTTTCACTATGATCTGAGTGGCTCCAAAAAGAAAACGGCCTCCAAAAGAGCTGAATATTGGTGAATACAGAGTCTTGAAAGTTTAGAGCTGGAGGAATCTTCAAGATCTTCTCATTATGATATAGCACATTAAGGTTTACAGAGCACTTTATGGATATTATTTCATTTGTTCCTCACAACAATTCCATGAGGTAGGATTACACAATACCAAGTGTCTGAGGTTGAATTTAAATGCAAGTCTTCCTAATTCTAACACTCTATTCCTTGTGCCACTTCGCTGCTTAACAACAATAATAAATATTAATTAACACTTACTATGCGCTAAGAATAATGCCAAGTATTTAACAAATATTATCTCATTTGATCCTCATGACAACCCTGAGAGGTAGGTGCTATTATTATCCCCATTTTACAGATGAGGAAACTGAGGCAAATGGAGATTTAAGTGACTGGCCCAGTGTCACACATCTAATAAGTGTCAGAGGCTGAATTTGAATTCTGCTCTTCTGACTCTAGCACTCTAACCATTTAAGTTGTCCCTAAATAACTTATCTAATGTGACACAGGGGCTAGAGTCTAATGTGGGATGTGAACCTGTGTCTTCCTCATTCCTAGTCTAATGCTGTTTGCTACACCAATAGAATACCAAACTCTCACTGAATGTTAGATTGATGCCATGATTATATAATGATATATTTAACGCTAGAAGGTATCTTAAGGCTATTTATTCCAGTTCCCCTCATTTTACAGTTGAAGAGCTTAGATGCAGATAGGGCACAAAACCACTAACAGGTGAGAACCAGAATTCCATTTAAGGTCCTCTGACTCCAAATCCAAGTCTTTTTCAATTATACCACACTCTCTCTCAAAAAGTCATATATTATTATAACTGGGAAATACCTTCAATATCATCTAGTTCTACAAGCTCATTTACAGATAACAAAACCAAGGGCCGGAGAGGTTAATTACCCACCAATGGGTAGTCAGCTCATTAGTGGCTGAGCCAAAACTCAGACCCAGGTCTCCTGACTCCCAGCTCAGTACCCTTTCAATTATTTTGCTCTGTACTCAAAGCCTGAAGCATTTGATTGCTGCCTGAGCAACTGCTAATATTCTGAGGCTGACAGATCCATCATTGGAATCACGGAAGGATAACTCATACTTCAGTAATCCGTGAACTACAAATGAGTCACACTTCCTACGTACCTCTTAGACCTTGGTAATAAGAATATCAGTCAATTTTTCTCTACTGTTGTGATGATGCACACCATGCAGACTGACACTCCTAATGCAGGATAGTAGTAGCACATCAATAAAAACTCAGTGTAAATGATTTTGCCCTTCACTTCGAATCCCTGACTGGCATCTGTTCTCATCATTGGCCAATGCTAGTTGATTCTCATGTGCATCTTACCTAAGGAGCATGCAAACACTTTGATTTACAGTCACAGCTGCTGCTAGTGGCATAGCTAGAGCTTCATTCATTCATTAACTCATTCATTCTTCCTTCATTCTACAAATATTTATGATATGTATATGTTCAAAGCATACTTAAATGGATCTGTGATCTCATCAATATGCATCTTCCCTCTGTTGGGGCAGATTGTAACACATCATGCATTCTACTCCTGCATGATTATCATCTAGATTTTCCTCAAGATCCTCCACAGAAGATCTACCCAACATTCTGAAGGCCTAATTAATATTTGTACCTTTTGTTTTAGATTACAGTTAGGATATTTTGGTTTCCTTTAAAAATCAGACTAGTTCTTTGCTTATAGAATACTTTTAAGTTCTAATATCTGTTGTATTACTAAATCTTTTACAAGATAAAGGTTGATATAGTAAGTATGGATTTTGCATTCCTATTACACTGGTATTAGTAGTTTGCCTAGGGCTTACAATGCCAGTAAATAAATTCTCATTTTATTGTTTATTAACTTTTTTCCTTTTAAGCAGGCCTACACAGCTTGCCTTACTATTGCATGAATGCAGTTAGTTTGTCTGAGATCTTTATGGACTGACTGTGGGCCCATGGAATAATGTTTGCCTGTGCACTTAGAAACCTGGCACAAGTCAGTGGCAGAACTGGAACAAAACTTGGGTCTCTTGACTTCCAAGTCAATGTTCTTTTCACAACACTACACTAATTTCCATTATGACTTGAAGGGATGGATTATTCCCATCAAAAATTATGCTTCGATAACAATCATCAAGACTTATTTTAAATTGAGAGGATGATTAACTAGGGTGACTTTACCTTGTGATCCTCCCCTGTCTTCTCCCTCCCCCCAAACCCTTTTAAAAACTGTAATTTATGGACCACAGATATTTCACTGATTTGTCCCTCCTGTCTGTTGGAAATTTAAAATATAAAAATGCTATTTTTGGTAGCACACTGCAATCAGCAGCTCAGAAGAGCGCCACTTTCCACGCCCTAGCTGATATTGTTAATTAGCCTCTAACATCTATCCCTTATCCCAATCTCCTGACTGTCTTTGCAAAGGTGGTAGGTACCAAGTGTCAACATCCCTACACAATAAAAGGCAACCTCTGAGTCTATATACCTTGAATCATTGCCATATGATTCTAGAAGAGAATCTTTCTTTGATCTCTCCCCCATACGTTATTGAATCACTTAAGGTCTAAACTCAAAATTTACCAGCTCAAATGTTTATTAAATGCTTACTGTGTGTGAGACCTTGCTAAATGTTAAAGATACAAAGACATGTCTTAAAATATCTAGGATGATACATAAACAAGGTCTAATTTGAGGAGATAAAGAGCCTCTATATCTAGGGTGACAAGGAACAGCTTCCCATGGTAGATGTTACTTGAGTTGAGTCTTGAAAGAAAGTAAAGACTGAAAATGTGAGAAGGGAGTGCATGCTAAACAGTTGGTTGATGTGGTGGTGGTGTTGAGGGAGGTGGAATGCACAGTTTGACGAGGATGGCCTAGGGGTAGGTTAGCCCTGTTTCCCAAGTTACATATTATAATCCACTTTACCGCTGTGGTTGTATCCTCCATCTTGTCTTACACAATGCTGGGCACTTAATAAATATGTATTAGTTCATTCTTGTTAGTCCTTAGTCATTGAGTGGGAGTGGCCTCAAACAAGGTGAGACCTGAGAAAGACTAATTTATAAAGGCCAAAGTCACCCACTGCATCCTGGGCCGTTGCCAGTCATCTCGACTTATGTCTGGCAACCAGGCTCTGATGACTCTGGAGGGGAGAGTGAGGATGACAGCTTTGCACAGCTCTGCCTCTCTTAAATTCAATTCACTCAAGTGTCAAGACATTCCCCTCCTGATGCTATTGGTCTTCTTCAGCAGCTAGTGAATCTTACAGTAGCTACACCGGTGAGATAATAGATCAGTTAGAGTTATTCTAAAATTCCCAGATTTCAGGCTCCTTTGAAACAGTATGCTGAATTTGCTCAATGTGGACCCTTCCTGATTTGCATATATCTGCATGTGTGATGTAAGAGACGTGAACTCCAAGTATGAAAGATGAAATTAAATAAATTAAGTTATGCGAAACCTCAAAGTTGCTCAGACTTGACAGGTAAGGCCTGTGGACCCAGAAATATTTGTCAGATTGTTTTAAATAGGAGGCATGAAAATGATAGCAAAGCAAGAGCTAGGCCCCCCCCTCCTGGAAGAGTTTAAATTTCTGCATAGTCCCAAGGGTCAGGAAGAACTAAGCTTGACCCTATGTCTATTTGAGATCTCAGTTTTCAGACTGTGTTCAGCTATTGAGTGTTAGACCTGGAAGAAGACCTGAATTCAAATCCAACCTCAGATACTGTATGGTTCTGAATAAGTCACTTAACTTCTGCCTGCCTCCGTTTCCTCATCTATAAAATGGGAACTGTAATAGGGCCAACCTCCCAGGGTTGTTGTGAAGATGAAATGAGATTATATTTGTAAAATACTTAGCAGAGTGCCTGGCATATCATATGTGCTTGATTAATGTTCCCCCCTCCCTTTCCCAGACTAATTGAATGTCAAAGATGAAATAGTATAAATATTTCTTACTCTATTAAACATCCCTTACTCTAGTATAGCTATTCTTTACTCATGCTTACAAAAACATTACTGTCTTTGTATTCTGTGTGGAAGATGGATTAGAGATAGGAGAGACTGCAATTAGGAAGACAAATTAGGAGGTTATTACAAAAGTTTCTACAAAACATATTTAAGCTGGGGCAAAGAGGAGACAAGTGTGAGAAATGTGTACTTAGCATTGCCGAGACCTGGCAACTGAATGATAAGAGTGCAAGAGCAAGAAATCAAGAAAGAAGCTTATCTAGTGGAGAAAATAATCACTTTTGCTTTAGACACATTGAGTTGAAGATATGGGGGCATCTTGGTGGAAATGTCCAGCTGGCAGTGGGGATCATGTAGCCCAATTTCTAGGGAGAGATTTTGGTCAGTCTGTCTGGGAGATATTTGCATAGAAATGACAATTGAATCCATGGAAGCTGACGATATTGTTCATCCTTTGCTTTTGAAGAGGCCGATGGCATCACAATGTTGGGGTAAAATAGTGGGTGATGGATGATGTCTTGACTTGCATGAGAATTTGGTTTAAGTGAGGCAGAGTTCACCAAGTGAAAGTGTAGAGATAAAAGAGAAAGACCCAGGGCAGAAAATTAGTGGACACACACCCCTAGTGGACAAGAAGTGAATTTCAACTTATCAAAAGAGAGAAAAAGTAGTCGGATGGGAAGAGACAGGAGATGGAAATGTTGCCAAAGCCAAGAAGGAAAAAGTATCCAGGAAGATACCCAAAAGCTACAGAGAAGTCAAAGAGGATGAGGACAAAAAAATTTATTAGGTTTAGCACTTAAAGTATAATTGGCAACTTTGCTAATATAATTGGCAGCAGTAGTTTCAGTGGAGTGGGGGGGTAAGAAAACAGAAGGGGAGTGAGTGGGCAGTGGAGTGGAGAAGGTAAATGTGGGAAAGTCTTTCTAGGTGAAAGGATATAAGATGGCTTGAGATAACAGGATCAAGTAAAGTTTTCCTTTTATGAGACTGGGAGAGTTCAGGCATGTCTGTAGGCAACAAGGAAAGAGAGTAGGTAGATAAGAAAAAAATCAAAGAGGAGGGCAAGAGGGAAGAAGTGATTAATGAGGCAAGCCCCTGAACAAGATAGGAGAGGATGTGATGGGATCAAAGATACATATAGAGTTGGTGGCCTGCAAGAAGCAAAACCTCTTCTCAGAGATTTGAGTAAATGGGGAAGGGAGATGAAAATATAGAGGGATTTCAAGGAATGAAGGAGGGGAACTAAAGAAACTCATTACCAGCAGTTTCAATTTTCCCAGTAAAGTAGGTAGTGATATCAAATACAGGTGGTGTGGGATCAATTACAGAAGAAAGAGAGGAAGGGATTGGGTGTCCCTGATTATCTAAAGAAGATAGTTTCTATATGGTATCATCTGCTTTCACCCCAAAGTCTCTATGATCCATTCAAATTTATAATGAATTTATTCACATCTGTTTTACTTTTGACTGATGGATTCAATCAAGATGTCTGGACCTTCTGTAATTAAATGGGGGGACCCATACCCTTTCATGAACACCCTGTTAAACATGAGCTGCACCTTAGCAGTTGACGAAATCCACAGTACTTAATTATGGATACCTCTCTAGTGACTTGGATAGCTTGAAGCATAGTGCTTTTCCAGCACCTTCCCCATTGGCTTGAACTAAAGAATCAAAATCTATGTGGCACAGTTCATAAACAAATTCAAATATTAACATTCTCAAACTTCCATGGTGTTAGAACTTAATAAGCAGATATTGTACAAAATTCTCATGAGTTATCTACTGTCTTGGTGCTTGCAAAAGTCCTCTTCAAATCTAAAATAAAGAAAAGTAAAAGAAACTCAAACCTCTTATCTAAAAGGGAAATCCTGTTCTTCCTGGGTGCTCAGAAAATGTGAGCTAATCCCAGCAGGAATCAGGGAGCTGGAATCACCTGGACGTCTTCTCTTCACTCTTCAGATGAGAAATCAAACTATTCATGGTGAAAGCCCCGATGAGTCCCATTGACATATAGCATCATCCAACTGGAAGTCAGGACAAACCATTGGATTCACAATGCCTACGGTAACTATAAATATGCTGATGTGGTTATTAATCACAAAATATACCAGGCTCACTACGTGGGCAATAAAGCTAGAACATTTATTTAAATACCAGAAAACTAAGTCCCAAAACCAGAAAGTCAAAGCCATCACAGTAGTTATGAAGTTGGCACACGTAGTTAATGTCATAAACACCCACATTCTCAAGTCTTCAAAACAGAACAGACTACCTCAGGAAAAGGTCCTCCTCTCCCCACTCATGGCAACTGCTCAGCGTCAGGGAAGCGTGCTCCCAGCAGCTCCCCTCCCCCCCAGTTCCCATCCCTGGAAGTCCTCAGCAGGAGTCCTTAGTAGAAATTCTGGCTGGATCAAAAAAGGACTTTGTGTCTCCACTGTCCCTCCAGTCACCGCAAGCAGTCTAGCTTGGCTTCCGCTTCCTCTTGCCCCACCCCTTTAGAAAGGTTTCCCTTTCTCTTTTCAAGGCACACCAAAAAGTCTTCAGTAAGCACTTTAACTTGCTGGACATGGAGGGCAACTCAAGCCTTAAAGAGGGGGTGCAACTTCAAAAAGAGACAAAGTATTTGTGTTTGATTACTTCGGGTTTCTAAGTGAGCAGGCAAACATTATGCCATAGGCCTATAGTCAGTCCATAAAGATCTCGGACAAGTTATCTAAATTCATGAAATAGGCAAACTGTGTAGGCCTGCTTAAAAGCAAAAAAGTTAATAAATAATAAAATTGAGCATTTATTCACTAGTATCGTGTGCCCTAGGCAAACTACTAATACTAGTATGTTAGGAATGCAAAATCCATACTTATTATATCAACCTTTATCTTGTAAAAGACTTAGTAATACAACAGATATTAGTACTTAAACATTCTAATAAGCAAAGAACTGGCCTAACTTTTAAAGGAAACCAAAATATCCTATCCGATTGTAATCTAAAACAAAAGGTACAAATGTTAATTTTTTTCTCTAGTGTATCCAAGAATAAGAGTCCCTAACAGGGAGGGGGGGAGGGAAGAAAAACATCTCCTTTTCAAAAGCAAAGGGTCCAAAAATTATGCTGAACCATCTATAATGTAGTCCACACTCCCATCCCCACCCTTCCTCCCCTCCACTCCCTGGGTCACTTCCCTATCTCCTACTTTCACCAGCAGATTGGCTCCCCATTTGGATGTCTGACTACTTATATTTAAAGTTCTAGGAGGTAATACTAAAGGTCTGTGTGGATTCTTGTACTGTTCCTTATGAGCCCCTACTAATGTACTCCACATAGATTATCAGCTAGACTTAATTAACTTTTAGAAAGGGCATTTACTAAATATAGGAACTACTCCCTTTGGGAGCATGGACTCCAACTTAGAGAGTACATGAGTCTGAAATGGAAAGTCCCAGTTTGCTGTTTCCTAGAACTCCTGTGTTATCATCATGAAATTCCTCCTAGGTGTGGCTCCCAGCTGGGCTCCAATGCTAAGGACCCTTGGAGGAGCTTGGATCTTCCTTTCTTATGTGTGATTAGGTTTTCCTTGGTCTGTCACTTAGTTCCCAGTGTAGACAATGGAATCAAACCCTGCTCCTCTGTGAACACTCCTACCAATGCTGAAGGATCTTCAGATTTTCTGACCTGTTGAAGTGCACAAGATAAAAAGCCAGGTCAATTCTATCTCTGGATACTCTGCTGCCTTTTCTTGGAAATCTATTTGCCCTTATTATGTCTGTCTCTACTTCCAGCTTAATGTGTTGTGCTTGATGTGCTGCATACTACTAACTAATTATCTGGTAATATGGTCAGAGGGAGAGGGGGGTGGGGGGAGAGAGAGAGAGAGAGAGAGAGAGAGAGAGACAGAGAGAGAGAGAGAGAGAGAAAGAGAGAATATATCAGTCCTGGATATGTAGTCCTTTCTCAAACACTCTACCTCCAAATTACCTTTCTGTTTTTATATATAGTCCCATGGAGAATGACTGATTCTCTCCAACTAACCTAAAAGTATTTCCCATGGGACATCTTCTTTTATCCAATAACCCAATGCCCCTATGATACTTTCAAGTTAATTGAAGTCTTATTCATACTAAATTTATTTTAATTGATTGATCCAATTAAGGTTTCTTGGTCTTTTCTGATCAATTGGGGTTAAGTCCCTACTTTTATACCTGTATGTGTATATATTGTCACCTTCAGATAGATTAAAAGTTCCTCAAGGACAGTAATTTAGCTTTTGTGTACCCAGCGCCTGGTACTTAACAGTACTTAATAAATATTTCTTGACTTGACTTGATTCCACTTAATAAATGCTTATTGATTGATTGATTGAAGATATAGGCCTTGGGAGTTGAGGATTTTGATGAACTGGCAAATTGGAATGTTTGAGTCAAAATGAGCACATATTAAAGTCTCTAAATATGAGGACAAGAGTTGGGTGAAGAGGAACACTGTAAGCCAGGCTGCTGCTTCTCATACATGAACCTCCATTTTCCATCTCAGTGCCTTTGGATTTTATACACCATGCCTTCAAGACTGAAATGCTCTCCTTCTTTACCTCTACCTCCTAGCTTCCTTCAAGACTCAGTTCAAATCTTACTTTCTGTAAAAAGTCTTTCCCAGTGCTCTTGCTGAAATTACCTTTCTTATATGTGTATATAAAAATTATTTGCATGTTGTCTCCCCTATTCAAATGTGAATTCCTCAAGAGTAGGACCATGTATTCATTATTTTTTGAATTCCTAGCTCAGTCCTTGACACATATTAAACCCTGGATAAACACTTGCCAACTAATAGAAATCAAAAAAGGAGGAAGAGTGACCTCCTGGAGGCTTGCATATTAACTCAAAAATGGTTTTAGAGGGCAGTTCTATAGGCTTATCCCAAGATTTCAGGGAGTAAGACATTCCCATTAGATAACTCTAAATTTGGCTCCTGGATTGGCTTGGTGTCCATGGTCCTGGTGGATATAGGGTTCAAGTAATTATAGGTCCTAGTGTCTGAGACCTTGGTGCTGGGCAGTGTTCTGGGAACTGAGTGCCTGGTGTCTGAGGTCCACATCTGGACAGTGTGAGGTCAAGTGACTAAGACTTTGGTCGTGGGCAGGGTCATGAGAGCTTCCTATCTACAGAAATCCCTTGTGAAAAATCTATTTAATTGACATTACTTGAGGAACTGCCTGCTACACTGTCCTAGACATTAGGAACTCTTCACTTATGCAATCTGCCACATATCTGGTCTGGGAAAACATATCCTTTCCTAATCCCTGCAGCCAATCAGTTCATGCTTTGAAGCATGAGATCAGATTATCCAAATTAGCAGAGCTCTGCCTAGTTGCAGAAGTCATTAGCAGTTATGAAGCTCTCCAACCCTTCTTAGAGAGCCAGAATTTTTGCCTAACAATTTTCTACCTCAGTTAGCTCCCCTAAAATTAATATAGGCTGCAGACATAAGCATTTGTTTTGTATGGATTTTTGCATTTCTTTCTGCTAATTTCATACCCGAGTAATTCTTGACAATGTTCTTGGATTATAAACCAATATGGTAAAGTAGCAAGGATATTATATATTTGGAGGCAGAGGACCTAGGTTAAAATGCTTCTACTGCTGCTATTACATGACCTTGGAAAATCATATCACATGATAATAGTGCAGAGGTATCAAATGGACCCTGAGCATGGCCTGAACCAAATTAAAATGTAATTGGGAAATATTTAACAAAATACATTTTAAAATACAATAAAACATAGCTAACATTACATTTTAAAACTAAGTCAATATGCATCCAGCAGGGATTCTTATTTTCAGTTTAATGGTCCCCATTTTCATTTGCGTTTGACACCACTGATATAGTGGGTAGAGTGCTGGACTTGGAGTCAGAAAGACCTAGCTCCAACCCTCCCTTGGACATTGGTAACAGCAGGACCTTGGGCAAGTCCTTCAGGTTCTCTGTGCCTCTGTTCCCTCATTTGGAAAAAAAAGAAAATTGGATTAAATGACCTCTTTAGCTCTAAATCTATAATCCTCTGGCCTTGGAGTCAGGGTTAATACAATGCTGAATTTGGATTCAGGTCCTAGGTTCAGGACTTCACTATTTACTCCTTGTATGCTACTCAACAAATTATTTAATCTCTTTGGGTCTCAGTCTCACCATCTATAACAAGGATGGGATATGACTAAATTATTTCTGAGTTCCCTGTCAGCTTTAAATATGTGATCCTAGAATAAATGAACCAAAGAGAGACCAATCTGGAAGATAAAGAGTTAGACTGGAAATATTGGATAGACTGTCTCGCTTGGTGGGGAGAAGAAAGGAAATATTAAAAAATCAGTCTGGCTGGTGAGAAGAGAGAAGGAAGAGAGGGGAAGGGGCCAGGAGTGAGCAGCGGAGAATATTTACTGGGGCATGGAGAATTATCTTCCAAGAAGGAAGGAATGCAGGTATCTGTCGGCAGAGAAGACATAACCAAGGAGGAGAGGGTGAGAGAAGCAGCCGCCAGAGGCAAGAATGGGCTAAATGAAAGAAAGCCAGCACTGAGGGGCTCCAACCTGCAGATCCATCTGTCCACTCGAGTTCTAGGGCAAACCTCATTAATAAAAGGAGGCACCATGGAGTTCTCCCCCACCCCAGGGCTCACAAATCCCTATTTTCAAATCTGACAGAATCTGTTTATTTGTTCTGCCAGGGGACTTAGCCTCCCTTTCTCTTTGATTTCTGTTTAAAAATGCATATCTCTTCCCCTCCCCCTATATTTAGGTTTATTAGGTTTACAATGTTATGAGTTTTCATCCCCAGGGGGTGACACTAAATGCATTCGGAGTCAATTACAGGAGAATAGTAATAACTTAACTCTTTCCTAATTAAACTCCTAAAAGCCAATCATACTTCTTAGTTATCCTCCCGGGCTGGAGGTCAGAGGTATAAAGAAGCCAGGCTTTCAGTTTAGAATTTCTTATGGCATATGACATATTAGATTGGATTTGGGGGGGGATTCTGAAGGAAAGAGTGTCACGTGTTTGAAAAGGGAAGGTAGGATTTTTCCAATCCTTAGAAAGTCATTTGTACACTAGGAAGAGGTACAGGAAAGCCTTAGATAAATGAACTCTGAACAGGGAAGTGGAAATCAAAACTTTAACCCAAAGCTATTTAGGAAAAACATTCCTTCATAACCACAGGCTTTTTTCAGCATCAGAAGATATCAGAAGTGGGACTTCATAGATCAATTGGTCTGACCCATTCCAGAACACATTTGTAACACATGGGCATTTGGTATATATTCTAAGACCTCCAGCACTGGGAAAGCCAGCACCTCTCAAGGCAGCACATTCCACATTTGGAAACTTCTAATTACTATGGAATTTTTCCTTACATCATGCTGACATCTGTCTCCCTGGAACTTTTGCCCATGTCTCCACATTCTGCCCTCTGGAGCCTTAGCGAGTCAACACTACTGAATACAGCAGGCCCTTCAAAATGCCATGTGGCAGGAAGGCACTGGACTAAATGTTAGTAATAAAAGAGAAAATGAAATAGTCTCAGCCTTCAAGGAGTTTGAATTCTATTAAACAAAATAACCCATAGACAGTTTAAGTAAATTAAAAAATACACAAAATGGATACGAATTAATTGGGAGGGGCATTAGCAACTGGGGGAATCAGGAATGAATCAATGAGAAAGTATTAAGAACATGCTATGTTCCAAGCACAGAGATAATCCACTGATCATACAAATATAAAAAAAAACTGGACAGTCCCAGCCTTCAAAGAGGTTGCATTCTAATGGTGAAGATAACATATATATGGAGGAGTTATAGCCAGAGAAGGGCTCATTGGTTTGTAAAGGCACAGGAATGGTGAGAGGTACAAGAGGAAAGCAGACTGACAATTCCTTTCTGAAGACAATGCTAGTGTGGATTTTATCACAGTTCTCAGAAAATAAAAGTGGAAAGCACAAAAATGAGTGGGCAGTTTACAGTCAGGGTGGAAAATGACTGGGGTGAAGATGAGGATGCTTGGTCCAGGGGAGTTCAGAGTTCTAAATGGATTCCAGGAATGGGCCTGGCCTCTGGAGGTTAGGTCTGTGAGATGAAGTACTGACAACACCAGGGAAGACACAGGCCAGAGAGAACATGAGGACTCATGGTCTTTGAAGAAAGTTCCAAGAGGTGGAAATGAAAGTAAGAACATTCCAGTCATGGGAGAGCATCTATGCAAAAACATGGAAAGAGGAAATAAAATGCCATGTGTAAGAAATAACAAATAGGTCAGTTTAAGTGGAAATAACCCACAGACAGTTTAGGTAGATAATAAAGAAAAAATAGAGTTTATGAAGAAAAAGCCTATGTAACCAAATTGGAAAAAATATGCTTTAAATACCAAGCAGAGGAGACTTTATGCTACTATCAAGGCAATAAGGAGCAATTCACTCTCCTTTAGTAGGTGAGGAACATGATCAGGGCTATTCTTTAAGAATATCAATTTAGAAACTATTGGAAGGATGAGTTGGAGAGGGGAAAATGTATACAGGGAGACCAATTAAGAAGTTATTGCAATAGACCAGGTGAAAGGTGATAAGGACTTGGGATAGGGTGCTTATGATGGGAGCTAAGAGGTTACAGATGCAAGAGATACTGGGGAGGTAGGATTGATAAGACTCGATAACTTATTGAATGAGGAAAGGTACAGGGGAAGGTGAGCAGAGTGAAGAGTCAAGGATGTTTCCTAAGTTCAAAGGTTGTCAACTTAGGAAACATCCTTGACTCTTCATTCTGCTCAGAATGGGAAGAAGTTTAGACAAGATCAGAGAAGAAGTATTATGATTCAGACAGACACAGTAAATGTTGCTACACATAAATATCCCTGTCCCCAGGACCCGCAGGGCACCTCAATCTCTGGGGAGGGGAAATGAGTAGGTTCACAAAATAATTCAGTTCCACCATAGCGTTAGTCCTGCAAGGCTTCAAGTCCAAAGTCCCCTGGACTAGAATTCTGGCATCCTGGCTGCTCAAGTGGGAGAACTGAAGATGAATCTCAGGCTGAGCTGGTAATAACATCCAGTCTGAGAACCTCGGTTCATATTCCCCCAGGTCTGAGGACCCCCCTCTGGACCACTAGAACTGAAAAGGACAAATGAAACAAGACCAAGCCCATTTCTTGAGGGCACAAAGCCTAAGGGGGAGGTGGTCCTTCACAGGGGTGTTCTAGAGGCAGCTTGAACTGGCTTGAGAGAGTTGATTGCTAAATTTGCAGTGTGAGCATTTACACCTTCAGTACTGGTAAATGCTGCAAATCAAGGTTTGATTTGTTTATTCTTTTGTTGATTGCATAGACTTAAAATGATAGAGACAATGATAATAATGTAGATTAAATTTGAAAGTTGTGTGTATATTTTTATTTAGAGAGCTGGTTGTTAAAAATTATCAGGATCCTCCTTCCTTTCCCCCACTGCAGCTGGTGGTGCAGTGTCTAGAGCCACTGGAGTGAGGAAGTCACAAATCCAGCCTCAAATAGTTAACTGTGTTATGGTAGGCAGGTTCTTTAACCTCTATTTGTGTCCATTTCGTTAATTGTAAAATAGGGGAGATAATAGCACCAAATTCATGGAGTTGTCCTGAAACAGCAGACTTTCTTCTTCCAAGTGCAGGTCCTGGGAGTTTCCAGAATAGAGCCTCCATCTTCACACAAACAACATCATAAAGACAATCAACTTTGGACTTTTTTCAACACACTAACCAACCATGATTTCTAAGGATTCATGGTGAAACATGCTACCCACCTCCTTACAGAGAAATGATGAATTTAGGGCACAGAATGAGACATATATTTCTTGGATATAGCTAATGCCAGAATATACTATGTATATTTGGAGGGTGTGGTTTTTCTTTTTTTTTTCTAATGAGGGGAGGTGGAAGAGAGAAAAATTTGATTTTTATCAATTGAAAAAAGTTTTTTAAACTGCAAAGCATTTTGTAAATGTGAGCTAGTATTATTTCATTATGAGGAGTGATAATCATTAAATATTATATTTTTGGCCAAGGTCTGAATTAATCAAACAGACTGCTTTGCTTTGCTTTAAAAATGCCTTTTTCTGTGTCAGCAACTCCAGAGACCAGATAAGGCTGAAAGTGGAATTTCCCCTTTTCTTGGGACATACTTCTTACAGGAGGAAAACAGAGACATCATAAAACGGACCCAAAAGCTTCTTTGTTCTCTGAGTAAACTCAGAGAATATCTCTTCCTATATAAATAAGACCAGACGCGGCTAACTTAAGAGCATTCTTTCTTCTGCCAAGGATGAGACCCTGAACCTAAGATGCTATCTTGAATAATGGAAGCTTTTTTTATCTAAATATTTTGTGGGGCATGTATTATGTTATGGCAGGTTAAAGATAAAGGAAACACAGATGTTCTAAGTCATAAAATCAGTTGACACCTCATCAACTTTCTTATCCTACTAAGAAAATTCCTTTCTTGTAATCATAAATTTAACCCTGAGTTGGGCTGGCTCTAAAATGTATTTAAGCTTTCTCATTCTTTTGTCCAGACAGTTAGAACTTAGCCTCTAATTCCTTGTACAAGTTTGCTAGTTTTAAGGGAATAAAATTAAATAACTGTATATCACTATTTGTTGTATCCTTTAACCAAAATTTTAAAGGTTAACAGGAGGAAGATCATATTTCAATTGTGGCTCTATCAGACATACTATAGAAGTTCAATTTAACTCAAATATTTTTAATAACTATAAGTCTCAAGATATTAAACACTGACAAACAGAAAAGGCCAGGAAAATATAATTCCTGGTCTCTTGTAATATATAATCCATTAGGGAAAACCAGTTAACAACTTTTAAATCTTGAGAAAAATTTAACTAAATCAGCAAACCCTGTTATATTAACCACTTATTGCTAACTTGTTCTCATATTTTTTTGAATTTTCACTCCTTTGTTTTCTTAACATTTTTAAGTGAAAACATAATGAACCTAATCTAATCTCTTATAGTTTGTTTTTAACTATGTTATACTTTGATGAATCAAGATCCAAAATTGCTTTCTGTTGATTTTTGCTTGTGGTGTTGTTGTGTAGCTTTCGATTAGTCCTCTTTCCAGATTCACAGAATATCTAGACATGACAGCGTTAACAACCTTGGGATTCGCCAAGCCTAAATTCTAATTAAAATTGTTTTGGAATTGTGAAAATACTTTTAAGCTGACTCAAAACCTAGGAATTTTATTTCTGGCCACATAAATGTATAATAAAAGTAAAAATATGAGCCCAAAAGGTGGAAGACAATGACCTTATATATATATTGCACAAGTTTGTCTGTGCTATTCTATGAGAGTGCTCTGGCCACATACGTTCCCTAAATGTACTCTACACATATCACCTATAAAAGTTCAAGATTCTCAACAATGGTGACTGTATTCATGGAAAAGTATCCCTAGAATTAAGAGGGGTGGGAGCAGAACATGAGTGTTACTGCTACTTCTCTTACTATTTTATTAAATACTTGAACTATTTCTGTCCTCGGTGGTGGTTGATGAGTTAAGGCATTGAGTTGATGCAGATCCACAGACTCCTTTAAGGTGAGTCAGCTTTTCTAGAAGTTTCATGTATTTTCCAACTTTCCTAGTGGGAACTGCCAAATCCTAATTTTTTATTGAGAACCCCCAAACACAAAAAAACCCAGAATTTGTTCTGAGAAAGAGACAAATGATTAGGTTGGATCCACATTTTCATTTCTCTCAAGCTGGCTTGATGTGCATTGGATGGGTGTTCAGTACAAAACTGCTCCCCCCAGAAGGGCCAATTTTGAACTAGTTTGATTTGGGATTTGGGGGTAGAGGGTTATATTCCCTCTAGAGTAGGTGTTCCCAAAGAATGCCAATCAAATTTGACTGGTCTACACACTAGGAAGTGGGCTATATTAAAATGAGGGTCTTAGAGTAGGTCACTTAATCCTGATCAAAGAACCATCAATTTCCATATCACCTGTCTTGTCAATAAAGAGGAATCAACATTTTCCCAGACCTGTCTGGGCAACACAATGAACAGGAATAGAACCATTTAGATCAAATGTCCTTCTGAAGAAGAACTGAACTTTGAAAGAAAGAGATGGGAAAGTTCTGAGTCTCCAAGATAATGATTACTAGGAAAATCATTTTTCACAGGACCTAGGCTTCTGTTTTCCCTTGCCAGTGTAGTACAAACTCAGATAGGTTCCATGGGCCAGCTCCAGAAGGTGTGGCCACCAAGGGACGAAATTTGTGGAAAGCAACCCATGAAACTACTTATGGAGACACTATGATTACATGAGTAAAAGAAAGGGTCAGATGAATGGAATCACAGGACTTCCAAATCTTGAAGCAAATATGAAAATGCTGAACTTCTAGCAAAGGTGTAGTCAAGTATTGCTCTACCTTATGAAGTAATATACATTGGGGAGTCACTCTACACATTTTTGGCTGATTCCAAGTATGAACATTACTCATCTTTTATATTTTAAAAATTCTGAATACTTTCATACGATTTAGGCCCCAAAGCCAAAAACTGTATTGGATAATATTTTTATACAGATTTAGAGTTTCTTGGATTTTCAATTTATGTGACTCAAACATTCATAGAACAGGATTCTCTTACTCAATTAAAGCTGTCAGTATAGAAACCTGTGGAGGAAGCTTGCCTCTGTGGATTTTGGCAGAAATGAAGGAATATAACAATATCTCCTTTAATAGGATTGGCTATTTTATCTCTCAGTTTGGAAGGAAGCTTGGTATAACCTAAGGAACTCGGATGAACTAGGCCAACCATTTTCAAGACTTGAATGGAAAAAAAAAAATCTTATTTGTGTTTAAGAGGCTCCAGACTACTGTGTTAACTTCACTTTGGGGAGCAAGACAGGACTGGGGTAGGGGTGGGAGGCAGAAGGTAGGGGTAGACAAAGGTTCTAGGATGTCTGAATCTTTAGGAATATATTAGATGTGTAACCATGAACAAGTCACTTCACTTCCTAGAATCTGTCTTCTCATTTTTATAGATGGGTATAGGGGCTAGACTGCTGTTTTCATTGGTCTAGGGAACTCCTGGGTGAGTAAACTCCCTTTACAAACCCAGGTCAGCAGCTTCCCTCCAACGTGTAGTCTTATTTTCTAGAGAACTAGAAGGTTAAGGGACTTGCCCAGGGTTATACAGTGTCTGAGTTCCCAAAAATATTTATTTCATTCTTAGGCATCCAAACCATTGCCAGTCATCTTGACTTTTGTCTTGCCTCTGGACTCTGATGACTCTGGAGGAAAGAGTGAGGCTGATGACTTTGTACAGCCCTGTCTCACAGTAATGGGAATGCAAATTTGGAAGATCTTCCCTGCCCCTAGGCTAAAGTGCACCTGAAGCCTGGAGTGGGAGGCTTGTTTTTCAGTAGATACTTTTTGATTGGCCAGTGAGTCAGGTTGTTACATTCTCTGAGCCAGGAGGAGGCTATATAAGCCCCGATGTGTAGCTTTGTTTTGGGGGCTCACTTTGAGAAGTGTTCTGTGATTTGATCTGTATTCTGGGAAGCCGTTGTCCAGGGCCCACCCCCACCCCCCCACCCCCGCTTTGAAAAACCCAGATGTGGAAACCCAGATGTTGACTGGGTATGGATGTAATGATTGGACAGTTTGGAAAGCTGTCTACTTGATCTGTTAGTGTCTTGATAATTCTGTCTGTATATTTTGAAGTTTGGGGTGCTGACCTTTTTCCCCTGAACAAGGTAAACAATATATGTCTGACTGATTAAAGCTTGTTAACCCATTTTGAGTTGCTTTCCTTTATCAAAGCAGATCCAAGAACCTGTATGGGCAGCCACCCTGAGCATGCTTGGGGTGCTTGCTGCTACACTCACTTAAATCCAATTCACAGAGAAGGCAAGACATACCCTAATGATGTCATTGGTCCTCTTCAAGAATGAAGGTTGAACAACAATTTCATTCTTAGATCTACATCTTGACTTTTCACCAGTTTTCTATCCACCACTCCATGGTGCCTCTCATCAGAGGAGAGAATATCTTAGTAGATAGAGCATCTTAACTTGACCTTAGATTCAGGAAGACCTAGGTACAAATTCAGATACTAACAAATGTCCCACAGCAAGTCATTTAACGTATTTGTGACTCATTTTCCTCAATGAGAGGGTTGGACTTGATGGTCACTGAGATCCTTTCCAGATCTAAATCTATAATCCTACGACCATTATTGAAGAGATTCAATAAATGAAAATCAGTGGTTTTATTGCCTCATTTGGCATGGTGCAATCTTGAATACCAATATTTAATAAATCAACTAAGTAGCTTTGTTCTTAGATAGTTAATCTAAGATGTATGTTTTTCTGGTGTACATATTTTAACTCTGAAATACTATTGCATCAATCACTCCCAGATATTTTACTTATTAGAGTAATTTAGTAAATATTCACAGTACTCCCTGTAATATATACCAGTACCCTATTGTCCTAAAATCTAAATAGTCCATCGCATTTGAAAATACCTTTTGAAAAAGTCTACATTTGTCACATTTCTGAAATTTTACTAAATACCAAATAGTGATGTCTACAAAACCTACCCCATGTCCTTGGGGACTCTAGACTGTATTAGTGAGCTAAGCCCAGAAAAGGTCATTAATTTTAAATTCATCCAATGGGAATTTTCCCAGATTCTTTTCCTCTATTTACTTATTATTTCTGATTTCTTTTTTTCATAAATGGTGTCTTTCTACTTGCCCTTTGTTGGCTTGGTACCCTTCTAACCAATTATTTGCACATACACACAAAATGAACAATTGATACCATGAAATATATATTTTTAGTAACCCTAACTGCATATTTATTTAGCTTACAATGCAGAGAATTGATACCAATGGTCACTCCTCATGGTTCTTGCACTAGCCAAGCAGTATCTTAATATTTGTCTACTTTCAATTCTAGGGAAATGTTCCATTTAAGGAAGCCCCAAATCAGACTGAGCAGGAAATTAAAGATCATTGCTATCTCATAAATTCAAATTTCCAGTGTATCATTTAAGAGGTGTTTTTAAAAAGCTTATTATTGTATAATGCAAGCTATTTGAGGCTGTTACTATTTTTTATTTTGTTTTTATATTTTCCATGCCTATTATTTTTCACATGGTGGATAATTAAATAATGCTTGTTGAATCTAATTATTAAAAGACCACTAGATTTGGAGTCCATAAACCTGAGTTTAAATCGTGACTGTGCCATCCCCATGACCTTGGACAGGTAACTTTATTTTTCTAAGCCTTAATTACTTCATTGGAAAGGGATCTCTAAGGTCCCTTAAATCACTAAATTCTTTCATCCATAGACCCTAACATAAATATGTATTTTACTAACAAATGCTCTAGCTCATAGGGGATTGACCTAGAAACAGTTTTGTAGCTAATGTACCTCAAAAGTAGCATTGAAAATGAGTTAAATTAAAAACAAAAGTGAACATTAATTCCTTAGACAAAAACTATGTGAGTTATATATATGCATATATGGGTATGTATATATTTATATAATACAATAGAATATGAAAAATTCAGTTATTCACTTTGTCTCTGTAAAATCCAATCGTTTTTAGAGTGGAAAGGATATGAAATAAAAAAGCAGGAGGATTGGCTATTAGTGGCAGCTCATCACCAAGCTAACTGTGTGATCTTAGGCATATTACTTTCCCATTCTGAGTCCCTGTTATCTCATTTGTAAAATGAGATAAATGGAACAGGTCACTACTGGCTTCCACATTTATCGCCCTAACACTGTTTTTTTTTTTATGTTTTTTTTTAAAGTAGTTTATTTTAATCATTCGGAATCCACCTTCTCACCTTCCTACTCTACCATATTAAGAACACAAAAAAAGCAAAATCCATTACAAGCACGTATAGTCAATCAAAACAAATTTCCACATTGGCCATGCATTCTCAAAACATTTATCACATTCTACACTCTGAGAACCACTGTCTGGAGGTGGGTAGTTCGCTTTATCACGAATCCTCCAGAATCATGGCTGATCATTATGCTGAGAGGTCAGTACAATCAGCACAGTATTCCATCACATTTATATGCCATATTTGGTTCATCCATCCTCCAGTTTATGGATAGTCTCTCAGATTCTCATTCTTTGCCACTCTGAAGAACTAGAAGCATTTTTGTTCATTTTTAGAATTTAGAAATACGTGGAGTGAAATGTATTTCCATGCCCAACTCTGTGTGTGTCTATGAGTGTATTCCTTCTTTTGACCAATTCAGATGAGTATAAGGTTTAAATGTCAGCCTCCTCTCCCAACCCCATCCTTCTTATTTGTATAGATGTCTATTGGTGCGCCCTGATCATACGAAATAATTTTCCCCGATTTTCCTTTCCCTTCCCCTCAGTGCATTTCTCTTCCATTGTCCTTCCTTTTTTTCCCTTAAGATCATTAAGACATGACAGCATATTCCTTGGCCTTGTCTCGTTGATCTCCTTCTACGATCCCAGATAAAAATAGGGTTCTGAAGGGACGCATGTATCATCTCCCTGTATCTGAAAGTAAGCAGTTTATCCTTTAGTTCTTTATCATTGGTCATTCGTGCTTACCTTTTTTATTTCTCTTCACTCCTATATTGGTATTTCAGAGTTTCTAAGCAGTTCTAATCTTCTTATAAGGAACGCTTGGAAGTCCTCTATTTCATTCAAGATTCACTTTGCCTGTAACATTATTCTCAGTTTTGATAGATAAGTTGAATTGGATACAAGCCCATATCTCTTGTTTTCTGGAATATTGCATTCCAAGTTCTCCATTTCTTTATAGCAGTTACTGCTAAATCCTGTGTACACTTGCATGGCTCTTTGGTACTTGAATTCTTTCTTTCTGGCTGCTTGAATATTTTTTAACCTGGAAAATCTGTATTCATGCCATGATAGTCCTGAGAATTTTCATTTTGTAGTTTCTTTCAGGAAGTCACCAATAGATTCTTTCTATTTCCACTTTTCCCTCTAGTCCTAAGAGATCTGAGTAGTTTTAAGATTTCTTGAAATAGTATATCTAGGCTTAATTTTTTTTTTGGTCATGACATTGAGACAATGTAGTACTTATTCAATTTTTTTCTTCTTGATCTTTTTCCACTCCCATGTCACTTGTTTCTGTTATTTTATGCCTTAAATTACTTCTATTTTTTTTTAGTCTTTTGACTTTGCTTTATTATTTCTTATTGCCTCATGGAGTCGTTGGCTTCTATTAGGTTTATTCTAATTTTCAGAGAGTTTGTTGCATGAACAAAATTATGCCAAGCTGTTGTATTGTTAATGTATTTTTGCTTAATGGGAAGATCTTTCCCATCCATTAATAGGCCCTTGTGACCTGTTTGAGTCACATGGAAGCCTGAGTCATATGAGTCTATGGTGGGAGGAGGTTTCCAAAGGAGTGGAGCAGGAAGGGGTACAGGAGAGCTGAGAGGAAGTTGGTATGAGTAGTTAGAGTTGAGGGAGAGAGAGGAAGCAGGCAGTGAACCAGTGAGTGTCTGTTTGTGGGAAGGTCTTAGCAAGGGGAAGGCTTTCAGATGGTAGTGCCCCCTGCATTGTTGTTTTGTATAGATTTCTTTGTTGCTATGATGGATTTGGCTTTCTGGTGTTTGAATAAATGTTTTTGTTCTGTTTTCTATGTGGAGAATATGTTATATTTTGCAATTCAGAACTACACCAACATGTTCATAGCCACCATAGGCAGTATGAATTTAGTGTTGGTGCTACAGCTATTATTCCCTTTCCACTTTCTTCCATAGCTCTCATTTCTTTTCCATTTTTCCCACAAGTACTCTCATTTAATTTTTTTAAATAACTCTTTTTAAACTCTTGTTTGATGTCTTCTAGGAATTTTAGATGAATTTTTACCTAGGCTGATTTTTTTTTCTTTGAGGTTTTGTTTGTGGATATTTTACTCATTCTCTTCTGGGCTTGGGAATTAACTTTCTTTAAATAGCTCTTTATGGTGGGATTCTTTTTGTTTGGTCGTTTGCTTATTCTTCTACCCTACTTCATGGCCTCAGACTTGATGTGAGAGTTAGACTTTGGAACTTCTGTAGGGAAGGTCTAGGCTGATCCTGTTGTTGCTTTCTTGGAGTATTGAGTGCTATATTAGTCCAGAATCTCTGGAACTGGTTGGGGGCCTGCAAGCTTTCAGTGCTCCTGTAGTGATCTGATCCAGGGCCAAGTCTGATTGCTGCCCTCCACCCTGGTCTGAGTTCTGCAATTTCCTGATCTGAGCTTGAATCTAAACAAGAGTAGACTACTATTGGATTCAACCTCATCACCAACCTGAAATGCTCTGTTTTTTCAGAGTGTCAGAATTGTAGGCTCCATATTGGTCCAGAATTCCTGCCCTACTTATTCCTCTGCAGTCTGGGCTAGATACTAGAAATAAGATCCTGTTCCATTCCTGTGGTCTTAGCCACACCATTGCTGCTGCTGGTGGTTTTTGAACATCCTTTTTTTCTCAGTACATTGCTGAAGGCCTTCCCACCCAGGAACTCTATACCCATTGGCAGATCCTCTTATCAGTACATCCTGAGTCTGTGCCCCTGAACTGGTTGGTAGGAGACAAAGCCACCAGGTCTCAGTGGCCTGGTATGGGTCTGGTGAGGCCAGGTATGGGTCTAAGAGCAATTATTCCCCAGTAAACAATCCCTTCCTAGGCAATACAGTGCAGTGAGTCCCCCCACCATATCCATAGACCATCCTGTCTATCTTCCCATACTGAGCTATTCTAGATAATTGCTTCACTGTGATTTTTTTTCAGAACGTCCTCAGAAAGATTCAGTCTAGTGTATTTTCTAGGTCTGTTCAGAGGAGTTTGTGGAGGGAAGATTGACCATACTGATTCCTACCATTCTATTATCTTGGTTCTACCTACCACAGTGATTTCTTCAACTATTCACACAAAGAAATCCATATAGTGGAACAGGTGCCAGATTGGAGTGAGACTTCAGCATAAATTCAGGCTCCACTGTTTATCATCTTTGTGATCATGGACAAGTCACTTGAATTTTCCAGACCTTCGTTCCTTATCTGTAAAATGGATTAGATGGCTTCTGAAGTCTCCTTTGGCTCTAAATCTATGATCTTGTGATCCTATGAACACTTTCATGTTCCTTCTTGATGACTAAGTTTTGTATTTTTCATTCTTTCTTGTTAGCTGGAAAAATTGAGAAAATACTAAATCTGTTTTTTTATGAAAGGTTCCAAACCAAACTGACATCCTGATGTGCAGAAGCATTTTTATTGCTTGAAATTAATTCAGAAAATTTTCAAAAGAGAGATATAGAAGAATAAGCTTATAAATAAAACCTTTTAAAAGAGGGGTTACTTTTATTCAAATATTTTGATCCATGCCATATTCCATTTCATACTCCCAATGTGGCTGTCACTGAATTCTCAAATACTTGTTTGTGAGCAAGGAAAATGGAGATCAAATTTATAAAGACAATATTAATTACTAGATAGAGAAGCAAAGACAGATTTTGTTGGCTTGATTTTTATTAGGAGCATCATTCATTCTGTAGACTGAGGCAGAAGGACATGAGTCTGGGTTATATTTGAATGATAAGGTAAGGTGTAGGCTGTGTCTACACATCTAAAAGCTTTTTCTGAGTATTTTGACTTTGTCAAGTACTAAGTAAGCAAGACACTAGAAGTTCATGTGCAGATTCAAATTCTGCCAACTACAACAGATGTTGGACTTAGGGAATTAGTCTAATGAATATAGAGCATCTGAGTGTTCTCTACTTGGCTCATTGGTAAACTGGAATGGCAGCAGTTATGTATCCCTCTAAAGACAGATAATCACAGCATGCCCTATCTAGCTAATAGTTCTATAATTCCTTTGGGACCATGCCACTTGGTAAGTCAAAGCTTTTGCTGTGTCTCCTTGTTATTGGCAGCAAAAATGGAGGGAGAAGTAGAGGCAGAGTAGAGTGGTGAAAGAAATTGATGGGGTAGAGATAGAAATAACTTCTATTTTAGTAAAGAGCTCATCCACAGGAAAACACATAGTTCCTGCTAAACCAATCAACTATTTAATCAACAAGTATCTCTTAAGCACCTACTAGCTGCTAAGCACTGTGCTAAATACTGAGGATATAGAAAAAATGCAAATATCCTTATCTCAGGAAGCTTACTTTCCAATATGAGAAACAGATAGACAGACAGTCAGACAGACAGACAGACAGACAGACAGACAGACAGATAGATAGATAGATAGATAGATAGATAGATAGATAGATAGATAGATAGATGATATATAGGCAAATAGACAAGATAGATAAGTAAATATTTAAGTGAATAGAAAAATAGAGAAATAAATAGAGAAACAGAGGTAATGGGAGGGGAGGCACTACCAGCACCTGTTAGGATCAGGATACATGCAGGAGATGGTAATTGGACTGAGTTTTAAAGAGAGCCAAAGTTTCTATGAGGTGAAAGTGAGAAAGCTGTCTATTCCAATCATGGGTACCAAGGCAAAGAACAAGAAAAATCTGATTCTTTGGTAAAATTGTCTTAGTCTTAGTGTTGATAATAATTTCCTGCTATTTCTATTAAATAAAATACCTCCATTCCTAAGTATAACTTGCTTTATGCTGTATAAGCATCACAGATCACAATGATTTGGGGTTTCTTATTTAGTCTCCCATTGAGTGAATATGAGTACAGAGCAGAATTTCCTTTCCAAATTTCAGAACGGGAAGAAATATTAATGATTGTGTGGTCCACCCACTTCTTCTCCATGAGGAAGCTAGGGCAGGGCTCCAACAGTTTGAACTACTTGCTTAAGGTCACGTTTGAGTGTGTAAATGGCAGAACCACGACTATAATCCAAGGTCTTCTGCCTCTAAATTCAGTGTTCCTTCCACTATATCACACTGCCTATGTTAGAGCATAATCCACCAGATAACTTATGGTTAGATTGTAAAATGAGCTATAAAATCAACTAGAAAAAGTCAACTGAATCAATGCAGCCTGTGTATGGACAGAGTATAACGCCAGCTAAACCAATTGATCAGTGTTAAATAGATGAAAGACTGATTGTGCGATTGATTTTAAAACCTTCCAATGATGTTATATAAATGTAATATGTGAGGCAAACCATATAATAACATCCTAGATCAGACACTATTAAGGCAAAACAGTAAGATTTTTTTTTCTTGCCAAACTACAGTAACCAAACAGAGGGCGGTGTGTGTGTGTGTGTGTGTGTGTGTGTGTTATTATTCTTTTGAAAATGGGTTTTGAAGAAACCTAAAGCTTCCAAGATATTTTATTGTTTTTCAGTCATTTCAGTCATGTCCAATTCTTTGTGACCCAATTTGGGTTTTTTTTGGCCAAACAAAAATACCCAAAACTGGAATGGTTTGCCATTTCCTTCTCCAGCTCATTTTACAGATGAGGAAACTGAAGTAAACAGGGTTAAATAACCTGCCCAGAGTCATACAACTAACTAAGAAGTGTCTGGGGTCAAGTCTTTCTGACTCCAGGCCTGGTACTCTACCCACTATACCACCTAGATGCCCCATTTGTAAGATATAGAAACATAAATAATAAAGGCATGAATGTTCCCAAAGGGAAAAGTGGGTAATTTTTCTACTTTGCTTAGTTTTTATTCCAGCTTAAATGTACTTTCTTATTAAGAAAAGCTTGAGAATTAACTGGATTTTTAACTAAGTTTCAACACAGCTCTTGTATGCTGTCTTTAACAAAGTCCTTTGAAAAGATGTTTGTAGGTACAGGGTCAATTAAATACGTTATAAAGAATTTCTAGGCCCCAATCATATAGTAATCTAGACCAATGGATTTGACATTGAGCCCCAGATACAGGGGCTTAAAAGATTTATTCTCTCTGGCTTTTGTTCATTAGCCCTTTAGCTAGATATAGCTAAATACAGAGTCTCTGGTATAAGTAAAGAATCATCAGCCTGACCTTTTGCAGGAGAGGCTTTCTACTCAGAGATGAGAGACAAAATCACTAATTGTTGGCCACAGGAAGATGGAGCCCAAAAGCTGGTATCAGGCAGTAAAGGCCAGCAGTGAACAAGAAACCAGAAGATAAATGCCCGGAAGATACAATATGCACAGAAGTGATAGTGAAACAATGTTTCCAACCCAGGAGGTGTGACTCTCAGATGTGACATGCTCAATACATAGTACAGATACAGATGCCCAGCCTAGTACAATGAGAACAGTGTGGTACTACCCCCAGATTACATCAGCACTACCCCTCCCCCAAGCATCAAAGATGTGAATCCTGGTCAATACATATTAACAACTTACCCCATATATCTGGGCTCTCTGCATATGTACCTTGGACACAGAGGTTTCTATTAAGTGTCTCTTCACATAAATTCCATAGCCATAGATACTCCTTCCAGGCATGGATCCTGATCATGCATGTTCCCTGCAAACAGTTATGTATCATATATATATATATATATGTTCACTGGTAACTTGTATTTTGTGCTGCTCCAACTTGAGGTGTAGTAACTATTGAAGAGTATATATTTTGTATACTTAAGTGATTTATTTATGTTAACTCAATTAATCCTCACAATGACCTTGTGAGGAAGGTATTTTTTACTCCCATTTTATATATGAGACTACTGAGGCACAGAGAGATTAAGTGACTTGACCAGGGTCACACAACTACTAATTACTTGAGGTACATTTCAAAATCAAGTCTTCCTAACACCAAGCCCTAGAATCTATCCACTGCACCATTTTATTTGAAATTTTATTTGATTAAGTATCTTGTGTTGGTTATAATGTGCCCAATGGCTGGCGAGCAAAAATACACACACAGCTGGATGATTATTAACTATGGTATATGGTGTGTTCTGCCCCACAGAGTGCTTCAAAACTGCAGTAACCACTTGTCAGAGCTGGTAACCCAAGGGAAGGACAAGATAAGAGCTCAAGGCCTAGATCTGTGATGAGCACTAACTCCCTATTGGGTTTGCATGAATTCTTTATTGCTCCTTTGAAGTGGAATTTATACATATAAATGAGGACTGTCAAAGTCAACTCTCTGGTGTACAAGGTCCTGCCACATTGATTTTCTTTGTAAATGTGTGTATTCATTTGGACCATTTAACATTTCCTGGATGTTTAGTCATTTAGAGACACTCATTGACCTCAGTCTACATCAGGGTTGATTTTTGCCATTGGGTGCTTTATTCATTTGTTTTGTTTCTGTCAATCATTTATATATGACTGCACTGGTGACTGTACTTGGTAATTTTTGCCATCAAATATGATACAGCTTCCATTCAGGATCTCAGCCCAGTCCACCACTTTGTAAAAGGAAGCAACCAGCTTTCTATGTTGAATGAACACATAATAATATGCAAAGTTATTGATAATAGAAGACTATCTGGGGAAGGAGAATAGGAAAGGAAGGAGATTTTCTCTGTCCTCCAGAAGTATAATGGGAAAGACAAAGGCATATTTTAAGGAGAAAATGATATTCGATAATCATTAAAATCAACATGTTTACTCTAAAAAGTGAATATTCAACTATGAATAAATCCATCTGACAATTGTTCTCTTATACACAGCTACTCAAAAACATCAATAGCCCCTATTACCTAGAACAGGGATGAAGAATCTGTGGCCTTGAGGCTACATATGACCCTTTAGGTCCTCAAGTGAAACCCTTTGATGGAATCCAAACTTCAGAGAACAAATCTTGTTTTCCAACCCTGGCCTAGAGAATCAAGAAAGCCTGGCATTCAAGGTCATCTTCCAATGTCATCTCACCCCATTCCTAAATATGGAAGCTTCAGTTCCAGCAATATTGACCTAATAATAACTGCCCCAGTTCATCTTTCATATTCTTGCTTCTGTATATTGCTGATGCTATTCCCTCTCCATTCATTCTTTAAGTTTTATCCTGAATTTAAACAGCAGAGAAGAATATCTCCATATACACCATAGAAAACAAAAAGAGGGCTGCCTGTGTGAAGCTGTGGATCTGTATTTCATATCACTTGTTTAAAAAATGGTTTGCAATAATGTCATATTATTCTTAAAACTGTCCTATTTCTCTGTGCTTCCTTTTGGATTTCCTTCTCTTCTATGAATTACAAAAGTTGCAATGACCCTCTGATTTTTCACGTAATCATTATTGTCAACCATCATCTCCCATGAATCCCTCCTCCCTCACCAATAAAACTTGGAGAGAGAAAAAAAGAAAAAGAAAACTTTGTGACAAACAAACAAAAAAAAAACTTAGGCAAAATGAATCCACACAGAATCTATGTCCAAAAGTATCTATCTCTTTCTGCTCATGACCATCTTCTCTCTAACAGGAGACTGGTAACCTACCATATCAATTATCCTTTGAAGATATGATTGGTCATTGATTTGATGAAGATTTCTCAAGTTTTTCAGCACTACTCATCCACCCTTGGTGTCCACCTGTCCCTCAACTCTCACCTGTGTCTCCAAGGAGCTATGGAATGTGCCCAGCCACACCCCAGTAAAACCATCTTGGCAGATGGTCTAAACCAGTTTGAGGGTAACTGACAGGTCTCAGACCTGTCATACCCCAAGCATGTGAAGACCTCCCCTAGTAGAATGTGTGGATGAGAATAATTTGTTTCAGCAGCTATAAAGGCAGCTAAAGCAGGTGATGTGAAGTGTTTAGAGCTTGGTCAGACATTGAAAAAAACAAGGTCATCTATTGCTTCCTGGGCCAATCATCCTGACTTTTCTCCTTCCATTGGACTTTGATGACTCTGGGCTGATGATTTTATGCAACTTTGCCTCACTTAAATCCAATTCATGTGCAAATCAAGACAACACCCTATGATGTCACTGGTCCTCTTTGAAAATGAAGGATGAAGCACAATCTGCCTCACAAAGTTGTTGAGGCTCAAATGGGAAATAGTACTTTATAAACTTGAAAGCACTAACTGCATGCAACCTGAGGGCATCTTATTCAAGGAAAATGAGAAATAAAACCAGCTTTAGACTCAAGGAAAGAAAATTTGAGTCCAAATCACATCAATGGCACTTACTCATTGTAAGACCCTGGACAATTCACTCAATCTCTCATATCCTCATTTTCTTCAACTGTGAAATGAAGATAATGCCGTTCTACCCTCCTAATAGAGTTGTTATGAATATCATATGAAATTAAATATATATATGTACATATACATGATATATAATATATGTGTAAGAGTCACATAAATATGTCCTTTTTAAATGTAAAGAATTTTTATCATTACAATGGGAAGCTTTGATAATTGATAAATGATTGGTTAAGAGAAAGAACACATAAGGGGCGGCCAGGTGGCTCAGCAAGTAAGAGCATCGGCTCCAGTGTTGGGATGACCTCGATCAAATCCGGGCTCAGATACTCAGCACCACACCCAGAAGTAATAACTGGCCTGTAACCTTGAGCAAGTTACTTAACCCCGATTGCTTTAAAAAAAAAGAGAGAGAAAGAACACATTTGCAAAACCCAACATCTTGATATGGAGCTAAGAGTCAGGGATTTGGACAGTTTCTATATGGTTAAAGTTTATCACCCATTGCCAGATTATAGAGAAAGTGATATGTGCTATGTAATTCTCAGGTGCCACAATGGGCTGGTGGTGGCTTCATCAAGAGAGTAGGAAAATAATTCATATCCATTAATTATAAGCAACTACTCACTTTTCAAACTAATGGGTGCTGTCGTCAGGAGGGTATGTCAATACATCAACATGTAGCCTGAAAGTCTGGCAAAGGGATAAACAGAACTCTTCTTATGCTTTTATAATTTCTAAGAGTTCTTTTAAAAAAAATCATGCTAAGGGCCTAGGGACTGGTATTATCAATTTAAAAAATTTAATTTAAATTTAAAGGAAAAAAATTATTTTAAGTACCATTCATTAAGTTTATTGATCATCAGTGTACATTAACAACTTAGCCAACTTTACCTTTATCACCAGCATTCTACTGTGAAAGAACCAGAGATTTTTTCAGGGAATATGTTTCCTTTTCCAGTATGACAATTTCCCTGATGATATTCCCTGAGAGGTCATATGGTGCAGCAAATGAAGATTTGGACCTGGAGTCAGTAAGATTTAAATGCAGGCCTTGGTTCTAATATGTATTGTTTGAACCATGGGCAAATTACTTAACTTCTTGATGCTTTAATGTATAAAGTGTAGTGGATTTGATGAATTTCATCATTTCAAGGACTTCCTGTCCCAGAATATATCTATTTTGAAGAAATTACAAAAATCAACAAAAAACTGAGTTAGTTAATTGTTGTTAATGATAGGTTTTTTTTTTTTTTAATATAAGAGGGACAAGAAACACAAGGTCAATTTCCCAGAGATACAAATTCTTAGGGCATCAATGTAATCAAAATAAGGGAAGGTGCACACTGATTGGAGACAGTCAAGGGAGGAAAATGAAAAGTTATTCTAAAATCAAAGTTCATGCTGTGATTATCATTCCTTAGAATTCAATGTGCATAAGACAGGGGACACTGAAATTAGTTCACGTAACCTTAACTTACCCACACTGCAAAGTATATATCTATTAAGGTACATAATTAAAAATCTAAAGAGGAAGAGCAAATGTATTAAATCAGAAAACCAACTATGGGCTAATAAATTATGTTGTAATTGAGTAGGAAAATAAGTCTTTAAAGCCTTATAAATTAGAGTTCAAAAATCCAACTTTACCTAAATACTAATTTCCAAACCATTGCGCACACGCACATGTGTGTGTTTGTGTGTGTGTGTGTGTGTGTGTGTGTTTTCACCAAAATCTATGATTTCATTGTCGGAGGGAACTACTAGCAAGGAAATTTCCTCTATTGATCAATCAGCCAGTAAACATGTTTTAAGCTCTATATGCTGGACACTGTGCAAAGCACCAAAGACCAGAAGAAAAAGCAAAAACTGTTCACAAGGGGCTTACATTCCAATAGAGGAGAAATAATATACATTGAGAGTAAATATGTACTTCGCAATATGTTCAGCTTATGAAAATTTCTCAAGGAGGAGAGACAGGAAAGCCTGCTCCTGAAAGAGTCATAATGACATATGATGGAAGTACCTTGGAAAAATGTTAAAGCAATTGTAGACATTCTGCAACTGATTCCTATTGGTTAGATCATATGGTGCATGGGAGGATTTTTGACATTCAAAAAGGACAGAAGGTTTCACCATTTCCTCTTCAGCTCCATTGTCCTTAGTTTTACTGTTTGTTTGTTTGTTTTTGCTAACTATATCTGGTAAGAAACAAGGCTGTAAGGTCTCTCCCCATTGAGGGCAGCATGTAGCCTGTGAACACAGGTCTGCGTTCTGTGTCTGTCTTAGCATTTGTTCTTTTTTTCCATTTTGAGCAAAGGGACTAGATACTTTGATCTTGTGCATTTTTGAAGGTCAGGAGGTCAGTGTCCAAACACCTGAATTTTGTAGCCATGCCAGCATCAATGCTATGTTATGATTTGGGGGACCTAGTCCAGAAGTAGCTGAGGTCAGAACATATTCAGCAGTCATTCCACATCCGTTTATGGATTTTATGAGACTAATGCCATATAGGAACGAAGCTAAGTTTGAACCCACGATCCCTAGAGACTGAGTGGGTTAAGGGAGAAAAAAAAATAGCTCTTTGGAAAAGCTAATTGATATTGAGAATTAAATTGAACTTCCTTGTTACTTATTGGCACCTAAACATATTTGGTAAAGGTTTGAGCACTAACATTAGAGAAGAGATATAACCCTATCCCTCAGGAATGAAAGAATAAATGAATGAAATTTTGGGCTTATACAAAATGATGAAACTATTTCACATAATATTGAAGGCCTATGATCTGTAATTGTGGAGTAATTCTACAAAGAGATACAAGACTCATAAAGCATCAAAGCATTTAGAAAATATTAGCACTTATGTTCAGGAAAAATAAACATTGCTCTAGAAAATGAGTAGAAATTCAGCAAAAAATTCTTAGTCTACAAAGTCACAGGAATGGATGATCCCATTTGATTTACTTTACGTTTGGAGGCAGAATGGTACAGGGGAAGAAATATTCGACTCTTATTCCCTGCGTGAATGAGGACAAGTCAGTAACCCTCTCTGGGCTTCACTTTTCTCATCTATAAATTAAGGGGATTGGACTAGATGATCTTGAGGGTCTCCTCTCCTTTTTAAATCTGTAAGCCTATGATCCATGTAGAATTTTCACTTTCCTCAGGCTCACAGCTGTTTAGGTCTCTTACTACAATTTTCATTTGTATACAGGGCGAGATAATGATATGTGACTAATGCTGATGACAATGTGGATGATGTAAATTAGTTTAGGAGAGACTATTGGTAAAAGGCCATTTGGTTTCACTGACTTTCAAATGACTGCACTTTGTTTCTAGAGCTCATTTGAGATAGGGTAATTCATCTTTTGCTAATAACCTTATTGCTGGGAATCTGAATTGAACATCGGATGTTATAGCACCAAAGGCATGTTATGGTCCATGGGGTCACAAAGAGTTGGACACAACTGAACGACTTAACAACCAGTCCATTGTTGTTGGATAGATCTATTTTTTTCAGAAGATTCTTCCCTGCATTAAGGCAAAATCTTCCTTATTATAACTTCTACCCAGTTGATTCTAATGCTGCTCTCTGGAATAAGCAGAATATGTCTGACCCTTTATTTTTTTAAATGGAGCAGTCCTTCAAATCGAATACAATGTAGGTTCAAGTCCTCTTACCATCCTAATCCCTCTCCAAAATTATAGGAAAAGCAAAATCAGGTCCTTATGTAAGAATCATCCTCTTTTAACAATGGAACCTCGACTTCCTAGAACTGGGCAGTTTATTAATCCAAGCTGACTACAATCCACATTTGCACTGTAATGTCACTAGAACAATCTATAGATAAATAGAAACAGTAGTTCATTTTTATGAGTCAATCAAATAGAAACCTCATCTTTAAACTGTTGTTTTTGTTCACGCCAATTATTTGCCTCAGAAGTATGCAGATATTCCTTCCGCATCACTGACATAAGGGATGCAGAGCCACTGTGATCTGGAAAATCTGCATAAAATAATAATTGGTCTGTTGCTATTCAATTGTGTCCAATTCTTCATGATCCCATTTGGGGTTTTCTTGGCAAGGATAATGGAGTGGTTTGTTGAATCTTTCTCCAACTCCTTTTATACAGATGAGGAAACTGAGGTACACAGGATAAAGTGATTTGCCTAGATTCACACAGCTAGTAAGTGTTGGATTTGAATTCAGCCTGTTGCTCTATCCGCTGCCCCACCTAGCAGCTATCTCCTCACAAATGTGTGATAAAAGTGTTTTTAAAATATAAATTAATTAAAATTAATCCTATTTGAAAGTTTACTCATGATAAAGCAACTGAAAAGAGGAGGGAAGGAGAAAGGTCAAATAACCAACATAAAAAAGTAGTAAGGCAAGAATATAGTATACATTCTACCCTCAGTCATATTGACAGGACTTTTCTTTCTTTTTTTTTTTTTTTTGTTTCCTCTCTTCTTTTTAATTCTAACCTTGTATCAATGTTGTATGGATGCAAGTCATAGAACATGTCAGGGCAATGGAAAAGTCCGGGATAGATGTCAAAAAGCTGCAACATATAACAAATAAAGAATTTCAAAGATCATAGGTCACAGATTTAGAGGCTATGTGGGCCATTATACTCATTTTACACATCAGGAAACTGAGACAAACAGGAGTCAAGTGACTTATCCAGGCCTTCCTCTCCCCACAAGTGATAAGGAAAATTTGGTATAATCCTCTGGTTCTGAGGGAGATCAGGAGCCCAGAAGGAAGAAAGAATTACTCATTTCAATGTTATATTAATCAGCCTCATCTGAACTGAAATCTTTCAAACTTTGGGTCCCTTTGCCAAGTCAGTATTTACATTAAAATATATATTTTCCATAAAGGCAAAGAATTGAGCATGAAAGGAAGAGTCTAATTTAAATGTATTGTTTCATTCCCATCTAATGACAAGTACAGGGTCCCCCAAAAAGTCTTAGACCAATACTTTGGGGATATTCTGTAACAACTTTAATAGATTAAAACCACATTGGGATTTTTGGGACACTGTTCTGATTATGGCCAGAATGATTTCACAGATGAATGTAGACAGAAGTTTGATTAAATGCTTGGGAGTACATTGGGATGAAAGTGGAGAAATGGCTACTTATTACCACTTTATTGAATTATTATATTTATTGAATTATTATTATACCACTTCATTGAATCATAGCATTTTAGAGCTGGAAAGGGCCCTAGAGATGTTCTAGTTTAGGAGTTCTTAACTGTTTTGTGAGTTTTGTGAACCCAGTTTGGCAATCCGGTGAAATCTATTGACCCCTTTGCAGAAGTCTTTTTAAAGGTATAAAATAAAATATAGGATTGCAAAGGAAGCAATTATAGTAAATATTTTAAAATAGATCAAAATATAAATAAATCATATTAAAAAGTTATCAAAATATTATTTTTTCAAATGCTCACAGACCCTATCTTGAGAACCTCTAATCTAGCCCATGTCCCTAGGAAGAATTGAAGTACAAGTGGGGAAGTGACCACCCCCAGGAGGACACACTTGAACCTGACCATCCTAGTTCATAGCTCTTTTCCCTAAACCCTCATGTCCTTTGAGGACTAGGGCAACTTCATTCCTAATCAAGGTTCTCACTCTAGGTCTAGAGAATAACATGCAGATATTAATAGCCTAATCTATTCTCTAGTTGTAATTAGTAAGAGGAAATTACAAAGGATAGAAAAAAAGATGCCCTCATCAGAGTACCTTCTTTAATCTAGTTCATAACAAGATAATGTTTTACATCTGCTTCTGAGGCATCCCAAAGGGAGAGATTTTATTATTAGCATTGCTGGAGTTGTTCTAAGGCTACCATATGCCAAATGCTTTGGAAAATCCCAGTGACAGCCATGGTTATGGTGATGTATTGAAATTACAAGTGCTGATAAGGTATCAGCAGCCTCACCTGCTCTGACTACTCAAAAAAGGCTAAAATAGAACTTGGAAGGTAATGAGGGGGGAGGGGAGGGGAGAATGGAGGAAGGACTTTTTTTTTTTTTTTTATTGAAGAGGGAAATAAGATTGGGGGTAAGGAAGGGGAAGGGAAGGGAAGGGAAGGGAAGGGAAGGAAATCCCTCTCAAATATCTCTTTAGTCACTTGTTTTACTCCTTGGTTCTAGATATTGCATTTAAAGACAATGTTACTTGAAGGAAAACAAAGAGATACATGGTAGCTATGAACAGGCTGCAACATTTTACAAATAAGGAATTACAAAGGAAAAGTAAAGGATGACATCACAGAGCCATTGAATAAAAAAAGGAAATGGGTTGATCACATGGTGAGAACAAGGAGTAAGTGCTTCGTGGTCCGTCTTCTGTTTTGGTATACTCACAACATCACAGGAATTCAAGGAAATCCTATTGGCTGGACCCCCAATAAAAAACCTGAGGGAGGGTATAGATGACAGTCACAAAGGCTGAGCAGATGTGGATAGGTTGCTATTGCAATCACTGGAAAGGACAAGACCATGCTGATGGAGCCTGTGGATCCATTTAAGCATAAACTCACTCAGATGTTTTTTCAGATTTTAGGGACACCAAAATGACTCAAATTTTCCCTGATCTAGTTAGAAAGGCAAAGGCTAGCTAAGAGGATAGCTAAAGTAAAAAAAAAAAATGTGTTTGATAGAAATGTATTTATTTTGGTTAAGTAAACCTCTCTCCAGACATTCTTTTATTATTATTATAATAACATGGAAAAGCAATATGGATTTGCTTGAAGTTTGTAAAACCTAGGTTTGAGTTCTGCTCTGTGGCCATGAGCAAGTCATTTAACCTTATGGGTATCAAGGCAACTGTCTAAAATGAATTAATCCATTTATGCCCCACCCTAGCCCATAAGTCAGTTGATTGGTGGTTGAGGGAATAAAAACTAGCACTGGTTCCTTTTATCTATTTCATCCCAGACACTAGACCATTTATCATCTTCACATTCTATCCAGGTAATATGGGAGTTACCCATATTGATGACATCTCAGGAGTCTGTACCAATAAGAAAGAAGAAGAAAAAAAATACATACTTACATAGTACCTTGTAACAGCAAGCACCCTAGCATACCCAGGATAACTACTAACACAGGTTCTTTGATCTGTTTTTCTAAAGGAAAGCAACTCAAAAAAGTGCTAATAATCTTACTTTAATCAAACATATATATCATTTAATTAGTTCAGGGGGAAAAAGTCAGTACTCTGAACTTCATAAAATACAAACAGAAATTACAAGCAAAAATAATAGTGTAAAGACCAATAGATAGGGCTTCTAACCATCTGACCAAATAATACATGCATTACAAATCAACAGACAGATCCAACTGTCTGACCATTGCATACATACATAGTTACCAGAAAGAGAAGCATCAACATTTGGGGTTTCAAAGCCAGGGGTCTCCCTAGACCTATTAAGGGGCAGGGAAGATCTTCAAACTCCCTTACCATTATACACCTTAGGGTTTACAAAATGTTTTCCACCTATGTTTTACAGAGAAGAAAACTAATTTGTTGTTCTTCAGTCATGTCTGACTTGTCCAGACCCCATTTGGAGTTTCCTTGGCAAAGACACTGGAAAGGTTTGCCATTTCCTTCTACAACTCATTTTACAGATGGAAAAACTGAGGCAAATAGGGTTAAATGACTCATCAAGGTCATATAACTAGTAGCTGTCTGAGACTGGATTTGAATTCTAGTCTTCCTGACTCTAGGTCTAGCACCCTATCTGCTGTACTACCTGTATCCAAGAAAAATAATACTAAAGTTAAATGACTTGCCCACACTCACAAAGTGATTTTAATGTCTGGAACAGGATTCAAACCCAAGTTTCTTGACTTGAAATCCAGTAGTTTTTCTAGCATGCCAGGACATGTTACCACAATACCAAAATGAAAATAGCCACAAGAGGAAAAACATATCAAATTAGCTTAATTTGAATTAGGAACATGGGGCAATATGACTAAGGGTATGGGGGGTCAGGGCATGCTAGTGTTAGGAAATGTTTGTTGGGTGGGTAGGGCATGAGTGTGGAGGGGGTTGTAGGTATGGATGTGTGAGTAAGGGTGTTATGGTGTATTGTGCAGGAGTAAGGTGTATGAGTGTAAGAATGTGGAAGTGAGTGGAGGTGTGTGAAGAGGTAGGGTGTGTGTAGAATGTGTATTTATGGGGGTGGGATGTGTGAGTGTGACTGTGTGTGTGTTCTTAAGGAAGAGACTATAGATCCTATAGAGACTATATAGAAATGGATCAAAGAAGAGGTTGGGCAATCTAGATGAAGGGGCCATAAAGAAGTTCACTTTCTGGTCATGTACTCATTAAAAATGCCCTATTGCTTCTCTGTGCCTACTTTATTCCTGTTTAGATAAAACATTTGAAATCTTAAGAGTTCGCATTTCTATAGCCCTTTACAGTCTATAACCCACTTTCCACACAGCAATCCTTGTGAGGAGGATCATATCATTTAGAACTTGACAGGATGTTCATGCCATTTCATCCAAACCCCTCATTTTACAAGTCATTGATGCCGTAGTCTTGTCCCCCTCAGGTTGGAGAAGGGGAAAGCTGAAGAGTGGCTAGTTGAAGTGATGACCAAAGTTGCCCAGCCCATGAGTGGTAGAGTCAGAAGTCTTGAACTATCTTATTCTGAATGAGTCCAGAATGGTTTGCACTTCACCATGAGGCTTCTCTGTTTTAAAACTCTCTGTTTTAAAAGGATTGGAAATGGAGAAGATCAGCTCAGCTCTTCTGAGTAGCTGACAAATGATAAGTAAAAAATCAATAGGAGTTGAAAACCTGTCTAGCTTGTTTGCATCTAGCATAGACAGGCAGTCAGGGGACACAGTGTGCTTGAAATAATTGGCTATAATGAACTGTCTGTAATTGTTCCAGGCAGCAAAAGTTTCGCTGAAGCTGAAATGTTGGCCCTTAGATCTGGGTATAACCTTTCTAAATCAAAATGGAGATTGAAGTTAAGGAATGGTAGAAGTCTAACAAAGATTGTCATTGACCACAAGTTCACTGTGCATGAGTAATTAAAGATGGTGGGTAACAATGCAACAAACTTTTGTATCATCATAGTCATTGTAATTATTATTGTTAGCCAGAATAAGAAGCAAAAACTAGGAAGACTCTGAAAAGTTGCCAAAGTGATTGGGGAAGTTTTCATATTGTTCTATATTTCCTAATTTACATTTAACTCCAATATCTTTAACATCCATTATCCAATACCCATTATTTTTTCATATGCTATTCTTTGAAGGATTGGAGCATTATACATTTGATTAATGGCAATGGGAAAAAATTATAGTATCAATTTGCTTCAGGTCACATATATACTTTTAGCTCTTATAGTAAAACTGAACCCATCTGAAATTGTTGTGTGTGGATGGATGGGAACTTTTAAAAGGCAGAATCACTTTGTTTTCTCTAATACTATGTGTTCAGCAAAGAGAAGGAAGAGACCCTATAGGAAAAGCTAAAGTGATGGCTCCATTAGTCAATGTACTGGGTCTTTAGTTTCTGTGTGTTTATTACTTCCACAGTGGTTCAAAATGATTTATTGTACAATCTCGATTTTTTTTTATCATTTTATTGTAGACATCTTTCACTAAAGGGACTGACCACAATTCCCTATAGTAGTTCTAGTAATAAAAGAAGTCTGCTAATGTGGTTTTCTCCATAGACCATTTAATATTCATCATACCTGGACAACTTAAGTGATTTATGGAATAGATGTTAAAGAAGAAAGCCTCAAGATAAGTTCCCGAAGGGATGTTTCAGGTGTGGTTAATGAGGCCTCATTATCACATGATTACATCAGATGACCCACTTGGCAGCTCCATAGAGTGGAGACAGCACAAGATTTTCAATCAGAAGATATGGACTTTGAGTCAGTCCCCAATCTGTCACTTACTAGCCATGTGACTTTCTCTTTAAGAAAGTAATCATGATGCATAAGTGAGAGAACCTGTGTACACCTTAAGACTTTGAATTTGCAGGGTTCTCAGTCCTAAACCAGGGGTGGGTAACCTGCAGCCTTGATGCCACACGTGGCCTTCCAGATTCTTACAGCCTTTGGACTGAATCTGAATTTTACAGAACAAATCCAATAAAAGGACTTTCCCCACCCCTGTCCTAAACCATGTTTTCCATTTATTTTTCATGATCCTCCTCTTTATCCATCTTTTCACTGAGGTGACCAGATCCCAAAACAAATGAATTATTTTTCAATTCAAAATTGAATTTAAAAAATGCGTTCTTTTACCTGGGGCAAAAATAGTTTGTGTGGGTACACAAGAATAATAGTATTGGATCAGTAAGGTGAAGTGTGGAAAGGGTTGTAAGTATGGATGTGGAGTAAGGGAGTGGAGGAGTGTATGTGTGTTGGGGTAAGGTGTGTGAGTGGAGGGTTGTGGATGCTACTCTTTAAAAATAGTAACAGTTATGGAGAACAGTTAACAGGAGAGGCAGCTGCCCAGATACATCTGTGCCCACTCAGTGCTACAGACTGCCCTGAGAGGACTGAAAGGGTTACACACACTGCGGTGACTGAGGGGACGTGAAACCCCCTCCCCAAATTTTTAGCCTGTGATGTGAAGTCCCAATTTCACTTGTGCTAATAAAGGCTTATTTTAGTTTATCAAATTGATATGAAAGTGCATTTTGATTGAATTTGGAGTGCTATTTCAAGTTCTTCATAGAATTTCTCACCTTCTAATCCTCTGCAATAGATTGTGGAGCACAGGAGATAATTATCTTCACGTTGAACATTTTATAGCTGTTACTCTGAGGAAGTATCCCATGAAATGATGTTTCTGGTTACATTTGGTGACATGATAAAACCAGCTCTGCGAATTCCTTTGTCCAACTCTACAAGGAAAACCTGAGTCACTTCTCATTTAGTTGCAACTTGTGTTTGGCCTTCCATTTCATTTATGGCAAGAATGACAATATTGGTGTCATTCAGTTTCTCCAATAATACATCTGCTCATTAATTGCCCTAGGACAGATATCACATTCAGAGTGTCAATTACTGAGGTAATACTTGGTAGTTGTCTAAAAACTGAGAAATTCACCACCTTCTGCCTCTTTTTTCTGCCAATGTCACTAACACCACAGATGAAAAAGCTACCACACAAAAGTCAAGACCCTCTACAGTTTTCTTATAAATTGTCATAGCCAAATAATTCATCAGTAAGTGTCCATCTTGCAGGTGATTATTCTCCCTGAACATAGTTGTTCAGAAAGGATGTGTGTGTGTGTGTGTGTGTGTGTCTGAGATTGGATCTGAACTCAGGTCTTCCTGGCTCCAGGCCCAGACAGACAGACAGACAGACATATCTTCTTGGTAGAATCTGAAATGTGACAAATATGAGCTCCATTGATGTTATTAAGGAGGATCTTTCTGAGATTGAATCCAGTCTGATTGCTAATAGAAGGGAATTGGCACTTTACCTGAGACTCAGGTCATGTACATAACATTAGATTTAGGAATGGGAATACATGATGATAATATTATATGAATAATTTTAGCAAATCAGAACTTAATAATTTAAATTTAGTGCTTTACCCCTTAAAAGAATAAACACAGAAGGCTAAACACTTATTCCAATTCTGCTGCCATTACTGAACTGTCTTCAGGACCTGCAGCAGATTCTTTTAAATATCTTCAAGAGTAGTAGATTTTTATCCTTTGGGTGTGGGGGAGGCAGAAAAAATCCTGAATTTTTGAAAACCCAAAATCAGTTCAAGTCAAGTCTAGTTAATAGAGTATATGACAAAGATAAAAATCATTTTTGAGATAGAAAAATGACTGAATAATGATGATGGCTTTCTGGTGGGGTTCATAAATTGCCAATGAAGTCATTTCCAAAAGAGGAGTTCAAGAAATGCAATGAGCTAAAAACCCAGAATTATTGGACTAATTGCATGGTCTCTCAATATGGAATTTTCAAAGGGTAGTCTCAATGTCCATAAATTATGGATGATCATCTAAAACAAACACAGAGTCTCATTATATACGTCATTAAGAAATGGACTTGAAATATGAATGATATTTGATATATATGAATGATAAATGAAATATTGGTTTAATAGCATCAAAATTCATAGGATCACAGATTTAGAACAAGAAAGGACCTCAGAGGTCATCTATCTAGTCAACCTCCTGTGTTTTACAGATGAGGAATCTAAGGTCCAATTAAGCTCAATGACTTCCCTAAATTCACCGTGGTAGTATGTCGTAGAGTCAAAATCTAAGCCAGATTTTGATTCCAAATCCATCATGGGTTCTACATTGCACTGCCTTGGTTCAGATAACACTGATGCTATAATTTATTAGTTTGAGAAATTTGGTATTTCAATGTTTCTTCCACCTTGTTTCCTAGGTAGGTTGGGTTTTTTCTTCTGTATTGGGTCCCGGGGGTGAACTTTTTATTCCATTCATAGCTAAATTAGCAAAAATAATACAAAAATAATTTTAAAATTAATTCAATTAAGGGTTTAGCCCATTAATCTATGTTGGGTTAGTTTAGGGGCAATGTTTCACTTTTGATCTGGGTCCTAGTTGAAAATAGAAAGAAGCAACTGTCACCCTTGTGTCAAAGATTTGCATGACATGAAGAAGCTGGGTATACTTTGTTTGGTATCCTCACCCTATCACCTCAATCCAGGAAACCAGAGAGATTTAATGCATGATGTCCTCAGGGTACATGAAGACCAGCTTCCTAGTTCCTAGTTCAGAATTCACAATATTACAGAGGAAATTTTGATTAAAAGAAAGAAGAAAATAAAGTATTCAATGAGCTGTCAATAATATGGAGAGTGATTTACATTGGTTCCATTGTAAGAAGCCCTCTATAAATTATCTTTCATTGACATTTTCTTCTTCCCTTGACCCTTCCTCTAGTTTCTTGCCACTTCCCATGGCTCACAGTCTAGGCCAGTGGTGAGAAATCTGAGGTCTCAAGGTCACATGTGGCCCTCTATGTCCTCAAGTGCAGCCCTTTGAGTGAATCTAAACTTCATAGAAAAAAATCTCCTAACTAAATATTAGATGGGGCATGTAGGTGGCACAACAAGTAAGAGCGCTGGCCCCAGAGTCTCAGATACTTAACACACACACAACACAAAAAAACAAACAAACAAACAAACAAAACTGGCCGTGTAACCTTGAGCAAGTTACTTAACCCCAATTGCTTTAAAAAAAAATATATTAGGCCACAGTCACAAGGCTGCACCCAAGGACCTAGAAGGCCACATGTGGCTTCAAGGTCATAGGTTCCCTAACCCTGGTGGGCAGTCTTTTAGGCAAAGCAAGAGTGAGTCTCTAGGTTCTTCAGTCTTTTGGTGCCATCTTCTCTATACAAAATGAAAACAAAAGTTTTTATCTCCTCTCTCCAGTACCACCATTTTGCTACTCTTCCCCAGTCTTATTTATTATCTTCTCCTTTTAATCTTTGTCAGCCCCACTCTCAACCATACATGTCTTCAGATGGAGCTCATTACATTTCCTAAATGGCAAAATGAGAGGGAAGAGGAAAAGACCTCAGCATCCATCATTATATCCACCAAGCAAAAAGAAAGATCAGTCCTTTCAAGTCATGCCAGATAAATGTATAATATTAATTTAAAATATATTCACATACAGTATTAAAATATTCAATGTCCATACAATCAATCAACAGTTCCTGTAATATATTAAACACTTAATAAAGATTGCTTGATTGATGTAGTGATACAATGACAAAAATTAAATAGTCCTTATCCTCAGGGAACTGACATTTCATCAAGGAGATGTTTATGTATATAAGTGTACACAAAAATTACATAAAATTTGAGAGCCACTTTTTACATAATAAAAATTATATGATATATTTATTACATATAATATACAATATAATAATATATATGATATATAATATTACAATATATTTATTATATATGATTGAAGAATACTAAGATAGCCAGTGTGACTGTATTAGAGAGTATGTGAAGGGGAGAAACACATAATAAGACTGGAAAGGTAAGCTGAAGTCAGGTTGTAAAGGACTTTATTAGCTAAACAGAGAAGTTTGTACTTGACCCTAGTGGTAACAGATTGCCACTGACATTTATTGAAGAAGGGAATGACATGGTTGGATTTATGTTTTAGGAAAATCACTTAGGCAGTTGTGTAGAAGATAGATTGGAAAGGGAAGAGATTTGAGGCCTGGACACCAATTAGGAGGTCATTACACTCATCTAGGCAAGACATGATCAAGGCCTGACCTAAAGTGATGGCTGTTTTAATAGAAAGAAGAATTGATGTGAGAGATGTAGATAGAATGTATAAGACATGGTAACTGTTGGATGTGTGGGGTGTAAGAGTGAGTAGACACACTATTTATTCACACGCAATAAATCTATCATATATATGACCTGTTGCTTATCATCCATCTTGCCTAAGATATAAAATGTCATTCTGCACAAGCAAGCCATGTGGTGACATCCTCACTCATTACCCCTAGAGTATATATGTCAGTATAGTCAGTCACTGGCTGAATAATTCAGGTATTTTCTTCTATACCTTGTTGACACTTCTAGATAACTGGTCTCTCTATAAGGTGGGAAAAAGAAGAGCTCTCTGCTACAGAATATCTCACATGCATGACCTGACCATCTAATTTTATATGCACTGCCCCTGGCAAGTAGGTGCCATCTGTGGCTTCTGCCTCCCGGAGACCTCTAGTCAAGGTATAACCTAAAAGAATGAGGCTATTTCTGAATTTTGCTTCCCTATTGTACCAAGGCCCCTTTTTTTCCTACAGTTCAAGGTAGCCTTAGCAGCTTTCTCTATTTCTTTGGAATATTCTCATAATCCATTCAATCATCATTTGAATTCTGAACCAAGTCACTGCTACCTTGGCTCCTTTTGGGAAATAGATGTCTAGCTTCAGTCTGGGGATGGAGTTTCTCCATGTCCAATCCCTTGCTTCACCTGCATTTTTATGTTCCTGATCACCCGGTGGCTGTAGCAGCAAGTGCCCTAGCATACCCAGGATGGCTGCTAGCACAGGTTCTTTGATCTGCTTCTAAAGGAAAGCAACTCAAAGTGGGTTAACAATCTTACTTTAATCAATCAAACATATATCATTTACCTAGTTGAGAGGAAAAAGTCAGTACCCTGAACTTCATAGAATACAAATAGAAGTTACAAGAGAAAATAACACAATTAAACAGACAGGGCTTCTAGCTGTCTGACCATTACATCCATACCTAGTGACCAGAGAAAGAAGCACCAACATCTGGGTTTTCAAAGCCAGGAGTCTCTTTAATGGCTGCCCAGAGTTTCATCTGGCCAAATCACACAACTCTTCCCTTAAGTGAGCTCCAAAACAAAACCTTGCCTCAGAAGTATATATAGTCTTCTACAGGGACAGAGAACATCATAAGCCTCGTGACCCACCTGACTACAAAGTAACAAAATTCTGTCTTCCTGAAAAACAAGCCTCCCACCACAGGGTCCAAGTGAGCACATGCAGTCTATTAGGGGGAAGAGTATATTTTCAAATCAGGAAAGGTCCTCAAATTCAATTTAGACTTATTAAGTGGCAAGGGAAATCTTCAAATTAATATTACCATTACAGTGGCCCAGACAATTGTCCCATGGACAACATGTTATTGCAAAGAATTGTCTTGATAGAGTTCCACCTGTTTTATGGTTTTATAGGTTGGTAAAAGACCTAGTCTCTTGCTTATCTATTATGATGTGACTTTTCATTAGTCAGCTATCTCATATTTTCCAGTGATGCCAAGATTACATAGCAGGGCTCTATATCTTGGCTAGAATTCTTGGCAACAAACCCAAACATCATGATGTTGTTTGTTCTTCTCAGAGCTTTCATCTTTGCTGAGGCCACAATTAGTCAAGAGACTTTTCTCAGTCTTTCTCTGTCTCATGATGTCAGAATTATCATAGCTCACCCTTGTGTCATGTGTCAAAATTTTACAAAGTATCTTCCTCACAACAACCCTGCGAGGTAGACAGCAAAAATATTACTGTAACTAATTCATATATGTGGAAACTGAGGCTCCAATAGATAAAGGATTTGCCAAGAGTCACACAACTTTTAAATGTTGGAGCCAAGATGTGGACCTTATTGTCCTAACTCAAAATCTAGCTCTCTTTTTACTATACCATACAGATTGTTCCCCTTTGTCCTCAAACACTCCAACATACAGGTAAATGAGCAGCTGAGTTCTTGACCAAATATCAACTATGACAGCAACAATAATAGCATTTATATAGAGAGTTTCAATATTTGCAAAGTGCTTTACATATATCACATTTGCTAACATTTGATCTCTCCTAATATGTACAAACATCATGACAACATTCTTGATAGAATTGTAGGCATATGCTTGAGATTTCACATGCTGGTTTCACTCTTACGTGAAGCTATATTATGTCTTCTGTGTATGGAACAGAGCATGATTGGACTATTTCTTCTGGCAATCTCCTTGAAGGCAGAAAGGAATGGTTCTAGATGTACCTAATTCCTTCCAGATCAGGTACCTCTCTGAGCAAGCAGCTCTCAAAAATCTCAAGCCTGCTTGTAGTGAACCTTGACAGGCAATCCATACATTGGGAAATACTTCCCTTACAACTTATGGGAAGGCATGTGCATATTGACTAAAGTGATCAGTTACTACTAGAACATTGCTTATGGTTTTCTGATCCCCCTTCAAAGACAAGTAATCCATGCATACCAGCCCCAAAGTCTGGCTATTGAGGCTGTGTTGAGTTGGTACAGTGGAGAGAGTGTTTGACCTAGAGTCAGAAAGTTCACATCTGGTCTCAAATACTTACTATGTGTATGACCCTGGGGAAATCATTTAGCCTCTCTTTGTCTCACTTTCCTCAGCTGTAGAAATGAAGATTATAATATCACTTGCTTCCTAAAGTGGTGGTGAGGATCAAATGAGATATTTATAAAGGCCCTTAACAAATGCTTGTTTCCTCCTTTCATTCTTTCTTCCCTTCCTTCTTTCTGTTTTCTAGATAAGGAGTTCCAATGAGCAATCCTTTTCTTTGAATGCATGTTAGTTACCATTCAGTTTTTGTAAAATACATTCTATATAATTTCTGGAGCATGGGTTCTTAATGTGGGGTCAATGAATATATCTATATTTATATCTATGTCTGTGCGTATAACTATTTCAATATATTAGTTTTCCTTGGTAATTCTATGTATTTCATTTTATATGGTTAAAAACATTATTCTGAGAAGGGATACATAGGTTTCACCAGACTACCAAAGGGATCCATAATACAAAAAATGGTTAAGAAACCCTGCTCTAGATGTTTTTTTTTTTTATCCCAGATAGCCAAAATCATCATGGAGCACTTTCTGAACTATTTATATATTGGTGACATGAATACCCTACATGGGGTCTTTGACTATTTGATGTAACACAATCCTTTCAAAATGTCTGCCACTCCTTTGACAGTATCTCATGAGCCAGTTCCTTCAGATCACATTCTTTCCCTTTGTCCAGTAATATGAAATTTGTATATCTTCATCCTACAACTACATCTGCTGCCAGGAATCCTCATTCAACCCATTTCTAGAGGATTGGCTCAGGATTTCCACCAATGGTGTCAGGCTCCCTGGGGCATCTAGTATGCCAAGTACCCTGCCTGATTTGTTCACTTTTCTGCCCTTTACAAGATTCACCAGGGTTTCTGATTTATAGTCTCTGGGATAAGGCATCTGAGGACATATAGCTTCTTTCTGGTCTTCACTGAACACAGAACCCATAGTTGTCAAGCCAGAATTGCATCCCTGTCTGGCTGTATTCAAAACAATACTCATTAAAATTCAGGGCAACAGTTTTTGGTTTTGTTTTGTTTTGTTGATTTTATTGCTCAATACCCAGAACAGTGCTCCATAAAAATAATCTAGAAATTTTTGGTGACAGACCATTTCAGGACGCAAAATTCTAATTTGTGAATAGGATAATAGGTACCTGTTAATGAGTCCCTGGTTAGCAAAAATAATAGAATTCTGGCAGCTGTCACTTTCCTATAGGAAAATTGTTTCCAAGCCAAGCAGGCTGGTATCAATGTGAAACACAAAAGACTTGTTTAGAACAGCAAAAGTCAACTTTGGTGCAAATATAAGGCAGGAGATAGGTAGCCAAAAAACTACTCATTTCCCATTCCATCAAACAAATTCACACTACACACTTTGTTTAGAGCAGTGGTCCTTTACATTCTTCATTGCATTCAAACTTGCCTCCTTGCTATCACTAAAAATTGACACTCCATCTCCTCCTCCCCTTCCTATTCACAGGTCCCCCCCCAACCCATGCATGAAATTCTCCATTGTAACTTTAGTTTCTTAGAATCCCAAGTTTCTTTCATGGTAATCTCCTATACCACCTTCTACAAAGCCTTTCTGGTCTTCCTAGTTAGTGCTGTCTTGTCTCATGTGATCATGTGTGTGCTTACCTATACATTTGTACCTCTAGTAGAATGCAAACTCCTTGTGGTAAAGGAATGCTTTTAATTTTGTCTTTGTATCACCAGTGCCTAGCATTCTCCTTGCCCAGAATAGACACATGTTGATTAGATTGGCTGGATTATGAACTTCCCTTTTACTCTTACAAAACATATGTCCACAGGTGAGATCATTGAGGAGCTCTGTGATGGTAACATCACATTACTTTAGGGATTTTTGCAAATCCCTAATAGTAGTCACCCAAATCTGGGAATGTCTTCAACCCATGATGTTTCTTTGAATAAACCCCAAAAGACAAGTGCATCTATGGGTTCTCCATTGAAAATCATCCAGTAGAAACTAGAAGAAATTTTGTTGGGCATCTTGTAAATAGGATTCCTTTTAGGTATGAGTTGAACTAGATGGCTACTAAAGTCTACTCCAACTCTCAAATTCAGTGATTTTGTGATCATCTCAAGGTCAAAACTCACTTTTTAGTGAGATACTAATATGGCTAATACTGGTAACAGATACTTGGCAAAACTAACATGTATCAATGAACAGTTTGAGACGAGTATCCCCAATTCTCTATTTTTTACTATTTTTTCCAAACACAATAAAACTATCCAAAGGGAAAAGCAACTCTATATCTACATCTATCTTTTCCCCCTCAAATTTGCCTTTTATCTTTCTCGTGAGTTGCTGAAAAATTACTGGTGCACTGGAAATTTCTTGTGGCATGTATTTAAATTAGTATAAGCCCACCAGGCAAATTCTACAGTCATTTAATTATCTTTCTTTGTCATGGGGATCTGCTTATGCCAATTTTGAAAATCTAATATAAGGAACCAACTAGAAGTTTGGGACATTGTGAACTTGTGCCATGCAATACTGTTCTAGTTCATTCATTCAGGGTCTGGTAGTCATATACATTGTAAATCTCAAAATCTTCCCTATAGTACAATAAGCCTATGCACCTCAATAATAATGTCATTAATTAACAACTCTTTCTGGTAGCACCTTAGATAACGTAATTTTTAAAAATACTTTCAAAATAGTGAGGAGTCGTGAAATATGTGTGCTATCCCAGGTATATTTCCAGACTTAGCAATACATTCCTCCCTCTAAGGCTCTTTCCAAACTTCAGTCGCTGGAGACTCTCTAAAATAAAATATCTCAGGATCTGCCAATGATGTTAACAGCTCAGGGAGCAATTTTGAAGCCCTAAATTGTATGTTTTAACTAAGCTGCTTTCTAGCCTTGCCATATAGGAAACAAGGATTGTCGGTGTGTTCAAGACTGCTTTCAGTCTACAATATGCCCTCCTGTGTCCTCAGAGGTCTTGTTACATCCTAGTCCAAATGGAAACTTAATAATTTTCTGGGTGCTGGGCACAGTAAAGTAACTTTGAATAATACTTGGAACTGTTTGAAATTCTGAACATGAGTTATATTCCATAATATGAGTATTTATTTTCACTAAGGTCACATAGGTCTTAGATCTCTCAACTACTCAGTCCACTCCAACAAATATTTGTTAAATATTTACTATATGCAAAGCACTGAAGATACAAAGACAGGCTGCCTCAAGTATTTCTCCTAGAATTATTCAAATAAAATAACGACCTGAGACTCTTGGACAAGCATATTTAAACACTCTATCTGATCAATCTTTGTTATCACGTCAGCCTATGATCCTGGATAAATGGACCCATGAGAAAGTCATTGACTAAAATAGCTCCTCTGTCTTGTCTCTTTGCCTTTTGTGTATACCATAGAATGGGATGTATTATAACTATGTCTGTTGGTGCCCTGTCTCCCTCAATCAATCAATAAATGTTTCGTTGAGAGCCTACTATGTGTCAGGCACTGTGTTAAGTGCTGGGGATTCAAAGAAAGCAAAAAGGCAGCTTCTGTCCTCACAAGAAACCCACAGATTATTGTTGTTGACAACAATCATAAGAAATTCAAAATCTAATTCTGTAACAATTCATAAAAAGAGGCTAAAGAGTAGGACAGAGAGGGGACCTGGTATGGGGATATAACAAAATCCTGCAACTGAGTGGCAGATAATGGGGCCGATGCACTGGGCCCTCTCCTTAGATGGAGGATACGGGAAAAGCTCTCTCATGTCCACTCTCCACCCTCTCTAATATGAGGGAGGTAGAGATCCAAAGAATAGAGAGAGAGGGAGGCCAAGGGGATCTAAGGAGAACTGAGTATCAGAGTTGCTTCAATCTTTCTAGAAGAAGAGTTACTAGGGGCAATGGTTGGGTCTAGGAGATCAGTTAGGAGGGACATATGAGGTGGCTCCTTAAAGGGAGGTTCTGAGAATAACTCTCTGATGTCTACCCTCCATCCTCTCCAAACAGAGAGCCATGCAAGGTTACAAGCCCTTCGAGGCAGTGACTATGTCTTTTATAAATGTGCATCTCCCCAATACCTAACTTAACTCTCTGCATGCTGTAGAATCACCAAAGGGACAAGTAGCAGAGCTATGGCTCAAACCCAGATCATCTGAGTTGGATATCTTTGTTCCATTTCCTATACCATGGTTGTCTAAGGTGGATATTATATTGAATTACTGTAATTTCTGGTATACAGAGTTCATTGTTGTTGTTTTTTTACTCTAACATGTCAGTTATGCTTAGGATGATGACAGTTTTGTGATTCTGTAACAATTCAAGAAGCAACAAGTCAGACTTTCCTAAATAGCTCCCTTGGTAAGGTTCCAATGGTTGAATCCTTTGACTTATGAACTTGAGCCCCATCAAGTCTAACAGAACTTGGAAGGGGAAGAGAAGCGGTGACAGAAGATGGTTAGCACCATTTTGGAGTGTAGCATTCAATGTCTGTATCTGTTTGGGTAGTGGGATCTTTCACCCTAGTCATCAATACTGAGACTTCTAGAGCAGAAAACTATTTTTTAATCTTTCAATTCTTTTAACTGTTTTTAATTTTTCTTCCCTGATCAGTCTTACCAGTTGCAAAAAACTACAATGATGACCTTACTTTTCATCATCTAAGGTCCCCCTGAGCCTTGTGAAAGTGAAATTATAGATCATGAACTTGAAGGTCTCAGTACCTTTAATTACCACTTCCTGATTAATTATCTTTTCTTTTCTAACCTCTATGAGAAGCTGGAAACTTTTTCACCATCCCCTTGGATTGTAGTTAGGAACTTGATGTGAAGGTCCCAAGTATTTTCCAAACTCATAAGATACCCTCAAGCATTCATGTAGTGTAACAGATGGATTTTCCATTTTTAACACAGACAACACAACAAATTCAATTCCTCTGAGGCTCTCCCTCAGTTGTTTCTGCTGTCTTGTATCTGACAACTGTCATTCTTGGGCCATCTCAGTAGTATATACCAGCAAGAGTTCATATTTCTTCTCTGCCTTTTAGGAAAATACTACTTCTTGCGAATAAGGAAAGCAGCCCACAAAGGATTCATTCAGAGTACAATTCTATCTGCTTCACACAGGGATAAGAAATTACAAATTTCCTTGAAAGAGGAAAATTCCAGATGAAGAATTTTCCTCTACCAATGTAAGTTAGTACTTTCTCTACCACTTTGGGTCATGTATTTGCATAACATTTTAAATTGAAATGTGCCATGGTGTAGCTAGTAGCATGTTTGTGGCTGGAGGGAAACTTCCATTAGAATAGGTTTGTTTGTTTGTTTGTTTCCCCCTTCATATCTGAGGTAGTTCTCCTGTCCCCATAAAGATTAGGTTCTTCATTAACTCAGTGTCTGAAGTAGGAGGTATTATGATCATATTTGATGAACCTCTCCCAAGTTTACCTTTTCTTGGAAATCTGGCTCAGAGATTTCACACAGGGAAGCATTTACATTATTTTCCTCCCTCAGTTTCTTAACCTGTATTTTACCCAGAGATTCCAAAATAGTCTCAGGGTCTTTTCAAAAGTGCATTCATTGATCACCGGTCAATGGTATTGCAAAAGTCATAGTCCTCTAATAACTGACTTGTAAATCAATAACTCTCCTTCACGCAGCAATGCACAATTGTTTAATTCCTATTCTGTTTATACCCTGCCTTGGTGATTGCAAGGCTAGGGAAGGACACTATTTAGGACAGCAAAAGAGAAATATTTCTTTCAATGAGTAATTTGGGATGATTCCCTAATGTAACCTTTATATAAGAGACTAATGGCTAAAATGCTTGAGTACATTTGATGGTAATTTATAACTTTCTTGGCTTATAACATTCACTCAGGAAACCTGGGAAAATGTCTGCAGTATACCAAGTGATACTGATATCAATTTCTTATTTTCAAACATGCCATTCATGATCTCACAGAAAGAAAGTTATTAAAAGCAAAAAATAAAGCAAAATGAAAGTCTTTCAATGAGGCTCAATTAGTTACAAATATCTATTACAACCCCCCCCCAAAGTTATATTCCCAGATAAGAGGACTCTTCTGGCACCTTGTCTTCTATGTTATGTCTATGTAAGGTAGATAAGAGTAAAATAAATTTTTCCCTCTATCCAAAATCCTTGCTTTGTCTGAGAAACTGGATTGACTGTAGAACTGAGATAAGTCTTTAGACTTCTCTGACATTTTGGTACAATGGCTCCAATGTAAGTGGTAAGAGTTTTGTAATGGTAATGGGAATTTGAAGATCTTCCCTGCCCCTAATAAACTGAATGTAATCACATGGAACCTGTGGTAGAAGGAACTTACTGAAGGATGGAACAGAGCCCACAGGAAGCTGGGAGTCAGAACATTTAGAGATGGAAGGAGGAGAGGATGCACCCAGGCAGACAGCTAGGCTCATGAGTGTTGGTTTGTGGGAAGGCTAAAGGATGTTGCAGCTCTCTGTGGTGTTATGGCTTATTAACTTCCTTGCTACTATGATGGATTCAGTTTTCTGGTTTGGGGATTTGGTTTTCTGGTGTTTGGATAAATGTTTTGCTTCTGTCTTCTATATGGAAAGTCTGTCATATTTTGCAATTGAACACTATGCCAACATATTCATAGTCATCACTGGTGCTATGAATATTGCATTGGTGCCACAAGTTTCCAGAATCATCATTCTTTCACTAGTGCTACTAATACCCCCTCTGATTCTTATTCCATTTCCTCCCTCCCAGTGTTCACTACCTATTAGTCCTACACTTCACTATACATGCCTTTTTCTGGGCTTATTCCTTCTCTAAAACTGAAGATAGAAGGGGAAAACAGGATAGGGGGCCAGTACATTTATCTAGAAAAGACATTCTGAAAAAGAAGTTGGACAAGGTCCAATCCACTTAGGCAGAAAGGAGAATTTCATCAGCTCATATGAATTATAATTCTATGAACTAGAAGGTACCTAAGAGAAATCTAATTTACCCTAGTTCAGTATCTCATTTCCTTTTATTGAACTATTGCAATAGCATCCCTAAGAGGTCTCCCTGCTCCCAGCTTCTCCTATCTCCAACCCATCTGCCACATAGCTACCAAAATAATTTTCCTAAAATATAGTATTCATGTTACTCCCTTGCTTAAGAAGTTTCAGTGTCTCCCCATTTCCTCTAGGACAAAATACTGATTTGTTTGACATACATTTTAAATCCCTCCATAATTTGACTCCAGCCTACCTTTCCAGACTCATTTTCTAACTTCCCTCTATATAACCTATGATCCATTGATAATGACTTTTTGGCTGATCTTCACACATGACAATCTATTGCCTGATCCTATACATTTGCTTTAAAAATAGTATGTATTGACTTTTTTTGGTTTCTTACATCACTGTAGTATTCCATGTATCTTTCCCTCTCCCAGAAAGCCATCTAATATGACAAATATTTACTTTTGATTTTTTAGTGTTTCATTTTATTTCCATTTAAATTGTTCTAGTCAGTGTGTATATTGTTTTTTTGGCTCTGCTTGCTTCATTCTTCATAGTTCATATAGATCTTTCCATATTTCTATGCAATCATCACATACATTTATCACAGCATGGTAGTATTCCATTACATTCATGTACTACAGTTTGTTTAGCAATTCTCCATTTGATAGGCATCCATTTTATTTCTAATTTTTAGCTATCTCAAAAGAGCTGCTAGAAATGTTTTAGAGTACATGGGAACTTTTTTTTTTCTTATAAATGGCTTTCTTGGGATATAAGCTCAGTAATGGAATCTCTGCTTCAAAAAGTATCAATATTTTAGTCACTTCATTTCCAAATTAATTCCAAATTGCTTTTCTAAATGATTGTATCATTTCACAGCTCCACCAACAATTTATTACTGTGTCTATCCTTCTATGACCCCTCCAACAGTGAGTGTTGCCATTTTTTGTCATCTTTGCCAACTTGCAGGTTGTGATCATGAAGCTTCCAGGATTTTTAAAATTTCTCTTATTGTTTGTAATTAGGAGTATTTTTATATGGTTGTGAATACTCTGAAGTTCTTTCAAGAATTGTTTGTTCATATCCTTTGGCTATTTATCTATTGGAGAATGGCTATTAGTCATATAAACACATATGTGTGTGTGTTTACACACATATATATTATTTCTATATCTAGGATATTTTTGTTCAACTGTTCAGTCACATATGACTCTTTGGAATCTTGTGGACCATAACATGCCAATATTACTCATGGGGTTTTCTTGATACTAAAGTGGTTTGCCATTTCCTTCTCCAGTTTTATTCGTGCAATGGTTAAGAGACTTGTCCCAGTTCATACATCTAACAAGTAAAAGTGTCTGAGGTCAAATTTGAATTCTGATCTTCCTGACTACAGGCCTAGTGCCCTATTCACTGTGCCACTCAGCAAGCCCTTATCAGAAAAATTTAATACTCAGATTTTTTTTTCTGCATTTGACCACTTCCCTTCTTATCCTAGATATATTAATGTCTGTGAAGAAGCTTTTCAGTTTCAAGTTCCCTTTTCTACTGTAAACACAGTATTATATTATTCCATTTACTTTACTAATTTTTTAAAGTGACCCTATTCACATTGCATCTCTTACCCTCTCCCCTGATTCCTTATTTTATTTGATTCCCCCTTCCTTTCCTCCCCTTCAGCTAGTCCTGTTTCTTAGTTTCTAAAATTTTTTGCACCCCTTTCCAAAAAAGATATCTCTCATTCTCTTCCTTTTCTATTGTCTCTGTTTATTATACACCCTAATTCTCTGATTCAGGACTCCTATGATTATCTTGTTTTCTGCATTATTCATGGTATCAGAACTTCCAAGTATCTCTTCTAAGATTTCCCCTCTAAATTCTTTCTGCCAGTGCCTTATAGGGCTCACCCCATGGATGTCCCTTTTCCATTGTATCTCATTTTCAGATCAGTAATTAATAATGATGATGATGATGATGATGATGATGATGATGATAGCAGGGGTAACTAAGTGGTGCAGTGAATAGAATACCAGCCCTGGAGTCAGGAGGACCTGAGTTCAAATCTGTCCTCAAACACCTAATACTTACTAGCTGTATGACCTTGGGCAAATCACTTAATCCCAATTGCCCTGCCTTCCCTGCTCCAAAAAAAGAAAATAATAATAATAATAATAATAATAATAGCAGCTAATGTTTATATAGTGCTTACCCCATGCCAGTCACTGTGCTAAGTGCTTTACAATTATTATCTTAAAACAAGCCTGGGAGGTAGGTGATATTATTATCTCCATTTTGCAAAAACTTAGGCAAATATAGGTTGAGTGACTTGCCCAGGGTCACACTTGGTAAGTGTCTGTGACCAGATTTGAACAAGGATTATCCCAATCCGGGTCTGGAACTCCATCCTCTGAGCCACCTACCACTACCCTGTGGTAGGACTCCTTACTGATCATTGCAGCCCACCATTGATCCTTAACTTCTCTTGTTGACCTTTTTTTCTACATTTGTCTGAAGATGTCCCTGTGTCCAGGATCTCCCACTCCTCCAGGTTCCAACTTCAAACCCTACACCCCCAAATAGAACAAGTAGATTCTTCAAGCACCAAGTCCTCAAGACTTCATCCAGAGTTAGATCCTTGTCACCCCATACTCACCATTTCTCTTCATTCATACGAATATTTATCAGGGGAAACCCCTCCTACCTCCAAAGTAAGGTCTCCTTCTTCTCTCTTTCCTTTTCAATTTTTCCCCTCTCTTCCTCAGCCTCTCCCCTGGAGGATCTTCCCTTTCTGAGAACACATTGCTACCCCTTGATTTGACCCAGGCACATCCCTCACTCTTCTCTTCCCCCTTTTTATGCTCCATTCCCTCCTTTTATATTGTAATGTAGGCCCACAAAAGAAGCATTCAGCTATAGCCAGGGTGTTGATAGGTTTTGTCCTTAATAGCTCCTGTGCCCCTCTTTGCTCTTATAGCTGCCAGATTTCTACCTTTACTCCTGTCTTTTTGCATGCATTTAGAAAAAAGTCTCTTCTGGTCTTTTCATTGTCACTATTTCTGTTACTATCCTTGCCTGCTGCATTTAATCATTCCTCCTGCATTTCTACTATTTGTGGTGTTCAAGAAACAAAAAATTTCTTCTGTTCTGATTTATTTCTAAAAATTCTTCTTTATTATTGAATATCCATATTTTGTCCCTTGTGATTAAGCTAAGATTTGCAGAACATATAACCCTGGGCTGCATCCTGAACTGCATTGCTCTTTGGAACACACCATTCCATTTTCTATCCTTTTTTTTTTTCTGGGGGAATAATCTTACATTATTTGAATGTTCTTTCTTTTGTGTTTGAAGGTCTTTCTCGTGATGGCTTGTGGGACTTTTTTTTAAGAATTGAATTGTTAAATTTAACCACTCTGTGTCTTGGAGTTTGCAGCCTTGGGATTTTTTTCTGGAGGTGAGCTGTGAATTTTTTCAATTGGAATTTCATTTTCTATGTTTAGAAGTTCTGGGCTGTCTCTGATTATTTCCTTCTTTGTGGTGTTAAGGATTTTTATCCTTTCACAGTCTTCTGGGAGACCTATGATTTTGAGGTTGTCTCTGCAAAGCTTATCTTGGAGTTCAATACATTTTACTTGTGTAGTGAGCGTATTTTTTTAATGTTATTGGGCCTTTTTGTTCCTGTTCTTCTAGGTTTTCCTTCAGTTCCGTGTACGGCATTTACACTCCCAGTCTATTGTTCTTTTCTTTGCTTCTTGGGTGAGATTTGTCATTGCAGATCCAAATTTTTCCATTTTGCCTATTATTTTGTTTGTGTAGACCATAAATTGGGCCCTCCTAATTCTGACTTCTCTTTTGAACCACTCAGGAAGGGTATGCTGTCATTTCATGTTGTCTTCAAATTCCACAAGGTCCTCTATCTCATCAAATATTGGATCATTTTCCTTTTTTTTAAGTACTTTTTCATAGATGCCTGAATTTATTTACTACATCTGGAGGCCATATTTCCTTCTGTTGCTACCATCTTTTCTATTGATTTAATTGTTTATGTTCAAGGTCTTTGAATTTTCTTCTTCCTGAAACCTTTGGTACTTTCAGTCTTTTCCCATTTCCCTTGTTTTCCTTAACACTCACTTCCTGACTCCCTCCCCTTTGATTATGATTTCCTTGGGGCCTGGAGCTCAAAGTGTCTCAGTCTCTTTTCATGATGGGAATTTCATGGTTCAACAGTCCAGGTTTCTGCCCCAAGTGACTTTTGGGTGGTCAGAACTAGACCCAGCTGGATGCTACACTCTTTCCTTCAGGCTTAGTGGAATACTAACACATGGTGTCCTTTCCTGGTGACCTGTCCCATTCCTTCTGTTCCTTACTTCCCTGACAACCACTGGCAGTTCAGAAGCTGTTTTCACTGGCAGAATCTGCTTTCCCCAGCACTGGTGCTTCCAAGACATAGCTGCTGGCAGGCTTTTGTGGGTGATGGGCTGACTATCAAAGTGTGAGCAAGCTTCTACAGCCTGGATCTGAGGGCTTTATGGCACTGGAAAGAGGGAGCAGGAACAAGAAGCATTGGTGGGTTTTAGTGTAAGCGTATGTTGTTTCCTTGCTCCAAGAGTATCTCCGCTGCATGGGAGGGAGGAAGAGTGTTGGGTGAACTCAGGGTCAGTAAGCATCAGTTCCTAGATATGGAGGGATTTTTTAAAACCTTCTTTTGGATTCTGTACTTCTTAGTCCATGGATAAAACTGAAATTTGTTATTTGCTTCATAATTTCTGTTTTAGGGGAGTCTGAGAAGTTGGAGGGGTTGGAGAAAATATCTAGTCTGCCATCTTGTTGCCCATTTTCAATGGCCATCCCAACACCCAAAGGGCTCCCTCTCCTCACTCCTAGCTTTCCTGACTTCCTTTAATGTTCCGCTCAGTTTCCACCTTCTACAGAAATCCCTTGATGCCCCCTTCCCAACTGCCAGTGCTTTCCCTAGTGAGATGACTTTCTGTGTTGTCTGTATATAGCTTGCATATGCTCAGCTATTTAAAAGTTTCCTTTCCCGTTATAATGTAAGCTTCTAGAAGACAAGAGATTGCTGTGCCTTTCTTCATTTCCCCAGTGCTTAGCAGAGTGTCTGGCCTGTAGTAAGCATTTAATAAGCGCAAATTAACATTACGCATCACTCATTTTACTTTCCAGCCTCCTTCCTATTCCCTATATATGATATTCCATCTCCTGTATTCACACCTTCACAAAACCTCCTTCCCCCCCTGGGGAATGATCTTCTCTACCTTACCTTTGGCTCTTAGATTTTCTACCTTACTGCAAGACTTAGTTCTGGTGTCATCTTTTGTATGAAAATCTGCAGTGTCTCTTCAAGCGTTAGAGTTCTACTTGAAATTACATTGCATTTACTCTGTGTGTGTATTTGTGTGTGTGATTCATTTAAATATTTTTGTAAATGTTGTCTTTCTATCCCTCACTTTGGGTTAAATGTTAACTCCTTGAAGATAGAGACTATTTGATTGCTATCTTTGTATCTCCAGCCCTTAGCCCAGTGTTTTATACACGATAAGTGACTAATGAGTGTTAAGGAATTAATACTTAATGAAAATTGAAACAAAGAAATGAATTATCTAGTATCACAAGGTTAGAAGCAGAACCAGGATTACAACCCAGACTGTTACACATGGGCTCTTAACCAGGAAAACAATTTATATAATAGCAACAACATTATAAAGAAAGACTATTTTGAAAGATTTCAGATATCTGATCAATGCAATGACCAACCATGTACAGAGTAAAGATGATGAAGTGTGATCTCCACTTCTTGACAGAGAGGTACTGGACCTAATAAGCAACATTTTGGGAAAAGGCCAATATAAGAATTTGTTTTGCTTAAATATGTAAGTGCACATATATGTGTATATATATAAATATAAACAAAACCTTTGTAATATATAGTAAATATAGAAATTGCTATAGATATAGATAACAGAAAGGTTTGATGTTATTTTTCAAATGGAGAAAGGAGGATAAGAGAACAAATTTTTATAAATCAAAAAATAATAATTTTTAATGCCTTTAGTAGTATTAAAGTATTAGAGAAAGTATAATATCAGAAATGGAGTCAAAGTTATCTCTGAAAATATTTCTTATCACAGAGATAGAATCAGAGAATTTCAGATTTAGAAGGGACCCTAAAGATCATCTGTCTCTACAACCTATTCTGGAACAATACTTCTCTTCAAAACATACTCAACAAGTAGCCATCCATTGTCTTCTTAAACACTTCTTATGGGACATCCTGAGGTAGCCATTCCATTGACCTCTTGCCATTAGTACCAATAGTTGCCATGAGACCTCAGGCACCCAGGAAATATAGACACTCTTTCCTCCAGTTACTTCTTGGTTGGCTAGAACGCCAAGAAACAAAATTAGATTTATCTATACCAGTGACATTTGTTCTCAGGAAACCCAGATAACATGGTCACATGTATTCAAACTCACACTGTTCAAAGCTGGAATTATGTAAAATGTGGTCATTGGTTCCAATGTAATAGAGAGATGCTGTGCAAATTCAAATAATGCAACCATTTTAGTGGAGTCATTATTCTCAGTAACCTGTAGGTAGCTGTAAGAAAATACCATGTAAGTTGGTGTTATCATTGTCTACCATGAGCATTTTCATCTGTTTCAGGGATTCTAGATTGTGGAATTTTGAGCATTAGGGAGTAGGCTTAAGAAATCATGTCTTCTCTTTGATGATATTCTTTATGCTGACCCTCCTGCACATTTTTTGAATCAGTAGTATGTTGCAGCTTATGCCTCCTCATCGTCTTCTGAGTTACCCTGAAATTTAATTCTCACCACCCTAACGACCTGTGAATTTAGGGATTACAAAGAAAGTGCTTTGTAAACTTTAGAACATGACCTAAATGTGAGATTTTATTATCATTATTATTATGCCCATTTTACTTATACACAAAATGAACCTCAATTATTATAAGGGGATAGGAGTTAAGCCTGTGATTTCATTGGTATGGATAACTCTTAGGTGGGAAAATGACTTCTACCAATGCAGGTGAGCACTTTCTCTGCAATTTATAATCTGCAAAAGCTTTCTAGGACATTTAGTGGCAAAGTGACTTGCCAATATGTCTCTCCAGCCTATTCTGGAACAATAATTTTCTTCAAAACATACTCAACAAGTAGTCATCCATTCTCTTCTTAAACACTTCTTGTGGAACATCCTGAGGTAGCCATTCCTTTGACCTCTTGCCATTAGTACCAATAGTTGCCATGAGACTTCAGGAACCCAGGAAATATAGACACTCTTTCCTCCAGTCACTTCTTGGTTGGCTAGAACAATATGTGTTAGGGAGGTGACTTGAATTCAGATCTTGCTGGTTTTTAAACAAGTTCTCTGTTTACTATGCCATGCTGCCTCTTTTAATTACTTAAGTGATGAATCTGAGAAAGAGAAAAAAATACATTGTAACATGACAACTCCTAAGTGAGACTATGTCTGTGTTACAGATCCTATTGGATTTGAACTTTCTGGAGGAAAATCATTGTAGGGCAACTAGCTCATCACAGTTCATCCACATAAACTCAGCCATGATGAACAGTACTGAGCCCAAAGGCAGCAGAAATGGGCTTCTCAGCTTGATAGAGGCCTTGCTGGGGCTTTCCTAACATAGGTTGAGTGTTCATTTTCCACATCTGCCACTAATGAACAATAAATACCACCTGCTCCCATCATATCTTAAGGCCATCCTATGAAAAATACAAAAATATCATTTGCTTCCTGAGCTGTAAGGCATTGAACTTCCTGCAACAGATGGTATGAAAGGTTTTATTTGTTATTTCAAGGTAAACTATACTTCAAAAAGATAGTTATCATTTGAAAGAATGAAAAGGATATATTCAAATGACATTTCATAGCTTTTTTCAAATTCAATCATTTTCAGTTGTATCCAACTCTTCGTGACCCCATTTGGGGCTTTTCTTGGCTGAGATACTGGAGTGGTTTGCCATTTCCTTCTCCAGCTCATTTTACAGATGAGGAACTGAGGCAAACAGGGTTAAGTGACTTGAGCAGGTCACACAGCTACCAAGTGTCTGAGGCCAGACTTGAGCTCATGAAGATGAGTCATCCTAACTGCAGGCCCAACACTCTATTCTCTGTGTCACCTACTTGTTCATTTAGACTTTTACTGATAGAATATATCTAAAAATGGTTTAATGAGATTTTGTAAAAGAAATTAGACCTGGTCCTATAAATCCTCTGCTTACAAACTCTTGAGTGGTTCACAGCTGCCTCCTGAGAAAGTTCAAGTATCTTGGGCTTACATTGGAGGCTCTCCATAATCTGGTACTACTCTAACTTTCTAGCTTTAGATCATACCACGCTTATCCAAAATTAGCTCATTTTCCCCTATATGTGACCAGTATTTTCTCACCATGATAACATTTCTCCTGCTATTCGCTACTGCCCCATAATTTGCCTACTTGATTCCTTTGTGTTCCTTAATGACCGACTCAGACATTACCTTCTGAATAAAGCCTTCTCTAGCTTTAAGAAATATATTAGAGATATAGAGGAAATATTCTCTAGCTATAAATATTGGTCACCCCATCCTCAAACCTCAGATAGTATATACTTTACTTATATCTCTAGGTTATATATCCCCCTACTAGGCTTTAAATTCTATGAGCACTGGAAATATATTTTCCTATACTCTGTGTAACCCATGGCAGCTAGGGATCACAGTGGATAGAATGCTGGGCCTAGAGTCAAGAAGACCTGAGTTCAAATTTAACCTCAGAAACTTACTAGTTGTGTGACCCTGGGCAAGTCACTTCACATATATCTGCCTCGGTTTCCCCAACTTAAAGATTGAGATAATAATAGTACCTTCTTCACAGGGTTATCATGAGAATCAAATGAGATAATATTTATAAAGCACTTAACACAATGTCTGGCACATAAACACTTAATGAATGCATATTCTACCACTTTTTCCTTCTCATGATCAAAACTAAGGCTCTGGGTTTAACCAGATCAACTTCTATCTTCAAGGTTTCTCAGCATTCTTCTTAACTTGTGGTCTGCCTAGCATTTTCCTTAAGAACATCAGTGTTTCACTCATATTTAGATCTTAAAGACAGAAGGGGAGAAAAAGCCCTCAAAGTGTAGCTTAGACTCATAAGGTAGTAAATTTAGGATAGGCATTATTTAATCCAACCAAAAAAAAAAGCAAAGAAATTTCCAAATTAGCATATAAACAGTCAACACAATATCTCTCCCCCCTTTCCTGGGCCTCCACCTCCCTCAGGGATCTATAAAATTCTCTAGAGTTCCAGGCTTAGAATTCTCTACGTACCCATTGATCCCACCATGAGAAGAAAGGAGTCTGGAAGGGGTTCATGCAACCCTCCTATTTGAGAAGGCTCACAGTTCTCCAGATGGGGTCATTGTAGAGTTAAACCATACTACTCTGAGTCCCCAAGCTATGTAATACAATGTATAGGGCACTGGGCCTAGAGTCAGGAAGGCCTAAGCTCAAATATGTCCTTAGGTACTCATTAGTTGTGTGGTTTTGAGCAAGTTAACTCAACCTCTATTTGCCTCAGTTTTACCATCTGTAAAATGGGAATAATAACAGCACCTATCTTGCAGGATTATTGTGAAGATCAAATGAGGTATTTATAAAGCACTTAGTACAGTGCCTAGCATGTAGCAGGCACTGTATAAATACGGATCCCCTTTCCTTCCCAAACTACAAGGGAAAAATCCTTAGGATTCATAAAGAGATGATTCCCACTCTCCTTCATCTGTAAAGCCCGTGTGACTGCCCGTCCTGATGAAGGGCAAGGCTCAGGTTTGTTCTTGTATATTATGTATATATCCCTTGCTGTACCCTGGCTCTAGCTCCTGCTTCATTCAGGAATCTTAGACCAGAGACTCCACCACTTCTTCAAAAACTCTTATCACTCCACAGCTATCTCCATCTTCTGACCTGCATGGGAACATATGTTGACATCTGCCTCCCAGAAACTGGGTCCATATGCGTACCCCTGCTTTTTAGTTATTTCTCTCTAGATAATCAAACTTTGATCTCTGGAGCCAATTTTCAATGAAAAGCTCAAGAATAGAGAATAAATTTGCCATGAATAAATTGTCAATCACGAGTAAAGCAGAATCAGTATGTTGTGAATAGGAGAACAGGTCACCTAGGAATAGCAAGGAATTCCCATTTCACAGAGATTTGTGGTTTGGTCATTTTTGATTCTTCATGACTCCATCTGGGGTTTTCTCAGCAGAGATACTGGAGTGGTTTGCCATTTCCTTTTTCCTTCTTCAGCTCCTTTTACATATGAGGAAACTAAGGCAGAGTTAAGTGACTTGCCCAGAGTCACAGAGATAGTAAGTATGTGAGGCCAGATTTGAATCCAGATCTTCCTGACTCTAGGCCTGGTGCTCTATCGACTGGGCCACCCAGCCACACATAACAGAGAAGATTATAAATGCCAAAACAAAGGGTTATATTACAATGGAACAACAGGTACCATGATATTCCTAGGCACACCCACTCCATCTACATTTCCCCCTCAATATCCAAAAAGCACCTTGTACACAGTCAGTGCTTGAAAAAAACATTTGTTGAATTGAATTTAAACTAACATTATTCATCTGCATTTCGAATTGTCATTATACTCTTGGATTATAATTTTTAAAAAGAAAAAAAAACCTTTCTGCATAAAACTCTCATATAGGTCCTTGAGTGAGAAAAACAAATATTTCTGCTGCTGAAACACATAGTTCTTCCCAGATGAACATTTCCAATGCCTGCCAGAGTGATATGAGCTATAACTCATCATTACTCCTCAGCTGTGGCCATGAAAACCTTTTTGATTCTGAGTGAGCCCCTAAATTCTCCATTCAGATGAAAATGACAGGAGCTTCCTCAAATGTGCTAGCTTTTTAAGTCTTGGCTGATTTTTCTTAGCTATCTTATAGGGATGAAGGGGGAAAAGCATCCAAAATGCATTTGTTAAGGCCTCTAGGTACTGTCACATAAATAATCTCAGCTGATGAATCACAAACAATCTCCAAGCCTTACCTAGTCCATCTCCAAATCTGTTACCATAGACCCTCTATTTCTCCTCGAGAAAGTCACAGCAGGATGGAAATGTTGACCAGGAACTTCACTCATACATGCCCTTTGTAGCAGCATTGCTCCCCTCTTGCTTTCAATAACTCTTTAACATTCAACTTTAACTTTCTCCTATGACAGAAAACAGAAGACTTTGGGAAAAATCAAAGCAGCCTTTCACTGAGAAAAAGCTGATAATCCTAGATGAAGAAAGTGCAAGAGAAAGGCCAAGCTCAATCAGCTTTTAGAAACTACCACCACCATCATTGAAGAAACTGACGATATTTAATCCAGAAAAGAAAAGACTTGAGGGAGAAGAGGCATGCTGAGAAGAATACATGATTATCATCTACATATTTGATGTGCTATAATGAAGGTAAGAATTTTATCTTGTTTTGTTTTTCCTTGAGTATAGCATAGGACCAGTGGGTGAAAAATGAAGAGAGGTTGGAGGAAGCATAGTTTTTACTTCACTATAAGGAGGAACTCAATACAATTGTTATCCAAAAATCTAGGGCAAATGATCATCTGTTGAGATCATTGCAGTGAGGATTCATGGAAGAATGAATGAATGAGCATTTAGTAAGCACTTACTATGTGCTAATGACAGCTAAGCATCACAATGGATAAGAGTGCCAGGCTCACACTTATCAGACTGGATAATATGACAGAAAAGGAAAATAATAAATGTTGGAGGAGATATGAGAAAATTGGGACACTAATGCACAGAATTGTAAACTGATCCAACCATTCTCAAGAGTAATTTGGAACTTTGACCAAAGAAAAATAAAATTAACTGTGTATACCTCTTGATCCGGCAATTCTACTACTAGGGCTGTACCTCAAAGAGATTTTTCTAAAAAGTGGGGGAAGGGAGGAAGGACCTACTGTGCAAAGATATTTATAGCAGCTCTTTTTTGTGGTGACAAAGAATTGGAAATTGAGGTGATACCCATCAATTGGGAAATGACTGAACAAGTTGTAATGTATGAATCCAATGAGATACTATTGTGCTACAAGAAATGATGAGCAGGCAGATTTCAGAAAAACCTATAAGGACTTAACGTGAACTGATGCAAACTCAAGTGAACAGAAGCAGTAGAACCTTGTATAAAGTCATAGCAACGTTGTATGATGAAAAACTGATGAAGTCTGAATGCAGATCGAAGCATACTATTTTCACTTTTGTTATTTTTTGGGGTTTTTTTCTTTTCTCCTGTTTATTCTTTCACAGCATGACTATTATGGAAATGTTTTACATGATATAACCTCTATCAAATTGCTTACCATCTTAGGGAGGAGGGAGAGAAGAGAGGGAGAAAATTTACAACTCAAAAATTTTTAATGAATGTTAAATTTTGTCTTTCCATGTAATTAAAAAAGATAAAATACCATATTGAAAAAGAAGACTCATCTTCCTTAGTTCAAATCCAGCTTCAGACACTTATTAGTTGTGTAAACCTGGAAAAGTCACTCAACCTTGTTTGCCTCAGTTTTCTCAACTGTAAAATGAGCTGGAGAAGGAAATAGTAAACTACTCCAGTACTTTGCCAAGAAAATCACAAATGGGGTCATGGAGAGTCAAACATGACTGAAGCTACTGAACATCAACATGTGCTAAGTACTAGAGATACAAATAGAAAAAAAAGAGTCCCTGATCTCATGGAGCTCACACTCTAATTGGGGGAGTCAACATAAATCAAGTCCAGGTCCAGGGTAGATGACAAGGCCCAGTGGTCCCTAGTTATATAAGTAGGTTAGATGAAAATGCCAGGAAACTACAAGGTGTAGAGGAAGGGCAGATGATAAGATGCAGTGACCCTCCATGTCATCTGAAGGACTGGAGTTCTTGATTTCCATCTCATCCAAACTCTGTGAGCCTGGATTGGGTTCAACTAAATAAACCATGAGGCCACTTCCAACCCCAAGATTCTATGTTTCACCATTATTGAATAATGTCCACTATACTAAGTACTAGTCATATAAAAGATATAGGTTGTTCCTCACTTCAGGAAGCTTGCAGTTGAGTGATTTGATCAAGTTATAGTAACAGACTCTTCAAGAATTCCAGATTCAAATCTTATCATTCAGCATTGGGAGTCTGACATCCCTACAGTTTGGGAAAAAAATTAAAGTGGGTCAATGGTGTGGACAAAACTTGAATATTCATCCATGAAATATTAATCCCCTTCCTTTCTTCTCCTACCACAAAGCAGCCTGGCTCAATGGCTTTTATCTTTCTTGGCTTTGCCAAATTATGATTGCCAGCCCAGATCACTAAAGAATGAGGTACCCTCCTATAGTCCATAGTCAGGAAAGCTGAATGCAGATGTATTATTGACCATGGGAATGTGGATGGGGATTGAGAAGGTGTAAGCATCAATCAGAGAAAGGGGCAAAGAATTCAAAAGTACACTACAGGGTATGGCTGAAGTGATTAACTACAGGCCTAAGACTGGAAAGGGAGGAGAGTGAGGTTTGAGCAGAAATGAATCCTTGTTTTCCTTATTACTGAGTACTGAGGGATGGGGAGATTGAAGGGCCCAGTGAGCATGAAGTTTAGCAGTAGAAAAGTATGGAGAAAGACAGAGTGATATAATTTTGTGGTTTGTTGGAAGAATTTCAGAGTTTTTGAAAGTAATGGTGAGATCAAGGGTGTGACCATCACTGCAATATAACTGAGATAAAGGGAAGAACTGACTGACTGAAGTGACTCATTTAGAGATCGAATTGTCAGAGTTCATCACTTGTTTTGCCATCATATATATATACATATACCCTAAAGCCTTCAGCCAAGGGTACAAACTCTTAGCAGCCATGAACTTTCTCTGGGTTCATAGAGGGAACACAAGCATGATTTGAGCAAGATTAACACCAAGGAAATTGTTTTATGCAACATTGAGGTAACAGGAAGAGACTCTATATAAATCTGGAGTGATTTCCTCTTAGAAAGCAATATGAATATATCCATGAAGCCACTTCTGTATATGAACCATAACTGAATTCAAATCCGAGGTACAGTATCTGTCTTAATATATTTCCTACACACTTCTAAAAGTCATCTCTTTCATGAGATGTCATAGAACATTATACTCTCCTTAAACATTTGCCATATTCTAATTTGTATTGTATTTATCTCTTTGCATGCCTTATCTCTTCATTAAATTATAGGTTCCTTGTTATCAGGGGCTGTTTTATTTAGGTATATCTCTCCCAGCATCAAACATACAGTGTACATTCATTTACTCAAAATATTTATTCCACATTTTTTTATGTGAGGAACACTATGCAAGATGTTATGGGGAGATACAATTGTAATATGATCCCTGTCCTCTTGGGGCTTACTTTCTAGTATATAGACCTGATAGCAACATAGATTACTATAATACAAGATGATATGTAATGAGTGTATTAGAGAAGCCAGACCTGTGTTTTAATTCAGCACAAAAAAGGCACTTAGCAAATGTCTTGAGTCATTCAATCAATTAATTAGTTAATCCTTTTTTAAACACTACTCCAAGACTAACCCACTGACAGAAATGGTTAAAGTACATAATGAATGGGGAGTGTGATACTGTGAGAATGACTTTTAGGTTAATGTAAGCAAATCATTTCTTTTAAAAAAAAAAGGCCCAGTTTTATTCTTCTCTGACCTGGAACATTAGTTTCAGCATCTGATGAGATGTTACTGTGTCACCAAAGGTATAATCATATAATCATTCTTGAACACTCACTCACATTGCTCCCCTTTGGACTGACTTCTTCACTAGAGACTAGGATTTGGGACATGTACTCTTTCCTTTAGAAATGTAAGCAAATGAATTCTTAGCCAATTTGACCCGAATGCTTTAGTCTCCTAATTAGGTGAAAGAGAGAGAAGGTTCATCTTCTACTTATAGTGGTTTTATTTTTAGGAATAACATAAATATGTCTATATTAGCCATACAAAAAGGTACAAAACAGTTACCAACACATTGATTTTTAACTAGCTCAACTCCCCCTGTGAAGAAGCCATGGGGGACGATAACTTGAATTTATCTTCGTTATTACTTTATCAGCATAGAACATTCTAGTTTCAGATAAATTTTCAGGTAAATATGTATTTTCTTTAGAAGGCTAGCTCACATGCTTACACAAAAACACACATATACATGTATTTTTTCACTTACATATATGCATATATGCATAATCATAGGTTGCTTAGAATATATGTTGGAGATCAATTAGCTCAATTTCTTCATTTTAAGGATACAGTGTAAGGGGTCCTGAATCATTGAGGTCTCTGAATCGCCAAGGTCCCTTAGCCTATAGAAATCTAATTTCCTTGTGGCTCATAATTTTCTGCCTTGGTTTTTTCAAGTCTATGAACCTATCAGTAATTTTTTTTTCAATGATTCCAAATTGCTTTCCAAAATGGCTGTACTGATTCATAGCTTCACCAACAAGGCCCTAGTGGGCTTCACTTTGCGCAACCCCACCAACATTGACTATCCCCATCTTTTGTCAGTTTAATGGATGTAAGGCAAAACTTTTGGGTTGCATTTCTCTTGTAATCAGTGATTTGGAGCATTCATGTAGTTATGGATAGTTTACAAGTCTACTCTTGAGAACTGTTTGTTCATAAACTTGGAACATCTATATTGGGGAATGACTTTTGGATACATGTATACATATATCATGTATGTGTATGTGTGCGCTTTTGTTTATGTATTATTTGAAAGACCTCCAAATACAGAGGGAGATATTGAAAATGTGTGAGTAAGGGAAGACTGATGGAAAAAAAGTCCTAGGGAGATGGGAGGGAATAGAATCAAAGAGAATTAATATTTCTAACTCATAGAGATTCTACTTTTTCTAAGACATGGATGCTGCTGTTAAGAATTTTAGAGGTCCAAAGGAATAGAGATGAATGAGGTCCTCCCATAGAGCCTTAATTTTTGCAGGAAATTAAGAGTAAACCCGGACTGTAATGTTGTGAGATTTATAGTATTATTTGTCTCAGTGAAAAAATAATAAAATCTCACATATTAATAATTGGGGATAAAGTTTGGTTATTTTAAATTAGGTTGTTTAAAAATATCTGACACGATGATGTGCTTTAAACAACTAAAACAAAAATTTGCCACAAGAATTGGTTCACTGGGGAGGGAAGGAAAAAGAGATCTATTCAGACACGAAGATGGAAAAACTATATATGTCAATTAAAATGAGGCTTAAAAATAGAGGCAAGTCTGAATCAGAGTGATTTAAAAAGAGAAGTGTTTATATTATGTTTGATTATTTTTTTCAGAAATGCCAACAGGCTAGTATATTGGATGTTGCTAAATTTTTTTCTTGAACAAAGGTGAAAATGTTTTCTTAAGCAAACTTAAAACTCCCCCTTGTAATTATGAGATGAAAAATGCACTTTTCTATATTTAAGACAAAGGAAAACAAGACCAATTCTTTTCTGAAATATCACAAATTCTGAATCAATGGTCAATGAATTAATGAAGTTTTATTAGATGTATCTGCATATACAAATACACAGATCTTGTAACATGACTTTTGTTTCTTATTTCTTTTAGGTCAATAAACATACCTCTCTCCCCTTTATATTATTTGTGTTCATTTTGAAAATGAAATCCATATCTTTGCGGCAGTTTTTCACGAATTCTGCCCATTCCACATCACAAAATGTCAACTTTCAAACAACTTGACACAGGGTAGCTTGAAGTCAGAAAGATTATGCCTAGAAAACTTTTGGAGACTAAAATAAATTATACTGTGAATACCATCCCACACATTCAGGTACCCTCCACTTTTATCCAGGCAAAGCCAGGGCAATCTAGAAAGAGACATAAGAGAACTAGTCTGAGCATGCCTAAATTGCCTAACATGGAGGCATCCTGCTTCCCAGAGTTCACCTACCATGTTTGTGAGTGTCTCTTCCTTTGATTGGCTGCATAAGACTATATCTTTAAAATTAGACAGACTGGGACAGTCTCTCTCTTAATTGTATTCCCATTCTTGCTACATCCAGAGGGTGAAAATCATAGGGTCGGTGCCATGAACTGAACCAGGAGAGGTGGTATGGGGACAGGCAGAGTATTAAGCACTAGATGTTGGTGGAATAACTTTGTATATGTTATTATATCTTTGAAGTATTTCTTTGTAAAAGCTAATGTTACTACTAATAGATAAATGGAATTGGGATGCAGGAAATCAACCCTTACATTTGAAGGAACACAACTGGTGAGAGCTGGAGACATCAGAAGAAAGTCCCTGTTTTCATGGTCTTGTATTCTGCTGGATTTTTACATGCCCAACTTTGAAAAGCAGTAGCCTATGTTTCCAGCTCTCTTTCATTCTGGTGTCATGGATACTCCTGGCAAAGGTGGGGGGGGGGGGCAGGTGGCTCAATACCATTGGGAAAATTGCACATATATAAATCCAGCTGTCTGAGAGCAGTACACATCTTGGCCTATTTTAGCTAACCTTGAACAATGACGAGACAGGGGATTTTTAGTCTGGGAATTGGAGCATCAAATATAAAGCATCCTCAGCTTCCCACGGGCAGAGAGAAACCGGGGATTACCAAAAAGCTTCTCCGTATCACTCTGTTTTACCTGAGGAATAGGTTCTGACACCAGCATAGGTTTTCTTCTGCATCCTGTCCTACAAGCATTTTCTTTTTTGTGGTGAAAAGAATTGTGTTTAGATTGATAAGTAGCAGGCTTCTCCATTTTTAAATGTGATACTGTCCTACAATAATGTATGTCATTCAGTTTGCTCCTTTAAGCAGACCTTGTTTTTAATAGACACCTTTCCTAAAATATCAGTGAGATTCCATGATGTGTTATATAATAGGTCATAATTATTTAGAAACCATAGAAGATATTGAAACACTTTTTTAGAGAGTAGAGCTGGTACATCCTGTCTTAACTCTGCTCTCTGATTCTGCTTATACAAAATGCTTCAGTAATTTGACTGCATATAACTTTCCCTATATACAAGGCGGAAAATGCAAGAAAATGCTGGAAAATGCAAGGAAAGTACCAGAAGGCATCAGTATTGTTGACTGAATTATATTTCTTCAACCAAACAATTTCAAGGATTATACTGTCATCAACACTCAGTTTACACAGACAGATCTAAGAAGAGAACAACAGGTCATTTTCATAAGTCCTTCCTGTCAAAAGGATTAGTTCATTCAATGACACCTTCATTCCAGTCATAGGAGTGATCTCACTAGATATTTATCAGCATGTCAATTTCTCTGGGTTTTGTCAATGACCTCCTTGACACTGTTCCATTTGCTAGGACTAGCATCCCTGATCAACTCTGGAAAAAATAATGAAACTCTAAATTGCCAGACACGGCTTTTGTCCATTGATATTAGGGGCCTCTAACGTAAAGTGGACTCGACCAATGAGAGACCAAATACTCCACAAATCAGAGTCCAGCAGGCTGGTTTCTTTGGTCACTTTTCTTAGAACCATGGAACATCAGATATATAAGAGACCTTAGAAATCATCTAATGCATGTAAATCACTTCATTTTCATATATGGAAACTAAGCCCAGAAAGAAGTGATTCAGCTAAGAGACTTTTAAGCCTTCCCTGACCATCAATGTTTTTTCCCCATCATGTATAGTTTAAAGGTTATGACTTAGAGAAGTAGTATACTATAGTGGATAGAACTCTGGACTTGGAATCAAGAAGATGGGTTTAAATTCTGCCTCAGAATTTACTAATGTGACCCTAGGCAATATATTCAATCTCTCTTGCCTCAGTTTCTTCAACTGTAAAATGAGAGAGTTGTACTTGATGACCTCTGTGGCCCTTTTCATCTCTAAATCTATCATATTGTAACTTTAATTTCTTGGGATTAGTTGTATAAGGGATGTGTTGTACTATATTTTGCCCATATATGTTATATGGGTTCTATCTTGGTGTGGCTCACAAGGAAGAATGAACAGATTTCCCTATATTCTCCTCACCTCAAACCTTCTCCAAGGGAACCTAATTTCTTCCAGGAGAAGAACAGGAAATTGGTACAGAGGCCTGCCAATCTGTTCTCCTCAGAAAGAGGGGCTGCCAGGCTAGAGTTATATCTATCTACTCTCTAAATATTGCTAGTCTGGGTGAAATGATATTTAGGTTCAAGCTGAGCTCCTGATTGCTATCCTTTAATGGGGAAAGCATGCCCCAAGTTATATAGTCAAGCCTTGACTGTATTCCCACCTAATGTCATTTACTCAAAGACCACATGTGTAACAAATAAATCCATTTATTCAAACTGATAGCAAACAGAAATCAAAGAAATTATCAGGAAGCCAGAAAATTATGTTACCTCTTCTCTCCTAAACTCTCCCAAACTTGACTTGTCTTGCAAACTTACAACATAGAGTAATCACTCTCTACCAATAAAGAGAGTCCAATGTGAATAGGCTTTAATGCACAGGTTACAGTTGTCAGAATATGGATTCATGATAGTGGTTTTCCAATAATACAAAAACACCTAATGTTAATCATATTATCACTATCACCTTACATTAGTGTAGCAGTACTTTAACATTTTAAGGATGCTCTAACATAGGTTACTTCATTTGATTCTCAAGACATCCCTGTAAGGTAGTTGATTTCTAAGGTGGAGAGATCCTTTGGGCTGCCTTTACCAATATAAATTAAGCTAGTATTCTGGAAAATCTCTCCTTGAAGCACAATGTTTGCAAACACAATCTGACAAAACATTTCAATGAGCAGATGTGATTCTGTTGACTTTGTTTCAGACCTCCAATCATTGGGTAAGCCACTCTTTTTTTTCTTCCCATAGGCACTTAGACCCAGATGATGTCTTATATAAACCCTATCTTTAACTTTTCAAGGTTCTGGGGAGAAGTAGATTAGATGCATGCCCTCTAGAATTGCATTATTCTTATCCCCTTCAAGATATACTAACATCATAGAGATTATTCTTATACTCATTCCAAAGGGGAAATTAAGGTGTAAGGAGGAGAGATAAGGTGAATCAGACTACCTAATGACTAAGCCTGGAAAAGATAGCATCTATTTCTAGTTAGATATAGCTAGACTAGAAAGAACCTTAGGGATCTTCATCCCCAACCTGCTCATTTTACAGAGGAGGAACCTGAGACACAGAGAAGGGATATTTACCCAAGGCCACAGTGCTGGGACAACAGAACTGGGACTAGAAACTAATTCTCTTTCCTCTCAAACCAAATATCATCTTGGTCTTTACTTTAAAAGTCCAATCACCAGGAATGACATCTTAAAAGTTAGACAGTTCTCTCCATGCTGTGTTTCAGTAAGTCATTTTTTCTTGCCAGTTTTTGATTCACTTCTACTTCATGCTTTCCTGTATTTAGAATTAAGTAGGCTAAAGCACTGCCCTAGAGAATGAGTTACAGGCAGAATTATCTTTGAAACACAAGCAAATCTCCAGTAATTAGCTGCCAAAAGATACTTTAAAACCAAGCTTCTCAGAGACTTTCATAACTGCAAAGACAAACACATCCATATAGCTTAAGCTCCCTTCCCCTTTCCTACAGAGTCCTACCTGAACCTCGTATTGCAATATGACCTGGGAAAGGAGGTGAGAGTAAGAGAGGTATTTGCTCTCCATGCCAACCTGATTCAAAGGATGAATCTTTAGTTAGTTTCCACCATTTGCATTTAATCCCTCTGTTACTCAGTTTTCTTATCTGTAAAATGAGGATATAGGACTCAATGCCCTTTACTATCCATTTGCTCTACCTGTCCCTTCTGTCCCCAGGTCATATGCAAGGGAGTAGAAAATGCAATTGGACTTTCCTGGCATGCAAAAATCCCTGCACAGTCTTGCTTATTAAGTCATTGTTTTCTCAATTTTTCAGTTTAGTTTGGTCATAGACTGATTCCTATTTCAAGACACAAGGAAGGGTAGATAACATGAATCTTTGTTTTTAAAAATGGCCCTTCTCAAAGTATTTGCACAAACTAAAACACCCAGCTGCTTATTATTTTTTTTTATTGTTTCTTTGTTTTTCTACTGAGTCCATTTGTTTTGGTACCTCATGGATACACTCTGGTGTGAATGACCCCAGCCATATTAGTCTTTTTTTCCCTGGATTTCACTTTTGTTAGTCCTCATATATCATACCAACAAATCTAAGAAGGGAACAGGTCGTTTTGATAGGCTCCCCAGTCCTTACTGACAAAATAATTGGTTCATTCAGTCACAACTTTATCCCAAGTGTAAGAATCATAATCTCACTGGATATTTATCATCATGTCACTTCCTCTGATTTTTATCAGTGATGGCTTTATCTCCTTGTATATCCCATGCTTTTACTTACACAGTCTTTGCTCTTACTTGTTCTTATTCCTGGGATGCCCTCCTCCACAACCTAGCCATTGAAATCCCACCCAAACTTTAAGCAAGGCCTCGGTTCAAAGATCGTCTCTACCATGAAGTACAATGATTATTAAATAAGAACTTAAAAAATCTTTGTTGAAAAACTAGAGGACATCAATAGTTCTCTCTGATTTCCCTCAGCCAATACAACCCTTTTTTCTCTTTAAACCTTCCTGGACACATCAACTACACATTGGAGAGAAGCTTTTCTAGTCCTGAAAGGGCCAAATGCCTACCTGAAGGGAAAACTAGTTAGCAATCAAAGGTCACATAGGATGGAGACACCCACCCAGAGTGTAAGCATAGCTTCTGACAGGAAACTACGCAGATACCATTAGAGACATGGGGGAGAAAACCAGAAAGGGCCTCAAAAAAGTCAAATGCCAATGTTGAGCTGAAATAGCTGCTGTATTCATGGAGGCTATTTAGACTTGGGTAGGAGCCAGAGTTATAAATGATATGGTAAAGCTGTAACCTGCTAAAAAAAAAAAAAAAACAAAGCAGCAACAAATTATACTCCTAGCAGATTTGAGCTTTAAGTGGAAGGAGTGGAGTGGGAAGGTCCCTAAAAGATACAGTTTCTGCAACTTATTTATTGGGTGACTTGAGACCCCTTTGGGCTTCTCTATCTGTACAATGAGGATAATACCCACAGTATCTAATTCATTGGAATGTGACAAAGATAAAGTTAAATCATATAGGTAAAGCACTTGGAAAACCATAAAGTGCTCTAGAAGTGTTAGCCACAAGATGGTGATGATAAGGACATCATTTCATTCACTCCCTCTGTTGTGAAGTTAACATATATCACTTTATGTAGTTATTTGTGTCTATTTTTAATCACCTTGTAACCTCTCAATTATATGGGTCCTGTTGTATGCTGGGATGCTGATTCAGAACTGGCACAGATGCTTTAATTCCTCCCAACACCAACTCAACTGGCCTCAGACCCAGACTTAGAACCTTCCCCCAACACACACACACACACACACACATACACACACATACACACACACACACACACACACACACACACACTCCTGGCCTGGTCATTCTTAGGTCCAGTACACTTTCAGTTCAAACTGGTTTTACCTGGGAGTTGCCTAGTACTTACTGATAAGGGAAAACTAAGGGACATTGGGCTCACTTACATATCTGCTTGGTAAAGATGACTTTCTTACACAGTCTTCAATTATACCAGGTAAAGAGAACCCCTCTCAATAGAGGGGTTAAGAAGCACTCAACAATTTACAATGTGCTTTCAAACATGCTGAAAAATACCCTGTGATCATCACAAAAATCCCAAGATGATGCCCTCTCAAGGAGGGCTGCTTGAGATCAGGAATTGATTTTGTTTCTTTTAGTTGGGTTTTGTTTTGTCTTTCTTTTTACCCTCAGTGATCAGAATAGTATCTGGTACATAGTAGGTGCTTAATAAATGCTAATTGATTGACTAAAGGCAAGTATTATTTTACCCAAAGTTCCTGGATTTGGGCTGCTTTTTTTTTTTAACCTGAAACCAGTCCCTCCTCTCAAGGAGCACTCCTTGAGAAGGCATCATCACAGGGTTATTGTGATGATCATATCATATTTTTCATTGTGTTTGAAAATATGTGGTTAAGTTCTCCTCTGCAAAGGGACTTCACTTAAGTGAAAAAATATATGTATGAAGGCATAGGTAATCATTATTACAAATCAGAGGTACAAGTGAGACCAACTGTGCTTACTCCAGTAAGGACCAATATAAGGCCTAAAACTAGATCCAATAAGGGTCACAGTAGGAAGTAAGGGACTCAATAAGAAACTGTGTTCTTATAAATTACCTTGAGAGTAAGATCTAGCCAAATACAGCCTAGAAATCCATTCCAATAATTTTGACTTTTGATATGTAATTTTTTTTGCACAAGTGATCTTTCATCTTTCTGGTGTGACCACCAATTCACCATAGAATTACCCAGTTAGAAAGCATTTATTGCTAAATGGCAAAGAGGAACTGTTTTCCTCCAATAAATCCCTTCAGCCCCCTAGTACAAATGGTACCCGAAATGGGGTTATTTGAGGTAACTTCTCTACATAACTGAAAAACTGGTCTGGATTTAGTGATGAGAATTTTACTCTTAGTTGACATTTTTAATTATATTATTCCCATAAATGTCTTGTTATTTTGTGTTGTCACCATTCTTATAAAGAAAATTCATCACCCCTTTAGTTGAATTATAAATTAGAACTCCCTCTAGGCTGGAGTTATTGTTTTGGCAAAAACTCTATGCCTGCCTCAATTAGATCTTGTTTAAAATCACAGATCAGGAGTCTAGGACTTGGATTAGGAACCCTATGCCCACCTTAATACATCCTGAAGGTTTCCAGGAAAATAGTATTGTGATCACCAGCCAAGTAAAAAAGAAAAAGCCATTCGTGGTTCTTGAATTTGACACAGGTTAAGCATTTAAAGACTTGTAGACTCACTGCCAGGAACACCTACCTCCACTCCCCAGATACATGTATCTCTATCATGTGGAATAGGAAATTATAATAGCTAATATGGCACCTTATGGTTTACATATGTTATCTCACTTGATCCTTACAACAACCCTGTAAGGTTAGTGCGATTATTATAACTTCTTTATATATAAAGAAACTGAAGGTCAAAGAGGTTAAGTAATTTGCTCAGGACCATATAAATAATAAGTGACTGAAATAGAATTGAAACTCATATCTTTCAGACTCCAAGTCCAGTTGATTCACTTAGCTGCCTCAATGGAAAAAAAAAGGCGGGGGTAGGGGGAGAGAAGCACTGAAGAAGAGGTACTTTTAGTGCCCAGGTGGGAGAACATGAATCTCTATGATAGAATATTCCAGTGTTTGCCCAAGATGCTCCCTGATCTATTATGTTTGCTTCTCTTCCAAGGAATTGGTAGCCCTTGAAAAAGAAAATGCAAATGACTGTCTAGTAGAGCTTAGACAACTTAGAGTAAAGACTCCAACTCCTGATTGGAGTCTATGGAAGAGTCGGGAGAAGTAAAGAGTTAACTATTTCAGTAATAAAACTGATCAAAATGACTAGGTTTAATGTTGAGAAATAACCACCCTTCTTCCCCATCCTCTACCCATATCATTCCCCTTAGTATCAAACTTCAAGCTAGAAGGAACCACAGAGGTCATCTAGTCCAAACCTCTCTTTATAGAGATGAGAAAACTAAGCCCTGGAGAGATGAAGAGACTTATACAAAGTTGCATAAATAGTATGCCCCCAATCCAGCATTCTTCCCCTTGTACCATCCCCCAAAATGATGGGGAAAAGAACAGAGGAAAGTTAAAAAAAATCTGACATGAATCCAAGTGAGTAGATTTATAAGCATTTTTAAATCGTAGGGTTTGGTATTTCTTTCTTTTCCTTTTTTCCTTTCTTTGTTTCTTTTCTCTCTTTTTTCTTCCTCCCTTTCTTTCCACCTCCCTTCCTTCATTTCTTCCTTCCTTCCTCTTTTCTTCCTTTTTTCTTCTTCCCTTCCTCCCTCCTTCCTTTCTTTATTCCTCCCTTCCTTCCTTCTTCCTTTTTTCCACCCCTCTTCCCTTTTTTCCACCCTTCTTCCCCTCCTTTCCTTCTTTTGCTCCCTTCCCTTTCTCTTCCTTTCCTTTCTTCCTTCTTCTCTTCCTTTCATCCCTCCCTCTACCCTTCCTACCTTCCTTCTCTTTCTTCCTTCCTTTCTTTTGTATGAATATGAGTATTGTGACTCATTCAATGTTTTCAGGGTTATTGGGTCCTCTTTCACAATGGTGGTGGCAAGGTAAGGTGAAAAGGTATTAAAAATCATGTAGTCTTAGAGCATCTATAATGCTAATTTCAAAGCATAATTCCCCATGACCTAGGACCCAACACACTAACCAAGAGAAACTGAACCACACCCATACTTGTACTCTTGCTATAAAATTAACTCAAAACATTTAAATAAATTGTAACCATACAAGGAAAGCCCAAGTGTTCTCCCCAGAGATAATTGGGCTAGTTGGCTTTGTGGTATGCCAAAAGACAACAAGAAATATCATTATACAAAACCTTTGACTATCTTGCCTTGGAGTCCTCAAAATTAATATAAATAAATAGACCACAAGAAAATAATTGTAGATTATATGCTTACCTTCCATTGCAAAGAATGAAGCAGGAAAATTGTATGATAAAAAATTATAAAATAGATTGTAATTCAGTGACAATGCAAAAATAGACACAGAGCTAGTGGTAAAAATGGGGCAGGTAAGTGGCACAGCAGATAAAAAGAAGGGCCTGGAGTCAGGAGTTCAAATCTGGCCTCAGATATGTATTATTTTTGTGATCCTGGGCAAGTCACTTAACTATGTTTGCCTCAGTTCCTCATCTGTGAGATGAGCTAGAGAAGAAAATGGTAAACCACTCTAACATTTTTTTGCCAAGAAAACCCCAAATGGGGTCATGAAGAATCAGTCACAATTGAAATGACTGAACAACGATAAAGTAGTTTAGAAAAATTGTTAGAAAACATGAAAAAAGTAAAAAAAAAAAAGAAAATAATATCTGAGATCAAGGAATGAAAGGGTCAAAGGCTTGTAGATTACAAAAAAGAAAAGTCTTAGACCTGAACATCCTTCACACTTCTCCAAGAAGAGGTTAAGGAATTCCCTATCTACAGTGAGCCTTCAATGATGCCCTAAAGAATGAAATTGACTATATTTTGATAGTCAGGCAAAACTATGTATGAGTATAGCAACCATTTTAGAAGCAATTGAGTATGGTCAGGTCATTGGCTGCTTAGCTCAAAGGACAAAATTCACAACAAAGAAGAAGGAAGGAGATCACACATCTGTCAAAGTACCTGAAAAATGTGTGGTATTGCATAGAGTCAAAGTCACCTTGTCCTTTCCTAAGTTCCAAGTGCTACTGATGGCTGGCATTTCCTTTAATTGTCTCAATCCCTTCTAGCCTCTTAAAGCCTCTCATCTCTTCAAAAATGGTATCCAGAATGTAGAAATGGCACAAAAGAAATGGACAAAGGACACTGATTTATTCTAGGGAAACACAGAATCCTCAGGGAATAAGTAAATCAGTGACCCATCTCTAGAGCTGTTTACAATTTCTGTGTTCAGTTTTCAAGCACTCACATACATGCTGTTATCGCTGTTGCTATTGTTCCTACTGGAATTCATATACTCAGAGAATAAAAAATGGAATGGACTCTAAATCCCATCTAATCTGACCATTGTTTATCTAAAGGAGCTTATTTAAAATTTGATTTGTTTGTGGGTGTTGAAGAGAATGTGACCACAATACATACTCTATCAAAGTGTCTTAGGAGAAGAGAAGCAAGGAAGGGAGGGAGAAAATTAGGAACTAAAATTTTTATTTAAAAAACAATTGTTAAAAATTGTCCTTACATGCAATTTGAAAAAAAAATTATTAGTTAAAAGGAGAGAATGTGACCTTGTAGTATACTGATAAACATGTAACAATGGGTTTCCCCCAATAAAATGCATGTCGGACCCACTTTCAAGTTTGATCTTCTTTATTAACTTTTTCTCTATTGCTTTTTTAAGTCTAAATAATCAACAAAATAATGAATCAAGATCTTATTTGTAGTTTTGCTTTATCTTAGAAGCAATGGAGAGTCATTGAAAACATCTAAGAACAGCCTAATGGCATGATCAGACCCATCCAAAATTTTAGCAGTTATTTGGAAAGGAGAGAAGCTAACGGCAGATAAACCAATCAGAAGACCATCAAGAATACAAGTAAGAAGTGGTGGTCCTAAACTAATGTGGTGTTTGGTGTGAGTATAGAGGAAGGGATGAATTCTAGAGATTCTGTAGAGGTCAGATTAACAAGTCTTGACAACTTATCAAATCTGGAATAATTGTGTCTAATTGGAGATTGTGTCTAAGAAGGCTCCAATATTTTAAGCTTTGGTAACTGAAAAGATGGCAGTGATCCTAAATCATCTCTTTTAAAGGTGAAAAGCCCCAGTTCTCCCTGCTTCCACCAATGACCAAATGGTATATTTTCAAGGTGAATCATCATTCTCTGGCTGGTTTCCAAATTGGCAATGCCCATTCTGAAACACAGTGCCCTGACCTAAACATATTACCCTATATGTGATCTGACCGGGGCAGAGAACTGTAACTAGTAGGTAGAAGAGGGGAAAATGCCCAAGAAAATAGTTATTTATTCCCAATAATATTAGAAAGAAGGAAATTAGATCGATAAGAAACCATTTCTGGAACCCAACTCATACTCAAGATATCAGGCAGCAGTGAGTGTCTTGCAAGTTCTGAAACATCTTGTATAATAGGTGAGCTGGGGAGATAAATTTGCATGCAGGATAATACTTAATGTATTTTAGAAGCAGCCAAAATTCTCCTCTCTGGGAGGTGATCTTGCTCATACATTTTATTCCCAATTGTACATGTGATTAATAAGCACAGGAAAATTCAATTCAAATAAACTACTTTGCATATTAAAAAAACACACACATTCGCTTATGAAATGAGTTTTAAATGAGGCAGCTAATGCCAAATAAGCCTGAAAATGAGTTATTGCCACAAGTCAGAAGCTTAAAAAGTAGTTTAGGGTATCTTGTTTTGGCAAAAGGAAAAAAATGAAAAGGTATATGAAAGAGGGAGGAAAAAATTTTGTATATAGAGCTTCTGATTCAACCCCAGCCAAAAAGCTACTGAGATGAAATGCAGGAGTGTGAACCTAATTAAAGGGCTAACCCAAAGAGAAGATGTTGAAAGAAGAGACGTGTATCTTGGTTCAAGTTGAACCTTCTTTAGGAAGGCTTTCCTATTCCCCTAATTATGAATGATCTTTCCCTCAAATTCTATTGTATTTATTTACATATTTAAATGTTGGGGTAGCCAGATAGCACAGCAGATAAGAGTACCAGCCCTGGAATCAGGAAGCTATGAGTTCAAATCCTACCTCAGACATTTATTATCTGTGTGATACTGTGTGACATTTTACCTTCATTACTTACACACACACACACACACACACACACACACACACACACACACACACAATAAATGTTGTATTCCCCACCTACTCATAGAATGTAAGCTCTTGGAAGGCAGGGGATTGGGAAAAAGGTATCTAATCTTTGATCTTCTCTGTAAGGGATAAGGAATGAATCTAAGGATAAGGAATTTTCTCTATCAATATGGACTGGCACTTGCACTGTAATTTAGAATCTTAAAGAATAGTAGTAACACTGAAAGGTTAAAGGACTTACCCAGGGTCCCATAACAAATATGTCAGAGCAGAGACTTTACCCAAAGACTACCTGATTCTAAACCCCATTCTTTTCCCGCTATACCATGTGGCCTCTCTCAAATTCTTGTTGGATTGAATTGAATTTGATCCCTTCAGCTTCCTCCTTTCACCCCTTGTGTGGCATCATCTTCCCTGTCTTCCTGATCTGTCCCTCCCAGTCCCCAATAGTTTTTAGCTTTCTTTTTATCCCCAGGACTTAGCAAGTGACCACTAATATTTGTTTTAATGTATTTACATAATAATAGGATAAAAAGTGGTGAAAGAATGCACAGAAATTGTGAGAGAAAGGAAGAACTGTCATGTGACTATTGGAATTAAGGACGGCTTCCTTCTTTATAGCTCAAAGCCATGGGAGGAGGGATTTGTCTTTAGGAAGCAGGGGTCAACCTGGTCTGTTAAGCTCAGGGTTCACTGGTCATAAACACTTACCCCATGCCTTGTCTGCCTTGTTAACCAAGGTGGCTGCCATTAATCTAGAAACTGCCACTTCTTTCAGAGTTTTTCAAAAAGGGCAGGAAAGCACAAAATATCACAATGCTAAGTGCTTGATTCTGCAAAAGTCAACACAGTTTCAACATGGAGGCAATCTGATCTTCCACCCCTAGGCTTCGGTTTCCTACTTCTTCTGATAGCTCTCTCCATGAATAATCCTGGAGACTTCACACAATTCATGATATCAGAGCCATTTGAATCCTGGGAAAATGTCTGAATATATAGGGTTACTCTGGCACAGGGTCAGAGTCCAACACAGTATTAAACTATGATCCTAATGATCAACCAGCAGGTGAGAATTGGGGGACTAGGAGGTCCTTCCCCTGGTACCTGAAATCAAGTCACATGAGTAGCTATAATTCTTCAAGGGAAAAAATTGGTCATAGCTGATTAAGTAAAAGAACTTTTAATTGAATAAGCAGTAATTAATGATAGTAACAGCATCATCATCAACAACCCACACTCATAGAGCTTTAAGTACCACAGATAGTTCTCAAAGACTGTGCAACTTACAAATGAGTTGTTGATCTGTATTGTAAAGTACTTTGTGAAGTACTTTCTTAGCAATTGTCTTGAGGGTAAGTAATTCAAGTATTATTATCTCCATTTTACAGATAAGGAAACTGAGGCTCAAAAAGGGACATGACTTATGCAATATCAAAAAATTAATTGAAACTACAGTAGAGCTTCTAAAGAGATTCATAGATACATAAGATGTAAATATATGTTCTTTAACCTATCTAATCTATCCTTTTTACAGATGAGGAAAGTGGGAACCAGAGGCAAAATGACCTCTGCAAGGTCACACAGAAGCAAGTAGAAGATATTCTATGATTTAAATTTGTTTCGAAATGCTTCTTTTTCATCCAGGCTTGGTCTTTATAATTGCCCTAAGAGATTTCAGTGTTAAACAAGTAAATGTCACTTGATTTTTAATTGTTATTCTTTTTGCTGTGGTTACAGCCCTGTGATTTCACAAGCCTAGGAAACTCCACAACACAGATCAACAACTCATTTGTAAGTTGCAGTATTTGAGAACTGTCTGTGGTACTTAAAGTTTTCCTGAACTGTCCATGGTCAAAGAATCAGTCACAGGGCAGAAATTCCCTACTTTTCATGTGCCAAAATACCTGGAAATATTGGGCAACTTGGTGTTTAGATAGTAATTCCTAAAGTATTTGTGTTTCTTATGTTTAGTTATTCACATTGTTCTAGTAGACACAGACACTAAATGAGAGGGAATGTTTTCAAAAATAATTCCTTAGGCAAGCAGTTAATTCATTCCAGTGTTCTGTTATCCATTAAGTTTAACAAGTATTGTTTACTGTGGATTGCCATGCCTCACCAGGAAGAAAAATATGTTTTTGCATTTGTTTTCAAACTTCCTCAGGGGTCTGAGGAATAATACATGTGACTGGAATTCAAGAGACCTAGGACTAAAGCCTGTCTCAGACAATGATCTTTTAAGACATTAAGAGCAGCAACTTTAACTAAGATGCACTTCCATTTCCCTATTTGTAAAATGATGATCATTTTAACTTTCTTTAATGGATTGTAGAATCATAGATTTAGAGCTAGAAATTACATTAGAGGTCTAACATTTTACAAACAAAGAAATTAAGCCTAGAAAGGTTAAGTGATGTACCTAAATTCACACAGGGAATATGGCTGATATTCAGCCCTATGTCCTCTGACTCCAAAGTCAGCACCGAGCTTTTTTTATAAGGTGAAAAGGAGAGCTAGTTTGGAATGGAGTCTTCTTCTGAATCCCAAGAGGATTATGACAGCATTGGGGAGGAAGGCAGGGAGGGCATTTTTTTAATCTTCCCTACATCTCATTTTTCCTGCCAATAGCCACAGCCTTAAAAAGAGGAAGACTAAATGCCACCCATGCAGTGCCACATTAGGAAGTAGCAGGCAGGTATTAACATCCTTATTTTGCAAATAAGGAAATTGAGATTCTCTACCCCCCAATCTTTTTCTTGCTACTTCTCTTTAACAGCCTGAAATTCCACCATTAAAGATTTATTGTTTGTGTTCTTCAAGAAACCCTTATTAAAATGGAAAGGCCATGGGAAAGGGGCATTTAATGTAACAATGACAACAATAATAATAGTTGGCAGTTATAGTTTGCCAAGTGCTTTAAATACAAGATCCTAATTCTTTAATTGGGATTAGTTAATAGCCACCTGTGCACAGGGTAAGTAGGTGCCTAGGGGATACAGGATAAAAAAAAGGATCTATGGATACTTCAGGAGATATAAGAGAGGGGCTGAAAGAGAATGGGACAAGACAGTAGAGATGAATTCTGCCTGCCTTATACTTTTGCCCAGAGTCAGCCCTGCCCTCCAGAAGACCAAGATTTAGCATCAAGACAATGCAGCATATTTCTAGAAAAGTGGTCAGATTCATTCATTTATCCATGCATCTATCTATTTATTCATTCAAAAAATAAACCTTGGGCACAGAGGTATACAGACATAGAGATTGGAAAATGGACAGATAATAATAGTTGGAATTTATATAGCACTTTAAGATTTACAATTTGCTTTATATTTATTATCTGATTTGATCCTCACAACAACCCTGTAACGTTGGCATTGTTATTCCCATTTTTCAGATGAGGAAACTGGGGATGAGAGAGGTCAATTGACTTGCTCAGTGTTGAACAGCCAGTAAGTATCTTAGGCAGTATTCAAATCCAGGATTTTCTAAGTCCAAACCCAATACTGTAACCATTGCACAGGATGGAAGAAAGAGGGGAAGGAAAGAAAGGAAAGGAAGAAAGGAAGGAAAGAAGGAAGGAAGGAGAGAGGGAGGGAAGGAAAGAAGAAAGGAAAGAAAGAAGGCAGGAGAGAAGGAAAGAGGTAAGGAAGGTGGGAAGGAAGGAGGGAAGGAAAGAAGGTAATTAAGAAGGAAGGGAGGGAGGGAGAGATAGGGAAGGAGGGCGGAAGGGAGTAAAGGAAAGGAAAGGTGAAAGAAAAGGGGAAAGGAAGGGGGAAAGGAAAGGCAGAGTAGAACAGAGGGGAAAGGGGAAAGAAAAGAAAATCATGTATTATGTGTTTATTATGTGCCAGGCATTGTGTTAATACTGGGGATACAAATACAAACAGGTAAGACAGGTTGCAAGGTATAGTATAAAGAGTACTCTACCCTAGACTCAGGAGACCTGGGGAGATCCAGCATCCATTATCAGCTGTGAGATCATGATAGTCACTTAATTTGAATCCCAATTTCCTCATCTTTAGAATGGGGATAAAAGTATCTGAAATTTTCTAATTTAAATTATTGTTTTAAGTATCGCATGAATTAATTTAGCTAGAGTACTTTGCAGAATTGAAAGTTATACAATCCTCCTACTGGAGAGGTAGGACCTATGGACGCAACATGGTGCCTACAAGGTATGACAGTTGTGTCAGTTGGGTTTGCTTTACTGTTTTACTTTGTTCTAAGGGGTGTCTCCTGTGGGGATGGAGGTGAGGAAGATTCCAAAAAGCAATAGAAATCAATAAAAGTGAAATGCAAAAACAATTTTATCTTCAAAGTATTCTAGAAGAGTAGCATTTTAATTTTACTTGCTGGTTTAATCTAAAAATTGCTATAAGGGGTCAGGCCATCACTCTGCAAAGCTCGGACTAAAGCCGTGACAAATGATTGGAGGTCACAGAGGGTGCCAGAAGAAAAGGAGGAAATAAGGTCTCTTCACTTTCCCAACCCTGCTAGTGCTGTCACTCAGCTGATCTAAGTATGAGGTGAGGGGGGAATATTTGTTCGGCGGTCCTCAAAAATGTCTCTACTTTCCAAAAGAAATTGAATTTTAAAGTTTTATGTGTTTATAATTGTTCATGAGCCCCTGTGAATCTGACACTTCAGGCACACTTTTTTGGTGGGTGTCAGATATTTGATAATTATACTGTTTATTGAATGCCTGTGCAGGAGCTAGGGTCCCTGCTACCCACTTTTGAACTAACTTAGATGTGAACTATGCCTAAACTGCTTTGGGGTGATTTCCCAGGAGTTTGCAGAGTGGGAATAAGAGGTGCTTTAAGGTCAGTCCCCAAAGCTGAAACCAATCTGTATGAGCCCAGAGCTTTGGTCAGAGGTGAGGTTGGATGATATGGGTTATATTACTTTTAAAATAAAATGTTAAATACAATAAAGTCATTAACTTCTAAAATGCTGTTAAGCAACAGAGGGGGTTGTGTCTTATACTTAATATACATGAAAGACAACAATACACATATTCTTTGATTCTGAAATTAGCAGTTCCACTCCTCTACTTTAAAATTATTGCAATACTAATAGTTTATGTTGTGGGGCAGAAAAATCTATACAAATGTATTATTATCCTACGAAGCACCCTCTGGAGCTACTTCATTAACAGTTTGAGTCCCCAGAGGACATGATTCCTCCCTATCATTCTCCTTCTCTCTCTCTTCCAACTAAGAATCATCCAACAGATCTTTAGCAAAGACGTTTACTGAGATGGTATAGTGTGTTCAGTTTAATTAAAACATTAACCCTGAAACCTGAGTACTCTCCCCTAAGTACTCAATGTCAATGAGGAGGGTGGGCTTAAGTTAAGAATATGCTGGTAGTAGCAACATGCACATATGGTAAATGCAGAACACAGAGCCTGCCACTTCATTATCTAGAATTTTATTTTTTGAGTCAACAGCCTACATTCTTCTTCAGTGCAAGGAGTCACAACTATTCTTCTGAGTCTGTTTGGCTTTTTTGTGTCCTTGCTCCCAACTAGATACGCTGTTTCCTATTGGCCCAGATTGTCTAATCCCAGCTAGATGCACTATCTGTTGTTGGTACAGTGTCTCTGATGAAATGGTCAGGAGATGGAGACACAGAGAGAGAGGAAGACAGGGACAGAAACAGAGAGAGCCGGATTACTTCTTGCAAGGGCTATTTCTTCAAAAAGACGCACTCAATAATCCTCAATTCCCAATTCAGTCATCCTTCACCTTACACTGGACTACTGCTTTGACTTGACTTTTATACATAGGCCATAGGATCTTCCTGATTTTTTCAGCCAAGTATGAGATGTTTCCTTTCATCTAATGGCTTAAACCCTAGCATCCAATGACATATATATACATGTATACATATATGTGTGTGCACACACGTATATGTATATACGTGTATACATATATGTGTGTGCATGTATATATGTATACATATATGTGTGCACATATATATGTACATATGTCATGGTGGAATTGTAAGAAAATTCCTTCAAACCCAGTTTACATTCTTGATTGATGGATTCAATTGGGCAGCTAAGTGATGGAATAGATAGAGTGCTGTAGGACCGGAGAAAGGAAGACTTGAGTTCTAATACAGATACTAGCTGTGTGACCCTGGGCAAGTCACTCAACCTATTTGTCTCAGTTTCTCATTTGTAAAATAATAGCACCTACTTCTAAAGGTTGTTATGAGAATCAAATGAGATATTTATAAAGTGCTTGACATAGTTCCTGGCACAAAGTAAGTACTATAAAAATATTAGTTACTATTATTTATATGGACTCAATTGGAATGTCCCAGCATTCTCTGATTACATTAATTGAAGTAGAGGTGGGGCCACTACTCCATGTTCTCTGCCAATTAGCTTATTATCTAAAAGAGATGATGAAATACAAATACAGAAAAAAATAACAAAAATTACAATATGGCAAGTACATCAATTGAGTACAAAATACTATGAGATCAAATGAGGAATAAATCACTTCCAATGAGAGAGAAATGAGTTCCTGGACTAGTAAAGACAGAATTCTTTGTTATTACCAATCCAAACCATCCATTTCTTAGTTTTGATTGCCATTCATTTTGCCTAAGAGCTTTATGGATTAACCATCCTTGCTGCACTGTCAAAAAGAATTGGATGGCTGACAAATATACACCAAGAAAAAACCTTTAGTAATAACCGTAAAATTTCAATTTGTTTCACATATTCAACACCCATTTTTTTCTAACTTGTGAAGAAACATATACTGCTATCACCTTTTAGGAAGGACTTGTCTATGTGTAGCTTTGAAGTAACTGGGAAGTATTATGAGCAAGGTTTCTTTAAACCTGAACATCATCTTATTGTGATGTTTTGGTAGGCCCATTTTTTCTGCATGGGTACTTTCTCCTCCAGTGCAGATGGGTATATGTATGTACCTGTGTATGGAAATATATGTGTATGTGTGCATGCATGTATGCATATATCTATACATATAAACATATGTTTGTATATGTATGTGTGCAGTCTATCATATTGCATAATACATCAAATATACACACACATATATACAATAACTTGATGCATTGTCTATCCACCTAAACAACACAATCTATGAGATATGCATTTTTAATCAACCTCAAACAACTTGCCTCTCACAAATGTATTAAAAATTATGTAAGACTCTATGATAAATGCCTTCTAGGAGACAACTTTGCTCAGTGATGCATTGAATATTGATTTCATATGAGATACAAAACATGAGGAAAAATTATATTCTCCTATTAATCAGTGCCCTGAAAGGTATCCTGTGTGGAATCCAAATAAGGATTCTTTATACATGGCAAGATACTCCAAATATTCCTTTAACCACCAAGTAACATTGCTAACCATTATCATGATCCGAAGTCGGCAGAAAGGATGTGGTCCTAGAAAGTTTCACTCTTAACCTGGCATCTATGTGTTCCATACTGCTGGGGGTGGGGGGGATAGGTGGTGCTAAGAAAGTGCCAGGTTCTCTGTTATTATCAAAGAATGTTTGGCCTTCTTGTCTCCCAACTCCGACTATGGGTGACTGTGATGTCTTTTCAGTGTAAAAGATAAGCCTAGTATGGAGTGACCCAATCTTTATTCTTTCACCAGATACCCTCCCTCTTCCCAGAGTCTGCCATAGTTCACTAAACCCAGACCATAATATCATACAAATACAGATTTAGAGCCAGAAGGGAATTTACAGGTCATTGAGTCTGGTACCTTAATTCTACAGATGAGGAAACAAGTGACTGGCCCAAGGTCACACAGCTAATATGTGTATAATATTGGATTTATCAACCAGTTGAAGCTCACACCTCAAAATGCAGAGGAGTACAAGCTGGGTTGAAAGCAGAAAAGTTTTATTAGAAGAAAAATCAGACAAAAATATTGAGCCCCACCCCCAAATCCCATACAATGTAGCCCATAGCCCAGGAAAAGCCTAGGAGATTTGTGCTTGAAAACCACAAAGGGGAGGTTCAGGGAAGACTTGGGAAAAAGAATGGACAATATTTCCTGGAAACAAGTGTACATAGAAGCAGGTTGTTTTGCAGTAACAGTTGAATGCAAGACTGGTTTGGGCCAGTTGTTTAGTTTTGTTTTTGTTTAATTTAGTTTTGTTGGAGGTAGGGGAGGTGGGGACACACACAGCTCAGCAAGGTCAGCCAGTGAACACCAGCAAAGGCACCTGGGAGTGAGCAAGACTCTGGCTCATTGCAGGTTCCTGGTTGGCTCCTTTCAGCAAACAGGCTTACTCTGTGCCCAGTGCATCTGTCTAGGAAGGTAACTCATAGAAAATAGACATATTGCTTCTCAGGGGCCCTGTCACAGATTCAAACCTATGTCTTCCTGACTCTAGCACATGATTTTGATTTTGAAGAGCTGTCCTTATGGAAACAGATTGAATATACTTAACATACCCATTGTGTAGACAGCAATAAAACAAGTCATAATAAAATATCTGGCATGTAACTGAATGCCTATAGCTGCGTAAAGATGCAGGCCGTGCCTGGAGAGAATTAAAGTTTCCTCAAACCCAGTAGTTCCAGTAAAGAGAAGAGTTTAGTTTCTATAGTCTCAGCTATGGTCACTTCTTGTGAGCAGACAAAGGAATGGAGAACATACAACTCAGTTCCCAAATGATGCTCAACTCTCATATCTACTAAAGCCAATCACTAGATGAAGGACTTAGGAAACCTTGAATCTGGGTCTTGATTGACACTGCAATCTTTGCTCATTACTTTTCTGGGCATAGAGAGAAATTCCTCCTCTATCCTTCTCTTCTCTGACCACTGACTGAAAGGCATAATACATCCTCCTGACCCTTTTTTCCTTATAGATTTTTAGCTTTATAGGCTTCATTGAGCCAAAGCACAAAGCTATAGTCAGTTGATGGGCATTGATGTTAAACTCCCCTATGGTATTTCTATTCACAGATGGTATTGGATTAACTTCATGGAACCCCAGAACACTACCAAGCTTCCTTCAGTGAATTCCACATCGATGCAAAAAAGAATGATCTAACTGTCCACACTGCACATCATCATTAGTCGAAAATTAGTAAATGACTACTATGTGCATACACTTTACTAGATACCTGAAAGAAACAGAAAGAAATATTGAATATGAGAAGGGCACCAGATGATATAATAGAAGGAAGATTAAGCTGAGATCTAGCTTCAGGTTTGACATTAACTGTATGTATGACCATGAATAAATCCTTCCATTCTTTGGAGCTTAGTTTTTTTTTTTTCTTATGCAGTAGAAACTAAAAGCTTCCTGAGATCCTGAGGAGCTTTTAGTACCCAGAATAAATCAAGTCCTTTTATAAAAAAACTCTCCCTTTTTGGGTTTGCCATATCATTCACTCCAAATGATTACAGAAGCCAGGGAACCAGAAAAAGTGGAAAGATGGTAAATACATTAATCAGCTTTCATGATAATTTTTCACATGAATAGATCATTTTTTCAGTTTTCAAAGAACTTTACTCAAAAAAACATCAGATTGGAAGCACAAATGTAATGATTCACATTTTATAGATGGGCAAACTGAGACTCCAACGTATTACATGACTTACCCAAAATAGATACAGATAGGGCTGCAACTAAAATCCAGAGGTTCTGACTCTAATTTCTCTACTCTTTCTACTATTCCATGCTTTCTTTTTTAACCTTTGCTGGCATTTTATAATCAAAATGGGAGCTTTCCTTCAGTCCTTAATTTTTTAACTTAAAATTAAATTTTGAAAAATTAAATTAAAATTATTTAATTACTTGTGTTTCCCTCTGAATTAGAGCCTTAGAACCTCATTTCAGATTTTAATATTTATGAATGACAGATGTAGTCAGGTTTCCTCTAAAATTAAATAAATTAATGGATAAGGATATGCTGTTTTGTTTTTGTTTTATTCACAGATGCCATCTAAACTAGGCATTAACATTCAGAGCCTCATCATTATAAAACTCCGTAGAGTTGCATTGTCCCCCCATCGAGGACAAATCATTCATTCATCCTTTCAAAATATAACATAAAACCAAATAGTCTCCTCTGCACTTGTTCTAGTTGGATAAAGAGAAATGAGAAATGGAAGTGGGGAACTGTCAAGGAAGGGACAGGAGTTCTATTCAACCAGAGGTCCAGTGCAGCAGGAGCAAAATAAGGACCGATTGTCTGAATGGAATTTTCTATTATAAAGTTATAATAGCCATTGTGAGGGAGGCTGCTCATGGAAATGACATTACTTTAGTCAGAACATAAAACGCTCCTTTTTCCATCCCCAGTCACCTTTCTGCTTTGTGAATAAAATGCAAAAGTCTTGCCACCTTTTGAAGTGTTCACAGGGGAATGTAAAAGCTAGATATTTTCAAATTAAGCAAAGGGTAAAGATCCATGGTGACATGCTAGCACATGTAGCCTATGGTACATTAGGAGAAGGATGCTTAATTTGATTTTTAGCAAAGCATTTAATAAGGCATCTTCCCTTTTCTTTTAAAAAAAAAAAGGAATGCCATGAGCTGGAAAATAGCTAGGTAGCATAGTGAATAGAGAACTGAATGTGGAGTCAAGAAAACCAGAGTTCAAATCTGATCTCAATTACCAGTCAGGTAACCCTAATAAATCACTTAACCTCTGCCTCTGTTTCCTCATCTGTGAAATGATAATAATAACACTTATATCAAAAAGTTATTGTGAGGGGGGGAATGATATTTGTAAAGAACTTTACACACCTTGATGCTGGTTAGGTGCATTTAAAAATAATTGAATGGACAAACTGAAAGAATAGTCATTAATGATATGATGTTAATTTGGGAGAGAGCTACTGAAGTTCTTTAAGGATCTGAATTTGACTCGGGGCCATTAAACTCTTCTATAAATGAATTATATAAAGGTATATATGGAATGCTTATCAAACTTGATGACACAAAAGTGGGAAGGAGAATTAACATGTTAGATATTATACTAAGAATCCCCCCCCCGCAAAAAAATATGAAAGGTTAGAGCACTGGGAACTAGTTCTATAAAGATTGGAAATAATGATAACAATAATAAATACTTAATAATAAAACTTTACATAGTACTTTCAGGCTTGTCAAGTACTTTACATATATTATTTAATATGATCTTCATAATAACCCTGCTGATAAAGAAACTGAGGCTGAAAGAACTTAGGTGACTTGCCCAGGGTCATACAACCAGGAGGGTATATGAGGGAGAATTTGGATGCAAGTCTTCCTGACTCCAATTTCACTACTGTAGCTACTATATCACCCAATTGCCTAGGAAATTAATGTAAAACGTTATACTTGGGTTCAAAATAATCAACCTCAAAAGTTTAAGATGAGGGTAGTGGTGAGTCATGGCTAGAGAGCAGCCCTTTTGGAAAATCTATAAGGGTTTTAGTACATACACTGCATGTTCAATGAGTAAACATCGGTTGTAATGGCAAGCCAAGTAGCACTTTGCTGGTTGTTTCAGCTATTTGAGTGCCTTTGAGTCTTGCTTTTGATTGTATCAAGTCTTTGTTGGAAACAGTATACATTGTGCTGACCTTAATAGACCTAAAGGACTTTGGAGAACTTCCTTGCCCTTATAGGCCTCACATCCTCACACAGAGCCCACAACGGGAGGAGCTTGCCTAAAAAGTGGAACAGGAAGTGGCAGAGCAGAGAAAAGCTTGAACATGAGCTGGGATCAAGCAGAACGGAGAGGGAGAATACTTGTGATTTCCGCACTCTCTCTGTAGCACTCTGTCTGCTGGTCTATCAGACAAAAGCACCCTGTCTGTTGTTCTTAGACAGAAGTCCTAAAAGATGGCTTTACTACTGTTACAGAAGTCTTGGGACTTTACTGTTGATTTGTTTTTGATTTCTCAGACAGAAGACTTATCTGGTGATTTGTGTTACTCTGTTAGACAGAAAGTGAATTGGGATGATAGTGCCAGTAATGTGTGTAAATACTGTTGTAGCTCTGTTAAGCTTTGTCTTCCTAGAAACAGAAACTTTGAAGAGCTTGGCGTGGAGCAGTAAGCTGAGATATAGAACCAAAGCAGAGAGCTGCCCACATGTGAATCCAGGCAAGAGCTGGGAGTAGTCAGTTCATGGAGGAGGAGCCATGGGGTTTGGAAGCCAGTCTCTAGTCAAGATGAAAGAGAGCTTTACTTGGGTACTCTGTATTGGCTGAAAAGATTGTAACTTACTGTGACCCAGGGGTAGATGGTGTTTGTACTTTCTGCCATCCCTTAAGGATGATTGACTTAAGTGATTGGAAGTCAGCCTCAAGACAAGATGAAAAAGGACTTTGCTTGGATACTGTATATTAAATGGGGAGATTGTGACTTACTGAATGATATGTTTTGTTTAAGACTATGTGGCCACCTTAATAATAAATTATGTTATATTGTTGTAAATGTTGTGCTTTAGTTTCTTGAATGTTTTGCTTAATTTATTGCTGAATAAATAGAGAGTTCACTATACTGTGTGATTATATCCTTAAAGTTATTAGCAGCAGTGCTTAGGAGAGCTGCTCATGATTGGCTTTACAGTGGTATAGTAAGAAAAAAAAAACTAGTGTAATCTTTGGCTATATTGAGAAAGGCAGAGTCCAAAATGTGAGAAGCAGAATCAAGATGGTAGAGAAAGAGTCAGCATTTTTGCCCAGCTCACCCAGTATACCTCTTCTACAGCAACCTAAGAAGTGTGCCAGATAGGATTCTGATGAGGAAAGCCAAGAAAAAGTCACAATGAGTCATTTTTTTTCCAATCCAGGGAAGATTAAGAAGATACAGAGGTTGGCAGACTCTGGGCAGGGGGAAGCTGGCACAGCAGAGGCAGAGGCAAGAGCATTCCAGTGCATGGGGACAATAGGGAACTGAGACTGAACCCTGGGATAGAAAGAGATGCCAGGGGACTCCTAAACTGGTGCTGGGAGGAAGAATGAATGCCACCTGGCAGCTCTATTCACTGTTACCCAGTTCCAGGACACAGTTTCAATGTGGAGAGGAATAACCAAAAGTGAGAGGGACCCTAGCTGAATATGGAACAAGGAACAAGATCTAAAAACTTAGCTGTGTGACCCTGAGGCCTACAGCAGAATGGGGACCTATTTCTAACCTTTAATCCCACATATAAAAACTAAAGCCACAGAACAAAAGCAAAGGGGAATCAACAGAGCAAAAAAAAAAAAAGTTCAATCTCTCTGAACCTGCAGAACCTTCTAGCAAGCTAACAATGACTGATTTCTTCCGCAGTCTAATGAAATTCAACTACACACAATCCATAGACCCAAAACCGGATCAGGAACTTGCAGACCAAGAAGGTAAGGGACAGACCTCTCTCTAAATCATACCAACTTGGAAGCACTAAAACTTACAGGTCTCCAGACTAAACTATGAAAATAGAAGGCAGATATCTCTTTCAGAAGTGAGCAAGAACCAGGACTAACATAATGTCTAAAGAAAAGAAATAGACTGGAAAAATGAGTAAACTAAAAATGAATCTGACCATAAAGAGCTAGTATGAACAGGGAAGCTAAAGACACAAACACAGAATAAGACAATGACTTGACAGTGTTTATAAGCAAAATCTCAAAAAAAAATGCATATTAGCTACAAGACCAACAAGAATTCTAAGAAGAGTTTAAAAAAGAGTAGAAGTAGGAATAATCACCTCCTAAAAAAATTCTAAGATGAAAACTACCAGGAAAAGTATACCAAAATCTATAACTCTTAGTTCAAAAAGAAAATGCTAAAAGTAGCCAGAAAGAAATAATTAAAAACTATAGAATCACAGTCATGATTGCACAAGATTTGGCAGCCACCATTATAAAGATATGGTGAGCTTGAAATATGATATTCCAGAAGGCAAAGAAGCTATCATTAGAACCAATGATAACCTATCCAGAAAAATTGAATATAATCCCATAGGGGGAAAAAATTGACATTCAATAAAATAGATTCATTCAGGCATTCCTGATGAAAATACCAGAGATAAATAAAAATTCTGATATTCAAATACAAGACTCAAGAGAAACATAAAAAAGTAAATACAGATGAGAAATCATAAGAAATTAAATTGTTTAACCTTTTTTAGTTAACCTTTTCTCAAACTTTATTAACACTAGGGCTATTAAGTGGAGCCACTTAGACAGAGGGTCTAGGTATGATTCTATTACGTTGAGATAATCTCAAAAGAAGGACAGGAAGCCGGGGAAGAGAAAGGCACTGAGAGGGGGAAAGTGAGAGGATGATTGGGAAAAATCATCTCACATAAATGGGACATGAAATAGTTTATACAGTAGAGGAGGGATGGGGGGGTGGTTAACACTTGAATCTCACTCTCATCTAAACTGGTTGAAGAAGGGAAGAATCCATGTATGCCCCCAAATTTATTTTACTCAACAGGAAAATAGAAGGGGAAAGGATTCAGAGAAGAAAGGGACAAAAATGTAGGTATATTAAAGGAGTCAGTGGTCAGAAACAAAACATATACTGGAAGGAGTAGAATAGAGAAGAGAAATATAAATATAAGTGACTAGTTCAACCATTCTAGAAAGCAATTTGCAACTATGCTCCAAAAGCAATTAAAGTGCGCATATCCTTTGATCCAGCAATTCTGCTACAAGATCTATCACACCCACCCATCCAGAAAAGCAATTCAAAGAAAGATGAAAAGAACTTGCATGTACAAAAGTAGTTATAGCAGTTCTTTTTGTAGTACTAAAGATTTGGAAATTGAGGGAATGCCTAGGGAGAAAAAAGATAAGGAACAGCTGAACAAGTCATGGTATATGAATGTGATGTAATACTATTGTGCTATCAGAAATGATAAAGGGAATAGTTTTAATTAGACTAACCTGGGAAGACATGTATAAACTGATGCAAATTGATGTAAGACAGAACCAGGAGAATGATGTACATAGTAACAACAATATTGTAAAGACAATCAACTTTAAAAGACTTAGTAACTCTGATCAACAACAATAACCTACTACATTTTCAAAGTGCTAGTGATGAAACATGCTATCATCTCCAAATAGAGAACTGATGGACTGACTCAGTGCAGACTGAAGTATACTTTTTTTTAACATAGCTAATGCAAAATTTTGTTTTGCATATCTATACATATTTCTAATGGGTTTTGTTCCCACCCCTTCTCACTGGGTAGGGGAAGTGACCAGACAGGGAGATAATTTGGAACTGAAAAGAAATGAAAGAATACAAAAATTTCAGTGCTTTAAAAATAATGTTAATAAGTTAAAAAAAATAAAGTCAGACCCCCATGTTTGATAAGTTGGTAATTGTCTGAGTCAGACACCATCTGAAGTATTGTGATCAGATCTGGGGGACACATAGTAGGAAGAACATTGATAAGCAGGAAAATGTTCAGAGGATGGAAATCCTCTAAGTGTTGAAAGGTTCTCATACTTATTACATATGAAGCCTTAGGGATGGAAAGATTAGGTGGGCATGATAGGTGTTGTCAAGTATTTGACAGACTAACATGTTGAAGAGACATTAAAATTGTTCTAACAGAGAGAGATTTAGTCTAATCTTATGTGGTAAATATCTTATTTATTAGAACAATCTAAAAATGAAATGTATCTTGGGAGGTGGGAAGGTTTCCCCTCACTTGAGATCTTCAGTGGAGGTTGGTTAGCCATTTATCAAATATGTCACAGAGGGGATTTTTAGTCAGGTATGACTTTGACTAACAAGTTTCTGAGGCTGCTTGCTACTATGAGAACCTATGCTTCTAGCGCTTACTTGGAAGGGTTCTTGATTCTTTCAATCCTAAAGAAGTTGCATTTTCTAAATACTACTTATTCCTTATGATCCCAGCCACTTAAAACAAAAGTATGTTACTGGTGCAAAATGCTTTACAATCTAGAGAGTAAATTTTAAAAAGGCTATGTTAATTGTAACATTATGCAAGAGGTATCATGGTAAAATGAAATGAGCATTTGATTTAAATCAGAGGATCCGGGTTTGAATTCTGAACTAACCATTTACTCCTTGAATGACCCCAGACAAATTACTTTATCTCAGTTTCCTCATCTGTGAAATGAGGGGGCTTATCTTCTCTATAATAACACTCAAAGGTTCCCCCCAATTCTACATCTCCAATCACATTGTTGTGAATCACTTTTAAAAGTCTGATATGAAAAGTACCAATTATAAAAATCAAATCACACCGAATTCCAGAGTTCTAACTCTTGATTAAAATAGACTTTGGACCAGCAGGGTTCTCAACAAACATCCCACTTATGCATAAGACCCTGCCCTCTGCTGCTTTCTAAATAATCTTTTGCACTGACAAAAGGTTAATTACCAGCTGTCCTAATGGTTTGTTGTTATTGATTTAAGTGCTTAGTTTGTTGCCAGCACAATGTGTAGATTGCCTGCTAAGAAAATTTCCATTAACCCTTTGAAGGGAGTATTGCAATAAGATTTTGACAAAGGATGAGAATAGGTCATAAGAAAACAAGATAGGAACAAAAACACCATAAATGTGGAATGCCCCCAAAACTTCATATTAGTGTTAAAAATTAGTCACCTGAGGTGAGAAAGCATAATAAATAAGAACATGATAAAAAATGTTGTGTACCATATATCTTTATGCCCAAAGAAACCAAGTAAGTATCAGTATATTGGCCTGATTAGTGGGAGGAATTTTATGGTTCAGATGTCATTTTAGAAGTCATCCAAGTCAATCTCCCCACAATGATATGCTAGACTAGTTAACTTCTGGATGCCACAAAATCAACTCAATATTCCAATTCTTATTTTAAGAAACATAGAAAACAATATTTTAAGAAAACAAGCCCATATTTCAATAAACTTTAGCTAATCCAATATCATTCTGTTGCCTTTTTCCTCTTCTACTAAATGAGTACAAATATCCCCCCTTTACTATACATATTATTCCAAATAGTGAATTCCAGTCACACTAGAGTTCTAGCTATTCGCTGAACTTGGAATTTTTTCTCCTGCCTCTGGATATTCTCTCTGACCATCCCCTGTTCTTATCAAACATTCACTTTTAATCTCAGTTTATCAGAATACTTCTTTTCCTTCAAGGCCCAGCTTAGCCACTGCCTTCTCCACTGTGAAACCTTCCCTAACACATACTCTGAACTCCAAGTATTTTCTCCCCTCAAATTTTCCTAGAATATATTTGCGTGATTCCCTCCTTTCTCCCATTTTCCCTAGCTTCTAATATATTTATGTTTCTCCCACATTCATATAACTAATAATTTTTCAGTTCCTTGAAAGGCCTGTCACGTTCCAAGAGACTGTAATTTTCTGTCTTTGTATCCACACTATCTAGCATGGAGCCTTGGAGGTTCAACTTAGTACAATGAAAAGACCTGGATTTAAGTCAGAGGACCTTGGTTTGAATCCTGACTCTGTGACTTACTACCTGAGTGACTTTACACAACTCATTTCATGACTTTGGAACTTAGTTTACTTATCTATAAAATGTGTATATTGGAGTATGGAGATGTTTGGATCAGAGGACATCTAAGATCCTTTTCAGTTTAAATCTACTAATCTAGGAATATATATAGCAGTTAATAAATAAATGTGAATGACACTGTACTGCCTCCCATCCTGCAGCATGAGGCTATTTAAATGTATCACAGCATATTCTTCCCCTTAGCCCCACACACATTTACTCCAAACCATTAACCTCAGTTTACTTTGGGACACAGAAAATGATTTTTTGTGAATCATCAATATTGACAACAAGGCTATAAGTACTTCCTTGGGTAACTAAATTTTCCACACAATTTGACATTTTACTTTCTCTTTACCTGCTGACTCATTTCTAGGTCCTAATCAGTAAGCTAGAGAAACTATTTCAAGCTAGAGTTCTTATCCAATCAACACTCTTCTTGCCTGAGACCTTCTCAGAGGAATCTGAAGATCCAAGATTTAAAATAATAGATTCACAGATCTAGGGGCTGGAAGGGATCTCAGAAACCATCTAGTAGAACACCCTCATTTTATGCATGAGGAACCTAGGGCCCAGGGAGGTTTGAACAACTTTACTCAAGGTAACATTTGACCAGCCAATCTCAGACAACCTACCTTAAATCCCACTTTGCTCCTCCCCCATACCTCTCTACCTGCCTTGTCTTATTTTAATCCAAAAGAGCAATTCATTTATCTGTTTGGAAACAAGACATTATAATAAAATTCCCCTCCCACTAAAATCCTCTTACTGAAAAATAAATCATTCCAAGTCCTTGATCTCCTGAAGGAAGATTTCTACTCATTTGAATTGAGTTCAGAAACAGGAGATAAACCAGTGTGGCAGAGTGGATAGGGTGCTACCCTTGGACTTAGAAAGACATGGATTGATATCCTACATCTTGTGTCTACTATGTGACCATGCATGAGTAAGTCACTTAACCTCTATAGGGCCTCAGGTGATTGTCTTGCACTCACTAAGTTCCAGGCAGTTGCATTCTAAATTAATAATTGGGATTCCCAGACTAAGGCAATTGAAATTCCTTGACATGTTTGAAAGAAATAGGAAATATAATGGTAAATTTTCCCAAATGACTCAATTTTGCCAAGGTTTTCCTGGACAGTCTCTAAGATTCAGCCTCTGCTTACATGTTACCCTTCATTACCTCACTCTAAGTGAGTACCTTAAAAGGACTTAACCTAAAAGGACCAAAGTCTCCCATTGCATCCTGGCTCATCTCCAGTCATCCTGATGAATGTCTGGCCGCTGAACCCAGATGGCTCTGGAAGAGAAAGTGAGACTGGTGACCTTGCACAGCCTCCCTCACTCAAAGTCAATTGCAAGTCATGTCATCATTTCCCTGATGTCATGGTCCTCTTCAAAAGCAAAGGACAAACACACAACATGTTATCCTAAGGACTGATACTTAGGGGGGAAAATGTCAATTGGATTTGATTTGGTATCCTTCAGAGAGCTAGGTGTTTCAATGGATGGAGAACAGAACCTGGAATTTGGAAGACTTAAATTCAGATTTTTCTGTCAACCTTGGTTTCTTCATCTGTAAAATGGGGCTAATAATGGCACCTACTTCCTAAAATTGTTTTAAAAACAAAATAAGATAATATACGTATGTCCTTAAAGTATTCTATAAATGCTAGTGATTATTTAGACTGACTAATTATTTTCTCAATTCCACTTTCCAACCAATGTTAATATCATGCCATTGCCTCAGTTACAGTATTAACAGATCAAGGTCACTGTGGAAAGTTGTTTTATATATACATAAATACACAATTTTGTACATAAAAATTAGCTTTTACAAAAACAAGTTGAATTAAGTCAAACTTCTTATTTTGGAAATCATCTAGAAGCAAGTTGCCAGAAGAAATTTTTCTCATTGGCAAAGGATTATCTATGAAAAAAAGACACTTGGAGTATTACATAGTGGAAAAAGTGTGAGACAAGGACTCAGGAGGTCAAAATTTTGTTTCCAAAGCATAGCACACTACCTGATACATGCTAGACACTTTATAAACAGGTATTGCCTAATTGAGATCTGATACAAACTAGTTATGGAGCATGGCTTAGTCACTTAAATAACTCTGGATCACAGTTTCCTAGAATATTAGAGGGTATACTGTGAGAATTATAAAGTTCTGTCCAGCTATAAGGATCCATACTTCTAATAAGTAGAACAATTTATTCAATGAGTAATGAACCAGTTGTTTTCTGGTTGATAAATTTGGCTCAAAGTCTATTTTTCCCTTCTAAAGCAAGTTGAATGGTTATCCTCAGTGTCTACACATTGGAACATAGTAGGCATTCACTAATATGTTGATTGATCATTTGATGCATGAATGCAGACTTAGAGAGATTTTGAGTTAAACAGCCGGAACAATGGAATGTGGGGAACAGCTGACCCAATGTGAATTAGCAGAGCCCAGAATTTTTTTTTAAAAGAATTTAGAGAGGCTACAGAACTCACAAAATGACACAGAGGAGCTAACCTCCTGCTGAGGACAGCCCGGCAGGCCGGCAGGAAGCCACCAACACAGTGCTCTAGGAGCTGAGCCCAGCCCTGCGGGAGCCTGAAGTTTTAGCTTCAGGGTGGCCTAACTAGCCACAGGCCAGAGGGACTTCAGATCACCAGCAGCTGTGGTGGTTTCCAGAATTAGCAACACACAGAAGCTAAGGACAAAGTGAAAGGTCAGTACAGTGTGGACTTGGGGACCTGGACCTGCTGTCCAGCTTTTGCCCCCTGGGTGAGAAGCAGTTGGGGCTCAATGGCTGTGCAGCCATCCACCTCATGGCTGCTTCAGAGCTCCTGGTCTGCAGATTGTAGGGGAACCAAGAGATCAGTTTGAGGGGTAATTGCTCTTGCTTTATCCTGCTTGGTTCTGGATTGCAGTCTAGGGTGGAGGTCCTAGGGTGTGTGAGCAGTCTGCCAGAGCATGTGGAGGCTTCAGAGAGCGTACCCAACTAATACCTCCAGCAACTGCAAAAACAAGCCTATTTGGTAGCACAGTTCTACTGTGGCAAAGGACTCAAAAGTTAAGTAATTGAGTGGCAACATGAGCAAGCAAAGGAAGGAAAGCAAATAGAGCATTCTGATATTAGACTCTTATTTGGGGGACAAAAAGGAAAAAAAGCATGGAACAGGAGGAAGACAATGAAGTCAGAACTCCTGCACAAAAAGCTTCCAAGCAAAATATGAGCTGGTTACAGGCCATAGAGGAGCTTAAAAAGGATTTAGAAAACCAAATAAGAGAAGTGGAGGAAAAATTGGGAAGAGAGATGAGAACAATGCAAGAAAATCATGAAATGAGAGTCAACAACCTGACTGAAGAAAATAACACCTTAAAAATAGACTAGCACAGATGGCAAAAGGGGCTCAAAAAGGCAATGAGGAGAAGAATGCCTTAAAAAGTCAAATTTGCCAGATGGAAAAAGAATCTCTAAAGCTCACTAAAGAGAATCATTCCTTCAGAATTAGATTGGAGAAAATGGAAGCTAGTGACTTTATGAGAAATCAAGATATTATTAAACAGACCCGAACAAATGAAAAAATAGAAAGCAATGTGAAATATCTCATTGGGAAAACCACTGACCTGGAAAATAGATCCAGGAGAGATAATTTAAAAATTACTGGACTACCTGAAAGCCATGATCAAAAAAAGAACCTAGAAATCATCCTTCAAGAAATTCTCAAGGATAATTGCCCTGGTGTTTAAGAACCAGAGGGCAAAATAGAGGTTGAAAGAATCCAGCTATCACCTCCTGAAAAACATCCCCAAAAGAAAACTCCTAGGAATATTACAGCCAGGTTCCAGAATTCCCAGATCAAGGAGAATATATTACAAGCAGCCAGGAAGAAACAATTTGAATATTGTGGAAACACAATCAGGATAACTCAGAATCTGACAGCTTCCACACTTGGGGATCCAAGGGCTTGGAATATGATATTACAGAGGTCAAAGGAGCTGGGATTAAAACCAAGAATCACCTACCCAGCAAAACTGAGTATCATTTTTCAAGGGAAAATATGATCATTCAGTGGAAGAGAGGACTTTCAAGCATTCTTGATGAAAAAAACAGAGTTGAATAGAAAATTTGACATTCAGATACAAGAAGCAAGAGAAGCATGAGAAGGTAAACAGGGAAAAGAAATCATAAGGAACTTATGAAAGTTGAACTACTTGTATTCCTGCATGGAAAAACAATAATTGTAACTTATGAAACTTTTCTCAGTATGAGAATAGTTGGAGGGAATATATAGAAATAATGCCCCAGGAAAAATCCTGGTATAGTGAAGCCAGCAGAAAAATGGGATGCAACAGTCCTGAGCCTAGGGGGATTAACTGGAAAAGTCTCTTTTCCTGTGGCCAAAAGAGGCCAGTACATGAAGGGAGGCATCCTGGGAAGAAAGCAGCAAGCCCCTCCTCAGCAAATCAGCAGGAGGTCTTGAGCCCCAGGGTGCTGGAGCAGGCAAGCGCCAATACCAGGACCTGCTACATGCCTTCATACAACCAGGGGAACAAGCAGACACCAGTGTGAAGAACCACCATTTGTGTAGTGACAGATTCCACCACCTGCTGGGCTTACCTGTGCTCTAGCACAGCCCCCAGGGAGGAGGCAACCTCCAGTGGCCAGAACACCCCCAACCCCATACCTCAACTCCAGAGCTTCAGAGTAACCAGGGGAAATGCAGAAAAACTCCACCTCACCTTGGCACACACCAGCCACCATCACTAGCTCCAGCTCAGCACCATAAGCTACAGCCTCCCGATGCCAGAATCCAAGGCCTCAGCATGCAAAGCTAGTAAGCAGACCCCTAACCCCAGCACAAGAAGTGTGAAAGAGTGCCCCTTGTGATCCAGGAGCAGAAATAAACTTTAAAAGTCAGGAAAAGCACAAACAACATGAGCAAAAAAAAACCATAGAAAAACAAAGACCATAGATGCTTACTATGGGGAAAGGGAAGATCAAAACACAAATTCAGAAGAAGATAGCATTGATACTATACCCACTTTTGAAACCTCAAAAAGGAATATGAATTGATTTCAAGCCCAAAAAGTCTTCTTGGAAGAGCTCAAGAATAATTTTAAAAGTCAAATTAGAGAGGTAGCAGAAAAAATTGAACAATTCCTTTAAAAATACAATTGACAAAATGGGAAAAAAAATCACTAAAGAAAACAACTCCTTAAAAATAGAATTGGCCAAAGAGAAAAGGAAGTACAAAAATTAACTGAAGAAAACAATTCATTAAAAATTAGAATTGGGCAAGTGGAAGTTAATGACTCTATGAGACATCAAAAATCAGTCAAACAAAATTAAAAAATGAAAAAATAGAAGAAAAAGTAAAATATCTCATTGGAAAAACAACTGACCTGGAAAATAGATCCAGAAGAGGTAATTTAATAATTATTGGTCTACCTGAAAGTCATGGTGAAAATAAGAAAGGGCCTGGACAGCATCTTCCAAGAAATCATCAAGGAAAACTGCCCTGAGGTCCTAGAACCAGAGGGTGATAGTCCTCAAAAAAATCCACCAATCATCTCCTGAAAGAGATCCCAAATTGAAAACACCAAGGAATATTGTAGCCAAATTCCAGAATTATCTGGTCAAGGAGACTGCAGGCTGCAGGAAGCCAAAAAGAAACGATTCAAATATTGTAGAACCCCAGTCAGGATTATGCAGGAGCTTTTACATTAAAAGATCACAGGGCTTAGCATATGATATTCTGTAAGGCAAAGGAGTTTGTATTACAACCAAGGGATCAACTACCCAGCAAAATTGAGCATAATCTTTCAGGCAAGGAGATGAGCATTCAATGAAATAGGTGACTATGAATATGCCCACATAGTACTGAATTGAAAAATATAAGAAACTCTCCATACAGAAGACAGAAGAAAAACATTTATTCAAACACCTGAAAGCCAATCCAACACCAGAAAACCAAATGCATCATAGCAACAAAGAATTTTATACACAATAACACTGCAGAGAGCAACACCATCCCAAAGCCTGCCCATAAACAAATACACAAGTCTAACTGTGTGCTTGCCTGCATCCTCTCTCCTCCCTCTGATCTAACTGCTCTGACCAAATTCCTGATCCACCCATTCAGCAAACTCCTCCCATGACAGCTCCATGTGATTACATTCAGCCTATTAAGGGGCAGGGAAGACCTTCAAATTATCATCACCATTATAATAGGGGACTTCCATAACTTCCTGATGAAAAGAACAGAGCTCAATGGAAAATTTGATCTTCAAATACAAGACTCAAGAGATGCATAAAAAAGTAGAAAGGAAAGTTAAAAAAAACATATTATTCAATAAGGGCAAATTATTTACATACCTACATGAGAAGATGATACTTGTAACTGTTGAGAGCTGTATCTTTATTAAGACATTTAGAAGGTGTGTGTGTGTATGTGTGTGTGTGTGTGTGTGTGTGTGTGTGTATATATATATATATATATATATATATATATATATATATATATATATATATATAGAGAGAGAGAGAGAGAGAGAGAGAGAGAGAGAGAGAGAGAGAAAGAGAGAGGGAGGGTATGGGCATAAATTGACTTCGATGTGATGATAAAAAACCTAATTAGGGGTGAAAAGGAATTATAATGGGAGAAGAGGAAAGGAGGAGGTAGAAAAAGGTAAATTACATCATATGAAGAGGTACAAAAACATACTACAGTAGAGGGAAAGAAGAGAGGGAGATAAGCATTTGTTTGAATCTTACTGTCATCGAATTTGTTTCAAGGAGGGAATAACATACTCAGTTAAGTATAGAAATCTAACTTGTCCTACAGGCAGTAGGAGTGGAGAGGGGAAAGAAAAGGGAGGGGATGGATAGAAGGGAAGGAAGAAATTGTAAGAGAAAAGGGAAAGAAAAGGAAGAGGGGGACTTATAGAAGGGAGGGAAGATTGAGGGAGGCAGTGGTCAAAAGAAAAACTCTTGAGCACAGAAAGGGAGAAATAAAAGCATAAATGGGGGACGATAAAATGGAGAGACTGTCAATGGGATGAACTCTCCCATAAAACAGAAGCAGATAGCAGAATGGATTAAAAACCATAATCCTACAATATGTTGTTTACAACAAACACATTTGAAACAGAGAGATACGCACAGGGTAAAGGTAAAAGGTTGGAGTAGAATATATTGTGCTTCAGCTGAAGTAAAAATAAAAAGGAAGGGTAGAACCTTTAAAATACGACTGTGAAAATGTATTTAATAAGAACTAAATGTAGATCCTTTATCAGATTGCACACCATCTTAAGGAGGGGGGAGGGGAGAGAAGGGGAGAAAATTTAAAACTCAAAAGCTTATGGAAGTAAATGTTGAAAATTAAAATTAAATAAATTAATTTTTTAAAGAGTTAGAGAAGAAAGTTGGGGTGGGGGAGGGGACTGGGGTAACGAGAGTAAGCTTCCAGAAATATCTGTTATATAAATTTTAAAGGGCAAAAATAAAATTAAACAGTTGGAGAAAACTCAATGAAAATGGAGATCCATTGGAAAAGACTTCTCATGACTTTAATTTATTGGCAAAGCTCAAAATTATAATTAGATGATTCATTTCATGAGATAAAGCTTTTCCAAGAACTAATATCACATTTGCATTTGAATTAATTATTCTGATTGCAGGTTATCTTGAAAGCACTCCACCAAAACTGCTGAGTCTTTTTTCCTCCTTTCATGTCAGCTTGTTTGTCAGGTATATAGAGATGCTTCCAAATAAATAATCAGAGAAATAGCTATGAAGGTGAACCAGAGGTCCTATAGGCAAAGAGGTATATTAATTACTATAGATATGATATAAATTTATTGGGACAAGACCCACAACTGGAACATTACTCTGCTAAGTACAAGGTGGGTTTGGGGGGGGGGGGATTGTTTTTAGCTATGTTTTGTGAGAAAAAGAGATAAGATCAAAGAAGGAATAGTACCTCTGCTTGGAGTGAATCAAACATTCATAAGAAAGGAAAGAAGATAAAACTTTTCAATTTTTATTTTGCTTCCAATTTTCTGCAAAGAAGAATGATTTTTAGACTAAAAAGAGTGACCCAAAAATATCTAACCCAGATTTTCAGATCCAAGATAATGGGGGAGAAAGTAAGAGAATACCTAGCTGGCCTTGATAAATCTCAGTCGCTGGGTCCAGTTTAACTGTATAATTAAAGAATTGGTAGTTGTGATTACTGAGACACTGCCATTTCTATCTAAAAGATTCTGAAGAATGGTAAAGGTGATGGAGTACTAAAGAAGACATTGTCATGATTTTCAAAAAATGGAAGAAAGTAGAATGTATGAACTATAAACCAAGCAACTTACTTAATAAGAACATAAATGTAGAGCCTTTATCAGATTGCGCACCATCTTAAGGAGGGGGGAGGGGAGAGAAGGGGAGAAAATGTAAAACTATATAAAACTGGCAAAACTATAATGTATTCGTTTTATATTTTGTATTATTTTTTCTCCCAACTACATGTTAAAATGATTTTTAATATTTGCTTCTTTTCAGAAGTTTTGAGTTCTAAATTCTATCCCTCTCTATTTCCCTTCCCATCTCCCTCCCTGAGACAACAAGCAATCTGATATAGGTTGTATATTCACAGTCATGTAAAATATTTCCATATTAGTCATTTTGTACAAGAAGACTCAAATAAAAATAAAAGAAAGTGAAAAATACCATGCTTCAATATCAGTTCTTTCTTTGGAGGTATATAGTATACTTCTGCATTAGTTCTTTGGGATTGTCTTGGATCATTGTATTACGGAGAATAGCTAAATTCTTCATAGTTCTTAAACAATATTGCTGTGGCTGTGTATAATGTTCTCCTGGTTCTGTTCACTTCACTTCACATTAGCTCATGTAAGTCTTTCCAGGTTTTTTATGAAGTTATCCTGTCTGTAATTTCTCATAGCAAAATAATATTCCACTATAATCATATACCACAACTTATGTATTCTTTCTTTTTTCATATTTAATGGGTTATGTTTTATTTTAAATTAGTAAATAATAATAATGACTTGCTACTGAGAGAAAAGAATAAGAAAATCCTCCTAAAAGATCCTTGTCTGTGAGGTTCCTTTGAATTTCCTACTGAAGCTAGGTCATAAGGTCTTACCAATCTTGACAGTGTGTTGTACAGCTCTGTAGTTTTAGGAACTAGGACCTCTCCCAGACAAAGTGGAAAAGTTCACAAGTTAACTTTAAATAAAGAGTGCAACTTACGTATTCTTAAAGAGATAAGTAATATCAAGACATGGGAGCAGTGATCACAAAAAGCCAGCATAGCTTAGTTAAGAATGACAATCTAACCTCATTGCCTTTTTTTATTTCTTTGTTTTCGAGAAGAATTAGAATGATGGATCAAGAGATCTACCTATCTAGATAGATCAAGGGAATTAAGTCAGATAAATCCTGGTAGATCACAGGTCCGGATCCCATTCCTTCCCCTAACATGCTGGAATACTAGATCAGGGAAATAATGCAGATACAATGTGCCTGTGTTTTAGTAAAACATTTGACAAAGACATAATATTTTATGGTCTAAAAGGACAAGATGGAGAGAAGTAAATTAGACAATATTATAATTAGGTATATTCAGAACTTGAATGACTGACTAAACTAAAAGTTTCGTCTTTAATAATTTGGTTTCCGTTTGGAAGGTTGTCTCTGTTATCAATCATATGAACAGCAGCATAGATGGCAAACTTTTCAATAACTAACACTGCAGGGCAAAGTTAAGATCTAAATAGACCTTGACGGATTGGAAATTCAGATGATCTCCAATAAGATCAAACAATAAACATTGATTAAGCTCCTGATTTGTGCCAGGTACCATGCTGTGTTTAGGGATTCAAAAAAAAAAAAAACGGAGAGAGAGAAAAGATAGTCCCCATACCCAAGAAGCTTACAATCTAGTGAGTTAATAGGAATAAATTAACATCTTAAATGGGTTCAAAATTCAACTAAAGCAATCAAAAGAGGGGAGAGGCAAAGCTAGACAGCAACTCCTCTGAATACAGCTGTTTTATGCATTTGAACTGCTGCCACCTCATGCAAGAGGGATTAGACTTGTTCCGCTTGAGTTCAGGTGACAGAATTCAAAGCAATGTTTTGAAATCCCATACAAACAAAGTGAATCTTGATGCCAGGGGCAGAAAAGCAACAACTTTCTAGCTATTAGAATGCACCAAAAGTGGAATGGGTTTCCTTGAGAGGTAGTGGACTTCTTAGCCTCTCACTTCCCTCTCTCCTTCCCCCCATCACTATTCTTCTTGGCATATTGATTGGACTAAATGGCCTTTGATATCCTCTCCAACATTTAGATTCTGTAAAATTCTTTGCAGCCAAAATAAATTTGGAATGCACGGGGGTCTCCATTCTTTGATCCATTTCAAATACAGAGGCCAATCCTTTTAAATATTTATAGATGGTTCTTTTGGTTTTGAGTCTTGTCTCTGTGTATTATAGTTTTGGTTTGTGCAATGTCTACAAAAAGAAACGTGTCGGTGGGGGAAGAGTGATTGCCATCTATATGTTTTCCCTATGCCACCTTTTATCATGCAACATGGTTTTCTAAATTACTTCTTCTCGATTGTGATAATAACCTATTTTTTTAATTCTATGGGGAATTTTCCTCATAACAAACCTATGAGATGGGGAGTACAAGTATCATTATCCTTATTTTGTAGGTGACTTAGAGAAAAGAGGTGACTTGTTCAAGGTCACACAGCTAGGAAATGGTGGGGGTGAGAATTTAACTTAGGTCTTCAATTCCCATGCTTTTTCTACTACATCATATTACCTCTTCTCTAGGGTCATTACTACCTCTGACACTTTCAATTCCACCATTACTAGTAATTGCCTACAATGCCTTGACATTGATTGACATTGATGTCAATGAGTGTTCTAACTTTCATTTGCCCTTGAGGTCACATTCATAAAATTACACTTTCATATAGAAGTTGAACCAACTATTCCTTTCCTAAATTATATCTGCTGAACACCCAATTACATGCACTGTTGGAGGGGATCTTTCACATTTGACTCCAGAATACATTATATTGTGTGTGTGTGTTGTTTGCAATAGACTTGCTTTCCTAATTAGATTTGGCTAGAGGCAACCTGTTATGGAACAAAGAACATTGGATTTGGATTCAGAAGATCAAAGAATTATAGAATCTCTGAGTTAGAAGGAACCACAGAGTTAGCCTAGTCCAACCTGAATAAAAGTTCCCTGTACAAGTTCATAGGCCTAGAGCTAAAAAGGACTCCAAGTCCACCTAGCTAATCTAGCTCATTTTCCAGATGAGAAAACTGAGACCCATGAAGCTTAAGAGACTTGCCTAAGGCCACACAGGTAGTACCAGATATGGGTCTTCTGGGTCCCCAGGTGCTCCCCTGGAGGTCCCCAGGGCTCCAGAATTTTCAGTGTATAACAGAGCCACTAGCTAAAGATCTCCAGATTGTGGAAGCATACTGCCCAGGATGCCAGCCCATACTGCCTCACTTTGGGGTAGATTTAATTGTTAGGAAGTTTTACTCACAAAGTCTAAATCTGCTCTTCTGCAACTTCTACTTACTGTCCCTAATTTGTCCATCTAAGACTAAACAAAACAAATCTAATATCTCTTCTACACGACATCCCTACAAATATCTACAGAGCTAGAGTGCTCCCACTAAGTCTTCTCTCCTCTAGGCTAAACATAACTTCCTCATTCAACTGATCATATAGGGCATGACCTCCAGTCCTCTTATCATCCTACTCACTATATTCTGAATACCTTCCAGCTTGTCTCAGTCCTTTCTAAAATGTGGTACCTAGAATATAACTGTCCAGATGTGGCCTGATTAAGTCAGGGTAAAACAGATTTTTCACAGTCATCCTTCTTAAAAAGTATTTTTATTTATTGCATTAAATATTTCCCAATTACATTTAAAAATATTTTCACATTCATTTTTTAGAATTTTGAGTTCCAAATTCTCTCCCTCCTTCATATCCCTCCCCTACCCCTTCAGAAGGTAAGGAATATGATACCAATAATACATGTAAAGTCATGTAAAATCATATCCATCCTTCAAGTCACTTAACTTCTGTGGGTCTCAGTTTACCCATCTGAAAAATGAGGAAGTTGGACTAGACAATCTCCATAATCCCTTACAGTTCTGTATCAATGATGCTATGACACTATGCCTCTCCTAATTCAAAGAAAAATGGAATAATTTCTCTGAGTCCTAGAAATAATCTAGTTTTTAAAGAAAGAAAATATCTGAATATTTTGTATAATAAACATTAACTCACACATAGAACAATTTAAGACATAAAACACTGTTCCCAAACCATCCTTTGAAGAAATTAAGGACAGTTTTGTTTCAGTGGGTGAACAAATGAGTTAACTGGTCAAGTTTAGCTTCAGCTAAGTCATACCTGTCTAGTTAGTCAAATATCTTTGTTTGACCTTGGCTATCATTTCAAGTTTCTGGGCCTCAATTTCTACCTCTATAAAATTAGGGAGTTGGACTAGCTGGTCTTTGAGGTCCCTTCCAGCTCCAGATATCATTGATCTATGATAGGAATAACTTTTTTATGCCAGCTTTGCCAGTCAAGTCAGCCAAATCCATCTTGCACTTTCAGACACAAAGTTAGTATTTAGTCCATCCACTACTAGCTTCTCCCCTTGGGATCTCACTGACAGTCATATGCCAATAGAGCCCAATGTATCCAATTAGATCATTGACTTATCCCATCTTAGCTCAAGAAATAAATGTTTGAGGATGCTCACGACAAAATCAATGATGTACCATTTAGAATAAGCACTGTTCAAGTTGATATCTTGCTGATAGGTGGATTCTATTCTATGAAGCAGAGTATTTTACTAGAACTTTCAATTCATCAGATGAGTGTAAAAATACTAGTAAATCAATGGCAACATTTCTCATCATCAATTCAATATTTTCTTAAAATGATGATCTGCTAAACTTCCTTATTTTATCCTAGTTAAAAAGATTCAGAACTTAAGAGAACATGGGGAAAAGAAGGGGCATAGAGGAAGGGAAGGATTTTTAGTCAGAAGACCTAGTTCTATCACTAACTTCCCAGATGACCTTGGGCAAGTTACTCACCCTCCCTGGGTCTCAGTATCCTTCTCTTCGGAATTAAGAGGATTGAACTAGAAGACTTCTAAGGTATCTTCCTACTCTGATCTGCTATGATCTTGTGACCTTCATGTTTCTTTTCCATGTGTAAAGTAATGCAAAAATCTATCATACAAAACTACAAGGTCTCATCATGCTAAACATCTTAGGTATTGATACCTAATATGGATACCCCATTGGAGTTCATTGATTCCTTTCCAGAACTTGGAGGCAAAAGATGAGATATCTGGGTAAGGTTTTTTTTTCCTTGCTTGTCTAGCACTCCAATTTGCCAACATGTCTCCTTGTCTTTCCCAAGTTAAAAGTCATGGTGCTGTTCACGTAGATGTCATTTAATTTATTTTTATCTTGTGTCTCTTCTACAAAGTGTCTCAAATGTTTTACAGTGAGAGATAAGGAAAAAGACAAGGGTGTTTGACAAATTGGGAGCAGTTGCTCTTTGTAGAAATAGAACAGAAAGGCAATTTATGGGGAGCAAGGGAGGTGCCTACCATAAATAATGCAATAGTGTGGGCTCTTATACTGATGCAAGATGTGTTGTACAATTTGTCAGAGAGATGAAATAGAAAAATCATCATACGTGCTTAACAAAACACGTATGTTGAGAATAAAGCCATGTCAATATTTGGATGTTTATCAGAGGGAAGGTTCTGAGAAAAAGACACAATTCTGTATGAAGAAAAAATGAATGATAAGGAGAGTCCACCAAAGAAAGGAACCAATAAGTCAGAAAATACCTTCATGGGATTTTAGAACTAAAAGATGTTCTTAGAACCTAGCCTAAACCTCTTAGTCCATAGATGAAAACAATAAGGCTTGATCAAAGAGGTGGAGTGATTTGCCCAGGGTCACACAGGCGGCAAGTAGTAGAACCAGAATGTGAATCAATTGGAATACCAAACGCGGTGTTTATTCCCCTCTACCATAATGGTTCAGAATAAGAAGGGAAGGGTCTCTTTTTTAGAGTTTTATCTAGAATTGGAGTGTTTGATCTAGTGGATAGAGAGGCAGCTTCAGTGCCAGGAAGAATGAGTTCAACTTTTGTCTCTATCACATACCGACTGTGTGGACCTGGACAAGTACCTTAACCTTTCAGTGCCTAAGAAATATTCTAGGGGAAGCTAGGTGGTGCAGTGAATAGAGCACTGGTCCTGGAGTCAGGAGGACCTGAGTTCTAATTTGACCTCAGACACTTGACACATTTACTAGCTGTGTGACCTTGGGCAAGTCACTTAGCCCCCACTGCCTTGCCTTCCTCCTTCCAAAAAATAATATCCTTAAAGACTATAAATGTCAGAGAAAGCACCGATCTATATTAGTAGAGGATTCCGCTTATCTGGGAGTTCCTATACCAATAAAATGTTTAGTCCTTCTCCCAATTTAGATACAGGCTAGGAAGAAGAAAATTCCTGTCATGGTCAGATGGCAAGCAGAGAAGGCAATCAGGATTCAAAATAAACTTTAAGCCAGGATCTAGGGCACAGAAGTCCAATTCAGGCAAAACAGTAATCATGGTCAAGTTTATAGGCTAAGGTGAAGAATACTAAGCAATGAACTCAGACAGCAAAAAGAATGGTTATCCAGCACCGATGCTAGGACCTAACGAACTACAGGATCTCTGTCAATCCAACCCTAATGCACAAAACTTAGCACATAAATAATTAATCTTTTGATAGACAAAATGGATGTTGGAGGCCACCTAGCCCAATATTCTCATTTCATATGTACACACTTTGAGGCAATTATTCCAACTCCCATTCCCTTTGATAAGTAATATTCCCAGAAGGTGACTCCTAAGTTCCCTCAAGGCTCTATGGAGTGAACCCAAGGGTTAAGAAATGTTATTTTACTTGATTTATGCTGATATATTTTATTTTTTTCATAACTTAGATTCCTCTTCATATTCTTCTTCCTCTTCCCTATAGATCTGTCTTATATAACAAAGATATTTTTAGAAAAAAAAGACAAAAAAGTCAGCAAAACTGATCAATGACAAAAACATCTGACAAAATATTCAATGTTCCACTTCCATGGATCCCCAACTCTGTAAAGGAGTAGAGGGCAGAATGTCTTCTTATATCTCTTCTTTGGAGTAAAGCTGCTTCTTCATCATTTTGCAGCATCCATTTTTAATTGTTTTGTGGTTATTCTTTCAATTTGTGTTGTAGTCATATATAATGTTTTGCTGGTTCTATTTACTTCACTATTCAGTTCATGTAAGACTTTCCATGTTCCTTCATATTGCTGATATTCATCATTTCTTACCCCCACATCAATATTTTATTACATTCATGTACCATAACATTTTGGTATTCTGCAATTGATGGACATCTGCTCTGTTTCCACTTATTTGCTACAATTAAAAGTGTTACTATTTGGTGTTTATGAAGCCTTTCTTTTTTGTCAATGGGGCATAAGCCTAGTAGTAAAATCTCTGGGTCAAAAGGTGTTAAAACTTTAGTCTTTTTATTTGCTTAATTTAGAATTGCTTTCCAGAATGGTTGTAGTAATTCACAGTTCCACCAACAATGTATTAGTTTGCCTGTTCTTTCCACAATCTCTGTGGCATTTACTATTCCCATCTTTCCTCATTTTTGCTAATATGCTGAGTGAGAGGGAGTGTCTTTTTTGATGCTACATAGGTAACAAACTTTCTCTGATGTCTTTCCTGCCATCATGTTACTTAGCTATTAATTAGTCAGATAGATTTAATTACTTTTTAGAAGGAGGCATTTTTGATATAGTGATATAGTTGGTATAGTTGGCACAAACCATCCCCCAAAAGTCTGTGACACACTCTTTCACAAGTGTATACAGAACCTAGGCCTCAGGCCCAGATAGCTAATATGTGTAGCAAAGGAATAGCTCATATCTCATGGTTGCTAGAGGCCCTTTCATCCCTTTCATCGGGGTACTCAAGAAGTTCCCCTTAATCATGGTGTTATTTTCTTGTTAGGTACTTTATGGAGCCAGAAATCTGTCTTCCTGTATCACATACAGTCTGTTCTTAACTTTCAGTAAAGACACTGCAACCAGTCACTGATATTCCAGATTTAGAACACTAACAGAGAGCTAGGAAGACCAAAATCCTCCAGATTCATCAAAGTGCATATGTTCTTTCTTGATCCAAGGGAGGATGGGACAGGAGAACTAGGCCAAAGTCAAAGCTTTCCTCCCTCAAGCAATTCCTCCTCCAGGTTATTGCTGGAACACATTTTGTTTACATTCACTCCAATCTCTCAGGGTCAAACTGGCTTAATATTTCAGAGATTGATTCCTTGGGCATGGCCATATCCCCACAGTGAGTACAGATCCTATATGATGCCTCTCCAGTTAATTAAAGACATTTTTCCTTAAGGCATCAATTTAAAGGGGGTGGGTTAATTTGATTGATTTACTCAATTGAGCCCCTCTCCTATATAAATAAGGAAATGGATGCCTAGAGAGGGAAAATGACTTACCCAAGATCATATATCACATATTAACATTCACAGTGATAAGAGAAAGAAAGGAACTTTACTTTGTGACTAAAGCTACTTGATAGACATTTTCCCTTCTCTATTATTTCCCTAAAATTAAGAAACCATCTCTTTTCAGCAACCTACATGTGTATAAGGAAGTTTGTTGAAAAACTTTAACAAATGAATCAGAAAAAAAAAAACTGAATCTGATTTAAGAAAATGGGAAATTTCCCTTTAAGAAATGGAACAAGGAAAGAAAAAGAACAATTCTCCAGCATAAGACATTAGATAGCATTCTTGAAAGTTTCTTAGAGTCCTCTTCCAATGAGAGAATGGAACTGGAGGATAATTAGAACAGTGTCTCATTCCCATGTTATTGTGAGGAGAATTATAAAAAAAAGAAGCTGACTCTTAATCAGTCGATCCAATCTAAGAGTTTCTAAAAGAAACACAGGAAGAAATCAAATAAATTGGTCCCATTTCTTCTTCAATTTGTCTCTTGGAAAAGTTTCCTTCTTTTTATATCTTTTGTACTCAAAAGAAATATTTCAAAAGATTTTTCTTTTAGCTGAAAACAAAACGAAAGTCAATGTTCCGGCAGCTTAAGCTAGAGGATCCCAGAATAAAAGCACCAATGAATGGTGGTAGGTGGAAGGGCAATAAAATTGGCCTATTCTGCCCATTTTTTAAAAAATACAGAACTGAAAATATGCACACACACAAAAAGAACAATTATAAAATCATCAGGGTACTCGAGAAGCTCCCTTACAAATTTATTCTTTTCTTTTTTTAATAAATGGCTACCGTCCCCATCTAATAACAATCCCTTTAGATGCTCATCTCACCCAAGTTTATGGTAGGGTTGTTTTTTTTTTTCTTTTTGAGGAAGACACAAATTTGACCAATGATATTTCTAAACATTATCCCCAATCATTATCATCATCACCACCCTCATGATGATATTAATGATGATCATAATAATAGCAACAATTTTCTGGGAGACAGTTTAAAACGATTTAGATTCCATCTATCCTTAAATCCATCATCCTCAAATAAATGAAATGAAGTATGGCTTCTAAATTAAAGAGGGAGCCAAACCAAAACATTTTATTAATCATTTGATGCACATGCATGGCATCAAGATATATAGCTCCACTGAAAAACATATTAAACAGTTCCTTCATCTTGTGGAATCTTTTTTCACAGATATGAAATGTCATTTCAACTTCCTAAGTGTGAAATGCTTAACACCATGAAAAGAGTCTTTGGGCTTTGAATTTGAATCTGGAGGTCACATTGAATCAGTGGATGAAGGCAACACCTACAAATAGCTCGATATCCTTCAGGCATCACATCTAACATAAAGATATCAAAGAAACGGGTGTAGCTAAATGAGAAACTTACCGGCATCCTGAAATCAAAACTGAATTGAATTGAAATAATATATTTAAAGCAATTAACACCTACACAATACCAGTCTTAATGTAAATTTGGAACTGCAAAATTATCCATAAGAAATTTGGGAAATATTATAACAGAAACAGCAACAAAATGATAGTAATAACAACTAGCATGATATAGTGCCTATTGTGTGCAAGATACTGTGCTAAACACTTTACAAATATTATGTCGTTTGATCCTCAAAACCTTACAGGTATGGACTATTATGTACTATAATTATTATAATTTTACAGTTAAATAAAACTAGGCAAACAGGTTAATTGACTTAACAAAGGTCACATAGTAAGTGTATGAGGCCAAATTTAGACTCAAGTCTTACTGAATATAAGCCTTTTGCATAAAAAACACAGCATCCAGCATCCTAAGGCAGTGATGAAGGAATATTAGTGCTTCCTCACCAAATAGAGGGAAGAAGAGAGGTGGAAATTTTTAGAGTACTTGATGAATAGGTCAAAAACCTGCAGAAATACTTTTAGAATAATGAGACAACATTTCACTAAACAATAGTTGACTGATAACAGATACCCTGTTGGGTAAGATAAATTTTGTATCCAACTCTGTGTAATTGCACCTTTCCCTCCTTTAACCAATTCAGATGACAGTGAGTTTCAAGTGTTGTCCACTCTCCCTTACTACCCCCCATTATATAAATTCTTCCTTTCATGCCCCATTTATGTAAGATAATTTTTCTCATTCTTCCTTTCTCTCCCCCTCCCAATGTATCTCCTTTTTCTCACCCTTTCATTTTCCTTTTGAGATAATCCCAAAATAATATACTCATATCCATGCTTTCTAAGTCCTTCTAACAACTCCAGTGATAAATTATGAGAGATTTAATAATTGTGTGCAGAAATACATTTCACTCAACAGAGAAACAAGAGGGGAAAGGGAGGAAGAAAATAAAATAAATGGAAGAATAGACTAAGGCAGAGTTTTGTTTTAAGTAAAGCAAACTCTTAAACAAGGTATGAAAAACAAATAGATGTCAAAATATAAAAGAATAGACTGAAAGGAAATATAAAAATTTATCATAATAACTAAGAATGTGAATAGGATAATTTAATCCATAAAATAGTAGAGGAAAGCACATGGGATAGACAGGTACAAGCAATATGTTGCTTGTATTTTAAGAAACAAATGTGAAACAGAAAGATGCACACAGAGTTAAAATGATGGGCTGGAATAAAAACTGCCATGCTCTAGGTGAGGTTAAAAAAAAAAAAGGCAGAGGTAACAATCATAATCTTCGGCAAAGGAACAGCCAAAATAGACTTTAAAGAGATAACTGGTAAAGCAACACTTTGCTGAAAGATACCATATACAATGAATTAATACCAATACTAAACGTTCTTGCACCAACTGGCACAGCATATAGATTCTTAAAAGAAAAGTTAAATGAGTTATAGAAAGAATGATACAATAAAACTACAATAGTGGGTACTTTAATTATTTCTTCTTAGACTTAGGCAGCCCCTTGGGATTTCCTATATGAAGATATTGGAGTGGTTTGTCATTTCCTTCTTACAGATAAGGAATCTGAGGCAAAGAGAGTTAAATGGCTTGTCCAGGGTAGCAAAGCCGGCTCTATCTGAGGCTAGATGTGAACACAGGAAGATGAGTCTTCCTGACTCCAGGCTCAGCACTCTATCTACTATGCCACCAAGCTGCCCAAAGGATTACTACATAGAGCTAAGAAAAAATATCAGAGTCCAGCTGAGTAAAGTTAAAAAATCTCAGGAGAACTAATGAAGAAAAAGAGGGAAGAAAGGGAAGAAAAAAGATAATTCTATTACCAGATCTCAAATTGTACTACAAAGAAGTATTTGTCAAACTATTTGGTACTGGATAAGAAATAAAGAGGCAGCTAGGTGGGGAATAGAATGCTGGGCCTGGAGTCAGGAAGACTCATCTTAATGAGTTCAAATCTATCCTCAGACACTTACTAGCTATGTGACCCTGAGAAAGTCACTTAACCCTGTTGGCCTCAGTTTCATCATCTGTAAAATGAGTTAGAGAAGGAAATGGCAAACCATTCTATTATCTTTGCCAAGAAAATCCAAATGGGGTAACAAAGAGTCAGAGACAATTGAAATGACTAAACATATGTACAAGGAATAAATAGGTTGATCACTGGCACAAATTAGGAGCATACTATACAGAAGAAAATTAGTACAGTAGCCTAGAGTTTGATAAACCCAAAGATTCCAGTTATCAGGAAAAGAACACATTATTACACAAAAATTGCAGGGGAAATTAGAAAGCATCCCAAGAAAACTTGGAAAGCAAATTTCTTCTATACCTAAAAAATTAGGTATAAACCAAAATCTACCACTGTATACTAAGATAAGCTCCAAAGATATACATGACTTAGATAAAAGGAATAACATCAAAAACAAATTAGAAGAGCAAGGAAGAAATTACCTATCACATCTATGGGTAAGGAAAGAGTTCATGACAAAATAAGAGACAGAAAAGATTACAGAAGATTAAATTTAAAAATTGATTAAATGAAATTTAAAAGAATTTTGTTCAAATAAAACCAATGAAACTAATATTAGAAGAGGCAGGCAATGGGGAAGAATCTTTACAGCAAGTTTCTCTTGTAAAGGTATCATTTCAAAGGAATGAATGAACTAAGTCAAATTTATGAGAATAAGAACCATTTCTGAATTACTAAAAGGTCAAAGGCTATAAATAGTCAATTTTCACATGAAGGAAACCGATAGCCATATAAAAAAAATTCTCCAAATCCCTAATTGGAGAAAAGCAAATTAAAACAACACTGAACTTATACTCATCAAATTGGCTAAAATGACAAAAGAGAAACATGATAAAAGATGGAGGAACTGTAGGAAAATAGGTACATTAAAACCCTGTTGGTGGAGCTGTGAACTGATACAGCCATATTAGAAAGCAATTTAAAACCATACTCAAAAAACTAATAAATTGTGCATACCCTTTGACTGAATGATACTACTACTACAAGTTATACAACCCCAAAGAAATCAAAGGGTGAAAGACCTTGTAATGCCATGCACAAGCAACTTCCTAGAAGTATGTGAACAGCTTTTAAGATTCTGATTACACAGTATAGAGATCACTCTTTTTATTCAGTAACAAATCAGAGCAAAACATTCACAGAAAATCAAAGTACAGCATTCACAATATTACAACTTATCACAAAAAAATCACAAAATAGTCTTCACAACAACTTATCATTAAGATGGCTAATAGTTTCCACCATGGTGGCCATAAAATTTTGAACAAAGAACAATCATCTCAAAGTACATTAGTCAAAGTCTTCCACTCAGGGGACACTCTAAGTTAACTCAATCACTTATTCACCAATCAATTACTAAGTATCATTAATCACTAAGTACAATCATTAGAAAATACACAGACCCTCCACCCCTAGGTCACTAGTAAACTACAACTTCATCACTACTCAGTACCCATGGAGAGGTCTTTTCATCTTGACTCGAGGCAGATAACTCCTACCTACTAATCCACCAGTCACCTGGATTCAAAGGCAGACAGCTCCCAGTTCCTTGTCCAACTCTCCATGTAAGTACTGCTCCACACTGAAGTTCACAGGGTCAAGTCCATCTCAAATCCTTTACAATTTCTGTTCCCAGGAATTCAAGGCTCAAACAAACAGCAAACAGACAAAGTCTTGGCATCCTGGTCACTCTTCCTCAGTCTTCTGCAGCTTGTTCAAAAAATCAAATTATCTTATACAGCCTGGGAAGGAAGGGGTTCCTGGGCTTTTGGGCTCCTGGGCTCCAGACATCCTGACCTCCTGGGCTCCTCTCCAGCCTCCTGGGCCCCTCTTCAGAAGAAGCTCCACAAACACAAGTTCTCAGGAAACTCTGACTCAGTTCTCCATTCTCATTTCTGTAGCTGCTCTGCCTCCAGATGCTCGTCCCAAGAAATTCTGACTGTCTCTTCCTGGGGCTTTTCCTTATATACACACAGCATTAGCTTCCTGTTTCAACCAATGCCTTCCTGTTATGTCAGCAACAGGAGACAAGAGATCATACCTTCTGTTTCCCCAAAAGAGGCTTGATCAATTACTGAGTGCTGAGTACCTGCTACCTTTGCCAACACAAAGGGATCTTCAAATTCAAAATATATTACCATTATACACCCATATGTAAAAACATAATTATATCAGTTCTTTTGTGTTGAAAAAGAATTAGAAAATGAGGGAATTCTCATTGATTGGGGAATGACTAGACAAATTATGGTTGTGAATTGCAATGGAATGTCATTGCGCTATTGAGAAATGAGGACAGAAATGGTTTTAGAAGAACTTGAGAAGAATTGTATGTACTGAAGTAGTGAAATGATCAGAACCTAGAGGACAATATTTATAACAATGTTGTAAAGGCAAATAACTTTGAAAGACTTAGAAACTCTCATCAATACAATGGCTAACTGCAGTTCAAGAGGACTCATGATGAACCATGCTAACCACCTCCTCACAGAAAAGTCATAGGCTAAGAGTGCAGATTGAGGCATATATTTTGGATAAAGTCAATGCTGGAATTAGTTTTGCATGACTATAGATGTTTGTAACATTTTTTTTCTTGCTTTCTCAATAGGAAAGCATGGGTGTGGGAGGAAGGGAAAGCAGATGTTCATGTAAAAAATAAAATGGAGATAATACCTGCTGTAGTACCTATTTTAAAGAGTTTTTGTTAAGTTTAAATGAGACACTTCATGTAAAGTCCTATGTAAATATTTGTTCCCAAAACGTGTTTCCTAAACCCAACACCATGATTTATCAGATAGGCTTTGCTGAAGTCATTGAAGTGGAACCATTAACTTTTTTTTTTAATGTTAGTCTTCATTTAAAGCATACTAGAATAGGATTAACTTTGGGGCTATGACATCATCTTGTTGACTCACACTGAACTTGTAATCCAACAAAACCTCAACTTGTTTTCCACAGGAATGATTATTGTGCCATTTCTCTTTCATCCTTTATTGGTAAATTTGATTCTTTGAACTTAAGGGTAGAAGTTTCTATTTATTCCAAATGATTTTATCTTATTAAGGTCAACCCATTGTTCTAATTTATTAAAGGTATGATAATTATGCTTTCAACCTTTATATATTCTGGGGGGAAAGGGGGAGTTTAAATGCCAAGTATGCCATTAGTGGCTTCACCAAAGTTGCCAATAAAAAAATATTTTAAAATATGGAGTGAAAGGTCCCTAGGGCAACCCACTAGAGACCTTTCGGCAAGTTGACATTTACCCGTTAATAGCTATGCATTTTGCCCAGTCATTCAATTAGTTCCAAATCCACCTAACCCCAAATATCATCTAGACAATTTTTCTTCATCTTATCCACAAGCTTAGCATGAGAGAATTTAACAAATACTTTGTTAAAATCTAAGTATATTATAACATTCCTTGGGTCTGCGTAATTGTCCCACTAAAAAAAAAAGCAGGGTAATTTAACATGACTTGTTTTTGGTGAATCTGTTAGCTTTTAATGATCACTTTACTCCCTTTCTTAGTGCTCACAAGCTAGTTCCTTAGCAATGGATGCCAAGATTTTTCCAACTCCAATCTAATCAGTCAAGTTTGAAGATTCCATTTTCTTTCCTTATTTGAAAATGGGGATATTTGCACTATCTCAACATTGTGGTAACTTTCCAATTTTTCAAAATGTCTCCAAGACCCACTTAGAATAGACCATATCTGCAAATTCCTTTCATAATATAGGATTTAGTTAATTCATTGAGGACCATTAGATAATTCCAGACCATCTTCTTCTTAGGTTTCTAATTATTGCTAACCTTCATCCTTTATCCTTCCAACTTTATAATTCCTTCTTAGAAGAGAAAACAAGCCAATTTTACGTATTGTCATTGCATTTACCATTATATCAACATTATGCATTTTCATCATCTCATCCATCTTGAACATAGTTAGAAATTCTTTGATCTTCCTCTAGCAATGGATATACATTTTCAAAAGTCCTTTTTGTTGTCCTTACCATTCATTACAAGTCTCCACTCTTTCTGGGATTTACTTCCTCAGACACAATTTTTACAGGATCATAATATCTCTTCATTTTAATCCATAACTATCTCTCCTTGTTTACCCATTCTGTATATGCCTTTTGAAAATCTGACTTTATTGATAATTTGCCTTTGTATTCCTGTAAGTATATTTAAGTAATTTTTTTCATTATTCATTGGAATAATTTCTATTTGTGTCTTCAGAATTCCTTAATGGTCCCCTCATACTTCCTTTCTCTATGACATATTAGCTACTGGACCTATCTATCTTTCCTCCTAACTCCTTGAAATCTGTTCTCCCTACACCTGAGGCTCAAATCCCACCCACCTTTTTTCATCCTCCTCTCACATGGGCCCTATGATTTATGAAGTGTCGACATCATTTATAGTTCAGTAACCTTTTCCTCCTTGATTAGAATTAGGTCCAAAGGTTTCTGCCATTTATATGTGGATGTAAAGGGAAAAAATGCAAGGAAATATAACCTTTTCCTCCCTACTTTGAATCAGGTACAAGATGTTAGCTCCACTTGTTATTTCCTGTACTTTTAATTATTACTTGATCTCTTATAATTTTGCTAGCTTCACTTCGCCCAATTCTAATTTTCAAGGTGTCATTTTCTTCCTTAAGATTCTGGATCTCCTTTTCTAATTGGTTGACTTTCCTTATATAACCTTCTTGTTTTTCTTCAATTATCTTTTTTTTTTTTTAGTTTTTTCTCCATCTATCATTTGATTTTTAAAGTCTTTTTTTTAGGATCTATGAATTCTTTTGGGGCAGGTGACCATTAGACATTACTCTTTGGGGTGTCTTTACTTCAATATCCTCCTCTGAAGAAGAACCCTGGTCATCTCTATTCCTTTAATAGCTTCCTATGGTTGGATTCTCCTCTTTTGCCTGTGTATTTTTTGGTGGTAATTAATTTTTGTAATCACCTCTAGCCCTGGGGTATAGGGGATGGTGCCTCTTGTCACAGATCTTCAGTTCTTCCTTCCAGCCTTGAACCAAAGCCAAATCTCCAACTTCCAGTAAGTGCCCACAGCTAGGGGCTTTCTGGCTCCCCCCCCCCCCCCCCCCCCCCCGCTTTTGCGCTCACTGGGCATATGCTGATTCCTTCTTGCCCCCACAGCTCTTCGCAGCACAGCTGGGTCTGGTGTTCCTTGTCAGCAAAGATTTCTTCCATCTTCCCAGACTCAAACGCCCAACTCCCCTCATTACCTTGAGAGTAAAAGTTACAGTGGCTGGAGCTTAAGTGAGTTACCGCTTATTGTTACAAAATGGAACCTTGCCAGAAGGTGTTTACTCTTTGGAGGGACCAAACCTTGTCCTGGGATTTTTCTCCCAATCTTCTCAAATTGTCCCAGTACACTCCAGTTGTGTCTCTATTCTTATTTATCTCCACCCACACTTTGGTCACCCTAAGATGATACTTATCTCTTTTGTGGGGGAAAATCTTGAGAGTTGGGAATTTTCTGACCTATCATCTTCCCAGAATCCTCTCCTATTTCCTGTTCTTTTAATCAATGAATTATCATTAACAAAAAGCCACAAATTGATCACTTGTTCTGCTTTTGTCAGAGAGTTATTTGACAGATTTTGGAGAGTTGAAATTCCTGCTACTACTATAATAACATACATCTGCACCAAGTTTATAATATTTTCTAATATTCCCATCAATTTTTTTCCTATGTCTACACATCTTGTCATATATCTTTATAATATTATCACATTTTTCCCTAGTTACTGTTCTTTACCCAAATGCCTCCCACCATGTTATCCCTGGGATTTCTATATTTCCTTGTATGTATATTTTCTAAGGAATCTGAATTTATGATTTAATCAACATAGGGCATTAACAGTGAGGAAACTCCCTCTGTTGATGTAGATTGACAGTTTTTCTGTAATTTACTATTTTATAAGTTGCCTGGTATACTGAGAGGCTAAATGTTTTGCCCATAGTCACATAGTATTTGTGAGAGATAGAATTTGAACTTATAGCTTTCTGAATGTTAGGTCAGATATCTATCCATGATACCACTCTGCCTCACCCCAGATATATAGCTTCTTAAAATTCAAAATTGCCCAATATGATTCTGTTCCTTTTGAATAAGACATACTCTTCCAGGGTCATATTCCTGTTACAAGATCAAATTCCACTAAGACTCAGTGATACTTAAAAAATAAATGTGCCTTCTTATGTTCACTTTGGTAATTTATCTTCCCATCCATTCTCTGAGCCTTTGTATACAAGCATGTGATCTCTTCTTGGATACTGACTACCAACAGAACTAATTATCTAATGAACCTGGCAGTGGCTCAGGGTGATGGGCTCTTCCCTGGAGATCCTAACTGTTCCCCTAAGAAGTCCAAGAAGAATCCCCAAAATTTCACAGATAACCAACTGCAGAAGGGCAAGAATCGGGCTGCAAAAGGACCTCTCAGGGAGGCATGACTGGATATGGGATACCATGCAAATTCTCTGATCACTACTCTCCCTCACCCTTCCTTGAATGGTTAATATATTTCTAGCAATGACATTCCCAGAAAACCTGTGGAATTCTCAAGCCCCTTCTGTTGCCAACTATTCCTTCTCCCCATCCCCCACTCCTGTTATGGGAATGGGAATTTAAGCTCTTCCCTGACCCTAGGCCCTTTGATGGGGTTAAGTGACTCTGAGAACATTCCTTGATTTGAAAATATACTGTGCCCCCTAATAGGCTGAATGTGATCACATGGAGCCTGTGACTGAAGGCTTGGTTTTCAGGGATGCCCACACCTTGGTGCTGTGTGATTGGGCAGTGGGTCAAGAGGGTTGTGACATTCTCTGAGCCAGGAGAAGGCTATATAAACCCTGATGTGAGGCTTTGCTTTGGGGCTCACTTTGAGAAGAGTTATGTGATTTGACCAGATGAGACTCTGGGCAGCCATTGAGCTTTCCAACTTTGAAAACTCAGATGTTGGTGCTTCCCTCTCTGGTAACGGTGACTGGGTATGGATATAATGGTCAGACAGCTCAAAGCCTGTCTGCTGATCTGTTTCTCTGTCTTCTTTGTAACTTCTGCTTGTAACTTATTTGTATTCTCTGAAGTTCAGGGTACCGACCTTTTTCCCCTGAACTAGGTAAATGACATGTGTTTGATTAAAGCAAGATTGTTAACCCATTTTGCATTGCTTTCCTTTAGAAAAGCAGATCTAAGAACTTCTGTGTCAGCAGCCACCCTGGGGATGCTGGGGTGCTTGCTTCTACAACTCCCTACCCATCGGTGGCACTGCTTCTCCTGTTGTGTGTACATGTGCTGAGCCAGAGCCTTGTCACCTTAAACTTACTGTAATATACTCCCCGTCCCTCAAATCAACAAAACTGGACCAACTGGATCAATCATCCCATCCTCCCTTCTCCTGGACCAAAACTGGGCAGAGGGGGTATGTGACCCCTTCAACATTTCTATTCATTCTCCCACCCTGGTTTGTCCTCCCATGTGGGAATTTGCACAAATATAACAATTCTTTAGGCCAGGGTTCAGAGCACTGTCTTGAAAGGAGCTGAACATGGGACCAATTTCTCTTGCTGCTCCCCACCTCCCCAGCCTTGCTACTGTGGGGATTTAATTTATAAGGAGGGGTCTATGGTGATTGCCATCCTGGTCACAGCTAGACTTTGAAAACCACACATCTGGGTAGGCCTCTCCTTGGCAGGGGACTCTTTTTCCCTCATTCCTTTCCTTCTTGGCATTCATTTCCACCTATTCCCCTCTTTACCCAATAGCCTGAGACCAAATTGGGGGGTAGAGATGTCCAGGGAAGGGGAACTAGCCTTGCTTCTCTTCTCTCCTCTGTCTTTCTCTTTTTCCTCAAAAGGTCCACCCAAAGTCTGGGACTTGATGAATGTGAGTTTGCTAATCTGGATAAAGATTCCCAGTCTTTGTAAGAAAATAAATATACACACACACTCCCAATTGTTTAGATATGACTTTATTTGTGTGAAGTGTTTTGTAATTGTGTTCATATAGTTCATGGATTTGTCTTGGTATGTAGATTCCCAAGTGTTTATATTGTCTACAGTTGTTTTAAATGGAATTTCTCTTTCTATTTCTTGCTGTTAGACTTTTTTTTTTGATAATATATAGAAATGCTGATGATTTATGTGGGTTTATTTTGCATTCTGCAAAATCCTTTGGTAAAGTTGTTAATTATTTCAACTAGTTTTTTTGAATTGATTCTCTAAGTATACCATTGTGTCATCTATAAAGGGTGATAGTTTTTTTTCATTGCCTATTCTAATTCCTTCAATTACTTTTTTCTTCTCATTGTTAGAGCTAGCATTTCTAGTACAATAATGAATAATAAAAAGTGGTGATAATGGGCATTCTTGCTTCATCCCTGATCTTTATTTGGAAGGCTTCTAGTTTATTTCCATTACAAATAATGTTTGCTGATGATTTTAGATAGATACTACCTATTATATTAAGGAAAACACGATTTATTCCTATATTCCTATATTCTCTAGTGTTTTTAATAGGAATGAGTATTGTATTTCATCAAAGGTTATTTTCTGCATCTATTAAGATGCAGAAGAACAAGATTAAGAAGAACAGCCCTGAAGTCCTGGTATTATCTTGTATATGACAATAAAATTTCCTGTTCAGCTCTTCTTTTTTTCTTTTTTTTTTCATGCCTTTTTGGAGGGGGGGAAGGTACGGCAATTAGGGTTGAGTGATTTGCCCAAGGTCACACAGCCTGTAAGTGTTAAGTGTCTGAGTCCGAATTTGAAATCAGGTCCTTCTGACTCCAGGGCTGGTGCTCTATTCACTGCACCACCTAACTGCCCTTCAGCTCTTATTTTATCATCAGGAATACTTGAAAGTCCTCTGTTTCACTAAATATTCATTTTTACCCTGAAATATTATACTCAATTTTGCTGGGTAGGTAATTCTTGGTTGTAGCCCTAGTTCCTTTGCCTTCCCAAATATCATATTCCAAGCTGTCTGATCCTTTAATGTAGAAACTGCCAAATCATGTGTGATCTTTACTGTGGCTCCACAATATTTAAATTGTTTCTTTATGACTGTTGGTAGTATTTTCTCCTTGAACTGGGAGCTCTGGAATTTGACTATAATATTCATGGGTATTTTCATTTTGAGATCTCTTTCAGGAGATGCTCAATGGATGTTTTCAATTTCTATTTTATGTTCTGGTTATAGGATATCAGAGTGGGCTGGAGGCCTGCTATGGAGTCCTGGAGTCACAGGTTCCCTCTGTTGGTCCGTGTTGGAGGCCAGGGGCCTTCTCCACTGGGCTACACCTGTCCTGGGGATTGGGACCTGGCAACTGGGTAGCCTAAACACTGCCTCCGCTGGACTATACTCCCCCTTTACCTCAATGAAACAGATCTTTCCTGCTGACCTTCTAAGTTGTCTTGGGTTGGAAAATCATTGCACCTTATCCTTTTGTTTGCTCTGCCTCTGCAGAATTCATTTTAAGGTATAATTTTATAGTTGTTTGGAGCTGAATTTGGCAGAGTTCAGGTGACTTCCTGCCTTACTCTTTCATCCTAGCTCCACAACCAAGAGATCCTAATCTGATTAAATATATCCACTTCATTTTACATTGCTTCTGCTCCTTAGAAGTTTCTTTTGACTTCCCTGACAGTTTAATTCCTTCTTCCTACACAGATGAGACGTAATTTATTTAGTAGAGAAACCAAAAAACAAGGCCAGAAGACACAAAGGATACTAGACTATGACTTTCATGAGAGAAGCAACTTATCCATGCTTTGTATCTCTAACATGCAGAACATAGTGGCCAGCACACAGTAAATACTTAATATATATTTGCTATATGACTTTAATATGCAAGAACATCTAGATAATTATTTGAATTAAGTATATTTTGCAGGTCTCAGTTTGCTTAGCAGGGCTAAGTACTAGACTGTGGTAACAGTTGGTGATATTCTTTTGGAAGTTTCAGTTCTAGAAGAAAATTATCTTTGCTAAGACAGGCCAGAAAAAATAAAATTCGAGAATCAGCAAATGGAAGTTCTCTCATATATAGCTTTGGTTTTGTTCTCTTGAATCTTGACCTTTATCCATCTTCCAGTAACACATGGGGTATCTTTTCTGAAAGCGAAAGAAAAGGTCTTTTCCACTCTGACCCTGAATGATAAAAGATGCCCAAAAAAGTATCATCTAATCCAATTAGGAGGCACAGTACAACTGTGTGTCTTCCTCCTGGCATATATTAGATCTAAGGGCAGAATGGTAAAAGAGGGAAGAAATGGAATGCAGATGATTTTTTAATACTCAGCAGAGACACTGAGAGAGGAGAAAAATGTCCTCTGTCCTAACTTCTCCAAGAAAAAAAAGAAACTTATTCAGTTATATGTTTTGGTTGGATTCCATTCAACAAGGGTTTATTAAGCACCTACTGTGTGTAAGGCCCTTAGGATACAAAGAAAGAAATGAAAAAGTCACTGTCCTTAAGAAATTTATATTTACTGGAGCCATTACATCTGGAAGCAGATGAAAGAACATGCAAATCACTTCTGCCTTTGGGACAGGATGACAAAATTTGTCCAACTTTAGGAGAAAAGCTACAGTTAATTATGAGAACAAGTCTTTACCAGAGACAATAACTAATTAAGTCATTTGTCTCTCAACGATTATTTATTAAGGACATACTGTGTGTAGAGCACTATGCTAAGTACTAAGGGCAATACTAAATTTATTTAAGCTACAGTATGTAGCCTCATGGAATTTATAGCACAAGTGGGAAATTAAAATATATACCTATGTAATGCAGGGCCCGACTAACAGGAGATACTCTGGAGAACAACTGGAAATGTGCATAGAGATACAGGGTATTTAGAAAGTGAAATGCTGGAGAAAAGGCATAAGGGGAAGGCCACCAATGCTGCCAACAAAGGTCACCATTTCTGCTATGGTGGCAACTCCATGCACAGGAGATGTAAAATATGTGGCTAAAGGTCTTTGAGACAGCTACAGTAGTCAGAATGACTTTTCAATTTGGGAGAGTGACTTGTAGACTGATGGATGTCAGGTCTAGAGATAAAGGACTGAGAGGTATTAAAGGCAAGTGCCCAGAGGACTGCAATCACCTCCTATTCAGCAACCTGATAAGACTGTCAATGGAATCTGCAACTGGTTGTTGACTTTGAACTCTGGAGAATGTCGGCTCCAACTTCCAACTCCATTCTTCCAACCCCACTGCCTTCACCTAGAAAGAATAGAGTACAGCAAAACAATTTTAAAATACATAAAAGAGATTAGGGACAGAAAAAAAATTAGAGACAAGCAGAACAGCTTTAAAAATTACAGGTTGAACTGATTATATATTTTAAAAGAAAAGCAAGTTATACTTATTAGAGATTCACAGCTTCATGTTCAATTCTCTTCTCATTTATATATCTGAAAATGCTTAAATTTTGGAGGTTTATTAAGTTGAGAATTTTAATTTCTTTTAATTTAAAAAGCAAAGCAAAGTTTATCTCTGTTCTTTAAAGTGACCTTAGTAATATCCACTTAAGTAGTTTGGATTCACAAGCTAGATAAAATCTGTTGGATCCTGAATATTCCTAGCTGTGCAAGAAATGATTTGTGAGGGGGACTTATAAAAGACCATAGTTTATTAATTTTTTTTGTCATGGACTCCTTTGGCAGTCTAATTAAGCCTATGGGCCTCTTCTCAGAATGTCTTTAAGTGACTTAAACATATGTTAAATTTCAGTTAGAAATTAGTGAAAATAATAACAATTTTCCCCCATGCAAGATCATGAACCTTAGACAAAGCAAAATGAATATTCAAAAAATTAAAAGGAGGACAAAGGAAACTATATTATGCTAAAAGGAGCTCTGACCACAGATCAACATCAGTAATAAACTTATATGTTTCAACAGTCAAATTCACAAAGGAAACATCATCTGAGCTTCAAGAAGACACAGGCTGTAACACAAATAGTGACAGGAGACTTCAATATCCCTTTATAAGTTTTGGATAAGTCTAACAAAACGATAAAAAGGGAAAACATATAACTGAACAAGTTAACAGACCCTTTGAAATCTATCCATAACACACTGAGGATCTGTAGACCCTAAGAAAACTTATAATACAGGGAGATAGTAACTTTGCATTATTCAAGAGGAGAAAAGTGAATGGAAAATGGGAGTTTACTAGAGAAGAACAAGTTTAGGAATTCTACAGTGAATTGAGAGAGTATGATACTTATTAATAATTTTTGTTATGGATTTTCCAAGGATGTTTTGCATAGGTAAAGGAAGGGAAGTTAGTCATGATTGCTGTCTAGAAAGGGGCTGGGTTGTTGCCATTGCTTTACCTACACAAATACAGAGAAATGAGGGCAGGGAGGGGATGATGAGGAATTGAGGGTCATGACTTGAAAGTATGTCCTTCCCAGTGGAAAGAGAAAAGAGAGTAACTGTACTAGGCACATGCCCCTCAATTCAAAGTTTGGAGACCAGAATAGGGAGTAAATAATGATATCAGATCACTATCTATAGATAGAAATCTATAATCCTCTCTTCCTAGTGCTTTGATTTACTTTTTATGCTAATTATTTTATTTTTATCTGATTTAATTGATATCTTTTGCTTCTATCTCATTAGTATTCTTAATATATCACTCCCCCTTCCCTAACAAGAAATCAACCTTTGTAACATAGCCCCCCAACCACCCACCCCCAACACAGGTATCATATAAGCACAATAAACAAGGCAAAACCTTACCTTGGTCACATACAAAATTGCATTCTTTATTCTACATATCTCTATCATTTTCTTTTTGACATCAAGTGTGTAGCATTCTCCTTTATCAGTCCCCTGGAATCAATAAATCATTTGGTTGTTAGAGTTCTTAAGTCTTTAAGAATCTTATATTATTATCATATTAATGTCAAAACATAAATTGTTCTACTCATATAAATGGTTCTGCTCACTTAACTCTGCATTATTTCATACAAGTCCCTCCACGTCTCTTTAAAACCATTTTTCCCATTTCTTCTAGCACAATAGTATCCAATCACATTATATACCACAATCAGATATTTCCAACAACAGTATCCGTATCACCCCAGTCACCCATGTTAAAATATTAAAGCAATATTTGACTTTCAACCTTCTGTTAACCCCTTATAACCAGTCTCTTCAATTCAACTTTAGTAACATCTCTCAGAGTTACCACCTCTGATAGATGTCAGAATCAGGACTAGCACCTTCTCTCCTAGAATTTTATAAAAGCCTATTATCTCATTTTCTTTCCTCCTAATATCTACCCTCTTTAATCTATCCTTTCATTATGCTATCTGTATAATTTTACCAATATATCACTTGATCTCATCTATCCCTTCAGAATCATTCAATGAATCCCCATTGTTAAATAAAGTACAAACTCTTTAGTCTGGTATTTGAGACCATTTACAATCTGTTGCCACCTTATTTTACCAGTCTTACCTCGTAATACTCACATTTACATACTTTATATCCCATTCAAATTGGCCTATCCATTGTCCTCTAATTGTGAACTTTCGAGTTTGTTCCTCTGGCCAAACCATTCCCTGTTCCTGGAATAGACTATACACTTGTCCTCTCCGTCCAGCCTGTCTCCAGATATTGAAATCCTTCCCTTTTCTCAAGGTACAATTAAGTGTCATCTTCTCAGTGGAGCTTTCCATGAAGCCTCTCAAACAGAAGTCATCTTTTTTTTTTTCTCTCTCATACCCATTTCATTCTCTCCTCTGCACATATTCTACCTAATTTGTATTATAGTCACTTACTTACATGACTTGTAAATTGTAGCCTCCTCAACATCCTCTTTCATATTTGCATCTTTAGAACTTCACATTGGGCTTTTTACATATCAGGAACTTAAATGTTGGCTAAAATGTACAGCTATTTAAAGGAGTACTTGATAAACGGGGACATTCCAATAGAGTTTGAAGGGAAATTCTTAAGGTAGTAAGACATATAACCATGTCCTGGGATAGTTGAGAATCCATGAGGACATACTACTACTCAATGCAGAAAGAAGTCTAGGCATTCTTATGAAATAGTCAAAGTTTGTTCTTGGCACCAGCTCCTTGAAAGCTTCCCCTTGATAACCCAGTTATCTCTTCTATGGAGCTTCATTTAGGGCCTGCCCTTCTTGGATTGGCCAGAGCTTTTCTGAGACCTTTTCTACGTCAAGACTTTGTGTTCTCCCTGTGATAAACTACAATGTCAGCTAAAACATTTGCATATATCAGTGTGTTATTTCTGGGCTCACATATTTAACTGGAACTTTTCAGAGACTATACTACCAGGTTAACCCAAAGGAGTCTCTCAGTGCTATGGAAACTTCAGGGGCTGAGGTAAGTCAATGCTAGAACAGGGAATCCTCACCCCTAGGCGGCCTAGGCAGCTAACTAATTTTCTTATGCATAGAGGAAATTCTGCACAAAGACTTTTTCTGCTTAAGATGAAAGTTTCAGCATGATCACATGGCATAATTTAAGCAAACATAATCATATAACTATACATTTAGAGCTGGAAGAGTGCTTATATATCTCTATCTAACTTAACAACTTGATTTTACAGATGAGAACTTTGAATTCCAAAGAAGTTAAATGGTGTGACCAAGTTGACAAAAGTAATTAGTGGCAAAGTGAGAATTCTAACCCAGGTCTTATGATTTGAAATCCATTACTCTTTCCAGTGCAGTATCAAATGATTATTTTTATGGAATATGCTTTAAAAAAACAAAAAAATGAATTCAATCAAAATTGTCTATGCCTATAAATATACATATATCCAAAGTCTAATTCAACAAATATTTATTAAGCACCTACAGATTCTAGAGCATTGTATTAGGTGATACACAAAGCTGTGGTAAGAAATAGCCCCCACCCACTTAATACTAGTAAGAACAAATGGCATACTCAAAAATAACTGTGCCAATAAACACAGCTCTGTGGATCAAGGATGATGCATGACGTAAGTATTTGGAATGACCCAGATCAAACGGGGATGACTGGTAGAAAAAGCAGCAAAGAGTCAAATAAAGGGTACTCTGGAAATTATTTTCATCTCAACATTCATAGAGTTATAAACACTCAGGGCTCCTATTAGAGTAAGAAAATTGTGTACTCAATATAAATGGAATGGTGAAAAATGATACTTATAGTGACACAATTATGGAATTTTATTTTGCTAGGGTAAAAGATTTCTTATGGCCTTTTTCTTTTTTTTTTTTTGAAACAAACCCAAGTATGACTCAGATTTGGAGTTTACCCAACATTTCTCAGACTATGACAAGAGTGTCCTCATTGCTACAAGAAATCAGATGACACTGTGTGTGTGTGTGTGTGTGTGTGTGTATGCTATGTGAGAGCTGTTTCAAATCTAACCTCCACAAATTCAATATTCAGGTACCTTAGTAACTGATAGTGTTGGTGGAAATAATAGTACAATTAACTTAAGAACTGGAAGTCAGAGATTACATTTTTGCCACTAATGTTTTGCATTTCTTCGAGGTTGTGAGGGCATTTTTGATTAGTGAAAAATTCTTGAAAAGGGGACGTGGGTTTTAAACCCAGCTCTGCTGCTCTTGGCTTCAGTTTCCTTCTCCATAAAATGGGAGTGAGGTGCTAAGTGGTCTCTAAAGTCCACACCACGTCTGATAATTATGACTCTAGGTTGCACAGTGGCAACAGATAGGAGTCATTAACTGTATGACTTCTCTGCAAATAGCTGCTGCTTAACTGGGACAGGCAGAAGTCCAGGGAAAATTGGGATTATGAAGGCTACACTTCTTCATTTCCCAAGAATATGTGAACCCCAAATTTGGGGAAGAGGGGAATCTGCCTTAAAAGATCTACTGAGGTTTGCTAGTTCACTTGCTCGTTCCAACATCTTATTTCTTCTGTGTCTTTCAAGAGGGATAAGATTTACTCCATCAAATAGGAGTCAAAGTCACCTTCATAGGCATGAATAGAACTGAGCAGTCTATGCTTGGAAGGTAAGGAGATGGGGGAAGGGCCAATGTTGATGATGCTCCCCACAGGCTTTGCCATCACGGCCAGCCTATTTTATATGCCTTCCTTTATTTGCCTTGTATAACTGGGAAAGCTCATAGAATCACAGGATTTACAGATGAGAAGTTAGAGGTCATCTAGACCAGTTCCTTTGTTTTATAGAGGTGGAAACTGAGATCCAGAGTGGTAAAGAAACTTGCCCAAGGTCACACAGGTATTAGGGTATATAACTGGGATTTGAACTCTAGCTGGAATAGTGGATAGAGCACTGGCAGGGAATCAGGAAGAATCATCTTTATGGGTTCAAATCTATCCTGACATTTCCTAGATGTGTGACCCTGGGCAATTCAAGTAACTCTGCTTGCCTCAGTTTCCTCATCTGTAAAATGAACTGGAGAAGGAAATGGCAAACCACTCCAGTATCTCTGCCAAGAAAACCCCAAATGGGGTCACAAAGAATTAAACACAATTGAAAAATGAATGAATAACAACTGATAATTCTAAACCCCTAAATTAGAGCAAATCAATAGAATTCTCCCATCAGTAGATGATAAAATTTTCCAGTTTCTAAATAACAAGAACAAAATATGAAAAACTTTCTGAAAACTTGGACCCTTAAGAAACTTTCTGTGCTGAACCAATCAAAATGTAAGAGAAATAATTATTATTTGCAAATGCATTTTAAGAGGAGTTTTCCTACTTATATTTTCCTCTTACTTTCCTCAGAAATAAGTTTTACATTTAAAGCCTCTCAAGTCATTAAGCCTTTTTTTATCTGTACTGGAAGGATAGGCACCAGACATTCTATTTCCATAAGAATTAATGTTATAGCCTTATTATTCCAAACATAATTTCAACAAGGAATGGATTTAACACATAAGTACATTAGCAGCAGTAGTCTTCTAATGCTTTGAGTCTAGAAACAAATTTGACTTAATGGACTGAATGAATGGTGGCACTGAGAGATTTTTACCCCCTGCAAGGACATTAGTGAAATTTGGACTCCTATTTGGCAAAAAAATATTACATATAAAATTCATTTTAAGACAAAGAAAATTTGCAAACATGCTTTACAAAAGAAAAGGTTTTACATGTGGGGATCACCTCAAAAACATTTTTTTAAATATTTATACCAGTTCATCTAGATGTTAAAAAGCAGGTATCTCTCTAAGATAATTTTCTCAGGCCTGGAGATTCTATCTTTCCTCCTCAAATACTCTGACTTTTCTTTATGATGAGAACTGATGCTTTTATTTGGAATTAAGCAAAGAATATGTATAAAATAGTTCCACCCTTTGACCCAGAGAATCCATTGCTGTTCATATACCTCAAGGCAGTCAAAGGTAGAAAAAAAGGTCCAATACACAACAAAAAATTTATAGTAACACTTCTGCTAGTAGCAAAGAAATAGAAATGAAGTAGGTGTCCATTATCTGGGGAATGGCTCAATTAACTGTACTGCATAAATATAACAAAATATTACTATATAGTAAGAAGTGATAAATATGAAGAATGCATAAAAGCATGGGAAAACACATGAACTAATAATGAAAAGTGAAATAAGGATGAGGAAAACGTTATCAGTTATCGATAGCTGAAACCAACCATCAATATTGAATCTTGTATTATTATAATGACCAGGGTTGACCACCCAGAAAAGAAATTAGAATGCATCCCACTCTCTTTCCAGAGGCAAGGGACTATGACTGTGCATCACTATGGGTATCATTTGACTTTTTCAATGTGTTGGTTAGCCTTGCAGAACTGTTGTTGTTATTGTTTTTAATCTGTTGTTATAAGAAAGAAGGTACAAATTGGAAAATATATGTATTGTGGTAAAAAACAAAAGGAAGCATTAAAATATGTATTCAAAAACAAGTTATATACTTTTCCCCCTTTTCCCTTCCCCAAATCTTTCCAGATGAGGAGCTATTTCTTTTTCTTTCTTTCTTTTTTCTTTCTTTTTTCTTTCTTTCTTTTTCCTTCCTTTCTTTCTTTTTTTGGAGGCAATGGGGATTAAGTGACTTGTCCAGGGTCACATAGTAAGTGTCTGAAGCTGGATTTCAATTCAGGTCCTCCTGACCCCCAGGTCACTGCTCTGTCCCCTGCACCACCTATCTGCTCCTGTGAGAGCCACTAAGTTCTGAGTTGCCTAACTGGAATTGGTCAGCTGGGGCCCATTGGGGAAAATTAGACTAGTCACAGGTTGTGATTTGTCCATAGTTCTTGAAGAGGACCATGACATCAGGAAGATGATGTCATGATTTGCAACTGAATTCGATTTGAGTGAGGGAGTACTGATTTGACAATAATTGCTCCCTGCCTCAGCTCGACCTAATGCTTATATTTTGGGCTCTCCTGACTCAGAATGAATGTAAATAGCAACTGTTTCTCTTTTGGACAGCAAGCCTGAGGGTCTTCCCCTTACAGTTGGGACTTTTTTTTATAGGAGCCATCTTTTGACTCACTTCTTAAGTGGGCCTATTCATCGAATGGGTGTTGCCTTATTCAAATTGGTGAGAACAAGACCTTAGTTTAAAAAGATCAAAGTCTCTCACTGAATCCTGGGCCATCTCCAGTCTCCTGATCTATATCTGGCCACTAGACCCAGATGACTCTGGAGCAGAAAGTGAGGTCAGTGACTTTGCACAGCCCTACCTCAAGAATCCAATCCAATTGCAAGTCATATCGTCTTTCCAATGTTATGGTCCTCTTTCAGAATGAAGGACAAACCACACACAATTTCTACATGATTATATTACTTTTTTTTCCTTTTTTTGGAGAGAGGAAGGCAGGGCATTTGGGGTTAAGTGACTCGCCCAAGGTCACACAGCTAGTAAGTGTCTAGTAAGTGTTAAGTGTCTGAGGCCAAATTTGAACTCAGGTCCTCCTGACTCCAGGGCTGGTGCTCTATTCACTGTGTCACCTAGCCACCCCTTATATTACCTTTCTGAATCCTCAATTGAGCTACTGATCTATTAACTGAACTAATTCAAATCTGTTATAAATAATTGAATGGATGAATGCATTATTAACTGTTTCCTATATGGCAGGTTCTATACTAACAGGGACACAAATAGAAGCAAGCAAGATGACCTCTGCCCATGGAACATAAATTCTAACAGAGAAAGAAAACACAGAGTGGAGTGGTGGCCAGGGAGAGTATTTTGAAGAGGGAAGACAGAGGGAATGGTAATTGGAAACAAAAAGGATGGTCATGTCCATTCCAGAAGTAGTAGTGTTGATTTTATAGAGTTAGAAAGGAGGCGGGAGGGACACGTACAGGCATGGCTCATGGCATGGGGATTGTGGGAAAATGAAATGATGGGCCTGAGGCTGAGCAAAATAAGGCAAATGTTCACAAATCTAAGTTTAGAATCAAAAGATTTGGGAGTTGGAGTCATCTTTGCATCTGGAAAGCAAAGGTGAGAATAACAATTCATTTAAATTTGGATTGTGCTTTGAACTTTTCAAATCATATTCACATCTATCAAGTCCGTTGAAAAGGGGCAAGTTTTAAGACTCCCTCATTTGACATATGGTCATTGAGACACAGATTGCTTATGGCACCCATTTGATTTAACCTTCAGGGACAGAACAAGATCATAGGGTCATTCACTCAACTGACAAAATGGACTTCCAAAAGCTCAGCTATGTACATATTGATCCAGTGACACTGGCCTCCTTCTCATTGTACCTCACTCAAGACATTCCTTTTTCTCCTCATAAAAATCTTGTGAAGTAAATAGGGAAGGTATCATTATCCTTATTTTATAGAAAAGGCAACTTCCATATCAAGAGAATCAGTGTCCTGCTCAAAGTTAGGCATACCACTTCTTCAGCTATGTATCAGAATTAGAGCTAAGAATGCCAGACTCTTAACCTAAGTCTTTGACCACAGCAAAGCATATGGATGCTCAGTATGTCTGGTTGTCTATCGATGTGCCCCCCAAATCAGAGCCTGATTCCCGAATACTAGGTGGTTACTTTACCCACGACATCCTAGGAAAAGATGCAGGTTCCTAAAATGAATTTTCCATAGGCACTTGAAGGCAGGAACATCCCCATCATCAGTCTTTCTCCACACACTGCCTGGAAAATAATAGGTACTCAAAAGTATTTGTACAATTGAAGTGAGTTTCTTCTAGAAACAGATTTGTTAGTTTTTCCTCTCTTTAGTACCAGTTGGTATTAATATTAATGCATAGGAAAAAGGCAATTATGAGGTGACCCAATATGTGAGATAGAGACAGACACATAAAAATAGGGATACAGTCAGAAAGTCAAATAAACAGGCCCTATTCAATCAGGAAGTGTACATGATCATGGGTTTCTTAATCTTTGGCTTATAGAAGTAGAGCTTCACCGAACCTTCTTAGGAAAAAAAAGGTTCAGATACATAAAATGTATAGGATTTCAAAGGAAGCCAATTAAATTGAAATACAGTTATCAAAATATTTTTAAACTAAGTTCATACATACCAAGTTAAGAATCCTTGACCTAGAGAGCCACTGGGCTTTTTACTTAATGAGTTGTAAAAATAGCTTGAACTTGAACTTCTAGTTGGAATTATTAAAGGCAGGGTAGAGGTTTCAGGAAGAATTCTGACCTCCTTAGGTGACTGATAACATGGAAAATACATGACCTGCTTTGTGGAAATTGTCCATCTGAATGGTATCTCATCATCTCAGGTCTGAATAAAACTACTAGTGCCCTCTAGAACAATCAGGATTCATGAAGCTCAAACCTTTGAACTCCCAGGGCCTTCTCTGAATCTTCTCTTCTGAATGAAACCAACACACTGAAGCTGCATCTTTTAGGTTCCTTTAAGCCCACCCTGTTGTTTTTGAATATCTTTTCTGGAGGTTTCCCAATGGCTGCTGGGGCCACCTGTTCATGCAATATGCTGCATCAGCATTTCTGGCCAGCCTACCCCCAACAGCAGGTGGGCTCTGTGACTGTTCCAGCTGAGGGTGAGCCCTGAGGCAGGCAACAGGCTAACCCAGCTTCTTCAGCACCAGGGGATCATGGTACCACATAGTTATCTATGCCAATTATTAGGTCAAGAACAGTGGGATGTGAGGATAACAAGATACAGTATTTCCAGGTTGAATACAATGATGATATCAGTAATTTTTAAAAATGAATAAGCTTATGACATTTGGTTATTTTTTAAAATATCTCTTTTACAAAGGTAAAGTGCTGCCAATTAAGACATTCCTCCTCATCATATTACAACATGATGTATCATCTAGCCTATAAACCATTTTTCTTCTAAGGAAATTTCCAAAGCTGCAAAATCAATGATCCCAAAGCACAGAACTGATAGTGTTACTTCTCTGCTTAAAACAATACAAACCCTGCATTTGGCATTTGGAGCCCTTCATATTCTGGCTTCAACTAATCTTTCCAGACTGGTCTTAAGTGAGTCCCTTGAAGCACTTAAAGTTGTAGCCAAACTAGTTTACTTTGTGCATGGTTTATGCATAACATTCCAATTCCTGCCTCTATCCCTCATTTTTGGAGTGCCCTCCCTCCAAACCACTGCTTCTCAGGACCCCTTGTGTCAGCTCAAATGCCACCTTCTAGAAAAGACCTTTCCTGCATTCCCTCTTCTCCCTCCCCAAAATAATTATAGTGTTATTTATTTTGTATATTTAATTTACTTAACTTGTATGTCTTGTTACATAAGCATGTAAGTTAATCGGTGGAAGAAACATTTATATTTTTTATCTTTGAATTCCTAGAACCTAGTACAGTTTCCAGTGCTTAATAAGCATTTGACTAATTCTTGTTGAATTTCATTGGACTGGGGTGGGGAGGTGTGGCAGGGAGAGGAATAGGTAGAACAAGGGAAACAGTATTAGAATTAGCACAGGATTTCAGGGGAAAATGGAATATTTGCAGTAGAAGACTCAAGACTCCAAAATACTGCCCTCTAACCCCCACTAAACAGGCTAAGCTAGCAGTATGCCTTCAACCACTATCTTGTACCTTACAGTCTCAAATCTGAAAGGGATCTCAAAGTTCTCTTATTTCTACCCATACTTGAAGCAAGGATTTCCTTGACAATATCACTGACAAGTGATTACCCATTCTTTCTTTAAAACCTTCCAGAGATTCAGAACTAGACATTATATGCTTATCACAATTAATTGAAAAGCATCTTCCCGCTGAGTAAATCTTGGTAAAAGTACCTGGAGACCAGCTCCACATAGTAAATGCTCTTCAAGTCAATTCTTTGAGAGAAATGGAGAAGGTACAAATAACTCCTAAAAAAACTCTTGACTTAATTAACCTGCCTCTGGATTATCTAAGCATTTTATTCCTCCTCTTACTCCCTGCCTTTGGACATCTCACAATTTATTTAGATCTTTGCAAGAGGAAAGGAAAACAGGGAACATGGAGATAAGTGATTTGGGTATTGGTGAGCTAGTTGGGAAGTGAATAGATAATTGATGAAGAATAGTTAATCGTTTCATTCCCATCCCCTTAACCACCAATAAAATGTACATATCCCAATATACCAATTGATCCGAATATTCATTTGACACATCCCTTCTTCACCTGTATGAGACTTCTCTATGTCTCACAAAAGTTCATCACTGAGGGTTTATCCAACATTCTATGGGGCTTTGTCAAATTCATCTGACATCATTAGTCTGGGCTATCTACTTCCCGTTTTTACTCTTGAAGTGTGACCTTATACACCCCCCCCCACACATATATCATTTTATGATATCCTTCACACTGATCCTCTTTTGTAATCCATTGTTTGTGATATGTTACAGCTCACTCATGCCCAACTTAGCTATGTTCTGGTGGAATTATTGGGTATGCTCTATCAAACATCCTCAGTCATTGCTTTTTCAGTTTTATTTTTTATTCTATGTCTGTTCATGGACTAGACAAATCATTAAAATAATGAGATTTTGCAGCCACTGTTCGGTATAGATGTCAGAAACATTCTTCCTCTTTTTCTCTGCCTTTTAGCATCTCACCTTCTTTTAAAGATCATCTCAGATGTCCCCTCCTATGTGAGATTTTCTGACCACCCCAGTTGTTAATGCCTTCTTCCCGCACAAATTACATTGCACTTATTTTGCATATATTTTGTCTACACATATATGTACATATTGTTTCCTCCAACAGTGTTATAAGGTCCTTAAGAGCAAGAACAGTTTCATTTTTTGGTCTTTGTTTCTCCAGAGCCCATCACAGTTCTGGCACTTAGTAGGCAAATAATAAATTCTTGCTTATTGATTAAATCTCCTCTTTGTAGGTCCAACCTTACAAATCAGGTTAATAAGGTGATCTGACTGGGAGACTCAGCTCCATCACTGATTAGCTAGCCGTAGGACCCTGGACAAGTCATTTTACTTATCTGAGCCTTGTGTTCTTCATCCATAAAATGAAGGGTGTTGAACTAGATGGTCTCTAACATCCTATGATTCTCTAAGCCCTCTTTCATCATCTCTCCAACAAAATTTTTCTTACCTGATCAATGATATCTGAAATTCTCTACCAACCATTCCATTAGCTTAAAGCTAATATCCTAATTTCGTTATAAAATCTGTGCCTCGTTACTCATCAGGAAGTTGAGGCTCAGTGGTGAAGTATCTTGTCATAGAACAGGGACTCTTAAACCAGCTTCACAGAAGGTTTTTTTTCCATCATTGTCTCCGGAGTATGGTAGGTCACTAATGAATTGGGAATCTGGACTAAGAGGCTCAATCACCAGTCAGAAGCAGCTAGATACCAAGATAAATGCTTCTTGTTTTTGTTCTGAAAGCACTCAGCAACTCTAGGTGAACTCAGAGGGAATGGGAATGGGACTTAAATGTCAAGGGAGAAGACAAGAGGCACTCCACTAGCTAGCAAACTGCAAATCTAAAAGCAGAGCCTTGAGGGGGTGATGAGGCATTCTAGGGCCCCTGGGAGAATGACAGTGGGGAAGGCAAATCCTAATGAAACTCTAGGGAGGCAGGTGAAGAATAAGGGCAGCAGGTGTCTCTGGACAGTGCCTCTAAGGGTGGAGTGGAGGAGAGAAAGAGGAAGGGGGAGGTGGAAGGAGCAATAGACCATTGTACTTTCTTCTCAGATTTATCAAGAGACTATAGTGCTCTAATAAGAAAAGAAAGTCTTCCTGATACAGCATGTGGACTAGATTTCCCTCAAATCCTCATACATACTAGGTCAAATCCCAGATTAACCCTAAAAGGGTCGTTATTGCCCTTCGGCCCATTGCCCCTACCATGATTAGTCCAGGAACATCTTCTAATATCTAAAGGTATAACTTCTCTCTGGTCTTCCCAAATGTAGGTAACACCCAGATCCCCAGCTCATGTATAAGCACTCAAGGTAGCAAGGGTAAAACAAGGATAGAACAATATTTATTCCACCTAGCAGAAAACAAGAGGACACAAAGGATCCTCAGGAGCCCCTAAACAGACACAGAAATCATATAAGTATTTCAAATAGTTGATCTACTTTCCTGAAAAAGAACTAAACTTGAAGCTACTGTCAGAACAACCCTTAACTATTCTGATGAGTCCCTCTTTTCCAGAGAGTACAACATACATAGTGCTTCCAATACTGATAGTGATACACTATGCTTTAGAATCCAAATGGAAGGTAAACAAACTTTGGGAAATTATGAGCAAGCAATCCTCATCTCATATAATCCAAATGATTCAGTAGCTTTGTTCTCTGAGTAAGATGCTACTTTTTGGTCCCTCCTGGCTCAGAGTGAACGTAAATAGTAATTGTTTCTCTTTTGGTCAGCAACTCTGAGGGTCTTCCCTGCCCAGTTTGATTTTTTTTTTTTATTAAAGGGGCTGTCTCTTGACTCATTTCTTCAACAGGCCTATTCACTGAATGGGTGTTGCCTCATTCAAAGTGAGAACTCAGGAAAGACCTTAGCTAAGATCAAGGTCTCCCACAGCATCCTAGGTCATCTCAAGTCCTCCTGATCTATATCTGGCCACTAAACTCTGGAGGAGAAAGTGAGGCTGCTGACTTTGCAAAGCCCTCCCTCATTCAATCCAATTCAATATAAGTGACTTCATCATTTTCCTGCTATCATGGTTCTCTCTGAGAATGAAAGACAAACCACAACCACAACACACAACCTATGAAGATGCTATGCTGGACCTCTATGAGTGTTCCTCCTCTCCTGACAAGGAGAAATAGTTCTTTCTCTCTCTAGAAGTTCCAATAACCAAATTATCAAACTCGGGAACTTTTGAACTTTGAGTGATCCATGAGGTGCTGAAAAGGAATTTTCTTGTTCTAGTCAGAAAACTAGACTCTGGTATCATTCTAGCTATGGAATTCAATCCCTACTGTTGTCCTCACAGAACATAGTCCATGAACTACTTCTGAGTTGTCCTCTAAGGAAAGTGCCAAAGGACATACCTACCTCCATATGGAGGCACTGCTCAGATATCTTTAAACTAGGGCCTACATTCTATAATTTTATCAAGTTTATTAGGCAGAATTCATTAGATTAACAAGTGAACCCCCAATTCCTTTCACTGAAATGAAAATAATATGAATGACTTCAGAATCTCTCAAAATATCTTGGCAGTTCCCTGATGAATGGTCCGGATGGATTTCTACATTTACATACTCAAAATCCAAGGTTGTTTAGTTTGTTGTTGTTGTATTGGCAGAGTGGTAAACATTTTTAAGGACTTCTCCATTGGAGCAATGGGACCCTTTTCCAATCCTCATTTGAGACATTCTTTGTGCTTTTCAGGCAAACAACAGTAGGTCTTGACTTCTTATAGGATTGTCTTTCCTTCATAACTGAGCATTTTATGTGGTATTTTACTTAACCTCAAAACATAAGTTCCTTGAGAGCAGAGACTATTTATAATTTTAATAAATCTCTGTTTAATGGATTGAATATTTATTTATCCTATGGTTTCTAAGGTTCTGTCTAATGCAAATCTGTGATTTTACAAATGCGGGAGGTGTGAGGACAAGGGGCTGTTTCATTTTTTACTTCTGTATCTCATCCATATCATGTACATAGTAGGCATGTACTAATTTTTTTTTTTTTTTTTTGCCAAAAGGGAGTTGCAGATACTTTGGTCCTGGTCACTATTTCCCCCCATAACTTGTCTCTCCACTTAAACTCCTCAAAAACAAGAACCAAATCCAAGGTTCTTTTGTATTCTTCCCCTATCTTCCTCACACTACTTCTCCTACCCAAAGGGAGTGCCTAGAACATATAAGGTCCTCAATGACTGATTCTTGATTGATTGAGAAAGATATTATTGCCCAAGTCCCAAGGGATAGGTTTACTTTTGGAACCTTTTAGAACTGTGGATAATTTCTTCCCTAATAAAATCCTACCCTAAAGGGAGAGTGTGGTGTGAGGGATGGCATTAATCCTGGATCCTCAGACTGTGATAACAGGGCCTGAACTTTGACAGGGCCTAACACACTGGAAAAAGATTTGACTGCTGACTCAGACGGACCCTATATCGGTTTTTCAAGGCTAACCTTGCTAAGCCAGGCAACAAATATTAACCACCTACTATGTACCAGACATGGTGCTAAGTGTGAGGAATACAAGTACATAAAAGAAAGTCTTTGCCCTCAGGGCATTTACAATCTAATGTGGAAAGACAGTACAAAAGGAAGCTGAAGGTGGGAAAGAAGGAGGGATTCCTCCAGTGGAATGATGACCAAGTCCAAAGAAGTACAGCCACATGGAAAGGTCAATCACCAAAGGTCAGATACCTAATTATTTTTTTTTCTAACCTTAACGATGCAAGAACTTACCTTTAAAATACCATTTAGAGATTGTTCTCTGTTTTGGTGAAAGGAACACCACCAAAATCACAGATATTTGGACCCATTGAAATATAATATAATATGCAAGTTCTGCTTATTCCTACTTGTGTGATTTTAACATTTCTAAACGTCCTGGGCCTCAGTTTCCTCAACTGCAAAAGGAGTGGATTGGACTAAATGATCTTTAAGGTCCTTTTCAATCCTGTATCTATGACATTATGCTCTATGATCCTACAAGCTTAGCATCTGGTAAGACATCAAAGAAGAAAGCATGTTGGTCATTGATTATTGACTGACCCCTTGATGTTCTCCTTGCAGAAGTTAATGCTTTGGAATAGCATAGCAAGGGCATACCCCTCAAGGGAAAAAGGATCAAAGGTAGATGATGCTGGAATAAAAGGCCTTGTTTAGTATTCTCATAAATGATGCTATTAGGCATGATTTTCTGAAGATTCTTTTAATTGGAGTTATGGCTCAGGCAGGAGTGATTAAAGGTGTCATTTAGCTAAAAATCAAACTTCACTTTTTGATTACATCTGTAATTATAATGCATTAACAGCGGAGCTATATATCCAGGCATTGCATATGCGGGTGACAGGGTGACATTAAGAAGCACCCATAGAAGGTAAGAGACTTAATGATTGTGATTCCTACCCCAATCAAAGTCAAGATGATTCTAACAATTTCTATGCAATCATCCAGCAACAATCAATCCATCAATAATCATTAAGCACTCATAATGTGTCGAGCAGCATTCTAGGTACCAAGAATACAAAGGCAAAAATGAAACAATTCCTGACCTCAATGAAAATGTAGTCCAAACATAAAATCACAGAAATACCATATCTGGAAAAGACTATATGGTTGGAGAAATTATATGGTTCAATATCTAGCTTCTACAGCATCCCTGATACATAGTCACCTAATATTTTTTCAGACCTCCTGTGACAGGAAACTCATTATCTATGGAAAAAATATATTTTCATAATGGCTAACAATAATAATCACTAACCATTATATAGTATTACTGGGCTAAGTGCTATACTATTATTATCTCATTTGATCTTCACAAAAACTCTGTGAGGTAGGTGCTATTAGATTCCTCATTTTATAGATGAGGAAACTGAGGCAAACATAAGTTAAGTGACCTTTGCCTAGCATCACACAGCTAGTAAGTGTCTAACATCAAATCTGAACTTAGGTCTTTCTGACTGGGTTGACTCAATGGTTAGGAAATTGTGTTTATTTTCCTTCCCCTACTGTCATGCCAAAATCTGCATTCCTGTCATTTTCCAATTCTTTATTATAGTTATACTCTCTGAGAAATGCAAAGAAAGTTTAATCCCCCCTCTAAAACAGCCCTTCCAGTGTTTGAAGACAGTAATTCCTCTACGTGTTTTTGTCTTCAGGCAAATATCCCCTAGATTTACCAATACTTAAAGGATATGGTGTCCACATTCCATCATTCAGATCACCTTTCTCTAAACATTCGCTTTTCAGTAACCTAAAAAATATGCACCTAAAACTGAGCATATGGCTGTGGATGTGGTTTGATCAGGGGCAGGTATAGCAGGATTATTATGTCTCTTGTGCCAAACACTATACTTCAATTAATGAGGCCCAACATCTCATTACATTTTTTGCTACCACATCACAATATTGACTTTTCTTTAGTTTGCAGATCATTAAACTCTCCAAAATCTATTTTTTACCTATACAATTTATTTCCTTTTAACACAAATACAGGACTTCATTTTGCCCCTATTAAAATTTCATTTTGTTAGTTTCAGTCCATTCGGCCTGCTGAGATTTTTTGAAATCTGTATTGTATCATCTAATACATTACCCTGGTCTCTCAGCTTCCTGTCATCAGTTGATTCAATAATGTCATTAATATAGAAATAATGATCATTATTACTAATGGTAAAAGTGGTATTATTATTATTAATACAATACTACTGCTATTAAGAATTACTAATAGAAATAAAGGGGTGGCTAGATGGTGCCGTTAATAGAGCACAGGCCCAGGAGTAAGGAGGCCCCGAATTCAAATGCGACCTCAGACATTTAACACTTACTAGCCATGTGACCTTGGGCAAGTCACTTAATGCCAATTGCCCTGCTTTCTCTCCTCCAAAAAGCAAAAAAAGAAGGAAGGAAGGAAAGACTTTCTCACCTATGCTATTACAGTTTGTGTTTGTCCTTCATTTTCAAAGAGGACCATGGCATCAGAGAAATGATGGCATGACTTGTGGTTGACTTTGATTTGAGTGAGGGAGGGCTGGGAAGGAAGGAAGGAAGGAAGGAAGGAAGGAAGGAAGGAAGGAAGG